>NC_137282.1:116460500-117180000 GCF_054371585.1 Giraffa tippelskirchi
AAACCACAGTTCACTGTGGGGCTGGTGTTCCTGCCCTACACTATTGTTTTTAAATCATTATTTTTCCTTTCTTTTGCACTGCTCCTTTGAAATCCACACCATCGATATTCACTATACTTCTTCCTGCTCGCACTGTTTAGTTTAGCAGACCTTTGAAGTTTGAAATGGATAACTCTTAATCAGGACAGTCTATTAATCAGAGAAGGGGAAAAAGATGAGACAGAGAAGCCTTTTTAAACTATAAAGAAACCTTATTATTGCTGACAATCTCCCCTCTATTGTTGAGAATCACTCCTGTCCCTGAAATAATGATGAAGAGAGAGTTGTAGGCATGTGAACAGTGTAGGGGCAAGAATGGCTGAAAATCTATAACCTAGAACATGTAACAGAACTTTTTTTGGCCTAAGAACCATCACATTCTTAGACTCCATTATTTTAGGTTTTCTATGAACAATTACTATTAACTAACATAGCTCTTAAACATCAGTTGCCTCAACAAAACTGAACTCTTTGGTATTACATAAGATGCTGCAATCTTAAATGGAAAAGGCTCAAATGTTAAGGAATACCCATTTTATTCATGCACATCCAGTACACAGTTCTCTTTCCTACAAATTCTGTAGCAATACATTTATTTTATTAAATATAGATACATAGTCACAAATTAGTTTTTAATGAGATTTGCATAAAGCTGTAGAAAGAAAAAAATTTGGTATGATTTCTCAGAGCTTCTCATGATATTAAAGACAAAATATATGATACCTTCAGGCTCATACTTCAGTTTTAGCTCATCTAACTTGGCTCTCAGTTTCATATTTTCACTTTGGGAAAGCTGGAGGCACCTTTCATTTAAAAAAAGTTTCCGCTCAATATCCAGAGCCCGCTGGCTCTCAAATAATGCTTTCATTCGCTGGATGGACAATTCACCTTTAATGCTTTCATTTTCTTTGCTACATTAATAAAAAAAAAAAAAGAGAGAACCAAGGGATATTAACATGACACAGGAAATATATAGTTTTTAGTACAAACTATTTGTGTAGTTGCTAAGTTGTGTCCAACTCTCTTGCAACCCCATGGACTGTAGCCTGTCAGGCTCCTCTGTCCATGGGATTCTCGATTCTCCAGGCAAAAATACTGGAGTGGGTTGCCATTTTCTTCTCCAGGGGATCTTCCCTATCCAGGGATCAAACCCACATCTCTTGCGTCTCCTGCATTGGCAGGCACATTCTTTACCACTGATCCACCTGGAAAGCCCACAAATTGTTTACTATATTATATATTTGAACTCTTAGTAAAACATATTTCCTTGGGGTTTTTTAGCAACGAAAAAACAATAAGCAAAATAAGATTTAACAATAGGAGTTTCAAATAAAAAAATCTCATGCATTTTTCAAAGGAAATGGACAGAGGGGCATACTTTTCACATTTACACATGTATAAATAAACTGCTTTAAGTTTTAAATTACATGATATTTATTCTTAAAAAAATTAGGTTATAAGAACATTTTCTAAAGTACTTTATACTAGCTAATTTGAAAGGCTTTAGGAAAAACAAAGAACTAAAAACATTTAATTATTCATTGAAAGTATTTTTCTTTAATAACCAGCACTAATTATATCTTTAATAAATATTATTTGCTGCACAGAGGTATTTTTTGTTGTTGCTGTTCTTTTCTGGAACTTTCTTTTGGCAATTTAAAGACAAAACTACTACCACTTATTATAAGCAAGCAAACAGAGTCTCCGTCTTTCTAAGCACCCAAGACTTACTTTAAGTTGTCAAGCTTTATTTGAAGTAAATCTGTGTAATAGGTGTCATCTTTCAGAGCAACAGAGTTGGCTGAGGGCTTAGATTCCATACTTTCATATAAACTCTAAAGAAAAGAACAATTCTTATTACTTAATAAGAATTAGGTTAGCATAGGTTTATATCAGTTACCACTACTGAATGCTTATCATATGGCAGGCACTGTGCTAAGCACTATCCACTTAACTCACTCACCTTCTGAAGCAGGTGTAAGAAGGAGCATTCCTCTCCTAGAGATGAGGGAACTGGCTCACAATACTACAGGCAAGTAGACTGAGAAGAGAGAATCTGAACGCAGATCTGTCTCCAAAGCCTATGCTTCTAATCACACCTGTGTCCTCCTCTGGTTTCTCTCTCCTGGCTTCTAATATGGAAGAAACAAATACTCACTGGGAAAGTGCTGCACTCGATATGCCAGCAGATATGGAAAACTCAGCAGTGGCCACAGGACTGGAAAAGGTCAGTTTTCATTCCAATCCCAAGGCCTTAATTCCAGCCTTATGAAAAAGCCATAAATAACAAAAATATGAGAAAGAGTGGAAAGCCTTATAGTTATTTTCAGTGCCCGCTCTTCTGAGATTCTGAAGGAATCTCTGTACAATTTCTCTAAGGAAAAAAGATGTAAATCTGCTTAAAAATATGGAAACAAATTCAGAGATTGCAGGTAGAAGCCCTTAATTTAAAGCCATAATTTTCAAAGTATAGTGCAGAGTCTACTGGTGAGCCACATACACCTACCAACTGATGTTTTTCAAGTTCAACCAAAACTGCAGTCCTTTCAACAGTTCTTGTAAGAGAAAGAAAATTATATAAACTTAAAGTTTTACACTAATAGCTAATTTTATAATAATAGCTACAATTTAGAATGTTGAAGAGATTATTAACGTTTACAAAGTTTGTCATTTATAAGCTGTGATTAGTTCTTTAGTGAGAAGATAGATATCTGTGCTAAGTTAATTTATAAATTCAATGTAATCCTAATAAAAATGCCAACAAACTTTTTTTTTGAGCTAGACAAGATGTTCACAGGGAAAAACAAACATGAAAGGACAGACAGAAAAAGTGCTGAGAAAGAAAAGCTCTGGTGGGAGAAGGGCCTTCCCAGACAAAACGTGACCATAAAACCTCTAACAGTAGAAGTACGGCACTGACGTGCAGAAAAGTGCACGTCAATCGAACCAATCGAACAGAACGGAAAACCCAGAAACAGACTCAAGCATACATGGAAATCTGACATATTATAAAGATATTACATTAAATCACTGCTATCAAGACTGACTTTTAAATAAATGATGCTGGGACAACTGGCTAGTTATTTGGAAAAGGTAAAATTAGATTTATACCTCACCCTATACACAAGAATAAACTTTAATTGAGATCAGGTCTCTAAATGTAAAATGTGAAACCATACAAATACTACTAGAAAACATGAGTCAGTTTCTCTATATACCCATGCAAGTAAATACACCTATGAAAACATGCTAAAATTCACTCATTATTCCAAAAATAGAAATTAAGACTACACTGGGACACCACTTCTTATTTATCAATCCAGCAAAAATTTAAAAAAATAATACATTCTATTGGTGAGGTGACAGAGAAATGAGCACTATGATACAATGCTAGTTTACTTCTGACCCAGCAATTACACCGTAGGAATTATTAAAAGGAAACACATACATGCAAAATACACTTTGTAGCACTGTACATAGTTGCAAAATACTGGAAATGACCTAAATACCCAGACACAGGAGAATGTATTAGACTCCATACATCACAATTCTCTGCTGCTGTTAATAAGAATTAGGAAGATCTCTCTAAACTAGATGAAGTGATTTCCAGATTAAAATGAAATAAAAAGGAAACTATAAAAGACTATCTGTGTTATGCCACATTTTGTCCACGAAATAAAAAGGGAAAATAAAGCCTACATAAAGCTGCTCTTTTTGCAAAAAGGAACACAGCATGAGTAAATCAGAAATAAACTGGCTACCCAAACAGGTGGGGTGTAAACAGAGTGGAAGGAACGGGGAGACAGGCAAAACTCTTTCCAGTTTTCACTTTTTGAACCATGTTAATGGTTCACATGCTGGAAAGAGTAAATAAATAAATTCAACAAGGATGGACAGAGGACAACAAAATGAAAGACAAATAGAAACAAACAAACCTAACTGTTTCAGATGAACAACACACTCACAGCTGGTAAGGGAAAGTGCTGCACTGAGTATGCCAGCAAATTTGGAAAACTTAGCAGTGGCCACAGAACTGGAAAAGGTCAGTTTTCATTCCAGTCCCTAAGAAAGGAAGTGCCAAAGAATGTTCAAATCATGTACAATTGCACTCATTTTACATCCTAGCAAGATTATGCTCAAAATCCTTCAAGCATGGCTTCAGCAGTACATGAACCAAGAACTTCCAGATGTACAAGTGGGATTTAGAAAAGGCAAAGGAACCAGAGATCAAATTGTCAACATTCGCTGGATCACAGGAAAGGCAAGAGAATTCCAAAAATGCATTTACTTCTGCTTCATTGACTATGCTAAATCCTTTGACTGTGTGGATCACAACAAACTGTGGAATATTCTTGAAGAGATGGGAATACCAGACCACCTTAACTGTCTCCTGACAAACTTGTATGCAGGTCAAGAAGCAACAGTAAGAATCGTACATGGAACAATGGACTGATTCAAAATAGGGAAAGGAGTACGTCAAGGCTGTATATTGTCACCCTGCTTATTTAACTTTATGCACAGTACATCATATGAAATGCAGGGCTGAATGAAGCACAAGCTGGAAACAAGATTGCTGGGAGAAATATCAATAACCTCAGATATGCAGATGATATCACTTTAATGGCAGAAAATGAAGAGGAACTAAAGAACCTCTTAATGAAGGTGAAAGAGGAGAGTAAAAAAGCTGGCTTAAAGTTCAACATTCAAAAAATGAAGATCAAGGCATCCAGTCCCATCACTTCATGGCAAATAGGTAAACAGTGGAAACTGTCAGATTTCATTTTCTTGGGCTCCAAAATCACTGCAGATAGTAACTGCAGCCATAAAACTAAAAGACACTTCCTCCTTGGAAGAAAAGATATGACAAACCTAGACAGTGAACTAAAAAGCAGAGATATCACTTTGCCGACTAAGGTCCATTTAGTTAAAGCTATGGCTTTTCCAGTACTCATGTACGGATGTGAGAGTTGGACCATAAAGAAGACTGAATGCCGACGAACTGATGCTTTCAAACTTTGGTGCTGAAGATGACTGTTGAGGGTCCCTTGGACAGCAAGTAGCTCAAACCAGTCACTCCTAAAGGAAATCAACCCTGAATATTCATTGGAAGGACTGGTGCTGAAGCTAAAGCTCCAATACTTTGGCCACCTCAGGTGAAGAACTGACTCATTTGAAGACTCTGATGGTGGGAAAGAAAGATTGAGGGCAGGAGGAGAAGGGGGTGACAGAGGATGAGATGGTTGGATGGCATCACTGACTCAGTGCACATGAATTTGAGTAAACTCAGGGAAATAATGAAGGACAGGGAAGCCTGGTGTGCTGCAATTCATGTGGCCGCAGAGTTGGACATGACTTAGTGACTGAACAACAAAAACAAAACTTTTGAACATGGTATTTTGACTATATACCCTCAAGTTAAAAACAAAAAGAACTGCAAACAAATCCTGAACTTTAATGAATAATTTCAAAACAATATATATTTTAAGAATGAGTAAATAAGCAAATATATTGAGGACAATAAGAGCCAGGTTTTTCACTGTTGGAAAAAATGGGGTAGGCAATGAACCCTGTGGTACTGGACTCAAACTGGAGTTATTAAGTATGAAATCAAGGTTTTATTATGTGTTTATGTGTATATATATCTGTGTAATACACAAAACTGTTTACATGAAACATTCCTAAACATGCATATAACACATACATAAATACACTAAATATATGGACATAGACTTCCAGTTCTGTTTGCTAAAAGAATCCAGAAGTGATGACATTTCAGTAGCAATAAGCACATCCAGTGCCCAGATCTTGGTTTCTAAGTGACCTTCTTCATTTAAAGGAAACTACGTTCCTTGTAGAAATGTTGATTCCAAGGCTAGGAATATTTTGTTGTGCCAGAGTAAAGCAGTACTCCCACTGGCCAAATCTGGGACGGAGTAAGTAAGGAAGTTATGGACTACAATCCATAGGATAAAATAAGAATTCATGAGACTATATAATAAATGAGGAGAAAAGCTCTTTCTAATTCATTATTCTAACTGAAATTATCATTTGGCAATTATCACAGTAATACCTGTTTCAGGCAAGAATCATCAATGGATGTTCAAGTATAAGGGGAAATAGATATATATCTGGCCTAAGTAACTCCCTATGAAATGTTTAAGGTTAATATCACCTATTACAGTACAAACAGACATCATGTGCCATCTGATGTGACATACTGAGAAAGTATAATAATACTCCTGGAGTATTCCCCTCAAAAATACATTGTTGTTGTTCAGTCTCTAAGTCATGCCCGACTCTTTGCAACCCCATGGACTGCAGCATGCCAGGCTTCCCTGTTCTTCACTATCTGCTTGAGTGTGCTCCAACTCATGTCCATTGAATTGGTGATGCCATCCAACCATCTCATCCACAGTCACCTTCTTCTCCTCCTGCCTTCAATGTTTTCTAACTTTAATGAAATGGACCTTTAGAGTCTTCAAAGAGATTTGACAATTAAATACAACACATGATCACAGATTGGACCCTAGAAAGGAAAGCATTTGGTCATTTTTGTTTTCCAGGAAGGACATTAGTGGTAATTCCTAAAATGTAAAAGGCAGCTCAGCTAAAACTTTGTATCAATGGTAGTTTCCTGATTTGATCATTGTACTGTGGTTATGTAAAAGATAAAACTTCCACAGTGAGTAACAACTTAAGGGTAAAGGGGTATCTGCTTCACAACTTAATCTGAAATGTTTCAGATAAAAATGTATATACATGGAGAGAGAGAGAAAATGAAAATGCAAATGTGGTGAAACTGACAACTGGGCAGTCTGGGTGATGGGGATGCGGTAATAATTTCACAACTTTCCTGGGGGTTTGAATTTCAAAAATTTTGTAATAGTTTACTAAAGACTTGTATGAATTCCAGTTGCCACATAATACTGGAATGTGACAAAAATCTTACTCGGCATTCATCAAAAAATAGAGGTAGAAAGCACCAAAAAAGAATTAATTACTGGTAACACTTGACAGGAGGAACAAATCTCATTGACATAATGTTGAGTGGAAGACAGAAACAAGAGTGTGTAATGAATGGTTTCATTTATATGAAGTTCAAGAGTATTTGTACATGTAAAAGCTGGTACAAAGTTAGAAGGTGGGAGTACTCACTCAAAAGGGACATGGCAGAACTTTTCTGGAATGCTAGAAGTATTCCATACCATGAGCTGGGTAATAATTTAAGGGGTATATGTATGTAGAACTCACTGAGTTGTATACCTAAGATATGGGCACTTTGAGTATAAATTAGTTAAAATTTACAATAACAACAACAAATATGGCGGCTCTATTAAAAGAAGTAGTCCAAACCACTGAAAAGCAAAAGGAAACTGCAAGAAGAAATGAAATATTGGTAAATCTCAATGGAAACTATAGATTAATTACATAATAAAGAAACCCATTCAAGTTAAAAGTAGCAAGATATTCAAACAAAAAACTGCTATGTTTTTTAAAAGGTGTTTACACATACCTTAAATTTCTCCAGATTCCTAATTTCACCTAAGAGATGTTTAATTTCACCATTCTTCTGCTCCAACATGGCAAGCAATCGTTCCTGCTGTTCAAATTCAGCTTGAGATCCTTTCATTTGTAGCAATGTAGCGATCTGCAACTAGGAAAAAAAAAAAAAAAATTCTCCCCCATAAAATTGAGTGGGGGAGAAGATTCTGATAACTATATTTTTGATACAATTCATATTTTGTACTATACTACTTTGGCTTCATTTTAGAAGCTAAACAAATTAGCTGTGTCTAGTTTAATACTCTAATAATTTGAAAATATTTATTTCAGAAAGCCTAGTTACAGACATAACTCTTCAGTACTTATTTTGACTACTTATGAACTGGGATCTGAAGTCCATAACAATTCTCTGTACTTCTGTGAAACATAGTTGAACTGCACGGCTGTGGTCCAGAAGTCATCAGCTAAGTGGTAAAGAAGCCTGGTGGAAGGCTGCACTGTACTCACCATACGCACTCTCATTAAAGGGTCTGGTGCAGTTTCTCAAAAATTTTAATGAAATTCAGTAGTATTCAGTGGGGGAAATTATTAAGCTACTCACATTCACAAATGTGAGTTTTACAAAGGACAAGGATGGAAAGCAAAGGTAAAGGGCAATCTAAGGATCTTGAAGCAAACTTCAATATAAAGTTATTTTTTTATGAGCAGCAATCAACCTACCTAATTGTGACTCCATCTAAACTTGGAGTTGCACAGCAATCACAAGGAAATTAGCTAAAACCTAAACCTAGCGTTCTTTTCTGCCTTTGGAAATTTCTGCAGTTCTAAAAAAGTGTCAATTAGTTTAAATACATTTTTGAGTACAGCAATGATATGAAGTTGCAGCTACGGTAATAAGTAAGAGCCAGAGATGACATTTAACATTTTTAAGGATCCACTTTTTGCTCCTGCTTCATACTGGAAGCTAGACACATCGATCCCCCCAAAATTCAGAATGCTACCTGTGTCTAAAGATAGTTTGGGATAGCAGAACAGTGAGAGATTAATAACAATAGCCCAACAAATACAAAAAGAAAACAAAGAGCAAATATGAGAAAATTTACAAAGAAATAATTCCCAGATAGGGGAGAGCTGAGGTAAACCAGACAGCACAACTGAAATCCTCAGAAATAAAAGACATAGTTGTTGTCTATTAAGTCAGCACTTTTCTATTTGCCAAACATGTAAGCATGTTGCTGTGCCTTCATTTAACTCCAGGACAACTCTTCAGTTCAGTTCAGTCGCTCAGTCATGTCCGACTCTTTGTGACCCCACGAACCGCAGCACGCCAGGCCTCCCTGTCCATCACCAACTCCCGGAGTCCACCCAAACCCATGTCCATTGAGTCAATGATGCCATCCAACCATCTCATCCTCTGTCATCCCCTTCTCCTCCTGCCCTCAATCCTTCCCAGCATCAGGGTCTTTTCCAATGAGTCAGCTCTTCGCATCAGGTGGCCAAAGTATCGGAGTTTCAGCTTCAACATCAGTCCTTCCAATGAACGTACAGGACTGATCTCCTTTAGGATGGACTGGTTGGATCTCCTTGCAGTCCAAGGGACTCTCAAGAGTCTTCTCCAACACCACAGTTCAAAAGCATCAATTCTTCAGCACTCAGCTTTCTTAACAGTCCAACTCTCACATCCATACATGACCACTGGAAAAACCATAGCCTTGACTAGATGGACCTTTGTTGGCAAAATGATGTCTCTACTTTTTAATATGCTGTCTAGATTGGTCATACCTTTCCTTCCAAGGAGTAAGCATCTTTTAATTTCATTGCTGCAATCACCATCTGCAGTGATTTTGGGGCCCCCAAAAATAAAGTCTGACACTGTTTCCACTATTTCCCCATCTATTTCCCATGAAGTGATGGGACCAGATGCCATGATCTTAGTTTTCTGAATGTTGAACTTTAAGCCAACTTTTTCACTCTCCTCTTTCACTTTCATCAAGAGGCTCTTTAGTTCTTCTTCACTTTCTGCCATAAAGGTGGTGTCATCTGCATATCTGAGGTTATTGATATTTCTCCCGGCAATCTAAGCTTGTGCTTCCTCCAGCCCAGTGTTTCTCATGATGTACTCTGCATATAAGTTAAATAAGCAGGGTGATAATATACAGCCTTGACGTACTCCTTTTCCTATTTGGAACCAGTCTGTTGTTCCATGTCCAGTTCTAACTGTTGCTTCCTGACTTGCATACAGGTTTCTCAAGAGGCAGGTCAGGTGGTCTGGTATGCCCATCTCTTTAAGAATTTTCCACAGTTTATTGTGATCCACACAGTTAAAGGCTTTGGCACAGTCAATAAAGCAGAAATAGATGTTTTTCTGGAACTCTCTTGCTTTTTCGATGATCCAGCGGATGTTGGCAATTTGATCTCTGGTTCCTCTGCCTTTTCTAAAACCAGCTTGAACATCTGGAAGTTCACGGTTCACATATTGCTGAAGCCTGGCTTGGAGACTCTTAAGCATTACTTTACTAGCATGTGAGATGAGTATAATTGTGCGGTAGTTTGAGCATTCTTTGGCATTGCCTTTCTTTGGGATTGGAATGAAAACTGACCTTTTCCAGTCCTGTGGCCACTGCTGAGTTTTCCAAATTTGCTGCACTTTCACAGCATTATCTTTTACTATTTGAAATAGCTCAACTGGAATTCCATCACCTCCACTAGCTTTGTTCGTAAGGACAACTCTTAAGAGTTAAGTTCAATCATCTCTATTTTACAAATGAGGTGACTAATGCTCTGAAAAATAAACATACTTGTCCAAAGTCACACAGCTAACAGGTGAGACTAGGATTCAATCCAAAGTTCACCTGATGCCAAAGATTAATCACTGATCTTTCCTATTTTTTTGGTAAATCTCATCATCCTTAAAAGAGGCAGGAAATCTTACAGACTTCTATTAAGCGTTACCACTTCAGGAGCATTAGGCACAACAGATCAGGGATCAGGAGTCTAAGGGTTGGCACAATACTGGAATCTAATTTCCACATGCTTTTCTGTTACCAGCTGTTTGACAAAGATGACGCCCAACAAACCTTAAAATTAAAAGGGCTTATATGCTTGACTTGAGAAATTGCAAGGAAAGGAAATTCAGTCTATAAATAAGCCTTTGTGGGAGAACTGAAGAATGGTGAGAGAGCTAGTTTTAGTTGAAGCAGAAATTTCAGGGCTACCCTCAGAAAGAAACCAGGCCAACAGTAGGACAGAAAAATGTTTTAATACTTGATTTTTCCCATTACAAAGAAAGAGCGATTGGCAAGGCTACTGAGTAAGAATTAAAAAGTCAAGGCTAGTGCGTAATTATTAAAAACTCAATCAATCCATGGATGCTATATATACCACTAAAATCTACACAGAATTAATTGTTTTTAAATAAAATATAAAAGGGATCTTTCATTCAATTAAAAAATTTTTTTCTAAGGTCACGCAGTTCTAGAAATCATCATGTAAGTATATTCCTTGTACAAGAAATACTGGTACCAAATAAGGTTTAATAAATCTTATAATAATTCTTACCTTCATTCTTTGCATCTGTTCTCTATTAAATGCATTTTGCTTCTTTAGTGACTGATACTTGACTTTCATGCTGATAAGCTGACGTTCCATTGCTGCCCTTCGATCCTCCACCTAGAAAATAGTAACATGTTTAATTATGCTTTTATTAAGTGAAAGGCCAATTTAATCAATGGAATATTTGTATGTACCTCTGCAAACAAAGAGTTGCCTTTACTGTTAGGGTCCCAGGCTTGCTGGAGGGCCTGGTCTAGCTGCACCTGAAGGTCCTGATTCGCTACACGAGCTTTCTAAATTCAAAAGAGAAAACAACTCAGCTACTCGAGATAAGATTGGCAAGAAAACAATTTATATAAATTGGAAAAGATGGGATCACTATAATCACAATACCTCTAAGGCATTAGAGTAAGAAGCTGCTTCTTTCTCACGCTCTTCTTTTTCCCCTTTAAGCCGGTCTACCTGGCGCATTAAATTAGCATTAAGAAGTTCGAGTTGTTCTTGTCTGTACTGTAGTTCATTCACTTCTTCTTGGAGGGTGGTCTATTAAACAAGAATTGAAAAAGAAGAAACTCTTGAATAATCCTTCAGTTAGCAGCTGTCAGCTTATCTATCAGCAGAGGTTAACACTCAAAACCAAAACTAATAACTAGTGAAAGATTATTAAAGTGCATAATAAAGAAAACAGCAAAATTCTGTAAAGCAATTATCCTTCTATAAAAAAAAATTTAAAAAACACACAAAAAATTTTTTTAATTACTAACTTTTTAAAAAACTGATCAAATAAAAGGCTCTAGAGACTGTCTTTCTTTTCTACGAATTTAAAACTTTCATTTTTAAGTTAACTTTAGCTTACAGTGAAACAAATTATATTCATATATCAACTTCCACTGTATGGATCACAGCAAACTCTGGAAAGGGGTACCAGACCACCTTACCTGCCTCCTGAGAAACCTGTATGCAGGTCAAGAAGCAGCAATTAGAACCGGACATGGAATAGATGGGTTTAAAATGTCAAAATTAGTAAGTCAAGGCTGTATATCGTCACACTGCTTATTTAACTTATATGCCGAGTACACCATTTGAAATTCCAGGCTGAATGAATCACAAGCTGGAATCAAGATTGCCAGGAAAAATATCAACAACCTCAGATATGCAGATGATACCACTCTAATGGCAGAAAGTGAAGAGGAACTGAAGAGCCCCCTGATGAAGGTGAAAAAGCAGAGTGAAAAAGTTGGCTTAAAACTCAACATTCAAAAAACAAAGATCATGGCATCTGGTCCCATCACTTCATGGCAAATAGATGGGGGAAAAGTGGAAACAGTGGCAGATTTTATTTTCTTGGGCTGCAAAATCACTGCAGATAGTGACTGTAGCTATGAAATTAAAAGATGCTTGCCCCTTGGAAGGAAAGCTATGACAAACCAAGACAGTATATTAAAAAGCAGAGACGTTATTTTGCCAACAGAGGTCCATATAATCGAAGCTATGGTTTTTCCAGTAGTCATGTACAGATATGAGAGTTGGACCATAAAGAAGGCTGAGTGCCAAAAAATTGATGCATTTGAACTGTGGTATTGGAGAAGACTCTTCAGAGTCCCTTGGACAGCAAGGAAATCAAACCAGTCAATCCTAAAGGAAATCATTGGAGGAACTGAAGCTGAAGCTCCAAAACTTTGCACACCTGCCACAAAGAGCTGACTCACTGGAAAAGACCCTGATGCTGAGAAAGACTGAGGGCAGGAGGAGAAGGGGGTGACCAAGAATGAGATGGTTGGGTGGCATTACTGACTCAATGGACATAAGTTTGAGCAAATGCTGGAGACAGTGAAGGACAGGTGTTAGGGAAACTAAATGGTCTTGTTTCGGCTTCAGGGACAAAGCCGAGCAGGCCCCTGACCTCGAGTCTGGCCTGCCCGGACACTGCCCTGACCGTGAGTGCCTGCCTGCTGGGAGTGCAAGGTGTGCAGCGCCACAGGTAAGACGGGGAAGAATTCTGAGACTGTCCAGACCTTGGAGGGGCCCTGGCCAACCAAGCCCCAGGCATAACAACATTCCAAGTTTTACAAGACAAAACAAACAGCATTAACATGAAACCAGGCTTGCAACTTGGTCACAGACTGATGATTATACCAGTTTTTGTCCTGGGATTATAAGCAGGAACCCTGAACTGCAATTTTTTGAAGTCTAACCCAAGGAGCAGACATGTTGCCTGGGACCTTGGGACAACTGGGACCCCAGATGTGCTCTGACACGGGACTTCCCAGCACTGTTTGAGTCTGGATGTTGGTCAAAACCCAATTTGGTGACGTATCGTCTGTTCAATTTCTCTTTTCTTTCAATGTTAGTATATTGAAAGTAAGCTAGATAATTCTCTAATAAATATTTGTATTATTTGTATAGAACAAGTGGCTTAGTTTGTTAACACATCCTTTGAACCTGAGACAAAGGTGAAAACTTTCAGTATAACAAGAGGGTGCTGCAGTTCATGGGGTCGCAACAGTCAGACACGACTGAGCAGCTGAACAACAAATCAACTTCTGCCGGACCAACTTTTGTATTGGGCTTTTATGACACAAACTAGGATCAGAATAAATGTCTAAATTCCTCCAGAGGTTCCATTAATCTAAAAGTAAAGTCTGCCTTACATAATCATGTAACCTAAAGCTTTACATTATTTGAAGGAATCCATCTAAAAACTCTGTAAAACATTTTTTAATTAGATCAAAGTTAGGCCAAAAAATATTTCAGTCTTAAAAGTAGCTCATAAGGACTATTACAAAAACATGAAAAATATACAGCCAGAAAAAGGAGAAAACTCCATAATACACATGCCATAAAAATTACCTTCACATTTTCCATTTCAGTCAGCTCAATTTGAAGAGTCAGCATTTCTGAAGACATACTTTCATGTACACGTTCAGACATTATTTGCATTTCCTTTGATTTACTAGAAAGGAGTTCCTGCTGATGATCCACTTTGTGCTTCAGCTGCTTTTCACTTAGCCGAGCTTCATCTAACTCAGCTTTCAGTGTTTCTAACTAAAAAAAGAAAATTCACAATCTTATTTAGTAAAAGGTAGCAAAGGTCATCAGAACATACAATTGCAGTACAAACTGTTCTGGTACCTTCAGGATAACTGTTTTGGAAGGCAATCATGCTGAACAAAATTATTTAACCCCTTTTCCAAAAATGCAACATTGCTTCAGTCTTGGAAAACTAATACATGCATACCTTGTCTTACTGCATTTTGCTTAGTTGTACCTCCCAGACACTACATTTTTTTCACACTTGGAAGTCTGTGGCAATCCTGAGCCAAGCAAGTCTACCAAGCAAGTTTTTCCAATAGCATTTGCTCACTTCTTGTTTCTGTGCCATATTTTGGTAATTCTCACAATCTTTCAAACTTTCTTCATTATTTTATTTGTTATAATGATCTGTGATCAGTGATCTTTGATGTTACCATTGTAAATGCTTTGGGGCACCACAAACCACACTCCTGTAAGAGGGTGAATTTAATTGATAAATGTTATGTACGCTGACTGCTCCACTGAAAGGTCATTCCTATCTCTCTTCCTCTCCTAGGGTTTTCCTATTCTGAGACACAACAATATGAAATTAGGCCAATTACCAACCCTACAATGGCCTCTGAGTGTTCACATCTCCCACTTTAAATCAAAAAATAGAAATGATTATGCTTAGTGACAAAAGGCATATTGAGAGCTGAGACAGGCCGAAAGCTAGGCCTCTTGGGTCAGTTAACCAAGTTGTGAATTGAGAGGAAATGGTCTTCAAGGAAGTTAGAATTGCTACTCTAGTGGACACACAAATGATAAGGAAGCTGAAGAGTTTAGTGCTGATATGGAGAAAATTTTAGAGGTCTAGACAGCAGATCAAACCAGACACAACATTCCCTCAAGCCAAAGTCTAATACAAACTGTCTTCAATTTTATGATGGTTGAGAGGTGGGGGGAAGGTGCAGAAGACAATTTTGAGGCTAACAGAGGTTGGTTCAGGAAGTTTAAGAAAAGAAGTTGAAGCCAATGCTCACTGACCTTTCTGGAAATCCTAGGGCCCCTAAAAATTATTCAATCTACTCCGCTTGTGCTCTATAAATGGAACAACACCTGGCTGACAGCGCATGTTTACAACATGGTTTACTGAATATCTGAAGTCTACTATTGAGACCTACTGCTCAGAAAAAAGATTCCTTTCAAAATATTACTGCTCACTGAAAATGCACCTGGTCACCAAAGTGAGGCGTAGGAGACTCAGGCTGTTTTCATGCCTGGTAACACAGAGCCACTCTGCAGCCTATAGGATCAGGAGTAATTTTTGACTATTAAGTCTTACTACTTAACTGCTGCAATTTCATGATGAAATGTTAATAGATGAGGAGTTGCTTTTGATGGATGAACAAAGAGAGTGGTTCCAAGATGGAATCTGCCCTTGGTGAAGATGCTGTGAAGACTGCTGAAATGACAACAAAGGATTTAGAATAAGACATAAACTAAGTTGACAAAGTAGTGACAGAGTTTGAGACTGGGCTTCCCAGGTGGCACTAGCAGTAAAGAATCCACCTGCCCATGCAGGAGAGGGTGGGTTTGATCCCTGAATTGGGAAGGTCCCCTGAAGGAGGAAATGGCAACCAACTCCAGTATTCTTGCCTGGGAAATCCCACGGACAGAGGAGCCTTGCAGACTATAGTCCATGGGGTCTGAGGCACAAAGGCTGGACACTACTGAGCATCTGAGCAGCAGCAGCAGAGGTTGAGACAATTGGGTCCAATTTTGAAATAAGTTCTACTGTGGATAAAATGCTATCAAACAGCTTTGATGCTACAGAGAAACTGCTCATGAAAGGAACAGTCAATTGATATTGTTGACTTATTTTAAGAGATTGCCACAGCCAACCCAACCTTCAACAACCACTGCCCTGATCAGTCAGCAGCCATCAATGCAGATGAAAAAAAAAAGATGACTTTTTTTTTTGAAGTCTCAGATCATGGTCAGTATTTTCAAGCAATAAGATATTTTAAAATTAAGGTGTACACACTGTTGTTTTTAGACCCAAAGCTATTGCACACTTTAAAAGACTACTTTGCAAACTAAAAAATTCATGTGACTAACTTTATTGCAGTGGTCCGGAACTTTCCCTGCAGTATCTCAGAGGTCTGCCTGTATGCATCACAGCTTAAAGGGGACAAAATGACAGCAGGAGGATGGAGCTTTAGGGTCAGGTCGAGGTTTAACCTGTCTCACATTCCTCAAATGTAAGACTACAAGTGACCCGACCTGCATTACTGTGTGGCTCTCAACCGAGATTGGGTGGGTAAAACCTTCAGCATCACATCTAACATTCACTAAATGGTTTGTTGTTAATAAAAGTCTTTTACTTGATGTCCTGAGTTACCATTACCATCTATATTGAATTATATTGAATAGAGTCTCAACATTCCTAGAATATATCCTGATATTTGTTTACTATTTAAAAAATAAGAGACTTCTATTTTGATTTCTTTTCCCCTTTCAATTTTATCATGTAAATTAAAATTTCAGCTGATTGATGTATGTTGAAATGTGTATATCCTTCTGAAAAACATCACTAAATGTCTCAAACTTATTGTATGATGCGATGACTGGGGTTTCCTATTTGGCCAAAGCTACACATCTTTTAATAGGCAGTGACATGCCTTGTTTTATAAGCATACAAATCATCCTTACACGTAATCAGAGTAGGTCTGGACTCCTGGCCAAGTTGGCCGCCATGTGGAAAATGAATGGCATGATGGCAATAAAGGAAACGGGCTGCCTGGGCAGTAGTGGAGAGATGATGGTGAGCTGGACTACAGAGAGGCGGAGACAGACATTTTGTAGCTCAAGTTCTTAAGAGCTTGTTGATGGATTAAATGTGAGAAATAAGTAAAAGAAAGATGGCAAGTAAAACTCCAAATTATTGGCACAAGTAATCTGAGAACATAAGTAAGGCTGAAAATATTTTTTGAATGATTTAGTCTTTACCAAAAAGCCATCTCTATAACTGGCCTTACTTTAGACTCAATATTTCCTACATTACTCTTTTTTTGTTTAGGTATTGAAAGTTATTGCTAAACTGAAAATATCCATGGGGAAGGAAAAAAGCATCCATATCAGTTATTGGTGTCTCAACTTGCGTCGCTTCAGACAAGCTGGATTATTACTTGTCAGAGTGGTAAGCAAGATGGTTCTAAGTACTGCATGAAAGCACATTTTGATAGTTATATTTTATTGCATATTAGGAAAAAAAAATAACCAGCTCAAACATAGTATATTTCATTGATACTGTTACTTAAAATTAGAGAACATTTAAAAGGGAGTCAGTTTAATGAGAATTAACTAACAGCATAGGTGGTACAGATATATAAAAATCTTAAAGGTGCTACATGAAACACAATGAAACAGGCTTTGAAATAAGAGAACCAAATTTTGAGTGACACTCTCTAGCTCTATAATCTTGTCCAACTTTACTCAATCTGTTTAAACATTGGGTCTTCTCATGTTATATGGACATAATAATCGTACCTCCCTTAAGGAGTTGTGTACAAACTGGATCATATGTATTTGTTTATCTTCAATAAACAAACTGTAAAATACATTTTATAGTTGCAAAATGTACAACTCTAATGTACATTAATTTACCAAAAACTATTGGTTTCTTTGTGGAATTATAAAGTGTACCACAAGGCTAGGAAACTAGTCTTTCTGAAAAGGGACCAGTATCCTAAGCATGCTAAAGGAAGCCATGCTGATCAGAGCTAAAACGCCTTAAAATCAGTTGCTAAAATTAAATAATTCAATTTAACTACTAAAATGTTATTTAAACAAATCGCTAAGGTAAACCACTGTTTCTCAGCATTCCTACTTCTCACATTAAGATGAGGGAACACCTCATCTCAGCTATTTTGCATAGATGGTGTTAAGAAAATCTTTCATCATCTAAAGTTTACCAATGGTTGCCTGAGCATGAAATACTTCTGTTCCAAAATACGCAGATACCAAACCTTATGTTTTAGTTCATTCACTTCCTGCCCGTGGCTTCTGCTCAGCGTTTCTTGTAATTGCTCCAGATGCATTCTTTGTTGTTGTTTAATAGTTTCACATTCAGAGCTCAAACTTTCTAACATTCGACTCTTGAGCTCAACTTCTCTCTGAAGAGTGTATTTTTCTTGCTCATAGCTCTGAAAACAGATTCAATTATAATTCAGTTACATAAAAATAACTTAAAGCTATCACATATAAGTAGTTTTCATCTTTGACTGAATCATTCCTGTTTCACACATTTGCTGCTTTCTAAGTAACAACCACATGTTAAATCTGGAATAACTATAGCTAGTATTAATGTAAAAAAAACCCTTAGAGGTGACTTGAGACTAAATTAAAGTTCATGCTGGGGATACGGTAATTGCTTCTATGTCCTGCCAAAGAAGTAAAAAGCGATCTATGGCTGTCAAGTCATCTCTACTAGGAAAAAAAAAAAAAAAGTAATAGCACTTAAGTTTTCCTAGTGAGAATTATTTGGTTTGATGACAATATTCTCTACCTGTAGCTCTAAGTAAAATGAAGAAAAGGGCATTAGCTCAACCTCGTCAACAAGCTTTAAAAAGTAAGAGAAAATTAGATTTAAAAGGAAAAAAATAAGGATGGTCATTAGTTTTTTTAACTGCTATGTTTAAATTTGGAGATCAAAGTTTAAATACATTACTGAGCATTTTCTAAGTAAAACTGATTTATTCATTCTTTTAATGAAAGCGTGTCAGGTATTAGGGATGCAGCCGTGAACAAGAGAGACAAAATTCCCCTCTCTCATGTCATGTCTCTCATGACGGTGGAGGACAAATAACTCAGAGGGAGGCAACAGCTCCTGTGGAGCCCATAAGGCAGGACTAGTAGAGCTAAGAACAACGGAAAGTAATTCATAAGATGAGGTCAAAGGTTGAAAGTGGTTAGATTACATGGAGATCTACAAACCCAGGGAGGGAACTCAGTTTTTGTTGTAAATAAAACTGGAAGCTGCTCCGTGCTTGCAGCAGAGCTGTGACATGATCTTTTATATGCTCCTCAATGACTGCCTGGCTGATGTGAATGGTGTGAATGGCAATCTGGGAGGCAGGCAACCAGTCAGGAGGCTCTGCTAACCATCCAGGGGAGAGGTGATGGTGGTCTGAACTAGAGCAGCAGATGTTCTGTAGGCCAAGTTTTCAGAGCCTACCAGTGGATTAAATGTGGGAAATATGGGACACAAAGATATTGAGTAAAACTACTAGATTTTTGGCTCAAATAACTGGATAAATGTTATTATAGTTACTAAGTAAGGTAAAGAATTCTGCAAGAGCATGTTTGGTTAGTGGGCAAGGAATCAACTATTCTGTTTATGTTAAGTCTGAGATGACCATTAGTGGGCAACTGAATATAAAAGTCTAGACTTTAGGATAGAACTAAGGACTTGGTGTAGCATCAAGACAAACCAAAGTCTAAAATTCAATATGGAGTAAAGAAAGTGAACATATTTTTCAAACTCAAACACAGAGTCAGAAAAAAAATATTAGAGATTCATTTAGTTCATTTCCCTGCAGATGGGTGGGAATTAGACCTAAAATTTTCAAAAAAGAAAAATATTAAATTAATAATATTAATGACTGTTGGACAACAGCAATCTTCAGTGGCTAAGCACAAACAGGTGAACAGAGGAGTCTAGCATCCTACCTCAGTCAGGGTCATCATTTCATTACGGCATTTATCCAATTGATTCTGCAATTCATTCTGGCTCTCCACTAGTTGTAAACCATACTGTGCAGCTTTCAGTCGCTCTTCTTCAGTCTCTTTGAGTTTGCATCGAAGATCTGCTATTACATCTGCCTCCATGATTTTTTCCCTGTCTACTGTAAATAGAAGAAATAAAAGTATCTAAACTTAAACAAAAAACTTCATGTCACTAACAAAAGACACAAGTGTGTTGTGTGTGTATGTATACACTCAATAGCACTGCCACATGAAAACACAGTATTAAAGATTTTCTCTTTGACTTTTAAATGGTCAAATTTGCATTCTTGTTATAAGAGTAAGGTCTGACCATTTTCTTACCCAATTTGAGAACAAACCAAATAGAGCAAAAAAAAAAAAAAAAAGACGAATACAATTTAATTTTGCTTCTAAGGAATGCAGTATTAGGAAACTATTCAGTTGCTGTGTGCTAAGCTTCCTTAAATGCTAAGGTAGGATGATCTCATGATTATATCACTATACAGGTAACCAAGTTAAAGAACAGTAAAAGAAATCAAGAAACTTTATAGTAGCATAACTTCTACTTAAATATAAAAAGGTACCTTTGAATAAGATTGATAAGGTAAGGACTAGCATGCCCACAAGTTTCCACAACAGTGTTAACTTCCTGAACACATTAAATTTGCCACATTAAATGTACTTTATTGAAAACAGACTCACTAGCATTTTGCTAGTTATTCATAAGAACACATGCAAAACAGACATCGTGTTTAGAGTAATTAAAGAACAACCTCATTCTAGATTTTCAAGCAAAGAATTAAACATTTAGAATTAAACATTTAATATAGAGCTCAACCTCACTAATCTGCTGCTGCTGCTGCTAAGTCGCTTCAGTCGTGTCTGACTCTGTGCAACCCCATAGACGGCAGCCCACCAGGCTCCCCCGTCCCTGGGATTCTCCAGGCAAGAACACTGGAGTGGGTTGCCATTTCCTTCTCCAATGCATGAAAGGGAAAAATGAAAGTGAAGTCGCTCAGTCGTGTTCGACTCTTAGCGACCCCATGGACTGTAGCCTACCAGGCCCCTCCGTCCATGGGATTCTCCAGGCAAGAGTACTGGAGTGAGGTGCCATTGCCTTCTCTACAACCTCACTCATCATCCTTCCCTAACTGGTTCCAGGCTCCTAGGCTAGACTTAAACTCAGCTTTGAATTCAAAGAGCAACAAGTCATTTTTAAGGTATTCTCCCATGTCTCTAGTCAATGGAGTCATTCATTCAACAAACATTTCTTCAGAGCCTATGCGCCAAGCTCCATTCTGGGCACTTCAGATACATCAAGCAGCGGTCAAATGGACCTCTAAAAGGCTCTTCTTTCATAAAACTTACCCTCCAGTAGGAGAAGACAAGCAATCATAATATAATAACTAAATGCATTAGAAAGTGGAAATGGAAAAAAATAAAACAGGATAAGTGAGCTTGGAAGAAGTCGCTGTATTCTAACTAGGAAATTAAAAATGTGTTGAATGGGGAGCCCCTCAGGTGACTTCTGAACAAAGCTTTGCAGAGAATCAGAGAATTAGCCACTAATTAGCCATTAGGGAAAGCATGTTCTGGGTAGAAGGGTAGCAATACAGTGGAAGAAGTCCAAAGAATGAACAAGACAGAATATAGGTCAGAGGAGATAACAGAGGAGAATATGGAGATCAGGCCATTGTAAACAAAAACTTTGGCTTCTACTCTGGGTGAAATGGGAAGTCACCGCAAAGTCTGGAGTAGAGATACGCTACGTTTAAAAGGATCATTTTGGCTGATACGCTGAATAGTTGGGAGGGAAGCAAGTTGAAAGCAGAAAAATCAGGTGGGATGACCACTCATACCAGAGTGGCTGCCACAGAAGGTGATGAGATTTAACATATATTCTGAAGGCAAAGCCAACGTGATTTTCTGACAAATGGAATGTGGGATGTGTGAAAGAGAATTTTAAAAGGCCTCCAAAGCTTCTGGCTGAGCAACTAGTAGAATAGATTTGCCAATAACTGACACATCAAAAACTGTGGGTAGAGGTGTTTTGGAAAGAAAATGAGAGGTTTAAGTTTTAAAACATGAGATAAGTCAAGCAAGTAACAGCTGTAAGAGTAAGAGAAGGGTATAAGCTGGAGGTATAAATTTTGGAGTTATTAGCATAAATTTTTGAGCTTTGTGTTCATCAAAGTATGAACATAATTAAAGAGAAGAGAGCAAAGGACGGAGCCCCATTATGAGGTGGGAAAGAAGACAGCAAAGGATACTCAAGCACGTGCTGTCTCGGAACTCAATAAACAAACATGTATTAAGGAGGTAGATGATAAACTGCACCAAATGCTAAACCAAATATGGTGAACACTGAGGACTGGCCATTGGATTTAAATTCACAGAGGTCAACTAGAAGATGACCCCAAGAATAGTTTTGATTGGGAGACTGGGACAAAAGCCTGACTGGAATTAACTGGAGAGAATGGTAGAACAGTAGATAGCAAGCACAGTTTTGCTGCAAAGAGCAGAAAAACAGGGCATTAGCTGGAGATGCAGTAGGGTCTTTTTTTTTTTTTTTTAAGATGAAAAACTCTTTAAGAAAAAACAACAGCAAGCTTGTATGATAAACGAGAGATCAAGCAAAGAAAAACTAATGATATAGAAGAGATGGAGAACTCCTGGAGTAATGAATGTGCAGGGTCTGATTTCTGGACAGGTACATGAATGTTTCATCTAAATTAAAGGAAAGTAAAGTATATGGGTACAGACACTGATAAGTAGGTAGATACAGTGTTCAGAGTCTGCACGAGTGCCCTTCTGCTTCAATTTATCAGTAAATAGGAAGGAAGTAAATAGAAGTAAATAGAAGGAAGATGGAGGAGGAAATATAGGGTTTTAGAAGAGGGGATTAAAAAAAAAGAATCCTATGTTATCCAGGACTGGCTATCACTGCTCTAAAATGCAAGACTTCTCCAAAGCCCATACATGATGGAGCCAGCCATTAATTGTTGAGCTGTTAATAATAATTTATATTTGTTAAGGATTTACCATTTGCCAAGCAGAAGTGCTTCAAATGCACTATCACATTTAATTCTCTTAATGGACCTGAGCTAAATACTATTGTCATCAGTATTTACCAAAGAAAATATGGGACTAGCCTCAAGCTATCCCAGCCATCAATGTCCAAGGCAGCCACAAAATTAGCTCTCATTCACTCTAAAGATTTGCTAGAATTCCTATTATGTGTCAGGTACTGCGCTGTTGCTGAGGACACAATGTGATCCTCAAACCAGACAATATGCCTGCCTTCCTGAGTCTTACAGTCTATTGCTGGAAAGATGTTAAATCAAATAACTGATAATGTAAAGTTACAAGTATGGTAAGTACAAGAGGGAGAGGTATATGGTGCTATCTGAGCCTATAACTCAGGGCAACAGTCTTAATCCGGGTGGTGGCGTGTGGGCAGGGTCAGAGGGAACAAAGACAAGAAAGATTTCCCTGAGGCAGTGACTTTTCAACAGGTGTAATGAACATCTAAAAGTAACCTATCAATTTGCAGCGAAAGGTAGCCAGGGTTGAATAAAAACTATAGCTAATATGTACCAGATATCGCACTTGGTGCTTTGCAAACATTATTACTGCAAACTCTGGAAAATTCTTAAAGAGATGGGAATACCAGACCACCTGACCTGCCTCTTGAGAAATCTGTACGCAGGTCAGGAAGCAACAGTTAGAACTGGACATGGAACAACAGACTGGTTCCAAATCGGGAAAGGAGTACGTCAAGGCTGTATATTGTCGCTCTGCTTGTTTAACTTATATGCAGAGTACATCATGAGAAATGCTGGGCTGGAAGAAACACAAGCTGGAATCAAGATTGCCGGGATAAATGCCAATAACCTCAAATATGCAATGACAGCACCCTTATGGCAGAAAGCGAAGAAGAACTAAAGAGCCTCTTGATGAGAGGGAAAGAGAGTGAAAACACTGGCTTAAAACTCAACATTCAGAAAACTAAGATCATGGCATCTGGTCCCATTACTTCATGGCAAATAGATGGGGAAACAGTGGAAACAGTGTTAGACTTTATTTTTTTGGGCTCCCAAATTACTGCAGAGGGTGACTGCAGGCATGAAATTAAAAAATGCTTGCTCCTTGGAAGAAAAGTTATGACCAACCTAGACAGCATATTAAAAAGCAGAGACATTACTTTGCCAACAAAGGTCCATCTAGTCAAAGCTATGGTTTTCCAGCAGTCATGTATGGATGTGAGAGTTGGACTATAAAGAAAGCTGAGCACTGAAGAATTGATGGTTTTGAACCGTGGTGTTGGAGAAGACTCTTGAGAGTCCCTTGGACTGTAAGGAAATCCAACCAGTCCATCCTAAAGGAAATCAGTCCTGAATATTCACTGGAAGGACTGATGCTGAGACTGAAACTCCAATACTTTGGCCACCTGATGCGAAGAACTGACTCATTTGAAAAGACCCTGATGCTGGGCAAGACTGAAGGCAGGAGGAGAAGGGAATGAGAGAGGATGAGAGGGTTGGATGGCATCATTGACTCAATGGACATGAGTTTGAATAAACTCCAGGAGCTGGTGATGGACTGGGAGGCCTGGTGTGCTGCATTCCATGGGGTCGCAAAGAGTCGGACCGACTGAACGACCGAACTGAAACATTATTAAATCCTCTCAACAACCCTATAAGATAAAAGCGTCCTCCCTCCCCCTCAACCATGGACTGCAGCATGCCAGCCTGCAGTCCATGGGGTCTCAAAGAGTCAGACACTACTTGACAACTGAACAACCTCTCATTTTACATAGGTGCAAACTGAAAGGAACAGAAAGATTAAGTAACTTGCCCAGGGTTATCAGGTAGTAAGTGGCTAAGTGAGACGGGAACAGGATTTGGTTCCATAGCCTAGTGCTCCTAACCACTTTTCTGTTCCGCTTCTCAGAACAGAAAAAAGCATGTAGCAGACAGGGAGCTCAGGGGATCAGACTGCTTGAGTTGTCACCCCACCTTCAGTACTGACTGGCTTGGACAATTTCTCCAATGTCTTGTTTAGCCATCCATAAAACAAGGTCAGTAACAATTGGGTTTTGTTTAAGATTAAACCAGCAATGGGTAAAAAGCAGCTAGAGAGGAATCCTACACGAAACTGTCTGAGCAGCGCTGTCCAATAGAAATACAGTGCGAACAAGACATATTGATTTTCAACTTTCTAGGTGCCACATTTATTGTAAAAAGTAAATACTGGTGAAATTCACCTTAACAATGTGTTATTTAATGCAATATATCCAAAAGATTATCATTTCAACATGTAGTCGTCATATTCTCAACGACAGTGTAGTCTTTAAAATCCACTGTGTACTTTCCATTTGGACTGCCACATGGGCCTTCATACTGGACAGCGCAGATCCAGCGTTCGTTATCCCCCAGACCCAGGCAACGGACCCGACTTTCCGTATTTATGCAGAACTCCGCGGGGACTCGAAGCGGCCCAACGGAATATTAGGGCCGGCTGGGAACCTGGTCTGTAAGCGCTGAGTTCCGCCGAAGGAGCTGCTCCAGCTAAAAGCCTGGGCGGAGACCCAGGCCCCAGGTGTTCCTAGGCCCTGCCCTCCTCTCCCCAGGAGCCCTTCTCTACGCCGCCCCCTCTCTTCCCCCTTCATACGCACCTCCCTCCGGGCCCCTGGCCCCTACCGCTCTCCTCACCCCTTCCCTTGCTGCTGCAGCTCGCCGCGCTCAGATCCCCGACGTTAACTCCACGGCGGCACCGCACAGTCACCGGCCCATTCCCTCACGGAGCACTCCGGTAAGCGCCAGGGCTTTTTGAATGCAATTCCCGCGAGAACTCACGTCACGCGATACTTTCCGCCCTAGCAGAGCGTCAAGGGTAAAAAGGGGGAAGGAACGCCCAAGACGGTGCCACGCCCCAGCTACGGCGGGTTTGGCTCAGCCTCAATTGTAGCTCTGCGTCTCGTCAGCCTTACTCAGGGTTGGTTTTCTGGACGTTTTGGGGGTTTTTTGGTCTTCGTTTCCCCTAAAGACAGTGCTTTCTGGAGGGAGAGTGTCACTCGAAGGCGAGGCGGCGGGGGAATTCCCTCGTATGCTGGCTTAACGGCGCGTTGGCCGGTGTGCTTTCTGAAGCCTCTGCCCTGTGGTACCTATCTTAGGGTTCCAGAAATTTCAGTGAGTGTGATATTGCCTAAAAGCATCATAGACAGAATCCCAGTTACGTTTATAAGACAGAGCGCCAGTTAATTTTACACAGATTATCACATTTAAGCCCGCCAACAGCCTTAAGAGGTGGGTGCGTGCTAAGTCGACTCAGTCGTGTTAGACTCTCTGCGACTCGGTGAACTAACCGTATAGCGCATCAGGCTCCTCTGTCCATGGGAGGCTCCAGGAAGGAGTACTGGGGTGGGCTGCCAGTGCCCTCCTCCAGGGCGTCTTCCTGACCCAGGGATGGAACCCCGTCTCCTCTCTCCTGCATTGGCAGCCGGGTTCTTTCCCTCTAGCGCCACCTGGGAAGCCGTATGAGGATCTACAGAGGAAAACAGAGCCCCAAGAGGAAAGATACCTTAGACAAGTGGTAGAACTAGAATTGGAATTAATGCAGCCTGCTGTGGTGGCTGGAAAAGACTCCCGAGAGTCCCCTGGGCAGCAAGGAGATCAAATCAGTCAATCTTAAGGGAAATCAACCTTGGATACTCATTGGAAGGACAGTTACTGAAGCTGAAGCTCCAGTATTTTTTGGTCACCTAAGGTGAAAGCCGACTCATTGGACAAGTCCCTGATGCTAGGAAAGATAGAAGGCAGAAGGATGAGATGGCTGGATGGCATTACCAATGCAATGGACATGAACTTGGGCAAACTGCAGGAGGTGGTGAGGAACAGGGGGGCCTGGTGGGCTGCAGGCCTTGGGGTCACAAACAGACATGACCGGGCGACTGAACAAGTCTGCTAAAGTCCAAGCTCTTGGCGTGTGTCATTAAACAATTATTTTATATTTTGTAAACCTGATGCCTATTCATTATTCAAAATTTTAAGCAATCAGAAATAATAATAGGCAACATTTAGTGAGCACTTCTGAGTCCATTAGCAACCATAGTACAGATCAAGTTGTGCTTTTGAGCCCATTTTTTTCTTGCTTGCTTGAGGATTTGGCCATACGTGCTTTCTTCTTCATCATCAGTTTTTTCCCCCTCTGTTTAATCTTCCCATCAACAAATAAACATGCTGTAATGACTTCCATCTGAAAAAAATAATACTAACCTTCCTTGACCTCGTTGGGCTTCCCTGGTGCTTCAGTGGTAAATAATCTGTCTGCCAAGCGGGAAACCTGGGTTCGATCCCTGGGTTGGGAGGATTCCCCTGGAGAATGAGATGACAATCCACTCCAGTATTCTTGCCTGAGAAAGCCCATGGACAGAGGAGCCTGGTGGGCTACAGTCCACGGGGTCGCAAAGAGTCAGACAGAACTGAGCCACTAAACAAGGAACAAGTGGACCTCAGTCAGCTTACCACCTCATTATTTGCTTCCCTTGATAAAAAAAAATTCCTGGGGAAAAAAGCCTATACTCATTATCTTAATTTTCTTATTCTTTATTCTTTTTTTCCCACTTTAGGTTTTGGTCTCACCACTCCAGTGAAATGGCTCTTCTCAACATCACCAGTGAGTACTAGCTTGCAAAATCCATTTTTCAGCCCTCACTTAACAATGAACAGTTGATAGCTCTCCTTGAGTCTCCTTAGGTGTTGGGATGCCACACCCTCCCTGCTTTTCCCTTCTCAATTTCCTTTGCAGGCTTCTATTTCTGACTGAGAGAGGCTGCACTGAATTAAGGATTGATCTGGGTTCAAGGACTGACAACAGTGATGTCTTTGCATTGCTCACAGTACAGCCGAGCAAATGCATTTGGGGCCTGGATTAGCTGGGTATGCCTTCATTTGTCATCACCCCCCAAGTTCTTGAATAAATGAAACCCGATTTTCCTTTTCATTTGACAAAGATTTTTCAACCCAAGAGTCGGGAAGACACCATTCTAACCTAGTCCAGTCATGACTGGCTGAAATTAGGTAGTCTATAATGTATCTGAACTTCATTTTTCTCCTTAGTTACATGAATACATAGACCTATGTTTCATTCATGTCTCTTTCAAACTTAACATTTTAGAAATATTTTAAACTTTTATGTATTATTTTTTATTGGAGTATCATTGCTTTATAGTGTTGTGTTAGTCTCTGCTCTATAACAACATAAATTAGCTACATGTATGCATATATTCCCTCATTCTTGAACCTCCCTCCCATACCCTCTAGGTCATCACAGAACACCCAGCTGAGCTCCCTGTGCTGTACAGTAGCTATCTATTTTACACATGGTAGTGTATATTTCTCAATCCTACTCTCCCAATTCATCCCACCCTCCCCTTATATCCCTGTGTCCACATGTCCCTTAGTGACCATAATGTGTTAGGCAAAATGCAAGGAATTTAGAGACACGGTAATTGCCACTCAACTCTGGAAGATTCTCACAATGTAGTGGGGGATTAAATAAAAACAATTTAAATAACCATCGGCCTCTGTATGAATGCCATGTCAATGGTATATACCCTAGGCTAAAGATATGTGAAGGGAGAGGTCCGTTTTGTCATGGTGTCCCTTGAATGTTTCACTGTGCAGGTGGCACTTGAGTAGGGCCTTGAAAAATGGCGGAGCTAAGTAAGGAGAAAAACACTCTAGGGAAGTAGACAGCATGAATAAAATCATAGATGCTACCTCTATCAAAATTAAAGTCAGTTTTTAGGAGCCGTCTGGATAGGGTGCTGCCTATACCACCACTGGACACTAGATGTCACAAGTGAAATGAATTCTAGATTCTCCCTGCCCAGATAGCTTACTTAAGATTCAGGGTTCCAGATGCAGATCTGCCTACCCACGTGAGGTCCACATACCATGTGCTAAATGCCAAGGGTCAGGAAAAAAAATGCATTTGTCACTTTTTAGTTTATGTAATAAGAGATGGGATATTTGCCTCCGCATGCAGAAAGTGTGAGGAGGCACGCATCAAGCATAGCAAAGGAATTTAGATGCTGGAAATCAGTTCCTAATATTGCTATAATATTACTTCTAATAATAATACTAATATTTCTAATTATATAATTCCTAATATTATAGCTATTCAAAACTGGGAAAGACTGCTGTAGTAAACTGGCCATCATTCCTTAACTATGACTGTTTAGTGGAAAAGAGAGGACTGATTATCAAAAATGGTGTAGAAGGGAGTTGTTACATTGCACTGAAAGCTGTGTGTATTTTGACATGAACTTACTGAATGATCATGTTTCTTTTGGTACCACAGGTGAATATTCTCTGCCCTCAAGGAACTTAGTGTTTAGTGGAAAGGACATTTACCAAACAATAAACCATTATTCAGAGTACAACTTAAGATTTTCTTGTTCTTTCGTATTATTAAGCTTTGGCCCAAGAACTGGGGGCCAAAGAAGAACAAGCCCAGGACCCTAAGACACAGAGTTTTGCAAATAAGAACTGGATTAATTTACAAAGTTCCATGACTCATAGGATGTACCAGAAGATGAAGTTTTGGAAGTTACACTTAAGGTTGTGGTCATTAACATGTGGAGGATGGCTGAGGTCAAGAAAGAGGTTTGGAGGGAGAGTAGAGAGGGCGGTGCGCAGGACTCTGGTTGTTGTCCTAATCTATGGAACAGGAGGAGAATAAGGGTCCAACAAAAGAAACAGAAGAGCCATCCGAAAAGAGATCAGGAAATTGAATTGTCACAGCGCTCTCTATGATAGTTTGATCAGGAAACTGAATTGAATTGTCACAGGTCTCTTATGATGATTTGATATCAAAGTGAATAATTGTACTGGGTGGTGGGTTTGACAGTTTGGTGCTAATACTGACCATGGCAGCCTAGTCTGCAGTCTCTATTGACTCTGCTTTGTATAGCACCAGCTTCAACTCTTCATGAGCCCTACTGCTATATTCCTTTCCCCACGAAAGGGTGCAGTCCTCACTCAGAGCAAAGGTGCCTCATCCCATTATCGTGGACATTTATTGGTTGAATTTTTAGCATCAGTTCCTTCTTCCTTGTCCTGCCCAAAGCATTCTGATTATTCTTTGGGTAAGTCATCTTTCTCTCCATTTTCAGCCATGTGGACTGTTTAAAATTGATCCTATCCTTCAACGCTTGGGTCCCTCTGGGTATAATAATTGGTTCAGGGATATACATGTGACTAAATCCAAGTGGGTGAAATAAGACAAGGTATTCACTGGGACTGTTGGGGGAAAAAATGGATTTTGTTAACCCCTTCTGTACTTAGACTTTGTAGCCTAGAGCTGCCAAGTGCCATCTTAGGTCCATGAAACTTAAGTTGACTTGAAATGGAATCGAAAACAGAGCTGATAGAGAGGGGAAAAATGCTGCCTGGGTCCTACATCAAGCTTCTCTTGAAGCTGGAGATATCCTTGAACCGTTTAGTTTTTGTTCATATAGCTTCAATCTGAGTTTTCTGTTACTTGAAATATAATAATTTTTTACCAATACACTCAGTAATACTTACATCTGAGAATTCCCTGGCAGTCTAGTGGTTAATGATCTGTACTTCCACTGCAGGGGGCACTGGTTTGATCCCTGGTCGGGGGACTCAGATCCCGCATGCTGTGCAGCATGGCCAAAACAATAAAATCAAATAATACTTATGTCCAAACTTGAAAGGACTAGTCAACTTCAACCTGTCAACTTCTCATTCTACATTTAGGAGTTTATGAGGCTAAAATTGAAAATTACTAACTTCCAAGGATAGAATCTAGCAATGGCTCCTCCGACAAAAATATCTTAGTTGAACCAAAAGGAAGGTTTATCCTAAATGAAGGGGCCTAGCAGCAGCAGTCTAGAGTAAAGGAAAATAAGGATCCAAACAGCTTGTAAGTAATCCCTTTCTTGGCACCACTTCACATTACCATTACATCCCTGTTAAGCTTACTTCTTCAGATGATTTTAACACCTAAGCCAGTTAGAATTAAGATGCAGTATTTATACCAGTTACAGTTTTTACTTTCCAAGAATAGTACCCACTCTAGTTAGTTCAGGGTATATATGCATATAAAAAAAAAATCTAGCGTCCTGTTTTTTTGCAACTATTTAGAGAACTGTAGTTTCTACTTATGACTTTCTATCTTCCGGTGTCTGTCACATGTTCCTTTTATTTTATGACATACCTCAGCTAGTTGGAACCCTTTATCCAGCACTGTGACCCAAATCTACACTGCTGAATAAAACATATTCACTAGCTATGATATATATTACTCACTATACTGCTAGCCCAAATTTATTTGGCCTGACTCAAAATGGGATGGGATAAAATTTAAATACTGTTTTTTCTCTGAGGGCCTGAAACTGTCACACTACTTTTCTGCATGGAAAGAAGTGGTGGTTGCCTTGATGTTGTAATGCTCAGTTTAATGTATTTTATTCCTTGGGGACAACTTGGGCATGCACACAAAATACATTGAATTCACCTGTTCAGGAATAGTCACTGTGAGGTACTTCCTGCCTATTGCCACTAGGTGACAGTCTTTGAAAATATTTTGTCCTACAGGCCTTTCTGTTACAGAAATTAGATTTTGTCTGTAGATATGGTTATTATGCTAGTTTCAGCCAGAAGATTAGCCAAATGCACATATTTATTATAACCTGTACTCTTGGTCTTTTTAGGTCATAGTTACTCCCCATCATTCTCCTACCTAGTTTACTCCATGCTGTAGACTGAATGGTGTCCCTTAGAAATTCATATGTTGAAACCCTAACCTAAACACAACTGTGTTTAGAGATATGGCCTTTAGGAGGTGATTATGATTAATTGAGGTCATAAGGATGAGACCCTAATCCCGTAGAATTGGTGGCCTCTTATGAGAAGAGCTGGAGAAAGAGGGGTGTCTCCTTTCTTTGCACCAAAGCAAAAAAGACCGTAAACTGTAAGCTGACAGTGAGAGAAGCATCTGAAGACTAGGGAGAGAGCCCTCACCAGGGAATGAGGGGGCCAGCACCTTAAGCTTGGACTTTCCAGCCTCCAGAACAGTGAGGAGTAAATTCTCTGTGGTTTAGGTACTTCATGATTGCAGCCCAAGCAGACTAAGATAAACACCATTTCATCTTTTTCACCAGAGAAGCCATGTGACTAATGGGTAAGAATACAATACATGTTCTGCAGTCAGCATCTGGGTTTAGTTGCAGGCTCTGTTACTTCCTCTGATTGCCTTTAAGAAACTGCTTAGCCTCTCTAGGCCTCAGTTTCCTGGAATATACAATGGGATAATTAAAGCGTCTAATTCAGTCATTTGTTGTACAGTTTAAATGATCTAATACTTTTTAACCTTTAGCATAAAGTCAGCAAATAGTAGCTGTTATTATTAACAGCATTATCTCAGCTCAGGAGCCACTCCCTCTGTTCTGAATCTTTATCCTCAGGCATGTCCTCTATGTACAGTTTATAGCACCCTGTGCCTATCCTTTGAAACAATTATAGTAGTTTGTGGTAATTTACGTCCGCTTCCCTCACTAAAACGTAAGTTTGCTCAGAATGGAAATGGCCAATATATGTTTTGCTCATTATGGTTTCTCCCAGCAAGTGCTTGAGACGTGCTTGTTGCTAAAGTCGTGTTTGATGAATGCAATTCATTCATTTAAATGGGGAATCTGTAAACTCTTTTTGAGAGATCAAAGTCAAATAACTTGTTAAAAAAATTACTATTCTTAATCCTAAATGAAAAGTGCTAAAAATTTATGAATCAGTTTACATGAAACAGATTACATGTCACAGAGACAGTACACTGAATAAATGGGATACTAAATACCCTCTAAACTGTTTATTGTTGCATTTCCCTATGATGATATGTATCCCTCACTCGAACCAATATTTCTTCATTCAGAATTTATGTATTGATGTAATTTCTGTAATTCAAGCATTTTAAATTGTACTAGGGAACTTGGCATATAAAATAACCCTGTTGGCTGCTGCTGCTGCTGCTAAGTCGCTTCAGTCGTGTCCGACTCTGTGCGACCCCATAGACGGCAGCCCACCAGGCTCCCCTGTCCCTGGGATTCTCCGGGCAAGAACACTGGAGTGGGTTGCCATTTCCTTCTCCAAAGCATGAAAGTGAAAAGTGAAAGTGAAGTCACTCAGTTGTGTCCGACCCTTAGCGGCCCCATGGACTGCAGCCCACCAGGCTCCTCCGACCCTATTGGAAAGGCCTGTAAAGCAAAGACTCCTTGGCTAAAGTAAATGTTCCCTTTTGTGTAAATAGAGACTCTCATGTATTGTTTCCTTAAAGGAAAAGCTACTCTTGACGAACTTTAAGTTTTAAAACTCATGTTTCCCTAATATTTTATTATGTCCCAGACAGGTTTATCTATTTCCTGCAAAAAATGTCTGGCACATGCTGTCCTATTACCTTTTCCCTAATAGAAAATATTAAAAGGAGTGTATGTTTCCAGTAACCTTTAAAGTTCTTTGATTATGTAAGAAGGCTCAAAAGCACAGGAACAAGAAATGCTAATTATGTGTATTTAAAAGATAATTTCCTGTTTTCAAAGTTCTCTCAAAATATGAGACATGAGAAAGTGGTTTTCAGGCTTTATGTACCTTATATAGACAGGAAAAGCTCCCTTTCTTCCTATTGCAGTGAAAAACCTTAGGCAGCCCTGATATTAGATATGATCCTTGCTTTGCGTTAATCATTGTTTTACCACTTACTTGCCTCTCCATTATCAGGCAGGATATTCAGACTCTTGCTTTATTGCAAATGAACCCTATCCACTCCCTATGATGCGCTGCGTTCTGGCAGTATTCGGCTACTTTTGATAAATTGGTCAGTCTTGTAAAATACTTCCCTAAGCTCGAGTTCTGGAACTCGTCAGGTGTCCTCTCTGACAGTCCTGTCTTCCCTTGGCTCTCAGATTACCCCACCAGCTGGGTTAAGGCCCATATCCTCCCATAAAGCATGCTTCTTTGGAATTCAGATCTATTGGTGTTTGGCACTAAAAACAATGTTCTTGCACTTTCTGTCAGATCAGGGCTGAATAATCTCTTGGGGGTGAGTAACCTTTTAAATGTTGGAAGACTAACAGTTTCAGGGATCAGTGTGAGCTTAGCAATTTGTAAGAAAGATCAGAGAAATACATGTCTCTTTTCTTGAATATATATAGCAAGATCCAGATTATTTTTTCCTTTTTGCAAATCAGTCTGGAGGTTGGCATCACACTCTCCCCGACCCCATGCCAATCCATCAGTCTGTGCATGGAGCAAACCTTTAGGGACAGAAGTATGGCTGCTGAGTTACCCTGGCACTTAATCAGTATTATTGCATATGACTGGAGGCAGGGAGTTATGAAAGTGTCTTGGGTGACAGTCCTCCTCCCACCTATAAAACTCCTGGCAAAGGAATTAATAGGCATCCTATAAACAGTCAGAGTTAAGCTCTTAAAAACAGCATATAATTCATAGGGTTTAAATTTCTCAGCCAACATGGAAAAACTAGGTTGAAAAAGTAGCGTCTAATTTATTCTTCAATATAGTTGGAAGGTTTGATTTCATTTCTGCTCCCACAAAAGTAATTAGTGATGCTAATAAATAGAGGTATTTAAGTTTCAAAGAGTGCCCCCAAACTTTGTTGTACATGTAAACACCTGAGAAGCTTTTATAACACCTGGTGCCCCGTCTATACCCAGCACTAATTGAATTGGAATGCCTGGGGGTGTCTGTCAGGCATCGGTGAGTTTTAAAGATCCCCAGGGAGAAGGCAATATGCAGTAAAGTTTGGGACCTGAGTTAAAACAGTCACACTCCCTAACTACTCTTCAGCTTTTCTCCCTTGCTTCTTTATCTCAATAGTTCTCAATCTGACTGCTCATTAGAATTACCAGGCATCTTAAAATATTCCATTCTGATCCATTTGGTCTAGGCTGGGTGTAAGCATCAGAAATGCTTTGCTGTTCCCCAGCTGACTCTAATGTACAGCCATGGTGAAAAAGTCACTGGGCTAGTCATAAGGTGGGTCCTTTAGCCTTTTTCTTGCAGTAAGAGCTTTATGCATATTAAAATTCCTATCCACTTGCTTTGTTAAATGAATTTTCTTCTTCAGTTCACCAGACTCTAAAGTTCCAACCATTTTCCTAAATCCATTGGTAGTAGATTACCTGATGAAATACAGGACAGCCAGTTAAATTTTATTTCAGCTAAACAAATAAATGCCGTCTTCTGAAATTTAAATTTAACTAGTGTCCTATATTTTTATTGACTACATCTATCAACACTAACTGGTGGAAGAGCGTGGCTCATTCTTAGAAAAATTAGCAGCTGAATTTGGGGGAAGTCCCATCCTTTGAATCTTCAAGGTTTATGGCCTTTTAGTTCTTGTCCTTTCTAGCTGCAGAAGTGGTAGATGAAAGGCATGAGTGATTTGGGAATTAAAAACTACTTAAGATCTCCCAGTGAGCCAGGAAGACCCACATTTCCCTTTTACTTAGAGTGTCATTGGCTGACCAGCAGGTGAGGAGTATAGGAGAGGCTGGGTGTCATTGTGCAAGAAGATAAAGCATAGAAAGAGGTGAAGACTTGAATATATGCTTTGGTTGCACTCTCAGAAGAACTGCCATTTTGAGCTTTTTCTATGACTTTCAAGTACTTCAGACTTGCTTTTTCTTTTCTTTTTTTCATGTTATTTCTTTTTAATCTATCTGAATATTAGATATTTGACTGGAGTTGGGATAGTTTCCAGGTGAAACTGTTCTCATAGCATACTGAGTCTGAACTAATGGAAGGTTCAGGAGTCCCTGGCAATCTTGTAAGAACTCTCTAATCTCAAGAGGCTTCCAAAGCAGTCTAGATGCCTTTCAGCTTCATCCTCTGGGACTGTTCACCACTAGCTGATTCATGAAATTTCCTTCCTCCTCACCATCACCAAATAGGCCTTGAACTGTAAATAAAAGTCGTAGGTGGGTGCATTTCTTGACCAATAGAAGGCTCTATACAAAGAGAAAAGGAGTGAGATTTCACAAGAATTCCCAGAAAGCAGGTGTTATAATGACTTCACCAAATATGAGTCTGACATTTTGATGAACAACTCTTGAGCACCCCTCATAATATCCTCCATGGAAGAGATAGGCCAACAGGTAGTATGTCAAATCCCCCTTTGCCGGTCCAAGTTTACTAATGGAAGGAGGTGAAACAGGTGAAGCACATTAACTTTTAACCTGTTAACAATGATTTTTTTCACTAAGCATTAGATGTTTAAAAGGGAAATGCACACTGGCAGAAAGGAGACAAGACAAAGGGTGATAGGAAGGGGCTGAAAGCTGCATCATGGAACATATTTGCAAGCCAGCTGGGCCCACTTGGTGCAGATGTTTTTATAGGAACAGGAGGGAGGGGCAAGTGTTCTGATGTTAAGCACATCAGCAAAGCAGCAGACCATTTCTCTACATAAGGCCCCTTTCTCCTGGCTCAAGAGAGGGGAGGGGGTGGGGTTCAGAGGCTTTGGGATTATTTTATTGTTCAAACTGAATTCAAGTAAATTGCATACATTGATGGTAAGACTTTTTTCCAAGTTCATTTAAAAGGGATTAAAAATCATCTTCAGTTCAGTTCAGTTCAGTCGCTCAGTCGTGTCCAACTCTTTGTGACCCCATGAATCACAGCACGCCAGGCCTCCCTGTCCATCACCAACTCCTGGAGTTTACCCAAACCCATGTCTATCGAGTCGGTGATGCCATCCAACCATCTCATCCTCTGTCGTCCCCTTCTCCTGCCCCCAGTCCTTCCCAGCATCAGGGTCTTTTCCAATGAGTCAACTCTTCGCATGAGGTGGCCAAAGTATCGGAGTTTCAGCTTCAACATCAGTCCTTCCAATGAACAACCAGAACTGATCTCCTTTAGGATGGCTCTGAAAACCAAAGAGCTGTATGTTTATCCACCTGTGAGCAAAACAGTCCAGTCATCATCAGCTATTTTATTCATAGGTGAGAAAACATGAAACTGTTTGGAGAAAATACTTCCAAAATGAATCTCCTTGGTTTATATGTTGAACTTCTTTAAGCTTTAAGGCAGTGTAGATAGATGAAGCTCTCTCTTCCACAGATGGTTGGCTTGGCCTTCTACTTTTTGCCTGACTGCTTCTGTAGCATGTCTATGCAGCATACATTCCAGAATATGCAGGGAATCGGATTTTTTATACAGGTTGGAGGTTTGCAGATTGGTGGCCCATAGTTTTACTGTTTGACCCACACAATGCAGGGGAGAAAACAAAGAGCAAATTTGAGCCAAAATTAGAAACTTGGAATTTTACACACACACACGAATCTGGATTGCCAGCCTCTTGAAAAATCAAAAGATTTGACCATGCTATGCTCACATTCCTCCTGCCAGTAATCTGGTAGATCTTTGTCTTTTTCTGGACACACTTTTTCCAGTTTGCTACAGCCCCTGTCACTCTGTCATTGGGTTATTCATTAAGTGAAACGAGACAGATATAAGGAGACATTTATATTACCTGTTTATATGGTTCCTATATGCATTTGAGTTTGCGACCTATGGTATAAGGCAAGACTAGATTATGTTGTTGCTCCAGTGTCTTCCAAGCTTCTTGTGTGAATTTTCTGTTTTGTACAAATGGAGTTCTTAATGTTGTTAGAGATTATCTGATACTTTGCTTGAGGAAAGAACTTGACTATACTACTGCAGTTCTAAAAGTTGTTTCTGCCCTATTTCAGTTTAGTCTTAGAGCACAAATGACTTTGTGACTGAAGAGTAACTCAAGTTGATTTTCTTTTTTTGGCAGTGTTTTCATTGATGGAGAATTAAAGTGATCATCTGGCCGAACTCATCTATAAGTAGAAAACAGAAATTAGTAATTTGATTATCAGAGGTGGTTGCCTGTACAGGTCAAATCTAGCAAACCAATGCTCAACTGTTGATGTTAATCACCTATTAATATCAAAAAACCTTAACGCAAGAAAGGACTTTAGGGATTAAAATCTGACCTCTTCATTTCACAGATGAAAAAAGGGATCTTCAGAGCAGTTAAGCAATCTATTCTTTTTTGCTGGGAGGAGGAGCCTCTGTTTATTTTCCAGAGTCTTGAATCACACCTCCCCACTCCCCTCTACCTGGTGCATCTGAAATTGACATCTGTCAACATGTGATCCTCAGAGTGTGGGTGGGAATGAAGACGTACACTTCTTTGTGTCCTGTGCACCTCTTTCTTGCTTTTCCATTTAGCTAAGGCCTTGCTGGAGTTCTTGATGAGACGAATCTGCTGTGAGCCTTTTTCTCAAAGAGCCCCTTTGGTGCACTGGGTGCCTACCTTCCTATATGTAGGGAAGAAGAGTAAGGTGATCTTTTACATCACCATTACAGAATCTCAGGCAATTAGAGGAAACATTCAGAATTCCCAAGTAGAGTTATCACAGGTTTGGCTTAAAGCAACCTGTTCTTAATTACACTATAGGTTAGTATCCAAGCTGAGACCTAAACTCATTTCTTTTGACTTTAACCAAGGCCTATGTTATTTATATTATCCTTGGTGGTGTTTTAGTCACCAAGTCATGTCTGACTCTTGTGACCCCATGGACTGAAGCCTGCCAGGCTCCTCTGTCCATGAGATTCCCCAGGCAAGAATACTAGAGTGGGTTGCCATTTCCTTCTCCAGGGGATCTTCCTGACCCAGGGATCGAACCCAAGTTTCCTGTATTGCAGGTGGCTTCTTTAACGACTGAGCCACCAGGGAAGCCCTATATTATCTTTATTGCTTCTAAAATTATATAGATAGTTTCAGGTTTATATCTCAGCTTTCATTGTTGCTTATTGTTTATTGCAATAGCATTATTTACAACAAAAATTGTATTAACGTTGCCATAACTATACGTTTATAGTTATCAGAATCATGTATAATGAAACTGTAACTCATTTCATAGATACATTTTTTAAAAATGTGAAGATGACCCTTAGTAATGAAAAATTTATAATTCATATTTTAATAAAAATGCTTCTGAACAACAGGAAATGTTACCAGTAGTTGTCTTTGCATGACTTTAGATGGCTTCTCCCACTTCTTTCCTTTTCTTGTCTGTGTTCTGAATTTTCCATGAGTCTATATCACTTTTATAATTGCTAGAATTTTTAAACCGTTATATATAAAAAAGGCAAATCCACTGTGATAAAGACATGAAGCATTTATGTGAAATTAGAATGTTCTCACACCTCATTCATTCCTAAGAATGGAATGTAAAGACCATTTCCTGTGACTCAAATAGGCACACAAAGAGAAAGGATTTGACACTTTCCCACAGTGAAAGAAAAATGTCTGGTGGCTGTGATTGTAAGGGACATGCGCTGAGGGCTGAGCTCTAGGATGCATTCCGTGCTGAAGAACACCAATGTTACAATTAAAAATCCAGCAGTTCCAGCTTCCTCAGTGATGATCCCCTCACATTATCTAACTAATCGACTTAGGCCAATCTTCTGGGATGAACTTTTATTTTCTTAGAAATTGTGAAAGCTGAGAAGAATTCAAATTTTGATTTACCTTTGTCTAGTGTTGGGGAGCTTAAAGAAAGGGAAGCACCCGACCCCTCTCCCAAAGGCTACTGCAGCAGCTGTGCAGTTACCAGGGGAAGAGTTTACTTGGATGGAGAGAGAAAATACTTCTTTATAAATAATCTGCTTTTACTACTCTTGTTTCTGGGAAACTTGATCCATACAATGCACCTGTGAGTGTTTGAGGTCAAGTTCCAACTGTTTTTATTAAATATTTGACTGTTTCATGTGTTTGTAATTGAGTTTGGGATCCACGTAATTAAGGAGCCTGGTGTAAGGAGCTTGCCTCTCTGTCTCTCTTCTCTGTTCCACTCTCTATTTTGAAAATATTAAGTGTTTGAATATGGCTCACTTTGCTTTCTTGTGTTCCTTACTCTCAGTATTTCAATTTCTTAGGTGAAGCATCAGAGAACATTGCCTAGCTCAGTGCTGATCAGTCCTCAGTCCTTTGACATCCTCTCTGCAAAGCTGGGGTGCTTGAGGGAATACAGTGGACGAGTATATCCAATGTTTTGTGTCTGTGAGTCAGGCACTATTTTACTTACTTTCCCTTCATTCCCTTTTGGAAGGGACTCGACCCACTCCAGTAGTCTGCCTGGAGAATTCCATGGACTATATAGTCCATGGGGTCGCAAAGAGTCAGACACGACTGAGCGACCCTCTCTCACAAGCCTGTTTACAAAAGGATATTTTAGGACCTCAGAGAAACAAGTTAAACTGAAATCAATAAAATATTGCATCAACTTTTTGTATCAGCCATTAATCCTTAGAGGAACTGCTCCCTTTTAAAAAGTTTGCTCTGTTTCTAGATAAGTCATGACCTCTTTTAACTTCTAATCAGCATGAACACACACACACACACACACACACCCTCCCTCTCCTTAATCTGCATCTATAAACATTCCTGTTACAGTTGGGATGTGGCACTTTGGAAGACCCCTTCAGACAAGGCCTAGTGATACTTCAATACTTCACATGGCATAGGTATGAAATCCCCCCCTGCTGTTTGTCACTAAGTATTTTGGTAAATTATACTTTTGCACTTCCTCTGAGTCAGGAGTAATAAGCCATGCCTTCAGACTGAGTAGCTGAGGCTCTGACTCGCAAAAAGGGGAGTTCTTAGAAGTGACAAAGAGCACCTCTGTTTAGAAGGGAGAGTAATTGAAAACTCCCAAGCAGCTCCCTGTACTTCTTCTCAGGTCATTCCTGGAAACAAACTTTCATAGTCAAAATCCCTCCTCACTCATGAGTCTTTTTGCTTCTCACCCTGAAATGGTACAGGTGTAAACTAAAGGACATTTCCAGTTGAGGATGTTGGTAAGGAAAATTCCAAAGCAGAACTTTATTTTACCACAAGTTTTGGCTTCTTTTGAAAATAACTTTACAAATGGTTGTCAGTTTAAAATGCTGGTTGGTGAATGAGTGAAATTTTCCTCTTTATAGTTTAAAGCACTTAGGGTACATCATATTTCTTAGTAGAAGAGATGGAAAACCCAGTGGAAAGTTGGTCATGCAGTTTAGTCATATCCCTGATAGAGTGTGGCATATTAATTGTCAATACAATGTATAAGTTTGGGAGAAAAAAACTTGGAGAGGCAATGGACTGAAAGATTATGACCAGGGAACCACCCAGCTCTCAAAGTCCCAGCCTGCCACTGTGGAATGGGTAAGTCCTGCCAATGGAGAAAGACAAACTTTGATTCTAATCTCAGCTTTACTTCTTTGTTAGGCAGTGGTCTAAGAGTGGAGTCTTGGGAGCCACACTTTGGATCTATATTCTACTTTCTCTACTTATTCTGTGACCCTGGGCAACCCTTTGGTGTTTCTCATCTCAGAATGGAGATTATAATACCACCTGGTGCATAGTGTTTGATGATTAAGGGGAAATGTGTTAATGCAATGTTATTGGAAAGGTGCTGGCACATTGTATGTCTTTAGTAAATATTAGCCATTATTACTAAATGTGTCACCTTAGCAAAGGCCAGTGACTGGTCCCTCTCTCAGTGTCCCCATATATGAGTGGAAAAGCAAATTATATGGATTAATTTAAAGCATAGGTTTTGTTAATTTAATTTTAACCTTTTTATTTGAAAAATTGCATACACACACCAAAGTAGAGACTACTGTGATTTCAATTTCCAGTTGCAAATGTAAGGAGCTTAGAAGTTGTACTGGATCCTAACAGCAACTAACAAGCCCAACAAACTGAAAAATTCACAACAAATCTTGGATCTGTAAGAGAAGGGAAGACACAGGACAAACTGTTGCCCCCAAGATTGGAGAGACAATGTGAATACAGAGAGGCATGGCTTCCTGGAGCAGAGACTTTCAGGCAGGTCTATAACTGCTGAATTGCTGGAGGCTCAGTGGGGACAAGTCTCAGAGTTCCAAACTCCAGGGGGACCCTGGCTTGGGAGAGGGGACAATATTGTGAGATTTATCTCCAGGAACTCAACCAGGTTCCCAAAGTAAATACCAAGGAAAAATCCACTCATGCTTCCATCAGGGGAGCAGGAAGAAACATATTGTGAAATGTGCCAGAGCACTTTTCTTCTTTAACAAGGCCTGTCCCCAGGAGAAACTAATTAACCAGAGCCTCACCCGTTGGGGTGTTATCAGAGCCTAACTCACCTGGGGCCGGGAAACACTCCACTCCAGCCTACTATGGCCACGTTGTCCCACCTAAGAGGGGAGGAATACCTGCAGTCAGCTTTCCAGTCCAGAGACATGGGCTTACTAAAGACTGAGACCTGATCACAGGTCTCTTTCCAGTCAAGAGACATAGGCTCACTAAAGGCTGAGACCTGATCACAGGTCTTTCCTGCACTTCCCCTCCTCCCACCACCATGGGACTGAAGGCCTGTTTACAGCGGTGTCTTTTACCTGGTATATCATGTCTGGCTATCAAGAAAAATCTACAAGGCATACTGAAAGTAAAACAAAACACAAACCTCAGAATTTGAAGAGACAGAATAAGCATCAGAACCAGGCATGGTAGAGATGTTGAAATTATCAGACTGGGAATTTAAAACAACTGGTTAATATGCTAAGGGCTTTCATGGACAAAGTTAGATGGCATGTAAAAACAGATGGGCAATGTAAGCAGAGAGATGGAAATCCAAAGAAAGAACCAAAAAGAAATTTTAGAGAGACTAGTGTAAATACAGTGAGCCCTTGAACAACATGAGTCTGTAAGGGTTCACTTATACATGGAATTTTTAAAATAAATACATATATAGTGTTATGTCATCTGCAGTTAGTTGAATCCAAGGTTGTGGAACCATGGATACAGAAGGCTGACTGTAAACTTTTACAGAGATTTTTAACTGCACTGGGGGTCGGTGCCTTAAGAATTGACTATTCCAAGGGTAGACTGTAACCCCGGGTACCCATCATCAAGTTTTGATCATGATCTTTTTTTTTTTTTTTTTACCATTTTTGTTTCAACTATTGTCCCATCTGTATTTTTTTTTTTCTGAGACTTTTTGAGCAAATTACAAAAATGATATTATTTTAACCATAAATTCTTCAGCATGTAGGTACAGTGGATTGTTTGCAAGATGACTGTAGTAATTTGGTGTGCAACTTCTTTGTAACATGACTTTGTGGCTCCTCCCAATAGGAGGTGGCCTTGTGACATGCTGTGACTGATGAATGTGCAAAAGTGATGATGTGGGATTCTAAACCTACATCTTGTAATTCCTAGATAAAGAAATTGTTCAGCTGAGTCCAGTCCAAGTTGCTGACCTTACAGAATTGTGAATAAACAACACTATTAAGTTTGGGGCAGTTTATTATGCAGCAGTAGATAACCTAACAAAATGACATGTTTTTTAAAGTGCCTAATGCAGGTCTTCATACATAACAAACATGTTGCTTTTACCATCCCGACCAGGGGACTGAACTTACAGGGCAGGAAACATTTTAAAACTCTGAAGGAGAGTGTCAGCTTGTTAAGGTCAGTGTGGAAATAGTATTTCAAGATATTCATTCAAACTGTGAGCCTTCTATGGCTGAGTTGGATATTCCAACTTAAGGCCCAAGGAATGTTGATACTTGAACAAGCTTTACTGGGCCATGGTCTCTTTTGAGTAACTGGTAGAACATTTTCATAGAAATGCATGGGTATACAGCCCTGTTGTTACACACACACACACACACAAATAAGAGTTTGCTTACATTACAGGGCTCATGAACCAGTTAATGTGTGGATGCATGTGTTAGTTGCTCAGTGATGTCTGACACCAGGCTTCTCTGTCCATGGAATTCTCCAGGCAAGAATACTAGAGTGGGTAGCCATTCCCTTCTCGAGGGGATAATGTGTAGATACAGTTAATGAACTCTGACCTCGGATGAGCAGACCCCTTGAATCCCAAGGCTGATAATCAGCTCTAAATACCAAAGAATCTGTGTATGACTATTTGCCAAGTATCATTTCAATTTCTGTTCTGTTGCAGCTACTGATGAATGAGGAGGAATTGTTGGTATGAGTTTCTGGCTTGATTTCAGGTTTAGAGTATGAAAGCTTCTCAACCAGTGCTTAGTTTAACCAGATTTGTTTCAAAGCCTTTCAAAGCTTTAAGCACATTCTTCCCACTCCCAGTCCTTATCTTCCTTTAGCCTGAGTTCTGTGCAATAGAATGTTCCAGAACTTGGCAGCTCTCAGCAGCTGCACCTTAGCTTGCTGCTGGCACTGTCCAGTGTGCTGGATGCTTCCACAGGGCTTGGCAGTGCTTTCTTAAAGATTGTAGTTGATAATTTATTAGGCTTGTGCAGACTATAAATATTTGCCTTGATTCTTATTTTACCACCACCTGATTATTGTCTTTGCTGTTTATCTTATCATAGAAATGGCCAGTCCTTTGGCCATTCAGTCTATCCCTTACTGATACTCTATAAGGCCCAGCCTTCTCCAGGAATAGGCAAGGACGGAAGAAAGCAAGGAGATGCTGAAGGATAGAGAGTCGGCCCCAAACTCAGGAGAACTGAGAAATTGGAAGTCCTCTCAAACTGATATTAAAATAATTTTATTGATTATAAGAAAGATAAATAAAAGGGATTTATTATTAATAAAAAAGAAAGTAGTACCCACTCTATATCACTCATCACCCTCTTTCTCCTTACTTTGCTTTATTTATAATAGCACTTACCACCTTGCCTAATGATACATATTTGTTTATTATTTTTTTTTTTTACACTAAACTATGTACTATTGTTTTGTTCGGTCACTCAGTCATGTCCAACTCTTTTTTTTTTTTTTTAATAAATTTATTTATTTTAGTTGGGGGCTAATTTGCCTCCCTCTGTTTTAATGTAAACTCCATTAGAACATGTAATTTGCTATATCCCTAGGCCAGTGGCTCGTACATAGTAGGTGCTCAGTAGCTATCTTAATTACTTTTTAATGAATAGCTGAGCAATTGAATGAAGTAATCTTAATAAACTGACATCTTCTGAAGTTTTTCCAGCGTTGATATTTATAAGAATCCCCTCAGGAGAGCTTTTAAAAGAGTCAACTATTCAGCCTATATCTTTAGAGACTCTCATCATTAGCATGGAAATTGAACTCCAGATCAAGTATTTAAGCTTTCCAAGTGATATTGAGGCAAGTGGTCCTAGAAAAGGGTTTTGGAAAAAGCTGCCTTGTGTGACTTATATTCCCTCTAAAGATGTACAACAGGAACACTTAGTAAAACAGTAGAGTTCCATCCTTTGTCCCTGGCAATTTGGGACAAATCAAAATTTAAAAAATAATCAAATAGGTAATTCAATAACTCATTCTCATTTAAAATAATTTCTTCCTGTTTTTTTCCTCATCTTTTCACTGTGTCCCTTCTTACAGGTTTTTCTGAGATATACATCTCAGAAAAGCTGAAAATTTCTCTTGACCAGATATTTCTTCCAAATTGAGAAAAATTTGGTAGCAGGCATTGAGAATGTAAGAAGAAATGTTTGGAGAATTGGCAGACTCATTTTTGCCACTGGAGTCCTTAGTTTAAAGAGCATATAGGGCAAACAATACCTACAACAAAAAATCAGTTAAGCCTTGAAGGATATAATCAAGTAATTCATTAAATAAGCAAAAGGAACATAAATGGTTAAAAATATTTTTAAGTTTTAAACTTTTTTTAACTGATCAAAGAAATGCAAATTTAAGGAGTAATAAGATTTTTTCCTGACCAGTTTGGCAAAAACTAACATCCAGTGTTGGAAATGGTGTGGAGAAATAATCACTTTTATACACAGAAGTAAGCACTTCTGCTTGGCCAGGAACAAGTTTTCTGAAGGGCAGCTTGAAAATAAGTGTAAAAATTTTAAATATGGATATCATTAAGCCTAACAATTCTATTTGATAGAATGTATCCTTAGAAAATCATTGGACATGTGTCCAAAGATGTACTTCAAGGATATTAATGGATGGGCCATTTATAAAATAAAATATTTTAAAACAACTTGTTCACCAATTCAGAATGATGAAATTAGTTGATGTATTTCCATACATTAAAAATAACTGACATTTACTGAGCACTTACTATTACATATTATTATATGTAATATGTAATATATAATATATAATAATATGTAATTATAAATATAAATAGTAAATATATAAATATAAATTGCAAGTGTAATAATATATAATATGTAATATAGTAATACATAATTATTATACTTTCAATTACTATTAGTATACTATTACTATATTACATATAATTATATGTAATAATTATTATACTTACTATTACAATTACTATTACTATTGCAATTACTATTATACTATACTCACTATTACATAGTAAGTGCGTTATACATAGCACTTACTATGTAATATTACATATTATATAACCTGATGCTATGCTAAGTTTATTATAGGGGTTAACTCTTAATTTTTGCAGTGATCCTCTGTGTAGATAGTATTATTATCTCATTTTAAAGTTGAGGAAAGTGAGACACAAAAAGGTTGAATTAGTTGCAGGAGGCTATGCAGCTGGTAAATAGTAGAGTTGGGAATGACACCCAGGCATTCTAGCCTGAGTCTGTACTCTTAACCACTACGTGTGGAATGTAACTCAACTCAACAACTATGTGGTAAGGGGACAAGATATATTTAGTAGAGGAAAGTAGATTTCAGAAGAAGCTGGCTTAGTTACAGAAAGAGTAGAGTGAGGAAAGAAGAATATGTGTAGAATGCTTAGAAAAAACATTTGAAGAGGAGAATACCAAATTTATTATATTGGGGTTACTTTCAGATGACTTTCATTTTCTCCTTTACAATTCCTTACAATCTAAGATTCTTGTTCAATATGTTTATATTTCTTTTACAGTCAGAAAAGATAGTTTTAAAAAATTGGCCAACTTTAACCATAATTCAGTTCAGTTCAGTTCAGTCGCTCAGTCATGTCCGACTCTCTGCGACCCCATGAATTGCAGCATGCCAGGCCTCTCTGTCTATCACCAACTCCCGGAGTCTACCCAAACCCATGTTCATCGAGTCGGTGATGCCATCCAACCATCTCATCCTCTGTCGTCCCCTTCTCCTCCCGCCCCCAATCCTACCCAGCATTAGGGTCTTTTCCAATGAGTCAACCCTTCGCATGAGGTGGCCAAAGTATTGGAGCTTCAGCTTCAACATCAGACCTTCCAATGAACACCCAGGATTGATCTCTTTTAGGATGGATATAGTTTTTATAAATGTTGAGGCATTCCTGTTTGACTCAGATGGTGTTGGTTTTCCCTGCTAATGTTTTCTACAAGCCAGTTCCTTCCTAAATTTCATTTATTCAATAGTTTAATGTTTGTTTCATATCTGTATTTTAGTGGAACCATTGATATAACTATCCTGAAAGCTATAATTAAGGAGATACATAGGGAAATGAAGTTGTTAAATTGGAATGATTGTAATAGACATGGGCACTTGACTTCCAAGAGTCATTGAAGAGGTCTGCACCCTGCAGGCTGGAGATGCTGAATACTCACTTTGCAGCCACTGTTGTACCTAGAGTTGGCCATGTGATCCATGAGACCAAAGGCACTGGCTGCGACATGAGAGTCGGTCAAATTCTTTGATTTCCTGGTAGAAAGATCCAATCTAACTGGCAGTGCTCTCTTCTCACTTGAGCTGTTCAGCCAGTTGTGAGGATATGATTTTTGCAGTAGCAGCTGTTTTGCAAAGTTGAGGATACAAGTGAGGGAAAGATCAAGGAGAGTCTGACCCTAACAGGTGGTGCTGCTGAACCAAATTCAGCTGAAACCTACCTCCAGACTTTTTGTTTTGCTGGAAAGAGAATACTTTATTTGTTCAAGCCACTGTTGACTCTTGTTCTAGTTGCATCAAGAGTATTTCCAAAGGACATGGTGCTCAAAATGCTCAGGTATTCTTTCTTGCATTTAAAAAGTTTTCTATCTTGCCTTGCGTAGAAATACTTGTGAGTCATTTTCATGGAATCCTAAAAGACAAAAATTAGAACTAAAATTAGAATTTATTTAGAACTAGAGTTCATCTGGTTAAATTTTTTTCTTTTTACATACAAAAAGTTCATATTTATGGGAGGTAAATGATTAGCATAAGGTTATGTATGTGTGTGTGCTCAACTGTGTCCAACTCTTTGAGACCCCATGGACTGTAACCTGCCAGGCTCCTCTGTCCATGGGATTCTCCAGGCAAGAATACTGGAATGGGTTGCCATTTCCTCCTCCAGGGGATCTTCCTGACCCAGGGATCAAACCTGAGTCTCCTGTGTCTCCTGCATTAGCACATTAGCAGGTGGTTCTTTACTACTGAGCCACCTGGGAAGCTCCTTAAGGTTATGTGACTAGTGGTTAATTTTTTAGATCATTTTTAGAACTTTGCATGGTAGCACTTTCAGTTGGCTATTTCTGTTGCCTATATGTCATAAGTCATGAGGTATATGAAGTCCAAGATGATAGACTATTAACATCCTACACCGTCTCAGTAGATAAACTGCCTGATAAGCACTATGTCTGCTTTTTACCCTGAGCATGAGAACCACTGCCTGATGAATTTGCAGAAGATGCGAATGGAAGAATGCTTGCCTGGGCGTGTTAGTAGCTGTTCTTCATCACAGACACTTAAAGAGTCATTTGTTGGATGATTTTGGTCACTGATACAGGCTGAGATGTGCAAGCCTGTGGCAGCCAGCACAGCAGTGAGCTCATTATTTTTGTCTGAAAGGCCAGCATAGCCTCTGCGGGAACATCTTTTTGGGATTTCTATATCACTCACAGCTAATGGGTCTGAACTTGCCACTTATATTTCCAAAGTGGATTCCAGTGATATAATATCACTTTAGAATGAAGCTTAAAAAGGAAGAAGATGGACATCAAGGTCATAATATAGAACCCTATTTATAAGATGTTTATTCTAATAACTGCATTTGAATGCGTACCAAGGATATCTTTTTCTCCTGGCCAAGTCATAAAATGACCCTAAAAACTGGAGAGAGAGCCATATCCTAAATACTTGTGAACCAGCTCTCTACTCAAAAGTTACCCCAAGGAAACATTCCCCGATCCCTCAACTGAGGCAGATCCACAGCCTCTCTAAGGTTCCTCACTCCATTTTAACTTCTTCCAGGCACTTAGCAACATCTGACCGTTATTCTATTAACTTTTCTCCTTGTTGGGTTTCTGTCTCCCATTTCTAACTAGGATGTTAGATTAGAGGCAGCAGGGCCCACTCTGTCTTGCTCACTGTGGCATACTCAGCCAAGATACCAGGTCTCAGAGGAGAAGTTCAATAAATATTGGTTGAATGAATGATGCTCTGACTATCAATACTTTGGCTACTTAGTCAATTCAGTAAATTGTCTTTTAAGGATGAGATGGAAGATGGATTCTTTCTTTTCAGTTTGGTGATGGTGTTGACTTATGTGTTAGCCAATCATGTGTGCACCTCAGCCCCAAGAGTTACAGTGTTAATATGTGGAAAAAATATTGGAGCAGTTAGAACTAGCACATGCCTCAGTCACAATAAAATGTGTATTTGTGTGTGTGTGTGTGTGTGTGTGTGTATGCACATATAGGTCAGGCTTGTATAACTTGGCTTTGCCTAAGTAGCCAATGATCTGGGTTAGCGAAGAAAAGCTAAATATTTTTTACATTGTGCCAGGATTATACAGATGTTTTCACATTTCATGACCTAGTATGTTATTTTCACAACCTTCAGTTGATCCTGTGCTCTAGGCATACGTACACATTGTTCTGAGACCCCAGTATAAAAAGCATTGAAACCAGGCCAGCACTAGCCTTGCTCAGGAGACCTGCAGGGAGCTTGATTGAAAGGAAACCTAGGTATCTGCAAGCACTACATAACAAGAACAAGAGCCTGAAACTGTGTCCAAAAGAGAAGAGCCTGTAGAGAGCCCTGGAGCACCCCACCCACCCTCTGGATGGAAAGCGTTGTGGGATGTGGTGTAGCAGGGGCATTATTCAGCTCCTAAGAGCAGCTAAGTTGCCAGCAAACTGAATTTTCAGAGTAAGATAAACGTTAATTACAGATGTCAAGATTAGAGTTTGTTTTTTCTGCAAATTCCATAGGGTCTCTAAGCAACTTGATCTTTGAATTCCCAAGGTACTAAAAATCTGCATAGAAGAGATTATTATCTTAATATTGCAAGAATCCTCACCTGAGGGCTGCCAAGTAAAAATCTAGCTTAATGACATGGACTACAGGGAATATTTCTGGGTATTTTTTAGAGGACTGACATTTAAAACACAATTTAAGCAGATAATTGTAACTATAAACTCTTCCAAAATTCTATAAGTATATAAGGTGCCATGCCTAAACTTAGAGAAACAACTGTGTGATCAATAAAATTGGATTTTGATTTTAGAAAGCTTTCCCACATGCTCTGTTTAAAAGGCATTGGTCACTTTAACAGTGTCATTTTAACAGAGAAGCACTTCCCAGACACTTTGCTGACAAAGGTCTGTATAGTCAAAGCTATGGTTTTTCCAGTAATCATGTACGGATGTGAGAGTTAGACCATAAAGAAGGTTGACCACTGAAGAATTCATGCTTTAGAACTGTGGTGCTGGAGAAGACTCTTGAGAATCCCTTGGACTGCAAGGATATCAAACCAGTCAATCCTAAAGGAAATCAACCCTGACTGATTCATTGGAAGGACTGATGCTGAAACCGAAGCTCCAATACTTTGACTACCTGATGCCAACTCAATTAGCTGGCTTATTGGAAGAGACCCTGATGCTGGGAAAGTTTGAGGGCAGGAGGAGAAGAGGGTGACAGAGGATGAGATGGTTGGATGGCATCACCAACTCAATGGACATGAGTTTAAGCAAACTCTGGGAGATAGTGAAGAACAGGGAAGCCTGACATGCTGCAGTGCATGGGGTCACAAAGAGTTGGACATGACTTAGCAACTGAACAACAATGACTGCTTCCCAGATAAGGAATTTGGCTCTGGAAGGCAAAAAGCTGAGTCCTCATATTTGATATTCATAAATGTGAAGTCACCTTCTCCTCTCTTCTTGCCCCAGTCAATTAATACTGATGGCAAAGGATTCTTGGGAACAGAATCCAGAATAAATTACAAGTGTCCAAGGTTTGAAATGTTATGAATATCCAGGCAATATCTGTTTGTTATGTTGCTGTTCTGGTATATAGAATCTCAGGCCACAGAAACACAGGTGTAGAAGAAATGTAACACTTTTTTTTTAAACACTGATACTCATCTCAATGTTACATCCCCATTCTATTTCTGTTGAGCAACATAAAATACAAAATTAGTCATTTGTGGGTAAACTCAGCTTTTCCAAGTTTAAAATCAGTAAGTTGAGTTTCTTTCTCCATCCTTCCTGGAGTAGCAGGTCACATCGTGGCATCGGGGAGATGAGCCCACTGCTGGCTGTTTACAAATCCCCCTGAAGCACTGGAAATGATCCAGTGAAGCGAACCAAGCTGCTTTGCTCTGCCATGGGTAACGTGGTTAGCCGTGCCATATCCTCTTGGCCCTCAACACTCCACACAGCCCTCTTTACTTTATTCCTCCAGGCAAGGCTACTGCCTCCCAGGAATCCAGTTGGAAAGAGGTGTACAGGTCCCCTCTGCTACCACATCTGAGCATTACATCTTTTGTCCTTTTGCAGCAAACACCCCTTGCTGAAAACCTTGATCAGCACCTCACTATTCTGCTCCCCTTTCTGATTCTGTATCTTTTCTCCTATCTCAAGAAAGTGTGTTAATTTTGAAAACCTCAACCTTCAGGAAAGTTGTTAAGATTAATGTAATGAATATCTGTCCATGTTTTTATCTAGACACATCAACGGTTATCTTTCTGTCTCACGTTATCTCTCTGTCTACACTCACACACACACACACACACATATGTTATTTCTCTGTCTACACTCACACACACACACACAACGCACGTACTCCCCCTACCTGATCAATGAAGAGTTAGTTGTCTGCGTCATGCCATTTAACCCTGAAATACCATGTATCTCTCAAAAACAAGGTGTTCAACCTTATCACATTTGGAAATTTAATATTGACACATACTTTTACTAGTATTTCTACTTTCTGTGTCCAGATATTTCCAGTCATCCCCTCAGTGTCCTTTAAAAATGTTTTTCCCTCGCTAATCCAGGGTCCAATTCAGTATCACTAACTGCATTTAGTCATCAAGGATCTTTACTCACCTTTGATTGAGATTATCAGCTCAGAGAATTGTTACCTTGTTCAAGTACATGGAGAGAGAGGAGGTCAAAGTAGGGAGGAAAAAACTCACTTTGCTCTTTAGCTTAGCCCTTGGTTTTTAAAGTTCAAAAGCCAAGAGAACAATTCTTTTGTCACTCTTTGCATTTTTGCTCGTAGATGCTTACCCTGTGTGCAGTGAGTGCCAGCAAAGGAAGGTTGAGGGAAGGATAAACCATGCTTGTTAATATTACACTTCACATTATTATCTTGCTTCAGTATTGTTACAAACATAAGAGTTTTTGTCTTCCATTACAGTGAATTTTCTCCTTGAGAATTTTTGATCATTCCCCCAGTGTCATCTTGTTCTTACTTATGGAACTCAGTCTTAGAGAATGATATTTTTCCCTCTTGTCTCTCTCTCTCTCTTTCTCTCTCTCCTGATTCCTTTTTCAGTTCAGTTCAGTTGCTCACTTGTGTCTGACTCTTTACCACCCCATGGACTGCAGCACCTCAGGCCTCCCTGTCCATCACCAACTCCCGGAGTTTACTTAAACTCATGTCCATTGAGCCGATGATGCCATCCAATCATCTCATCCTCTGTCATCCCCTTCTCCTCCTGCCTTCAATCTTTCCAAGCATCAGGGTCTTTTCAGATGAGTCAGTTCTTCACATCAGATGGCCAAATTATTGGAGTTTCAGCTTCAGCATCAGTCCTTCCAGTAAATATTCAGGACTGATTTCCTTTAGGTTAGACTGGTTGGATCTCCTTGCAGTCCAAGGGACTCTCAAGAGTCTTCTCCAACACCACAGTTCAAAAGCATCAATTCTTCAGTGCTCAGCTTTCTTTATAGTCCAACTCTCACATCCATACATGACTACTGGAAACACCATAGCTTTGACTAGATGTACCTTTGTTGGCAAAGTAATGTCTCTGCTTTGTAATATGCTGTCTAGGTTGGTCATAAATCTTCTTATAAGGAAAAAAAATAAAAAAAAATTTTTTCTTATAAGGAGCAATCGTCTTTTAATTTCATGGCAGAAGTCACCATCTGCAGTGATTTTGGAGCCCCAAAAGGTAAAGTCTGCCACTGTTTCCACTGTTTCCCCATCTGTTGCCATGAAGTGATGGGACCAGATGCCATGAATTATTTTTCTGAACGTTGAGTTTTAAGCCAACTTTTTCACTCTCCTCTTTCACTGTCATCAAGAGGCTCTTCAGTTCCTCTTCATTTTCTGCCATAAGGGTGGTGTTATCTGCATACCTGAGGTTATTGGTATTTCTCCTGGCAATCTTGATTCCAGCCTGTGCTTCATCTAGCCTAACATTTCGCATGATATACTCTGCATATAAATTAAATAGGTAGGGTGACAATATACAGCCCTGACATACTCCTTTCCCTATTTGGAACCAGTCTGTTGTTCCATGTCCAGTTCTAACTGTTGCTTCCTGACTTGCATAGAGATTTCTCAACAAGCAGATCAGGTGATATGCTATTCCCATCCCTTTAAGAATTTTCCACAGTTTATTGTGATCCACACAGTCAAAGGCTTTGGCATAGTCAATAAAGCAGAAATAGGTGTTTTTCTGGAACTCTCTTGCTTTTTTGATGATCCAACGGATGTTGGCAATTTGATCTCTGGTTTGTCTGCCTTTTCTAAACCAGCTTGAACATCTGGAAGTTCATGGTTCACGTACTGTTGAGGCCTGGCTTGGAGAATTTTGAGCATTACTTTTTACTGTTGTATTATTGCAATTGATGCCACAGAGAAAATATATTTAGTTGGTGTCTTGAAAGTACATTTTGGACACCGAGTAACTTTAGAAGGACAGTTGGTAGATCAGGTATGAAGTCACTGATGTTGGAGATGAAAATCTGAAGGACCCTGTACCAAAGGAAATTGCCAGCTAAAAGCATCAGTAGCAGCCTCAAGTTTAGTGTAGCAACTTAAGACAGCCTTTACATCCTGATAGTCTTTGAGGCTGTCTTTTAGAGGATGAGCTCAGTTTATTCACTAGAGCTGATAACTTGTGAACTTTAAATCAGTTGCAGATTTTCAACATGACAACCTTACTTCTTTTGAGAGGCTGACATCATAAAGCCAAGAATTTTATGACAGTGAACTCAGGGGCTTTTGTGCTGTTCTAGGCAGTATTTTACTTGACATTAGGGAGATGTTGTGTAAATACTTCAGTGATAGAAATGCAGAAGAGTAATTATTCTTGTTCAAATAATAGCATAAACAATTGAGCTCAGATTCTGGGATTTACTCAACTAACCCTCAAAAGATGCTTTGCTGCTGCTGGGAAGTGTGTGGAAGTTGCTCAGTCACGTCCAACTTTTTGCAACCCCATAGACTGTAGCCTGCCAGGCTCCTTTGTCCATGGAATTCTCCAGGCAATAATACTGGAGTGGGTAGCTGTTCCCTTCTCCAGGGGATCTTCCCAACCCAGGTCTCCTGCATTGCAGGCGAATTCTTACCAGCTGAATTACCAGGGAAGCTGGGATGTATAGAAAAAAGAAAAAAAAAGATCTTTTTTTTTGAAAGGCAAGTCACAGACTGGGAAAAAAATATTCACTATGCATCTATATGGTAAAGAAGTTGTATCAGAATATATAAAGAACTCTAACAGTTCAATAATAAGGCAAACAATCCAATTAAAAATGAATAAAAGATGCAAGCAGACACTTTGATTAATACAGACAAAAGGTGCTCAATAACACCAGTCATTAATGAAATATAAACTATAAAATGATACTACTTCAGAACCACTAGAATGAATAAAGTTTAAAAGAGTGCTAACACCAAGTATGAGCAACCCAAATGTTCATCAACATGCAAATACATTTGTATGTCTGTATAATGGGATACTACTCAGAAAAAAAACAAAGTAATGAAGCAACAACATAGATAAATCTCAAAATAACTATAGTGAGTGAAAAAGCCAGGCAAAGAAGAATGTACGTATTGTATGATTCCTTTCATATAAAACTTCAGAAAATGCAAAGACAGAAACCCATAATAGTAGGTGTCTGAAGATGGGACTGTATTGCAGGAGAGTGGCATGAAGGAACTTTGGGAGATGATGTGTTTGTTCAGTATCTTGATTGTGGTGATGGTTTCACAGGTGTATAGATATATCAGAACTCATCAAATTGTACACATTCAGTATGTGCAGTTTATTGTATGTCAGTTATACCTCAATAAGGCTGTTTTATCAAAAAGAAACATAGATTGGGAGAAAATATTTGCAATATATAAAACTAAAAAAGGATTAATATCCACAGTGTTAAAAGTTTCCATAGATCAATAAGGAAAAAAAGCAACTCAATAGGAAAATGGGCAAATATTGCTAATAAGATATATATGTGAAACTATAGTAGCAGGAATGTAAGAAAACAGGAAGAAAGTAAATGGTTTTACAATATTCTAACATCCTTGAGTTTCTTGGGAAGTGGAAAAGTACTCATTACTCATTATGTTAGATTTAAACACAGTAAGAATGAATATTTGTAATTTCCAGGAAAAACAATTATAATATCAAAATGTATGACTAACAAGAGAAGAGAAAAGCAAAATGTAATAAATACCTTTTTTTAAAAAATGCTTCCCATCCCAAAAGCTCTGAGGTTAAATCTTTCCTATCTCTCTCTATCCCTGGTTCACTGTTCAAAACAAGACGAATTTGTGGACTGTTCAGGTCTCTTACTTTTAGTTTTTTTCTTTTTTCTAGTTTGTGGTAAGAGTTGTGTGTATATGTAAATATAACATTTTGTTTTTTGTTTTTGCTGTTGATATTTATTACTACTGCTGTTGTTATTACTGTGACCACTTGTTTGCCCTATGCTAGAGAGTGTTCTTGCCTGGAGAATATCAGGGACAGAGGAGCCTGGTGGGCTGCCGTCTCTGGGGTCGCACAGAGTCGGACACGACTGAAGTGACTTAGCAGCAGCAGAGAGAAAATAGTGAAGGAAAATTTAATCTGCTGCTTACCCAAAACCAATGTAAAATGCTTAGCTGAGGAGCTTGAACTCGTAATTTAAATGTACAGTGTATGTCTCCTGTGCTTTATCTGTGTTGTCATGGTGTCCTTTGCAAGTAGATAAGGGAGAGTTTGCTTTTAAAGTTGTTACAGGCACAAAGACAGCCTCCTATCCCACTTAGATGTCTTAGCTGCCTAATGCAGGCTCCTGCCCTTTAGCCTCACGCTCATTAGTTTGCCTGGTCCTTTCCCTGCCCAGTCAAGCCTAGGGACTGCCAGAGAGTCAGGTGAGAGACCTAAGTTTGTAGACTGAAATCTGCAGTATCTCCACAAAGTAAATTGTTACTATTCTATCAAGTTAATATTTATTCACATATTTGCTTCTGCTGTTTATTAATATTACTTCTTGGCTCTCTGGTGCTTCAGTCTGGCATCACTTTCCTTCCACTTTTGAGTAACTTACTTTATTTTTTCTTTTACGATGAATATGCTGCTGACAAATTCCCTCAGTATTTATTTATATAAAATGTCTTTATTTTGCCTCATTTTTAAAGGATATCTTTGTTCGGAATTGAATTATTAATGATAAATGAACAGTTATTTCCCTTCAGTGTTTTCCAGAGATACTTTCATTGTCTTCTCACTTCCATCATTTATGTTGTCAGTATCATTTTTGTCTCTTTTGTTACTAATGTATCTTGTTTGTTTGTCTACTTTTCTTTTTATTTTGAAAAAATTCAAAACAATAGAAAACTTGAAAAAATAGTATAATGAAAACCTGTATTTTACCAATAGAGACCGATTTTTAACATTTTCCACATTTATCTTCTCTCTCTGCCTGTATATTTGTAGGGAGAGAGGGAAAAAAATGCACACATAAAAACTTACATGCATATGTGTGTGTGTGAGTTTGTATTAGATTTTTAGGAATATATTGCAGATGACGTCATTGTTGACATTTGGTTTTGTAGACTGCATTTCCTGGTAAGCTGACTCTGAGGACTCTGAGACAGAATTTGTTACGCAGGACGCAGGACGTTTACTGTAGGCTTCCTTTGTAATCAAGACCTGTGAAAGAGGAAAAAGAAGTAGGGGTAGCAAGAACAGTGGCCTGAAACACACTGCTTTGCCAGCACTGGAAAGTGTGAATCAAACACTTTGAGGCTAGGGATTCTATCATAACTGTCAGCAAGGAGTCTTTATTTTTTCCAAGTGTCCCTTGCCTTACAGAGTTGTTTAGCGAAGTAAAAATCGCTGTAGAATTAACGTCTTCAATATCCTATTCAGTAACGACCAGACCATGTTTATCATCACTCAAAAATCTGTTCTTCTCAATAGTACAATCTGTGTATCCTAATCCATCTTACCAATTACTCTGTCCTTTTTTACCAACTGTTCTGTCAGTTTTTTTGGATTGAGAGATTCGAATGCTAGGCAGGAGTCTTCTCAGAGGTCTCTACTCAGGGTCTCCTGAGTCTGAAATTACAGTTTTAGCTGAGACTGTGACCTCATGAGACTTGGAGTCTTCTTTCAAACTCATTTGTTGTTGGTAGGATTCAATGTCTTGTGATTATAGACTATTATCCCCATTTATATAATCCCTGTGGTGTAGTCCCTTCTTTATGCTTGTTGTCAGCAGAGAGAGCTCTCAGCTCCTAGAGGCTACCCTCAGGTGCTTGTCACATGTCCCTGTCCTTAGGCAGTTCACACGTGGCTGCTTGCTTCCTCAAGGCCAGCAGGAGAGTCTCACTCCTGTCTGCTATGCTAGAGTCTCATACAGTATACCCTACCTGCAAGAATGACTATCCCGTCAGAGTTACAGTCCCCAGCCACACTCACACGGAGGGAATTATATAGCACGTGTTCATGAGCAGACAAGAATCGTGGGTGCTGTCTTAGAGTTCTGTCTACTGCAGCAAGATTTAATAACAGTGATGAAAATGATGTTTGAAGAACTGCTTGATTCCCAGATCATATTATTGAGTAAACTGCTTTACAAATGAATAAAAAAACAAAAAATAGATAAAGATGGTAGTATTTCAGAAGGGAATGATTTAGCTATCAGAGAATTAAGAAATGCCTTTGGAAACAAATTGTTAAATACCCTAGGTATATATATTTTTTAAGCAGTTCAGGTAATTCAGTTCAGTTCAGTTCAGTTGCTCAGTCGTGTCCGACTCTTTGTGACCCCATGAACCTCAGCACTCCAGGTCTCGCTGTCCATCACCAACTCCCGGAGTCCACCCAAATCCATGTCCATTGAGTCGGTGATGCCATCCAACCATCCTATCTTCTGTCGTCCCCTTCTCCTCCTGCCCTCAATCTTTCCCAGCATCAGGGTCTTTTCAAATTAGTCAGCTCTCCACATCAGGCGGCCAAAGTATTGGAGTTTCAGCTTCAACATCAGTCCATCCAATGAACACCCAGGATTGATCTCCTTTAGGATGGACTGGTTGGATCTCCTTGCAGTCCAAGGGAGTCTCAAGAGTCTACTCCAACACCACGGTTCAAAAGCATCAATTCTTCTGTGCTCAGCTTTCTTTATAGTCCAACTCTCACATCCATACATGACTACTGGAAAAACCATAGCCTTGACTAGACGGACCTTTGTTGGCAAAGTGGTGTCTCTGCTTTTTAATATGCTGTCTAGGTTGGTCATAACTTTCCTTCCAAGGAGTAAGCGTCTTTTAATTTCATGGCTGCAATCACCATCTGCAGTGATTTTGGAGCCCAGAAAAATAAAGTCTCACTGTTTCCACTGTTTCCACTGTTTCCCCAGTTTCCCCATCTATTTGCCATGAAGTGATGGGACTGGATGCCATGATCTTAGTTTTCTGAACGTTGAGCTTTAAGCCAACTTTTTCACTCTCCTCTTTCACTTTCATCAAGAGGCTCTTTAGTTCTTGTTCACTTTCTGCCATAAGGATGGTGTCATCTGCATATCTGAGGTTATTGATATGTCTCCCGGCAATCTTGATACCAGTTTGTGCTTCCTCCAGCCCAGCGTTTCTCATGATGTACTCTGCATATAAGTTAAATAAGCAGGGTGACAATATACAGCCTTGATGTACTCCTTTTCCTATTTGGAACCAGTCTGTTGTTCCATGTCCAGTTCTAACTGTTGCTTCCTAACCTGCATACAGATTTCTCAAGAGGCAGGTCAGGTGGTCTGGTATTCCCATCTCTTTAAGAATTTTCCACAGTTTATTGTGATCCCCACAGTCAAAGGCTTTGGCATAGTCAATAAAGCAGAAATAGATGTTTTTCTGGAACTCTCTTGCTTTTTTGATGATCCAGAGGATGTTGACAATTTGATCTCTGATTCCTCTGCCTTTTCTAAAACCGGGTAATTATTTCAGGTAATTAGCCTTGAAATAAGTTTCCCTGGTGACTCAGACAGTAACGAATCTGCCTGCAGTGCAGGAAACCCAGGTTCATTCCCCGGATCAGGAAGATCCCCTGGAGAAAGAAACGGCTACCCACTGCAATATTCTTGCCTGGAGAATGCCATGGGCAGAGGATCCTGATGGGCTACGGTCCATGGGGTCACAAAGAGTCAGACACTAATGAGTGACTTTCACTTTCCACTTTCCAAAGGATATTATATTATGCTCCCATAAAATTTGTTAAAGAAATTTTGTGTCTCTAAACATAATGAAAAGGCAATTCATTCTTTATCCTAATAATTAGAAGGTAGTTATAACTTAAATTTTGTAAGTTATAGAAATAAAAATGGAGGCAATTTCATTTTAAAAATTTAATTTTGTAAAGTAAATCCCCCAATCACATTTAGCCCTCGCTATTTACTGTGAAATTTTGGTCACGATTTTTAATTGATTTACTTTATGTGGGGTTTTTCTGTGCTCAGTTTTCCTTGGGAAATGAAGGCCTGAACTTGAAAAAAGCATCATGGCTGGGGAGATGATCAAATTTGGTGTGTGACACTCAGAGACTATTGCCGTCTAATGGTTAGCTATCATTCAGAGATGCTGTGCAGTTATGGGACTAAGCTATCATTTTAAATATCTACAGCTATTAGCTCAACTGGTTAGACTGCTCATGAAAGTATTCGTTGAGCCATAGTCTTAGTTTTTCCCAGGGATGATATTCAAAATTATTTACAATCAAGAAGGCTTGGGCACTGACCAGTCAGAATGAATGTTTTCCATAAACAAATGGTAGGGCCATACTGAGGCATTTTATGCAGAAAACAAATACCACCGTGATTTGGATATTTCATTTCACTCTGGTTTAGTTGTCATACTGCATTGCCAATCTCAGCTTACTTTCTACATGACTATGCTAATATCACACTAGCCAAAGGAAGAGGGTAGACTCCCATCAAACTGTTTGAGGGTCTAAAGCTTAGTACTCAAGCATTTAAAAAGGCTCATAAAAACTCTTTTCTTCCCCCTCACAAACATCTCTCCTTTTTTGTTGTTTGTTGTTTTGTTTTGGTCAGGCCAGCATTCCCAAGCAGAAGAGTGATAGCTCGGACAAGAGTGGGACTTCAGTTCGGTCTGCCTTCTGGGAGACTGCACTTAGGGTGCATTGAACTTAAATTCCAGGTGGTAAAAATCAATGGTTTAAAATCAATTAAGTTATTACTATTTTTTTTTTAAATGGGAATGAAAAGAGAAAAAAGTCTATACTATATAGTCCAGGACACTGGCTTTGTATAGTGCTGGCTGCTAAGGAGCAGGCCCTGCGCTGATGTTTTCAATGTAATGTTAGGCCAAGGTCAGGCCTAAGGATTGTGCGAGTCGTGGCCTTAAAAGTGAATATACCTCCTTCAGTTTTTTGCACTAGCCACCTACTTGTCTTATCTTAGTCTTGTCCTGTGCTAGATCACTACCCTTCTTGAAAACTCAGATTGTTAGAACACTGTCAACATTCACTTGTTCACAGTCGTTTTCACTGTTCTTGTTGCTCCTTTACTTGTCTACTTATTATATTTTCAAAAGTACGTATTTTAAAAGTACGTAAGTAACACATAATTTTGTTTTTGTAAACCAGCTCGTCAACTGCAGAATATAGAGGAAGAAAGTTAAGATCTCCTTTCAGGTCCTTCTTCCATCCAATCCTATTCCTTTTCTAGAGATAGTTGTTGTTATTGTCTGATCTTTTAATGCTTTCTTCTGTGCATTTATATATACACAGATGTGTGTTTGCCTGTATACACTAAAAACTAAGAATCACCCTTTATATATTGTTCTGCAACCTTTTTTTTCATCTCACAGTTCACTTTGCCGAGTTTTCTATGGCAGGAATTCAAGCTGTATTCTGTCCTTTTTATTTCTTTTTTTGTCTATTATTTTTATTATATAAATTTCACGTGTACACCATTGTAGCTCAACATTCAGAGCAGTCAACACCACAAGTCTGGTGCCATCCATCACCACACGGCTGCCCCCGTTCACGCGTCTCACCCGCCCCACACCCCTCCTCCCCTCTGGTAACCGCTCAGCTGCTCTCTGTATCTGTGAGTTTGTTTTTATTTTATGAGTTTGTTGTTTGGTTTTGTGGTTGTTGTTGAGGCATTTTTTAGATTCCACATATGAGTAAAATTATATGGTATATGTATTTCTCCTTCTGACTTATTTCACTTAGCATAATACCCTTCACAAGTGGTTATGGCCGAGTAGTATTCCATTGTATGTGTATCTCTCTCTCTCTCTTTAGTCGCTAAGTCGTGTCCAACTGTTGCGACCCCATGTACTGTAGGCTGCCAGGCTCCTCTGTCCATGGGATTCTCCGGGCAATAACACTGGAGTGGGTTGCCATTTCCTTCTCCAGGGGATCTTCCCGACCCAGGAATCGAACCTGGGTCTCCTGCATTGCGGGCAGATTCTTTACTGACTGAGCTATGAGGGAAGCCCTGTATATGTATACTACATCTTTATCCATTCATGCACTGATGGACACTTAGGTTTTTTTTTTCCATATCTTGGCTATTGTAAGTAGTACTGCAGTGAACACAGGGGTGCATATATTTTTTTGGCTTGGCATTTTTGTGTTCTTTGGGTAAATGCCCAGAAGTAAAATAGCTAGGCCATGTGGTAGTGCTAATCTTGAATTTTTGAGGACTCTCCGTACTGTTTTCCATAATATACACCAGTTTACACTCCCGGTAATAGTGTTAGGAGGATTCCCTTTTCTCTATATCCTTCTCAACATTTGTTATTCCTTATTTTTTCTATAATAGCCTTTCTAACAGGTATAAGGTTATGGCTCATTGATGTTTTGATTTGCTTTTCCCTAATAGTGATGTTGGACATCTTTTCATATGCCTATTGTCCATCTGTATGTCTTCTTTGGAAAAATGTTTATTCAGATCACCTGCCTATTTTCAAATTGGTTTTTTTTTTTTAGTTGTATGTATTTTTTCTATATTTTGAGTATTAAAATATAGTACCTTATTGGGTATGTGACATGCAAATATCTCCCTCTCAGTGCCGTTTCATTTTTATTAGACTATAGTTACTTTACAGTGTTGTATTAGTTCCTGCTGTACAGCGGTGTGAGTCAGCCATATGTATGCATGTTTCCTCTCTCTCTTGAGCCTTCCTCCCACCCTCTCCATCCCACCCATCTGGGTCATAACAGAGCACTGAAGTGAGCTCCCTGGGGTGTACAGCAGGCTCCCACTGGCTCTCTGTTTTACTCATGAGAGTGTATGTATGTCAGTGCTACTGCCTCAGTGCATTCCACCCTCTCCTTCCCCCGTTCTCTCCACAAGCCCCTTCTCTCTTTCTGTGCCTCTATTCCTGCCCCGCAATTAGGTTCATCTGCACCACTTTTCTAGATTCCGTATATATGATATTTGTTTTCCTCTTTAAAAAACCAGGGTATGTGATACTGCCAGCCTTGTTCTTATGGATCACATTCTTTTTAAATGCTACATAATCATGTGTTCAAAATAAGAGTCAGGCTAAGATGAATTGAATACCTGCTGTGTGTCACACAAGGTTCTGGCTTTTTGGAGCAGTATCACAGTTAATTCTAACAATAGCTCTACAAAAATGGAAATGTTCATCTTCTTTTTACCACTAGGGGAAACAGTCACTGAGCAGCTAAGAAATTTGGCCAAGGTCACATAGCTGGAAAGCAACAGAGCTATGATCCCAAGTAATCTGGGTTTGGAGACCATGTTCCAGTCATTACACTTTGCTCTTTTATTATGATTAGCATTGCCCTATTCATGGGCATTTAGGTTACTTATTTTACATGACACTGCATTCAAAACCCCCAGTTTAGGTGTCTTTGTATGCCTGTGCAAATACGTCTGCAGATAGAGCCCTAAAAAGACATTTAAAAGTATGATAGTTCACATTTTTAAAGCACATTTTAAAGTGTGATAGTTCAGGTAAGAGGAGACCAATGTATTTGGCTAATTATTGACCCTGATCATGATCAAATTCAGAGCAAGATATGACAGGTAAATCTTCAGGATTTGACAAACGTCTGAGCTCTCAAGCTGTTTATCCTTTTATACCATGATCTCATCCTTTGCTTCATAGGCCCTCCAAAACTCCTCCCCTTATCTATCTCACGGAGAAGTTGCCTAGTCCACATTGTTACTCTGCCTCAAATTCCAGTTCATTTCATTTGCATTTGACTTGTCTCATAACAATACAGTCAGCATGCAGAGGAAGTCCAGTTGCCTAGGGGACTGTAAGGAAGGACCACACTTCCATGTCATTGGGATCTCCTTGGATCATTTTTGTTGTTTGGATGCTTAACAGAGGTCTTGATTATGCTTGTTCTTATGCTCACAAAAATATAAATATCTCTGCCTTTTAAAATTTAAAGGTCTCATCCGCCTGTATTCCTTTTTTCTATAAGTTTTCTAGTTCACTTTTTACTTTTATTCACTAATCTTGTCACTTGGCTCTGCTCCACTATGACACATTCACTTTCTGAACAATATTGAACATTCAACACAGATGTCATTTGTTCAAGGTCCTATGTTTATGAATTCAGTGTCTCATTTAGATGGGTGCCTTGACTGAGTCCAGAGAGGGGAATTTCTAAGTAGTCAGGTATCTTTGCCTTGATTTACAGACCTGGAAATGGAAGCCAGGGGTCACTTCTCAGTGCCCTTGGGCACAGAGTAAGCAGAGGATATGATACAGAGAGGATCACTTCAGTTCAGTTGCTCAGTCATGTCCAGCTCTTTGTGACCCCATGAACCTCAGCACGTCAGGCCTCCCTGTCCATCACCAACTCCTGGAGCCCCCCCAACTCATGTCCATTGAGTCGATGATGCCATCCAACCATCTCATCTTCTGTCGTCCCCTTCTCCTCCTGCCCTCAATCTTTCCCAGCATCAGGGTCTTTTCAAATTAGTCAGCTCTCCACATCAGGTGGCCAAAGTATTGGAGTTTCAGCTTCAACATCAGTCCTTCCAATGAACACCCAGGACTGATCTCCTTTAGGATGAACTGATTGGATCTCCTTGCAGTCCAAGGGACTCTCAAGAGTCTTCTCCAACACCACAGTTCAAAAGCATCGATTCTTCAGCACCCAGCTTTCTTTATAGTCCATCTCTCACATCCATAAATGACTACTGGAAAAACCATAGCCTTGACTAGATGGACCTTTGTTGGCAAAATAATGTCTCTGCTTTTTAATATGCTGTTCAGATTGGTCATAACTTTCCTTCCAAGGAGTAAGCGTCTTTTAATTTCATGGCTGCAATCACCATCTGCAGTGACTTTGGAACCCAGAAAAATAAAATCAACCACTGTTTCCCCATCTATTTGCCATGAAGTGATGGGACCAGACACCATGATCTTAGTTTTCTGAATGTTGACCTTTAAGCCAACTTTTTCACTCTCCTCTTTCACTTTCATCAAGAGGCTCTTTAGTTCTTGTTCACTTTCTGCCATAAGGGTGGTGTCATCTGCATATCTGAGGTTATTGATATTTCTCCCAGCAATCTTGATTCCAGCTTGTGCTTCTTCCAGCCCAGTGTTTCTCATGATGTACTCTGCATATAAATTAAATAAGCAGGGTGACAATATACAGCCTTGACGTACAGCAAGGACAGGATCATATTTAACATGAAACTTCTTTTTCTTGGAAACTACATGAGAGGTCCACACCCATATGAGCAGAAGACATTTTTACAAGGACTCTACTCTGTGATAATTTTCAGAGAAGACAGAATTTGAGCTTGTAGGTTGTGTTTGTTGGCAGAATTATATTATGCTTTCTGGACAAATACTCTTTTCTGTTTATATCTCAACACAGTCTATGCTCCATTAGGCTTTTAATAAATAGTAAACACTGCATTTTATTCCTTGTACCTCTGGTAAACTGATGGTACATGCCTGCATGCTAAGTTGCTTCAGTTGTGTCTGACTCTTTGGGACCCCATGGACTGTAGCCCACCAGGCTCCTCTGTCCATGAAATTCTCCAGGCAAGAATATTGGAGTGGGTTGCCATGTCCTCCTCCAGGGGATCTTCCCAACCCAGGGATCGAACCCATGTCTCTTATATCTCTTGCAGTGGATTCTTTACTGTCTGAGCCCCCTGGGAAGCCCAAACTGATGGTAGAAAATCTAAATCAAGTGTTGTAAGAGAAATTCAGTTACAAGCCTCCTTTTATTTTTATGTACACTATACAGCTCCCTCAGTCAGATACACACACTTTTTTTCATTTTATCTCCATTAATGACCTGTTTAAATCATGACCTTTCTCATTCTTCATGAAGACAGACATTGATACAAAAGTCTTATCACTGAGTTAAAGTCAATTCCCAAAAGATAACTCTGACCTCTTTCTAGATTCTTTTGAGACTCTGCCTTGAAATTCTTTCCCATGCATGTGAGCTGGGGGACCAGGAGGGCAAGTCTCCCCCACTGAAGGGAAAATCTACTGGTGAGCTGTGCAGTAAAGTAAACTGCAGTCAAATGTGAGCCTCCATGGTGATGGAGCTAATAGAATTGAAGGGTCTCCTGAAAACAGTGCCTTCTGTTATCACCAGTTCTGCCAAAGCAGAGTAAGCCACAAAAGCATTTAAGTTCTGGAGCATTTCCCAGATTTATTCCATCTCATGTAGTTTTTTTTTTTTTTTTTTTTTGATAAGCGAATGCCCAAGGTTAAACAAAACACAAAAGCAGACTTGCTATGGACAATAAAGTAGAGAGGGTAATTGACATTTTTCCATTTATTGATTATTAGATTTGAGACATGCAATCTGTTTCCTATTAAAAAAGCATTTTTTGAGAAAAAACTAGACAAAACACTAATATATATGTTTCTATCTTCATTGAAATATCTACCTTCTACTCTCTTGGCCAATCAGTCGTTGTTAGGCCAGATTAATTGAAAAAGGTGAAAGATGTACATCTACTAGTTTCCTATTAAGTTTTCAGACTTGGCCCTTTTCTCTGATAATTAAAACACTATCATTAAGAGGCTGGTCTTGAAATTATTTCCATTTGATTGCTGAGAGCTCCCATTTTTCAAAGGAATGAAAAAGAATCCTGATAAAAGGTAAGATCATCATTATCATCAATCCACTTTGTTGTCGTGACAGTGCGTTTTCACTGAGAAAAAGACCATTTTGAGGTTGCAAGAATCTATGAATTTCTATAGTTCTGCCTTTCAGTTTCCATATATATATTTTTAAAAAATGCATAAACACCTCCATAGGCGAGGTTAACTCTGCTTATCTTTTTGATGTGAGAGGTAAGCTGACTTTGTGGAGACAGATTTCTTTTATACTCGATGATCATAAAAATATCATATCCCCATTTCCCTGTGGGATATGATTATATAGAAAGAAGCCACAGCAAATCTCTTACCATATGTTGATGTTATGAGGTATACTAATCATTTTCACGACTCGCTATTAGTATCCTGCTCCCAAGTCAGGCTGAATCAAAGAAGTGTCTGAATTAATTCTAACTATTGCCACCACTGAGATTTCCTTTGAACTCACTGCTATATATTTATGAGTAAATACATTTTTTTGTTGCCTCTGGGAAATATTCTTTAATAGGGAAGGAGCTTGTCTGAGCCAAATTCCTTCAGGCCTGAGAACATATTCAATCACTGTGAATTCTGAATTGGTAGTATTTTTCAGGCTAAAATCCATCTAAACAGATGAAAAGATTTCTATTTCTATTTTATTTGACTGTGAGATTTTATGATGGAGTTATTGGTTTCTTTAACCATTCCATTGAAAGAAATAGAAGAATTTAAAGCATATGTGGAGTTTCTCTTTTGTTTTTGTTTTTAAGATCGTCTATCCTAGAATGAGGTTGACTTCCCAAGCCACAAATAGAAATCACCTTCAGCTTCCTGCAGCATGTCACTGAGAATGGAGCTCCATTCTGATCTTGAGAAAGTTCAGTTGCTGCCCTGGCATTTTGCTGATCCCAGGCTCCCTAAAGCAACTGCAAGCTGGGATTCCTCCTTAAGTAGCCTAATCCCCTGGGCCCCCAACTGAAGAGCCTGCCCCAGTCTAAAATATTGCATCTGCCTGCAGCCCTGTGCAGACAGGCTCTACTACCCTCCTTGGCATCTTTACATATTAACCTGGATCTAGGCTGAATTTTCCATACCCTTTGGAGCCCCAAATAGTGAACTTCTGGCTTTGGGAGTCGGGTCTAGAACTGCTCAATATTTAATACACCCAGTCCCAGTGTTTCTGTCCCCAGTTCCCTTCCCGGCCCATCAGCTCATGCCATTAGCAGTTAGCACCGAAGTGTGACAGGCGTTTCCTCTCCTCAGGAAGGAGCATTGCAAACAACCTTAAATATGGAATCTCGACAACCAGATAAGCAAGTCTACTTCTGTAATCTATCAAAGTATTAACAAATGTAATGGTTCATTTTCTGTTTACAGTTTTATGTATTGTATATATTATGCACCTTTCTGTTTATATTGATAATTGAGAATTGATTAGACTTCCAGATGCATTATAATATGTGATTAAATTATAAGCCACTGGGTGTCACTCTTAAACTGTGCAAATGTGGCTTCACTAGTGACTTTTCAGTAGTGAATTGGAAATGGACAGTTAGAGATATAGCCAGGGATAGAAACCATTTGAACTGTTTGGGTGGGTACATTTGCAATGTCAGTGAACTGTGGCAGAGTTTGCCCTTAGGTTCCTATATATTTTCTCTGACTCATTTTTCAGTGGCAGTTAAACAGGACTAATAATTGGAAAAAATCCCTTCAGCATTAGAAAGACAAAAAGACTTTCATTAATCCATTCAACATATGTATTAATCACACACTACAAGTAGGATATTGGCCTAATGAACTCTGAGATTATAAGAAAAAGTGAATTTGCATCATGCATGAAAGTGAAAGTGGCTCAATCGTGTCGGACCCCATGGACTATACAGTCCATAGAATTCTCCAGGCCAGAATACTGGAGTGGGTAGCTGTTCCCTTCTCCAGGGGATCTCCCAACCCAGAGATCGAACACAGGTCTCCCACATTGCAGTCAGATCCTTTACCAGCTGAGCCATCCGGGAAGCCCAAGAGTGCTGGAGTGGGTAGCCTGTTCCTTCGCTAGCAGATCTTCTTGACCCAGGAATCGAACCGGGGTCTTCTGCAATGCAGGCTAATTCTTAACTTATTGGAATGCAACTATGATAAAAGAAAATTCTTTCTGTTATTCCTCTCAATGAATTTGTGCCTCAGATTAATTTTCCTACTGCCCATCAACCTTAGGCCCAAGCTTTTACATTCTGCTCTGTGACACTGGGACTATGCAAGCTACTATGCAAGCTATTCCCCAGATTTCTCTGATGGCTGGCTTCTGGTTAGGGTCTGTCCTTAGAGGCATTGGCCGGAGGTTATAAGTTGATAAGAAAGCAGAAGGAATATTCTTCTTGTTTTCAGTTGTAGTCAATTTCCCTTCATTTGTTGGATTCACAAACGGTCCCAGCCTCCACCTAGTCTCAGCATCTCTAGCATCAGCTCTACTGTGACTCCTGTAGCAGCGCCGTGCTTCCTCTTAGAACTGTCGGAGGGCAGGTAGCGGTCACGTGCTGCCTTCCTCACACCAGCTGAGTGGTGGCACCTTGGGGTCTGAGCATCCGCTCTGTGGAAACACTCCCCCAAGCTCCCAGGTGTGGTAGAGCATTTCTGCTCTCTTATACTTACAGCCCCAAGAGTGGTAGCGCTGCTTCCCAAGCTGCTAATACCAGGGTTATCTTAGAAAGCTTTCCCCCTCTTTCAGCCTCTAATCCTGTGTAACTGTTCCCTTGGCTTCTGCCAGAGCTCAGACTACAGGGAGCAGGAGATGAGCCGTGCAGATGTTCTCTTTCTTCATTCACTATCAGATTGTGTGTGCCTCTCAGGGCTGGGAAATACCTTGTAATACAGAGAGTCTAGTGTTCACTATTAATAATGTGTCTTTCAATCCTTACGGGTCCTCATTACAAGCCAACTGATGGTCAACCAAGAAAAAAGTAGAAAAAATGGCTTCACACAAATAAAGGATGCAATGATATGCTGACTCTTCCAACACCAGAGGAAGCCTGGCCATGTTGGATTTAATGAAAAATGATCTCCAAATTGCCCCTTTCTAGGATATTTCCCAGGATGACTTGACCATAGAATAGTTTTACCTTTCATGTTGACTTTAAAAACTAAACCTCTCATAACACGTCTCCATAGTATATAATCTTGCTAAGTTGAGTAGGACAATTGTTGTTGCCTTAAGGAAGTTATGAACTAGTAGAAGAAATAGGCATGTAAAAACAGAGAAAACCGTAAGGTGCATTGTAGTGTTCATTGCAGCATTTACAATAGCCAGGACATGGAAGCAACCTAAATGTCCATCAACAGAAGAATGGATAAAGAAGTTGTGGTACACACATACAGTGCAATGCTACTCAGCCATAGAAAAAGAATGAAATAATGCCATTTGCAGCAACATGGATGTATCTAGAGATTGTCATACTGTGTGAAGTAGACAGACAAATATCATATGATATTGCTTATATGTGTGCAGAAGGAAATGGCACCCCACTCCAGTTTTCTTGCCTGAAAAGTCCCATGGGTGGAGGAGACTGGTGGGCTACAGCCCATGGAGTTGCAAAAGAGTTGGACACAACTGAGCAACTAACACATCCATGCAGCATCTTTTTAAAAGGGTCCAAATAAACTTATCTGTGAGACAGAAATTGAGTTACAGATGTAGCAGACAGACTTGTGAGGGGTTGGGGGAGTTGATGAACTGGGAGACTGGGGCTGACGTATACACACTACTGTAGCAGACAGATTTGTGAGAGGTTGGGGGGGTGATGAACTGGGAGACTGGGGTTGTGTAGTGTGTACACACATACTGTATGAAGTAGGTAACCAGTGAGGACCACTGTGCAGCACAGGGAGCTCTGCCCAGTGCTCTGTAATGGCCCACATGGGAAGAGAATCTGTGAAAGAGTGAGTGTATGTATGTATATAACTGATTCACCTGAGACTGACAACATGGTAAATCAACTATAGTACAATAAAATGTTTAAAAAACAGAGAGGCAATACATGGCAGTGTTTGATAGGAGCGATATATAGAACAAACCCATTTATCACCTGTTAGTAGTGAGACTTCATGAAATAGGTTGAAAGATAGAGGGGAGAACAGGGAACATGATGCACAGATTCTGCTAGAAATTTCATTCACTCCCCTGCTGAGAGCAAGAAATTATTATGGTTATTGTGATTACGATTGCTTCCAATAGCTTTAAAGACCTATTGGAAGAAGAGTCTTACCAAGTCATGGAGTTTTGCTTAGTATATAATGTTTTCTTCTCTTGCTGTAATTTAGTGTTATTTTATTTTATTGTTCTCAGTGACAGTGGAGAACATCTGAATCCTTCTTTAAGGGCCCTCAGTAATACCCTCTTTAAAGGATTAACAGACTAGTGTTAATTCTTTGTTTTATGCTGTCAGAGTTTCTTTTTCAGTCTGTTTGATTTTTTTCCCCCTAGAAAACACGTGATTGTATTCCCTGGTTCCAATTTCTATTGGCCCCCATCCTTCATGTCTCACTTCTTGAACCGATGAAATAATCATTGTCCTTTCAGCACAGAACACAGAGCTTAGTAAGACAGGAAAAGAAATCTCCCAGCTATAGGGCTGGGACCATCAATCCATGGGAGCTTTGAACCCCGATACGTTTCATCCTCTTACCAGGTCATTTATCTTTGAAGGTGGTGACATACTACGGTGAGAGATGACCTAATGATGAGGGACATCTTCACAAGTTATCATTTGAAGAAGTGGTTTTTGAAGAATAAGGAGGAGATGTGGGAGGGGGTCTAGCAGGGAACTCTTCAACTACTAAATCTTTTGGGATTCAGCACTGTTTCAAAATATATTTGCCTAAAATTCTTGAGGGATTCATTTAAAGGAGAGGAGCAAGAGGAAAAGAGAGGGGTTTGAAGCTGAGGAGACAATATTTGTTGCTTTTTTCCTCATGATCTGAGCTTATTTGAACAGTTTTTGTCCTGCCAAGTGACTTAGTTTGAGGGATCTTCCGCTGGTTTTGAATAGTGATAGGAATGTAGAACAAATTTTTCCCTGAAAATGCCCCTGCTGTTACTTTGAGCTAGATCAAAGCACACTCCATGCATAATTCTTTGCATTTATTTCCTCTTTTTATGGCAACTCATTCCAGACAAATGCGAGAACCTGAGAGGTACTAAGACAATGGAAGTAATAAACATTTAGAATGGCTTTTACTTTACCTTATAACAAAATACCTGTGTAACTGTAGCTTGACGAGTAGAATGTAAAGCTTTTTACAAATGAAGACTCTAATGAGTTACTGATATGTTTTGAAAATTGGCCCAGGAGATTGTTAGAAGAACTTGGCAGCCTTACAACCTTACGGTATAGACAAACTTCTGCATGGAATAACACAATTCATATACACCTTAATGGGAACCTCCTGGCTCTGACTCACAGCAAGACATGAAGCCAAACACTCTAGTCTGTAGTGCTTGTTCCAGTTCCTGAATGTAAATCTGAAGTCATGTTTACTTTGTATTTATTTTCTGAAGTGAATGATGTCAGGGTGGCCAGGATTTCGGGTAAGAAACACTAATGGATAGTTAGGAGACAGTTAACTTTCAAAAAAATCAATGTCAAAGATACTCACAAGGTAAGCCAGAAGAGACTTTATTTTCAAACAAAAAAAGAAATAGGTAAGAGCCCACAGAAAGAAAGCCAGTGGAGGAATTTACCTTTATTTAGAAGTCATCCAAACAGGTATGTGAAGAGAAATAAAGCTAGGTTCTAGACAACGAAAAAATAATTAAGGGAGCTAAATCTTAGCCTGTACCTGGATCATAAGGGTATTTTAAAGAATTTCAAAATTGCAGTCAATTAATTAAATAAAAATATCAAACCAGCTGTTACTGTTATTCTCATTTGGGTTAGACAGCTGATTGATTGACTAGTTATTTTGCTCTCTTATGAAATGAAAATGAGAATCAGTATAATATTAGTCATATCTGGTAACATGATTAAATTACTTCAGGACAATCAAATTAATTTGTTTTACTACCCCCACAACTGATTGTGTTAAAGGTAATTTGATCCACAGTGATGCAGCAAAATCTACTTTTGAGATGGGCTTCCAAGGCTGGTTCAACTATGATTATTTTAGTTGTGAAAACACAGTCTCGGTCTCCATGACCTAAGCAATACAGGTGGTTGGGGCAATTCTCCAAGTACTCTAATTCAGCGAAAACATTGGCTCTTCTGGAAATTACCTGGGTCATTTGACATGTGTTTTGCTTGAGCTAGTTCAATAATTTTCCCAATTGTCTACTTTGGTTTTGCCAGAGAGAGACAATCTTATGATGTCTGGACACAAATACAAGCTAGAAATGGAGAATTTTCTTTGCTATTGGGCTTAAAGAGGATTTTTCTGAATTGGCAAATGCAGTCTCATCTAAAGTTAGGGAAAAATTATGGGTCTAGGTCTGTGCACTGGAAATGTGTGGAGTGAAATAACAGAGATCTGTAGATGTTCCAGGTTAGGAGCTGGAATGCCACAACACTTAGCTTTACAATCAGACTTACAGATACTTAGGATTTTCCATACCAGTGTTCCTCAAAATTTTTATTAATCATTCTTTCCAATAATCAGGATTCCACTAACCTAGAAAAAGTCAATATTCTAAAGAAATAAATTTGTAAGATTATAATAGGAAATTATAACAGGAAATGACAAACTTAAAATGCTAGGCCAAGATGTCATTTAAATGCCTGAGTGTGAGATGATATGGAGTGGTGGAGACTGGCAAGCTGGAACATTCATGCTCCTTCTAAAGGTGGCATCCATTACTCAACTTCAGCCAATGCATACAGTGTGCAAACATGGTCCTAGACTTGCCAGATCTTCCATTTTTTCAACAGAAGTCAGGAACCTGGATCTTTATATTAAATTCCCCAATGTTTATATGTTAGCAACCTCTTGGGACCGGGGAGCCCGGTGGGCTGCCGTCTATGGGGTCGCACAGAGTCGGACACGACTGACGCGACTTAGCAGCAGCAGCAGCAGGACTTCGTTGGACCCAGTTAATAACACCTCCTCTCATCTCTTGATTTCATTACCAATAGAGAAATGACACAGAAATAAGACAGCTGGAGATCAAGATGTCAACATTATTACTGACAAAATTGATGGAAGAACAAGGCTGAAATGTATTTTCTAATTACCACTCTTCTCAGAAGAAACCTTGGGTATGCCGAAGTGTTTTGTCAGGCGAGAAAGGATGAAAAAAAGAGGAATGATAATGCTCTCAGATTGTTCATAGAGTAACTGTATCCAATTAAGAAATAAAGACCAATGAATGTCAGACCTAAGCTCCTACCCATCAGGATGAGAGATCAGAGAACTCCTAGAATGGAAGTCCCCACTGCTGTCACTGTCACATGCACATTAAAATATAAGGTAGAAAGAAGGCCAGGGAAGGGAAGCCCTACCATCTGCTGTGCTGTGCTTAATTGCTCAGGGATCCGACACTTTGCAACCCCAAGAGCTGTAGCCCACCAGGCTTCTCTGTCCATGGGATTCTCCAGGCAAGAATACTGGAGTGGGTTGCCATGCCCTCCTCCAGGGAATCTTCCCAACCCAGGAAGTCCACCATAGTAACGACTCATTCATTTTATAAACTGTTGTGGAAGGCAAACACAACTTTACTCAGCCTGCAGACACCCAGTTTGCAACCTCTGATTTGCACTTACTCTGTTTTTAAATTTGTCAGTTAATTGTACATTTTAGGACTAAAAATTTGTGGTAATATTACTGTAGGCGTAAGTATTACAAATAAAAATTTCTCTACTTTTATAGAAATTCAGCATATCAGTTAGAATACTTTTTGATGGTTTTATGCAATAATTTAATAGTTGTGTCTTCTTCCATAGATTAGATTTTCCTGAAAATGTGTGTTGGTAAATAAATTTCAGTTGATGTCCAGTCTTGTACTCTTTTTGGGCTTCCCAGGTGGTGCTAGTGGTAAAGAACCAGCCTGCCAATGCAGAAGGCATGAGATGCGGGTTTGATCCCTGGGTCTGGAAGATCCCCTGGAGGAGGGCATGGCAGCCCACTCCAGTATTCTTGCCTAGAGAATCCCATGGACAGAGGAATCTAGTGGGCTACAGTCTATAGGGTCACAAAGAGTCAGACACAGCTGAAGCGACTTGGCAGGCATGCAGGCACGCCTGTCCTCTTTTTATCTATGTGACCCCCCAAAGAAAGCCAGTATTTAAGATTCACAGCTCCAGTTCTGACTTCACATTTCTCTTTCACTTATGCTTTAGTTTTATATCTGCTAAAACTGTTACTTACTTTCAATTTCTGTCCTTGCCTCATCCTTCTATTGATATTTTAACATCTGAGGTTGTTTTCCTGGTGAGTGTTTTGACTTCTCTAGGATTCTGGTTCCTCCTCCCCTACCCATTTCCAGCCATGCTCCCTCGAGTTGCTTTGAGTAAACACCCCTCTAGTTCCAGCACCAGAGATCCCCCCACACTGTGTGGTTCTCCCATTAGGCTTGCTTCAGACCCTTCAACAGGAAATAGCATTCATAGTTTTTCCATTCTTGGTGGTTCTGGAAATGTTTATTAAATACATTTTGCAATGAGTGGGCCATTGGCTGGGGCAATGATATTTGTCATAACAGGATTGGTCTTGTTCTAACGGTTTGGCATTGTAAATAGGTTTCTAATTCAGCAGAGAAAGAAAACAAAGTCATCCTTGATGAAAATATCTTAAGAAAAAATATTTCCTCTCTGATGTGACTGAATCTCAAGAAGTATTTTTAAAATATAGCTTCATTTTTGTAAAATTCCCTTCTTAGAATCATAACTGACTAAAAATGTCTTTAATTTCATTGCAGCAATGGGTGTTTTGGATATGTAGACCTAATTTATTGCTTACACTTTAGTGTGTTTTTGATTATTCAAGAACTTTTTGTGTTTTTTTTAGGCAAATGACATCCACATATCAAAATGATGACCCTTTCCTTGCATAGTATCCTGGGAATTTCCTACTCTGGAGCTTTCTCCCACCCATGTTCAGGGAAGGTCTAGGGGGGTCAGAGTGCTTTGAAGTGGGTACTAAACAGGATACAGGAATCCATGCCTGGTATGGATGACCCTACTGGATAGACTTACTATCTATCTGTGGGGGGATGGGGGGAAATCTTAGCTCTGGCTTCTCAACCTGTTCAGCTATGGGCCTTGAACCTCTGCTCCTGCCGGCACAATCCAGTAGGGAAGTTAGTCTGTACCAAGGCAGGCAAAAGGCCAGAAGACTTGGCCCTGCCAGCCATGATCTATGCAGAGTCAGGCTGGAAGCCTGACTAGGGTGAACCCTAGGCATGCAACATCCATAAAATCTTGGCTACCCCATGACTTCCATTTATTGAGTGCTTGCAATGGCTTTGTAACTGTACTGTTTTTCATATATTACTTCTTTTCATTTAATCCTTGACATATCCACGAGATAGGGATCCTCATGGATGAAGCAACTCAGGCTCAGAGTGGTTAAAGACAAGGTCACATAGCTAGGTAGTAGCAGAGCTACAATGTTAAGCCGGGTGTCTGATCCATTGCTCATCAAACACGGCCCATTGGTCTGTCACTACTGTTTTGCTTTTACCTAGGCATTCTGTTCAGCATTCCAGCTCTCTATCTGGCTGGAAACCATGGCATTTCCCCAGCTTTTAATGAACTCTGCCCAGGTAGATATAAAGCTGCTATACACAGCGTGTTCGAATATATCTTCTACCCTGAACTCTCAGAAACTTAGTTTGCTAGAGTTGTCATAACAAACTACCATAGACTGGGTGACTTAAAAGACAGAAATTTGTTTTTCTCATGGTTCTGGAGACTAGAAGTCCAAGATCCAGGTGTTGCAGGTTTGGTTTCTTCTGAGGCCTCTCTCTTCACTCTGCAGATGGCTGTCTGCTTGCTGCGTCCTCTCACTTGGTCCTCTTTCTCCGTGTGCATGTCCTTGGTGTCTGTCTGTCCTAATCTCTTCTAATTAGGACACTCATCAGATTGACTCAAGCCCACTCTAACAGCTTTATTTTAACTTATAACCATTTTAAAGGTCCTGTCTCCAAATACAGTCATTTTCTGAAGGACTGGAGGTTAGAGCTTCAATACATAAATTTAGAGGGTGACACAATTTAGCCCATAACAGGGATCAAGAGCTGTCACCCCTGCCCCTGCTAGCACACACAGCCATAGGAGGAGACCCCTGAGAGTTGTCAAGCCAACTGGAAACTGAAACCATAGTGTTTGTACTCCATTGCCCCATATCCTGATTTCTGCCTGTTCCTCACTGACCATTCCACAGAGAGAGAGAGAGACAGAGAGAGAGAGAGACTGAGACTGACTTCAAAACACCTGTTTCTGTGCCCATAACTGAAAAGACTGGTGTTTAAGGCCATTCTCTTAATATGGAAATTGCTGCTTGGGCTCCAGTCTTATTGAAGATTAAATACATGTATATCTTTATTTGAGGGTCTTCATATTCATCTTAAGGCCAGTTTTTGATTGTTACATCATAAAATGACCCTCATCTCTCAAGTAGACACCTTTATAGGTGATGAGCATTGAAAGTATCTTTTTGGGAGGTCCTAGCAGTAGAATATAGCAGTTATGTATACAAGCTCTGGGTTCTGATTGCCTGAGTTAGTATTTGAGCTCCATCTTTCCTTCATTATATCACATTTTCCATATGTAAAGGGGAAAAAAATAGCATTCACTTATTGGATTTTTTGTTAGAATTAAATGAATTAAACATAGAATGAAGTTACAATAATGTCTGGCCTGCATTAAGTACTCACACATTTTAGATCTAAATTTTGTTATTAGTGTGTGAATTTATAGAAGTATCTTTATCCTCTAGTGTTATTTTATCCTGGGTAATGTTTATGAAATGCACATATGTGTATCATTTATGGCAATTTTAAAGTCTACGAAAGATAAAAATTCAACCCAAATTGTCTTACACATGACAAATAATTTATTGGCTCTTGTAAATCAAGTAATTCAAAGACATACCAGCTTCAGATATGACTTGATCCAAGACTCAAAAGTTGTCTCCAGAATTTACTTTTTCTCTACACATTTCTCAGCTGTGTTGCCTTGGTGTTATCTCCATTCTTATTGGCTCTCTTCTACTTGAAAGGTGACTGTTGTCAGCTCTTTGAGCTGCATGCTTCTGTGTTGAAATCCAGAGGAAAAAAAGTGAGCATCTTTATCCTAGCATTTCCAAGGAATAGTCAGGGGTCAACTCTGATTGCACTGGGTAAGCCCATGTGCTCACCTTTGATTGGATTACTAATGCCATCAGGATGCAGGACTTTGGCCAGGTCTGGGCCATTCATCCCATTCTTGAGTTAAACTTAGAGTCAATTTCACTAGAGGCACATAGGTTGAAAGTGGAGGAAATTAGGATATAGCTACTAGCAAAAAGATGCAAGTATTATAGACAGCACAATAATGAATGCTTTTAAATGTATTTGGAGGACTTTGAGTATAACTATGAGGACTCTGAGGTTGTTGGTATTTCTCCCAGCAATCTTTATTCCAGTTTGTGATTTGACAAACCTCAGAAATATCATCAACCTCAAATATGCAGATGATACCACTCTAATGACAGAAAATGAAGAGGAACTAAAGAGCCTCTTGATGAGGGTGAAAGAGGAGAGTGAAAAGGCTCGCTTAAAACTAATCAAAAAATGAAGATCATGGCATATGGTCCCATCACTTCATGGCAAATAGAAAGGGAAAAAGTGGAAACAGTGACAGATTTTATTTTCTTGGGCTCCAAAGTCACTGCAGATGGTGACTGCAGCCATGAAATTAAAAGACACTTGCTCCTTGGAAGAAAAGTTATAACCTACCTAGACAGCATATCAAAAAACAGAGACATCACTTTGCCGACAAAGGTCCAATTAGTCAAAGCTATGGTTTTTCCAGTAGTCATGTATGGATGTGAGAGTTTGACTGGAAAGAAGGCTTAAGCACCGAAAGATTGATGCTTTTGAACTGTGGAGTTAGAGAAGAGTCCCTTGGACAGCAAGGAAATCAAACAAGTCAATCCTAAAAGAAATTAGTCCTGAATATTCATTGTAAGGACTTATGCTGAAGCTGAAGCTCCAATACTTTGGTCACCTGATGAGAAAAGCCAACTCATTGGAAAAGACCTTGATGCTGGGAAAGATTGAGGGCAGGAGGAGAACAGGGTTACAGAGGATGAGATGCACAGGAAGAAAACGGGGTGACAGAGGATGAGATGGTTGAAGGGCATCATTGACTCAATGGACATGAGTTTGAGCAAACTCCAGGAGATAGTGAAGTACAGGAAGGCTGGTGTGCGGCAGTCCATGGGGTCACAAAGAGTTGGACATGACTTAGCGACTTGACAACATTGAGGACTCTAGTACACACCGAAATTCAGATCAAGCTCATTATGTTGGATGACTAATTATGTCTAGCATTATATAAAAGACAACACTAATGCTATTTAGAGAGAATTTCTTACATGAGTCAAGTCTATATGTCTGTATGTTAACATACACAATGCTAAGGCATAAAAATTTTTCACATTTTGTTTTCTAAGAATGGGGAAGGGGTTTTTGACTCTTCTTTTTCATTATAGCCACTTCCCTCCACCTGCAAAAAGAGACCACTTTGGGTGGATCACTACATGATTTAAGAATTCATCTTTTCTCCTTTGGGGTGATATTCTTGCCTGGTCCCACGACACTGGGGGAAAATCTAGCCATCTCTCTTTCCATGCTTCTTCATCACCAGATCCTAAGAATTCCAGTTCAGGCCTAGGCACTGAAAACTCTGCAGTGATAAGCACTCAAATTTGCCAGGCTTTGTTGAGACGGAATAGCATTTCTACTTGCTTCTAGTCCATTCAAACCTGCCTCACTTGGCTTCAGGAGCTCTCTATGGATTTGAGCCCAGCTGCTTGAATTCTACTTTGGCATTTGGGGTCAAAGCCCCTGTGTTTTGCTTCCTTTGTTTAATATCTCCCTTGGAAACGTTATAAAAGAAGTAATGGTGTGCCCAAGGCAAGAATTCAGGTAGTGCTAGGGCCCCTGACTGAAATGCCATCATAATATCTTTATACCAATACTTAACTGCACCTAATTGTACACTGCAAACAAAACTTTTGAGAGCATTTAGATATAATATTATTGTCTCTGAATTCCAGAATTAAAGTTCCAGAGAATGAATAAAAGAGAAATCAAAGACTCATTATATGGCTCACATGCTTGAAGAATATAGAGCCGGGCTATCAAAACCCCTCGTTAAGAACAAAGGAATCTGGCTCAGAGAACCAAACTTGAGTAAAACATCTTAATGGAACCAACTGTTTACTAATATGATTTCCATGGGAGGAATCTGGCCCTAACTCAAAATTTTTTTAGTACAAATTAATCTACTAAGGGGATTTGTTTTCTTAACCCAAAGCCTGAAAATCATTTTTGTGAAGTACACCACTGTATACACGGTGACTGTTTGTGCATTCCTCCTTGTTAGGAAAAAGAATGGAAAACATCAAATCTTGTCAAATGAAGCAAAGGAAAAAAATTAGTCTTTCATTTGTAGGAGAGAAAATAACACTATGGAGACTCAAATGCCTGCTTTGTATTACGAGGCAGTCTCTAATTGAGCCCTCCTTCAAAAATCCAACTTCACAACTTATTTCTTAGAAATTCCCTCTAATTTAAACTGCTCAACAGTTTAGCATCTGAGAATGTCCCCTTCTGAGCTGGAAGGGCTAATGATCAAAAAGAAACATGTGAGATATAAAGATACTTAACTTCTCTCAGGCGAGTTCAGTGATTTAGAAGAGATTGATATGCCGGTTTTTCCTTATTTTAATGACCTTTCCTGCATGTGGCCTCCCTGTTCCCGTAATAACATTTTGTTTATACAGATAATTTTCTCTCCAGCAAGAGCTCTTACATGCTTTAATAACCTTTTCTCATAAATCAGCTCAGTACACTGTGAAGTTTGATGAGGTACAGGGGCTAGGAAGGGTTCCCTGAAGACTGCCAACTGGGCCTCTGATTGCTCCACTGCCCCCTCCTGTACCTCCAAGTGGGCTGATGTTGGTGTAGGGACCTGGAGGCAGGACTTGACTGGGTGGGGAGGTCACCCCATAGTAGCCGAGGAGTGAGTGCAAACTCTGAAAAACAGCAGTGTTTGGGAAGTTCCCGTGTGAAGGGTCACTAAGAGTTGGACACGATTTAGCGACTGAACAACAGCAGCATGTGAAGAAACAAAAATCTGAATTTTTAAAAAATAATTTATTTTTATTGATTGATTGATTGATTTTGGAGAAGGAAATGGCAACCCACTCCAGTATTCTTGCCTGGGAAATGCATGGACAGAGCAACTTGGCTGGCTACAGACCATGGGATCGCAAAGAGTCCGACACAACTGAATACACACACACATTTGTTTATTTATTTGCTTGTTTAGTTATTATTTGTTTTGGCTGTGCTGGCCCTTCATTGTGACACTTAGGCCCAGTAGTTGCAATGCTCGGGCCTAGGTGCAGCTTGTAGGATCTTAATTCCCTGACCAGTGATCAAACCGAGGCCCCTGGCATTGGGAGTGTGGAGTCTTATCTACTGGACTGCCAGGGAAGTCCTCCAAATCTGAATTTTTATCCAAATTGAGTGAGTCTTGGGTCAGAGATTCTAGGGTTGGACTTTCATTATCTCTAAGGAATTCCATACGTTTTCCTGATCCAAGCCTCCATTTACTGGGTTGGCCAAAATGTTTGTTTGAGTTTTTCCTTAGCATGTTATGGAAAAACCAGAATGAACTTTTTGGCCAACATGATAGAAATGAAAAAATATCTCCCCTGGATGATTTGGGTGAATTAGATGGTATCCATTTGGTAGCATGAGACAGAAATAGAACTCAAATTGGCATTGACACAAAAGAAAAATGAATGGATGATGTTGAGATACCCAGAGAAGGACTTCAGGAACAATCTGATCAAGGGTATCAAATGATATTAAGGTGTTTTTTCTTTTTCTAATCTCTTGGCTTTGGTTCCAACTAGACGATCTCAGCCAGGTTTTTTACACATAGTGAGAAAAATGGCAGTTAGTCCTAATCTTAATAACTTAGATCCAAAGGAGAAGAGAGACCTCCTTTCTCTTGGCATGTCTATATCAAACTTCATAGTTTACATTGGGGTTCACTCTCAGGGTTGTATATTCTCTGGGTTTGGACAAATGCATAATGACATGTACCCACCATTATAGTGTCACACAGAATACTTTCACTGTCCTAAACATCCTCTGTACTCCACATATTCATCCCTCTACCCTACCTCCACCTCTTGCATTGATATTTCACTGTCTCTATAGTTTTGCCTTTTCTAGCATATAATATAGTTGGAACCATAGACTGTGCAGCCTTTTCAGACTTCTTTGACTTAGTAAATGCATTGAAGGTTCCTCTATGCCTTTTCATGCTTGATAGCTCATTACTTTTTCACCTTGAATAATATTACATTGTCTGAATGTTCTACAGTTTATACGTCCATTCACAAACTAAGGGACATCTTGATTGCTTCTTCAATTCAGTTCAGTCACTCATTCATGTCCGACTCTTTGTGACCCCATGGACTGCAGCACGCCAGCCCTCCCTGCCCAGCACCAATTCCCAGAGTTTACTCAAACTCATGTCCATTGATTTGGTGATGTCATCCAACCATGTCATCCTCTGTCGTCCCCTTCTCCTCCTGCCTTCAATCATTCCCAGCATAAGGGTCTTTTACAATGAGTCAGTTCTTCCCATTAGGTGGCCAAAGTATTGGAGTTTCAGCTTCAGTATCAGTCCTTCCAATGAATATTCAGGACCGATTTCCTTTAGGATGGACTGGTTTGATCTCCTTACAGTCCAAGGTATTCTCAAGAGTCTTCTCCAACACCACAGTTCAAAACCATCAATTCTTTAATACTCAGCTTTCTTTATAGTCCAACTCTCAAACCATACATGACTACTGGGAAAACCATAGCTTTGACTAGATGAAACTTTGTTGGCAAAGTAATGTCTTTGCTTTTTAATATGCTGTCTAGGTTGGTTATAACTTTTCTTCCAAGGAGCAAGCATCACCATCTGCAGTGATTTTGGAGTCCCAAAAAAGAAAATCTGTCACTGTTTCCACTGTTTCCCCATCTATTTCCCATGAAGTGATGGGACCAGATGCCGTGATCTTAGTTTCTGAATGTTGAGCTTTAAGCCAGTATTTTCACTCTCCTCTTTCACTTTCATCAAGAGGCTCTTTAGTTCTTCTTTGCTTTCTGCCGTAAGGTTGGTGTCATCTGCATATCTGAGGTTATTGGTATTTCTCCCAGCAGTCTTATTTCCAGCTTGTGCTTATCCAGTCCAGCATTTCTCATGATGTACTCTGCATATAAGTTAAATAAGCAGGGTTACAATATACAGCCTTGATGTATTCCTTTCCCTATTTGGAACCAGTCTATTGTTCCATGTCTAGTTCTAACCATTGCTTCCTGACCTGCATACAGATTTCTCAGGAAGCAGGTAAGGTGGTCTGGTATTCCCATCTCTCTAAGAATTTTCCAGTTTGTTGTGATGCACACAGTCAAAGGCTTTGGAATAGTCAATGAAGCAGAAATAGCTGTTTTTCTGGAACTCTCTTGCTTTTTCGATGATCCAGCGGATGTTGGCAATTTGATCTCTGGTTCATCTGCCTTTTCTTAAATCCAGTTTGAACATCTGGAATTTCATGGTTTACATACTGTTGAAGCCTGGCTTGGAGAATTTTGAGCTTTACTTTACTAACGTGTGACATGAGTGCAATTGTGCAGCTGTTTCAATATTCTATGGCATTGCCTTTCTTTGGGATTGGAGTGAAAACTGACCTTTTCCAGTCCTGTGGCCACTGCTGAGTTTTCCAAATTTGCTGGCATATTGAGCGCAGCACTTTACCAGCATCATCTTTTAGATTTTAAATAGCTCAACTAGAATTCCATCACCTCCACTAGCTTTGTTTACAGTGATGCTTCCTAAGGCCCACTTGACTTCGCATTCCAGCATGTCTGGCTCTAGGTGTGAGAATACCATCATGATTATATGGCTCATGAAAATCTTTTTTGTATAGTTATTCTGTGTATTCTTGCCACCTCTTCTTAATATCTTCTGCGTCTGTTAGGTCCATACCATTTCTGTCCTTTATTGAGCCCATCTTTGCATGAAATGTTTCCTTGGTATCTCTAATTTTCTTGAAGAGATCTCTAGTCTTTCCCATTCTGTTGTTTTCCTCTATTTCTTTGCACTGATTACTGAGGAAGGCTTTCTTATTTCTCCTTGCTAGTCTTTGGAACTCTGCATTTAAATGGGTATATCTTTCCTTTTCTCCTTTGCTTTTTGCTTCTTTTCTTTTCACAGCTATTTGTAAGGCCTCCTCAGACAACCATTTTGCTTTTTTGCATTTCTTTTTCTTGGGAATAGTCTTGATCCCTGTCTCCTATACAATGTCCTGTCCTCAGGCACTCTGTCTCTCAGATCTAATCCCTTGAATCTATTTTTTACTTCCAGTGTATAATCATAAGGGATTTGATTTAGGTCATACCTGAATGGTCTAGTGGATTTCCCTACTTTCTTCAATTTAAGTCTGAATTTGACAATAAGGAGCTCATGATCTGAGCCACAGTCAGCTCCCAGTCTTGTTTTTGCTGACTGTATAGAGCTGAAAGATGAACTCCCCAGGTCAGTAGGTGTCCAATATGCTACTGGAGATCAGTGGAGAAATAACTCCAGAAAGAATGAAGAGATGGAGCTAAAGCAAAAACAACACCCAGCTGTGGATGTGACTGGAGATAGAAGCAGAGTCCAGTGCTGTAAAGAGCAATATTGCATAGGAACCTGGAATGTTAGGTCCATGAATCAATGCAAATTGGAAGTGGTCAAACAGGAGATGGTAAGAGTGAACGTTGACATTTTAGGAATCAGCAAACTAAAATGGACTGGAATGGGTAAATTTAACTCTGATGACCATTATATCTACTACTGTGGGCAAGAATCCCTTAGAAGAAATGGAGTAGCCATCATAGTCAACAAAAGAGTCTGAAATGCAATACTTGGATGCAATCTCAAAAACTACAGAATGATCTCTGCACGTTTCCAAGACAAACCATTCAATATCACAGTAATCCAAGTTTATGCCCCAACCAGTAACACCAAAGAGGCTGAAGTTGAATGGTTCTATGAAGACCTACAAGACCTTCTAGAACTAACACCCCAAAAAGATGTCCTTTTCATTATAGGGGACTGGAATGCAAAAGTAGGAAGTCAAGAAACACCTGGAATAACAGGCAAATTTGGCCTTGGAGTCCAGAATGAAGCAGGGCAAAGGCTAATAGAGTTTTGCCAAGTGAATGCACTGGTCATAGCAGACACCCTCTTCCAACAACACAAAAGACTCTACACATGGTTGCTTCTAGTTTTGACAATTATGAATAAAACTGCTGTAAATGTCTGTGTGCAAGTTTTTACATGGACAAAAGTTTTCATCTCCTTTGGGTAAATACCAAGGTGTGCCTAAGGCATTTTTTTTACATGAGGAGATACCCAGAGGCTAGCTTTTCCTGTTGGTTAATTTGGTGGCTCAGGGCTACAGTATCACGACTGGCCCACAAGCATTTTCTGCCCACTTTTGATAATGTGAGCCATCATGACCATGGAATAGCTGTAATGATTCCAGAGGTCACAGGACGAAATGAAGATATGCAGTGAGGAGAAGTAGAATGATTCCTCCTGCATACCTTTTATTAGGGAGTAAAACCTTCATAGAATCCCAGCAGATCTTGCTGAGGTCTTATGGACCAGAATTAGGGCACACAAAAATGCTGTAGCTGAGATAGAGGTTGAAAGTGAGTACCTGTTATTTGTAACCTCTTACAGAAGCAACAGTCACTACCAGCTACCTTCACCTGACAGGCCTTCTCAGTCTGAGCCTGTTTCCTCATCCGTTTCCTCCCTATGAAGCAGGGATAGTAACAAGTATTCTTGCAGAGGTTTTGCAACAGCTAAATGAGACAGGGGATAGAAGATGCCCAGCATGACGTGAGGCACTTACTCCACATTCTCTAAAAGCAGGCTTGCCTTCCTGTTATCTGGCTGGTTGTTTAAGGTGACTGTCTGCTTGACACAACAGGATGCTGCTCTTGGTTGACTGAGATGTATCTAGGACATCAGAACTCAAATCTCCTGCTCTAGCTCATGGATGATCCATTTACATGGCCCCTTTTTTGGAGCAATGGCGCTGGTGGTATATTATTTAGTCACAAAAACTGTGAGGAAGTCATTTTCACCTTCTTCCCTTCTTCTTCTTTTTTTTTTTTTTTCATTTTTTTTTTTTCATTTTTTTTTTTTTCACCTTCTTCTGAATGTGGGAATTGAAGCACTGAGAACGAAAGAGTTGGGACCCCAGTCTTCAAGGTGTTTATCAACATGGGTTGTAAGTCTAGAGCTGTGGGAACCATTCTTTCTTTGAGAATGAATCCATACATCCACAGAGATCTTGCCAGGAATAACATAGACACCCATTCTGTGCTAACAAAGCTTTCTTGCTCAAGTCTCAACCAGTGAATTTTCCTTGACGGTTCCTGGAAGAAATGTTTCTGCAGACAGTTGCAAATGTACTTCTCTATAGTTCAAGAAGATCATTATTTCCATCTCTGCATTTTGATATCCACTCCCAGCCTTTTCGCTCCACTCGAAGGACCAGCTTTAAATCCCTTTTGCTTCTGGTTAATTCACTAGCACGTTGGAAGCATTGAGGAGAAAAGGAGGCTGCCAGATCTGAGGCAACGTGTAATGCAGGATATGTGCTGAGATACAGCCCAGAGCAGCCCCGAGGACAGGCTTCTCAGCTTGTTTTGAGGGCCATCTGGGGGTATGGTGCCACAGCCTGGTGGGGCCATTGAGAGAATTTCTTTTCTGAAGAACCAGGGTAGCAGCCTTCTCTCTCCTTGATTTTGCCCCTTGTGTGATGCACACATCCCTCCTGGAATGGGTTGTTAAGTTCATATGCTTCTTTACCCGTAGTGTATCAGAATGCAAAGAATATTCAGATTGGTTAAGTGAGAGGTAAATTACCAATTTGCCTTGACTTCAAAGCATCACTCTGAATTTTGCAGGAGTTCCCTAAGGTACAGTTTCCTCTTCCTCCCTTTCCCATGATAGTGTAGCTTTGCCTTTTGGGAAATGTTGTCTTTCTCCTTCAACCATAGAAACTGTTGAAATGCAGCGTTTTCTCAAACCTGGGTAAAGGTATTAACATCTTAAAGAACTGTTTAGATGCAGTCTGTGAGTGTGTGTGTGTGTGTGTGTGTGTGATAGAGGGAAGGCAGTAAATATCTTCTTCTCTAGGACAATAAGAATTTCTCATTTATTTGCAAAAAGCTGAAGTCCTTAGAGTGAGCAGAAGCATTCTCTTGCCATTTTTTATGAAGCCCCCCCAAGTGCCTCTCCACAGTTGGGGCTTAAAAGACTGCTTCGCGTCTCTGGCTGTGCTTGGATGGGGACAAAGAGGGCAGGAGGTGGAGGGACCCAAGTTAGTGAAAAGCTTCCCGGGTCCACTTTGTGGAACTTGGAACCCAGCCAGCTGCCTATAGAATCTGCAGGAAGTGTTATGAGGAAGGAAGTTATTGACAGGTGAATATCTAACCAGTGTTAAGACTGGCAATTGGTATTCTCCTTGTACCTGGCATGGTGGGATTATTGGATGAGCTGTCATGTTCCTCTTTTCATATGATTAAAATGCAAACACTGTCACCCAAGAAGTCAAATCAAGAAGGAGTCTCAAAGCGTTTTTATCAACAGTGGAGACAAAACAACAAATACAAACAAAACATTTCCCATTCGTAGAACTATATGTAAAAACTACTGGAAAAGCAGGAAACATCCTGATGAGGTGCAAAGATTTTCCTTAGAACTGGGTTCTTGCCCTTACCCTGGTGCTCACCCAAAGATCATGGGCAGGTCACTTAACCTCTAACACCTAACAGGGTTAACTTTTCTGGTGGAATTACAGCATTGACTGCAGGAACTTCTTGTGCATGCTGGGGCAAGCTGGGATTGAAGAAGGATGGGAGCTAGGTGTTCACTAATGACTGAGCTTTTTATTTTATTTTGCGAATTGGAAGATCTTTTCTACTATTAACACTTGATACATTTGTACATGTATTTTTCTCTGTGTTGCATTTTAATCACAGAGTAGTCACTCTGAAGAAGCAGCTGATTTTGGAATTCTGGGCTTATGTGGCTCATTCTAAAGAATCTGAAAAGAAAATATGTGGGAGGGATGGAAGAGTCTGTAAAGAATTATTCTTCTTTACAAAATAGTCATTTTTGGAGGGAAAGATCAAACCTCAAATTTCTTTCAGTTCTTCTTCCAAGGAAGAAATCCTTCAAAGTTGAACATGAATTCAAAATTTCTATGCTTTTAAATAGGTGATAAGTGCCAAAAATTTAATCTAATTGTTTCTCAGACTCAACAAACGTGGTTCTCTGTATAGGAGGTAAACTTTGATGCTCAATAGATGGAGGCAGGTGGGGTTGGGCGTGGGCGATGATCAGGGTTCTGAAACTCTGATAGAGGGGGAAAGCTGTGCATTTCCCCTCTATCTGCCTCTGGCATCACTTCTCCCACCCCTGCCAACCTATTACAAAAGAATGCAGAGACCTTGCTATGAAATTATGATGACATCAACCCCATTGACTTCTAAGAGTTAGAAATTGGCTTTTTTAAAGTGTTTAGCCTAAATATATGATACAATCACAAAAGCTATACTTTAGCCTAGAACAAATCCAAATTACTTTGCTATTAATGACAGATAAAAACCATTTTTTCATCTCTTTTCTACAAAAAATAATGTGTTGTCTAGTTCAGAACTACAGTGTATGAATAATCCCCAAGATCAAAAATACTTCACTTCGAGTATTTGCTATTAAGAGCAATGCTCTATAAACATTTTTGCACTTGCATGTGTCTTCTGGTACAAGTGTGTGATAGGTTGGTTCATTGACGTAGAAGTAGTACATACATTTGTTCAAGATTACAAAATAGCGTCCAGTTGTTTTCCAAAGTGTTTATAATAATTTATACTAAGATAAACAGTTTAGGTTGCTCCGAATCCTCACTGTTACTTGTATTATCAGACCAATCAGTCTTTGTCAAATAGCCGTTTACATACTGAAGCAATAATATGGTGAAAAAAGTCACCAAAGATGACATCAGGTATACGTTTATATAAAGTTCTTTAAAAAGACAGAATGAAAGAGCATATTGCTTAGGAACACATACATAAAACATTTTCTATACAGTGAATGATCAGTCTAAAACCCATAATGGATACTTTGGGGAGGCTTGTTCTTCCTACCCCATAGAGGCAACTAATATCACATTTGGGGGATCATCTTCCTCCTTTATGATTTGATACCTTTACCATACTTGATATGCTATAGACAATATACAGGTTGTATCTTTTGTTTTTATCAACATAAATTGCATCATCTGTACATATTTTTCTGAAATTTCACAATTTTATTTTTGAAATCTGTCTATGTTGATGCATGTAGGGATAGATAATGCATTACCATTGTAGCATAATAGGAATTCCACAATGTAAATAGTCCATAATACAACTATACAATGTTTTATTTATCTGTTCTCCTACCAGTGGATATTTAGATATTTTTAATTTTCCACAATTATAAACAAGGCTGTAATGAACATCCTCGTAAAGGGTATTCCTGGCATGTTCTATATGCAGAGTACTTATATGCAGAATATATCATGTGGCATGCTGAGATGAATGAAGTACAAGGTGGAATCAAGATTTCTAGGAGAAATATCAACCTCAGATATGCAGATGAGACCACCCTTATGGCAGAAAGTGAAGAGGAACTAAAGAGCCTCTTGATGAAAGTGAAAGAGGAGAGTGAAAAAGCTGGCTTAAAACTAAACATTCAAAAAACAAAGATCATGGCATCTAGTTCCATCACTTCATGGCAAATAAATGGGGAAACAATGGAAACAGTGATAGATTTTACTTTCTTGGGCTCCAAAATCACTGCAGATGGTGACTGCAGCCATGAAATTAAAAAACTCTTGCTCCTTGGAAGAAAAACTATGACCAACCTAGACCACATATTAAAAAGCAGAGACATTACTGCCAACAAAGGTCTGTCTAGTCAAAGCTATGGTTTTTCCAGTAGTCATGTATGGATGTGAGAGCTGGATCATAAACAAAGCAGAGTGCCAAAGAATTGATGGTTTTGAACTGTGGTGTTGGAGAAGACTCTTGAGAGTCCCTTGGACTGCAAGGAGATCCAACCAGACAATCTTAAAGGAAATCAGTCCCGAATATTCATTGGAAGGACTGATGCTGAAGCTGAAACTCCAATACTTTGGCCACCTGAATGAGCCAAACTGAACTAGCATGTTCTGCTGATTAGACTTGTTACTTTACAGAAGTAATGGGTCATTGTGGCATCAACTTTAACATCACAGGCAACCAGCTACTTCTATGATCACACTGTGGTGTGCTGGGGTCAGCTTCTTTTATTTTGCAAAAGGGAAGTTGTTAAAGTTTCATGAATTTTGTGAGGCAGTTTTTAAAAAGCAATCATTATAAAAAGTAAAAATTCTATAAATTTACAATAAAATAAAATTACCTTTTAGTATAATAAATACTCAAAACTCATCCCTCCCTAATAATTTTACTGCACTTTCTGATTCTCAATGCTATTGAGATAATCTATGTTTATTATTTCTGTGTGGTGGAAATACTGTATGATGGTGCCTGACTGTACATCTTTTCTCAACTTTGCACTTTGCATTGTACTGTTCGCTTGAGATGAGCCACAGAGGGAATATTTGCACTATAGAAATCAGCAATGCTACAAAATCAAGGCATGATTTATTGTTTTGTTGACTGTGTAGACCAAGAGTTGGCAAACTCTTTCTATGAAGACACAGATAGTAAATATTTTAGGCTTTGTTACTGTTGCTTCTCTTCTTCCTTCTCTCCTTTCTCCCCCTCCTCCACTTCCTGACTTCCTCCTCCTCTTCTCCCTCCTTCTCCTCCTCTTTCTTCCTTATAATCCTTTAAAAATGGGGTGGGGGGGGAAGCAATGAGCCAATGAACTTTACAAAAATAGGATCCCATGGACTGTAGTTTGCTAACCCCTGTTCTAGTTGTAAGAAAATGATAGAGAAAAGTCGGTAATGTGGGTTTAACTTGTGTGTTGTTTATGCGCTCTTTTTGCATTGTGAATAGCTGAGGAAAATTGATGAAATATTCTTTCAGTGTTTGAAAACTATTATCTGATTTAACAAAGAAGTTACTCATCCTTTACAGACAAATGAAGTTTTGACATATGTTCTTATTATTTATTTCAGTTTCATCTTACTCATTAATGTAAGTGAAAATATCAAACAACATTCATCAGAGACTACACCTGGAAATCTCATTGTTAAACATTCATCAGCACCACTGGATCACACTCATTGAATTATGAAGAAAAGAAACACTCATTCATCTAATTCAGATGCCTTATTACACTTAATTTCATCTTTTCTCTTACACATATACACCCCACCCTACTCGTATAGTTGATGCACTTCTTTTGTCTTATGTATGGTCTTCCAACTTGCACTTCAAAGTATATTTAAATTATGAGTATTATTAGTATTATGAATATTATCATCACCACTTTACATTTTGACTCCCCACCAGTCTGTGAGCTACTCTAGGACAGGGACCCTGTTTCACTTATTCTCTCTGTGCTTCAGTGTTCTTGTCTGAGAAATAAGCTTAGTAATAACCACCTCCCAGTGTTGCTATGAGGATTAAATGAGATAATATATGTAAAACGCTTAAAGTGATGCTTGACCTACTGTAATAAAAACTTAATAACTCTTAGCTATGATAACTATTGTTCATATTGGTGTTATTAGTTTTATCCTCATTATCCACAACATCATGGCAGCCTCAAACCCCAGAATATTTCCCAGCCTGTGGCGGGAACAATGCAAATGTAAAATTCATGAATGGGACCTGTTTTTAGAAATCAAAAAATTCAAACTATTAAATTTGTTCCTAATGTACTTAGGACAAGATGCTAGATGCTATGGTAATATTAAGATGTGTAAGACATAAATGTAATTCCCTTCTTTAAAAAGTTGACAGTCTAACTGGGGAGACTGACCACCCTAAACAGTACATGGAAAGTGCCAATAGAATGGAACAAGTTGAGTTCCATGAGGGTAAGAAGAGGTCAGGGAACCCACTACTTTTTGCAATAATCAGGCAAGGCTTAGGGGTGAAGTGGATCATGGACTGAGCTGTTTCAGAGGGGCAGAATTTCCTTTTTTGTGGGCTCCCTAATGCCGCAAATGAATGTAGATCCTTTAAAAAAGAATATCCCTGCTTCTGTTTTAAAAATCACTTTCTTGTCTCTATGAAATATCCTCAGTCTCTCTCTTATGTCGCTAAAGAAGCATTTCACATCTGGAACAATAAAAGCAAACTCTTTTGTATGAACAGCTCTCTGCATCTTTGCAGACACGGATGGTATCCATACCTAAAAGCATTTGTACATTCCTAACCACCAAAAACAGTATTCCCACGTCCCATGAATTGCTGCAGCAAGCCACTGCAGGAACATTCCTCTTTTGTGTTAAAATTCTCAGAATCTGACAGGACATCTGCTGCGAGAGGGCCTGACCTCCATCTTAATGGGGGCCTCATCATATAAAGGCATCCTACGGTGAGCCAGGCTCCCTCTGAAATGACCTTACCCGGCTCCACGGGCCTTTTCTGTCCATGTATGTTATGTTTCTGATCTCCTAGGTGTTGTAGGGCTCTTATTATAAGCTTAGAAAGGGTCTGAAGAGGAAGCATGATGCCAGGAGTGATCTTAGAACATTCGTTAGCCTGCCAAAACAGGCTGCATGTTCTGCCAGCTAGGATTCTAGTACTGCAAAGTCAAGCTGGTATCACGCAGTATCATTGTCTTTTCATATTAGGTTTTCTGAGGGGGTAATCAAATTCACTCTTCTCTCCTCTGAGTTATAAGTCTTTCAAGAAATAGATATCCAAGTTATATAGAGCTCAAAATATCCAAATCATAATTGGTCAAAATATAGACTGATGTGACCTGACAGTGTCTAGTGAGTGTTCTGTTTTTTTACCCCCAAGTCTAGACCTTGGGATGAACTTGGAGAAAGTGGATCTGCCCAGCAGACACCCCACCAACCAGTCACATGGATGGACAGAGCCATCCTCACATCCTGCTGAGGTCAGGGGACCAAAAGAGAAGCGTGGAGAATGAGCCCAAGCAAACAGACTTCAAATCTTTACCCTTCACCATAGCAGTTGGTAGACACTTGATGCTGGAGTCTGATCACCCCATCAAGCAGATGAATCACTTCTCCTCCCGGGGAGAACCAGAAGGAAGTAGAGAGGATGGCAGAAGTCTTCCACTCCTCCCCCACAGCCAGTACTTCTAAGAAGGGGATACTCCTATTTGAGAAGCAAGGTTTTGGGAAGAGGAAAAGGTAGCTTCACCGTCTGACACACAGAGAGGACTACCTCACTCACCAAATAAACTGGTCATCAGTCAGGCGCAACTACATACTATGGAGAGTTGTCAGTGGCTTAGAACGCTCGGTCTTCGTCCCTCCCCTCCTCTCCCACGTCCCCTTTTTTCTTTCTTTTTTCTTTCCTCCCCGTGCTTCATCGTTTTCCCCCTTTCCTTTTTCCTTTCTATTTTTCTTTCAGGAAGTATTTATTGAGTGCTTAGTGTATGCTAGTGATAGAATGATGAATAAGACCAAAATAACCCTTACTTTCAAGAAACTTACATTCTGGGAAGCAAGACTGTTACAATAATAAGTACTTAAACAAATAGTAATTATAAGTCATAGTAAATGTAATATAAAGGAATCAAATAAATATTTGATATAAAGAATAATGGGAGGCATTTAGGCATTTATTTAGATCTCTTATTAGGTCTCTATGGAAAGGTGTTCTTGGAGACATGCATTTCAACTGAGTCCTGAAGGGTAAGAAGAAAACATGGGAGAAAAGGGTGGTGCAGACCTTTTCCTATGACTTTATAGGACTGGCCCTTGTGGAGGCCAGAGAGAGCTGCCTGAACCAAAGAACTGGCCTGTGGTTTTCCTCTCTACAGTTGACAGTGGCTTCCTGGAGTGTTGTGTTGGCAAGGATTTTAAGATTCTTTTTTTTGTTTGTTTGTTTGTTTTCTTAAGGGCTCAGTAGTAAGGAGACCCATGGAAAACTGGTTGTATCTATCATGGGAGTGGGAGGGGCCCCTGGGCCACATTTATTCCTATTCTAGAGGATTTTTCTTGTGATCTAATGTCTAAGACATGAGCTGGGAAGACTATGGGACGATGTCTTCCACATTACTTCCCTTAAAATCAACTTACTCCATTCCAAGCCTTTCACAGCAGAAGTTTTGATAATTTGTTCAGAAACCATTATAGCCAGTGAGCTGCAAGGTGGAAGGTACCTGACCCCACCTTAATTTATCTTTTCAAAATTATTCTGCAGCTCTCCTATGTGTCACTTGCAGCAGTCAAATTCCTAGAGAGAAGAAAGATGAGGAGTTGACCCCCTGATCCTGTTTTCCCATTTTAGAATTTTCTTGGAACTCTACCATACAGAAAATTAGATGGACTGTTTCTGTGAGGCTGGAAGATAGCAAGAATTGATTTGGAGTTGCAGAACTACTGCCTCTTAAATGAGATTTGTCTTATTTAATAAATATCCACAAAACCTCAACTCACATGGAATATGTGTAAACCCACTCACAAGCCATTTGGATTTGTGTTACTTCAAGTATGATACGCCTGCCAATGGTGGTGCGTGAGAAAATGTTAAGTGCTATGCACGCGTGTGTGCTTAGTCACTGAGTCGTGTCCAACTCTCTGTGACCCCGTGGACTGAAGCCCACCAGGCAGGGTGGTATGAGGACTTTTTAATCATAATAATAGTTTTAATGTATAGTAGAGAAGCATTGGTTTATTATTTATATAAGAGATCAAGTTACCTTTTACAATAAATCTGTTTTGCTAAGCCAGGTTGATTTTTAAATATTAAGGGGTTAATCGTATAGATGGTATATGAGTATAGCAAAGGTATGTGATGATACATACACAAATAGTCAAAATTTGGGAAACACTGATTTAGAGTTTGTTATAGGTTCAGTTATGTTCCCCCTCGAATTTACCCTGAAGTCTTAAACTCTAGTACCTCAGAATGTAACCCTATTTGGAGATAGGGTCTTTTATTAAGTGTGGCTCCTAATCCAAAATGACTGGTGTCTTTATAAAATGGGACCATTTGGACACAGAGACATGCATGCATGGTGAAAAGATGATGTGAAGAGACATAGAAGACACCATCTACTAACAAGAAGAGAGACCTGAAACAGATCCTTCCCTCACAGCCCCCAGAAAAAATCAGCCTTACCCAGATAATACCTTGAACTTCTAGCCTCCAGAACTATAACTAATATTGTTTAAGCCATACAGTCTATGGTACTTTGTTACAGTAGCCCTCACTAACTAATACAGGGTTTATTTTCATACTGTTGTTGTTCTGTCCCTAATTCGTGTTTGACTCTTTCTGACTCCATGGACTGCAGCATGCCAGGCTCCTCTGTCCTCCACTATCTCTTGGAATTGGCTCAGATTCTTGTCCATTGAGCGGGTGATGCTATCTAACCATCTTATCCTCTGTTGCCCCCTTCTTTTTTTGCCTTCAGTCTTTCCCAGCATTATTATTTTCATATGCCTGAAGCTAATTGCCTCCTGGACAGTTGTTGACATTTTAAAAATATGTGCTTCTAAAGGGTAGAAACCTATAAGTGCCTATGATGCCCTCTGGCAGATGCAGAAGTGGATTATTAAATTCTATTTTCACAGACTTTGTTAAGTGTGAGGAAATGGTAAGATATTTATCAATATTCATGTCATTTAGTGGGAACAGCACTGGTCTTAGTGTCCAAAGACTGAGGCTCAAGGTCTTATTCAGCCACAGACTGAGGGATTTGAAACAAGTTCCTTCACTAGTGGGATCCTGTGGTCCTCATTCAGTTTTCCCATTTCCTCACTTCAAGACTCCGTGTTTAGAAAGTATATGTCTCTAAAAGTTCCAAAATGTCAATCATCTCCACAGCTGGAGCCAGCGAGAGTCAGGGCAGGGCTCTTGGGACATGTGAAGAAGTTTGACTAGCTGTCTAGACAGACAACTTCAATGTTTAAACTTGACTGAACATCTGTTAATCATCTAAGGTGCTCCTGATGCTACTCCAGCCTGGAGGTGGTCACCTGGGTCCTGGCCACCAAAGTCTTTGTGTGATCATGGCAACTCAGGGGCTACAAGATAGTGAATCAGTGTGAACAGTAAAGAGTTTGTATGTCGCTTACCTAGAATCCAAGTCCTGAATGGTACTGGGAATTCAGTCAGGGTACTAGCTCTTTTCTACCACAAATAATACTAAATTTTCCTTCTAACTGGCAGGAGTCCAGAACCAAAACCCCTCATCGCCAACTGTTTAGTCTGGATATAAGAAAGTGGATAAATTTTCTTCTCAAAGAGTAAGTTATCTAAATTGGAAAAAGCATTTCTTCTTTTAGTCTTTATTCCAATAGAGGCCTCTTCTCCAGCCCCTCTCAACCAAGTAAATGCGCTTATTCTAATATTAAAGTTTGTCTCCTAGTATGTGGTTGTTCTCTCTCTCTTGCATTTTGGGGAACTTGGAGTGAAAATAAGAAAAGAATTTGAAAATCAATCAAATGGAATAAAATTAATCAAAGCAAATCATATCAATCAAATAAGGGCAGTGTGTAGTGTGCTGCCTTGCTGGCCCTGTCTTGGGGAATAAGAATCAGACCGAGACTTCAGCTGGGGTAGTTTAGGTTAGCTTCCATCTTCCTATACAGTGATGATTCCTGAAGTAGCAGGGGAAATCCATTGCTGTCCCTCCGCTATGCATTTAGCTTGCTTCAAATGACGGGGAAAATGATCTGGGGAGGATGAAGAGGGTACTAATGTTTCTTCCAGTCTCTTCTCCAATACCATAGTGTCAGCACCAATAGTAAATATTCTCTGAGACACTGTGCTAGGCTTTGGGGATCCACCAATTAGCAAATGCAGTCATGGCCCCTGGCCTCTTGGAACCTACCATCTAGTGATAGGAGGAGACCATAACGTTTTCAGAGCACTAGGTGTGCTAGTAACTTACATGGATTATCACATTAAATGCTCCCAACAACCCTGTTCTCGCTATTATGATATCAGTTCTGCTCTTTGAAAACCTGAGGGCATATATGGTTTAGCTCTGTCTACAGTCTGGTGATGGTGGCATTTGATTTCGGCACTAGGGTGGATAGGCACTGTCCATTCTGCTCTCCCACTTCCAAGTGCAGCCCCATAGACAAAGTTATAGCTCTTACCCCCAGTCTGTTTACTTGTGTATTGGTGCTCTGGGAACCAGAACACATCCCTGGCTGGTCTTTGGTTTACTGACCCATATCTCGGTATCTCCTGAGACCCCGGAGTTCAGTTTGCCATTCTTATTTTTAATTTAGCTCTCTTTCTCCCAAAGCTTAATTGCAGAATGTTGCTTCAGTTCTGCCATCCACTTTTCTCCCATCTCTCTTCTAATCCCTTCAATCTCTCATTTCCACACTAACAGTTTGATGAGGAGGTTATGCCTGATCCTGGGCTGGGTTTTCTTCCAGATTTTGGTTCTGTATTTGAGGTTTTGGGATGCAAATTATGCTTTTTTTTCCAAGCAGTGGCAAACAGATACAAGGAACTTGAGGAAGATCAAATTCCAGGATCAGTTTATGAACCCCCAGTTTGGCCCCACTGAATCTGCTGGAATATACAGACTGACCTTGATGTTATAATGGGGCATCATGCTCCTTCCTCTTCCCCACACCCCAAGTTTAAACTCTGGGGTCTGTTTAGCCAGCCGGTTACCTGGAGGGCTGTAGATGGTAACTGGCAGACAGAATGTCTGCATCTCTAGGTTTTCCCTTGGAGGCAGAGCTGCAGCCTGACATGATATGCTTTCTGCCTGAGAGCAGGAGCACAAAGTGCAGCTCTGCCTACTTGCTGGCAGGTGGGCTGCAGTGAGAGTTGGTGGCGCCTGCATTCCACCTTTATAGCAGAGTATTTCCATGCACTAGGAGAAGGCAATGGCACCCCACTCCAGTACTCTTGCCTGGAGGATCCCATGGACGGAGGAGCCTAGTAGGCTACAGTCCATGGGGTTGCTAAGAGTCGGACACGACTGAGCAACTTCATTTTCACTTTTCCCTTTCTTGCACTGGAGAAGGAAATGGCAACCCACTCCAGTATTCTTGCCTGGAGAATCCTAGGGACGGCGGAGCCTGGTGGGCTGCCGTCTATAGGATCGCACAGAGTTGGACACGACTGAAGAGACTTAGCAGCAGCAGCAGCAGCAGACCCAGGATATGGCCTTCCTGGGAACTCACTGGACAGGGAGGTGATGATCACAGGAGTTGGTGGAGAGAAGAACAGAATTGGTGGAAGGTCCCCCCTTTTCTGGAAGAGTGAAGGTAAGAGGAATAAACACTTCCTTCAGACGTCTGACATACGATTTCTCCAGGTAGTAGACTGTGGAACTCTTCTTTCTGGGTAGAAAGAAAGAGCCAGAGAAACACTTATACTGGAAGAGTCAAACTCTTTCATGTTGCATATGATAGAACCGGGCACCTGGGTGACTTGCCCAGGGGTACACATCTGCTCAGGAGCTGTATTAGGGAACCCAGGAGTCCTAACTCCCAGCCTAGCATCCCTCTGTTCATTGATTGAGGCTGGAATTTGGAAGCTTCTCCTTGAGAACACCCGCATGCCCACAAACAGTTTTTGGCTTACTCTCAACAGCTTCATATAATAGTTGAGGTCTCTTTGTTCAAGAGCTTTGATCAAGTGGCCTTAGGCAGTACATGGCTTATCCCATTCCCAATTCAGTTGGCTTTGTTGATTGTCACCCTCTTGCCAGCAGCAACTGTTCTATACCAGGAACCCTAAGGGCAAGCTTAGAAAATCACAGAATGATTCTAGTAGGTGCCCCATCTCTTTGAATCAGTTGGGACCAGGGAGAGATGTTTCCTAATCTGTCTTCCTTATCCTCACAACTTTGGGGAATTTTTAATTTGAATTTATACTTATTATACAAATAATAATATGAGAACTATAAAAAAAAAGGATGTTCTTTCATCCAGAGAGGAAAATGGGTGGAGCACAGGCCTTGGAGTGAAAGAGGCCTGGATACAGATTCCAGCTCTGGCACTATTGACTTGAAACTAAACTACTTACTTAATAACTCTTAACCACCATTCCCACATCTGTGTGCTGCGCTGTGCTTAGTCATTCATTTTTGTCCAACTCTTTGTGACCCCATGGACTGCAGCCCATCAAGCTCTTCTGTACCTGGGGATTCTCCAGGAAAGAATATTGGAATGGGTTGCCATGCCCTCTGCCAGGGGATCTTCCCAACCTAGGGATCAAACGCAGGTCTCCCACAATGCAGGTGGATTCTTTACTGACTGAGCCACCAGGGAAGCCCAAAAATGCTGGAGTGGGTAGCCTATCCCTTCTCCAGGGGAACTGCGTGACCCAGGAATTGAACTGGGGTATTCTGATTACAGGAGTATTCTTTATCAGATGAGCTACCAGGGAAACTCTTCCCCATCTACAGATGGGAATAATAAAAGCTTCCTCTGTGTTTGTTAAAATAATAATATAGATAAGGTCTTGCATATGTAAGTTTAATAAATTTTAGTTCTCTTCCACTCTCCTTCCTCAGTATAACCATTTTTAATTTGTTGTGCTTCTTTCAAGTTCTTATCCAAATGCAGGTATATTTTCACATACAGTAGATGTAATTTTGCATGCGTGCTTAGTCACTCAGTCATGTCTGACTCTTTGCGACGCTTTGGATTGTAGCCTACCAAGCTCCCCTGTCCATGGGATTTTCCGGGCAAGAATATTGGAGTGGGTTGCCATTTCCTCCTCCAGGGGATCTTCCCTACCCAGGGATTGAACCTGCATCTCCTGTGTTTCTGCACTGCAGGCAGATTCCATACCTACTGAGCCACCTGGGCTTTATACATTTTTTAGCTGTTATACCATCATCTGTCTTTCTCTGTCAGTCTTAGTTTGGATCACGTGAAAGTGCTGGTATTCAACTATTTTGAGTTAGAGCAATTTCACACATCCCATGTAATATGGAGTTTTCAGAATCATCATTGTAGAAGAATGAATAATACTCTATTGAGTCAATATGCCGTGATTTATATAAGGATACCCATTGTTGGCTATTTTGATTATTTTTCATATTTTCCTATTAAAAACAGTTTTATAAGACTTCCCTGGTGGCACAGTGAATAAGAGTCTGCCTTCCAGTGCAGGGGACACAAGTTCGATAGCTGATCCGGGAAGATTCCACATGTCACCCGTGGGGCAACAAAGCCCATGCACCTCAGCCACTGAGCCAGTGTGCTGCAACTGCCGAGTCCATGTGCTGCAGTTACTGAAGCCCATGCCTCAGTAAGAGAAGCCACCACAATGAGAAGCCCATGCACCCCAACAAGGAGTAGCCCCTACTCGCTGCAACTAGAGAAGGCCTGCGCAAGACAACAAAGACCCAGTGCAACCAAAAATAAATACATAAATCTTAAAAAACAGTTTTATAATGAAAATCTTCATATGTATAGATGAGTTTTCTTCTTTGAATAATTTTCTTGGGATAAATTTCCAGAGATAACTCCAATTTTATTTTGAGGCCCAGTGAACTGTATTAATTTTGCCCATAGTCATCACTTCTATAATCTGTTCCTTAGGTCTGGTTAGGATTGAAAACTGTTGGCAGAACCAACTCAGAAAACAATGAGAATTCTTGAAACCGGCACCTGGTATTTGTCAGGGCTGAGGGAGAAGGGCAAAGAACAAAGATATAGCAGGAATTCTTCTCTGGAGGCCTGGTCAATCTCAGCAAGAAATTAAAAAAAAAAAAAAAAAAAAGACCTTTCATTCATTTTGAGCTGTCAAGGAAGTCAGAAAAAAAATGCACAAAAAGGAGAACGTTGAAAACCATTTCAGTGTCCATCAGTAGAAGGACATAAGCAGTTAAAAATAAACTAAATCTGTATAAAGTGATATGAAAAATTCTCAAAAAGAGTTAATGAAGAAGAACAAAGTGTAATGCAATATAGTATACCATTTATGTCAAGTTGAAAATCATGCATGACAGTGTTTTGCACTTTCGTGGGTACTAACATATACATTTAAAACTATTAAAAATGAGCTGGAAATGCACATTAAAAATCATGATTTTGACTATGGAAAGTAGCAAAAGAGATAATTTTAATTATACCGATAACTTTTTTTAATTAAAAAAAACAGAGAAGAAAATATAGCAAAAAGTTAACAATAATGAATTTTGGGATGCGGACACCTAAATGTTTGTTTCATTATTCTTGTTTTTTTTCTGTATTTGTTTAATTTCTCATATCATCACCGTCATTATCATCGATAGCAAAAGATGTAAATATGAGAAGTGGCAGTGTCAGGGGTGATGGATTGGAGGAAGGGCCACCCAAGTGAAAACCGTCGGCTCTTCGAGGTGGTCATGGATCAGCAGATTAGTGCAGACTGTCTCCTTGTTTCCCTTTGCTAAGCCAGTTTTTCTCACACAAGCGCTTCCTTGTTGGCTTTGTGATATTTCCAAGTGTTTGGTCAGCTGCTGTTTCTGGGAAGGGCGAAAACTTCAGGCTGTCCTATCAGTTTCAGCTAGAAAAGGTCCAGTGAAAATTCAGCCTCTAGAGAGGCCCGTCACTTGAGATTCTAGAAAATGTCTGATGGAATAGTTACTTATAAATTCCAGGGCGCATGCTGATGATTTGGACACTGATTAGTTGCTGAGCCAGCCAATAAACAGTTTGGGATTGTTTCTTTGTGATACGTGGAAGAAGAAACTGCCAGAAAGAGAGGACTTACAAAGGACTTGATTTTTGATCTGCAGATGAACATGGTTAGTCAGGTCAGGCATGTAGGACATAATAGCCAGAGAACAGAATAATCCCAGGCAGAGCTGAGTGTCAGGCACAGAGGTTGAAATGAGAAGGCCAACACCTCATGCTATCATGTTACGCAACACAGTGGTGAATACTGTGGTATACAACCAGGCTCTGCCTTTAGGACCAAGCCAAGGAGTGTTGGCTTCTGACAGCTCACAGCTGCACCACTCCCCAGGAATTGCCAAGAACAGCCTTGCTCAAAGTTATTACCCTCCCTCAGGTCTAGCACACATTCAAAGAGTGATCTAAGTGGATGTACCAAGACTTGGACCTTTTGCTTCAGTGGCCATCCCAGTCCAGAGCTCCCCATGAACTTGACTGAGGATCCTCTTACCAGGTAGAGCACAGTTCAACCTCTCACTTTTTCCTCTGCCCAGTCCTCATCCTTTACCCTTGTTCCTCATGTCCCAGAGGTGTTGATCCCAAGAGTAGTAACTTCCTGAGTACAAGTCTCAGAACAAAAGCAACAACAACAATAAAACAAAACACCAGCAATAAAAACCTCGGCATCTCATGGTATATTTTCCAGGGAACCTTATCTATAACCTACCAATCTTGAACTCTTAGCTTTTTCCTTACGCTTTGCTTGTCCTCATTTGGGTAGTTTAATAAATTAGTCCTGTAAATTGACCTTCCAGGTTCTTGTTATCTCTAGTAGTTAATCAACTACTGTGCTTGCAAGAAGAGTCAGATACAAGTTGCAATTTGGAGGAATCTACTACCCAAATTGGAAGCTAAGACCTCAATTTAAAAATTAGCTAACCTCCCTCCAACTGAAATGTTGCTCAGTAAAACTAAATTGTGTCCAACTCTTTGGAGCCCCATGGACTGCAGCAAACTGGTTCCAAACTGGGAAAGGAGTACGTCAAGGCTGTATATTGTCACCCTGCTTATTTCACTTATATGCAGAGTACATCATGTGAAATGCCAGACTGGATGAAGCACAAGTGGGAATCAAGATTGCCAGGAGAAATATCAATAACCTCAGATATGCAGATGACATCACCCTTACGGCAGAAAGTGAAGAAGAACTAAAGAGCCTCTTGATGAAAGTGAAAGAGGAGAGTGAAAACATTGGCTTAAAACTCAACATTCAGAAAACTAAGATCATGCCATCCAGTCCCATCACTTCATGGCAAATATATGGGAAAATAATGGAAACAGTGAGAGACTTTATTTTTTGGGGACTCCAAAATCACTGCAGATGGTGACTGCAGCCATGAAATTAAAAGATGCTTGCTCCTTGGAAGAAAAGCTATGACCAACCTAGACAGTGTTTTAAAAAGCAGAGACATTACTTTGCCAACAAAAAGTCCATCTATTCAAAGTTATGATTTCCCAGGAGTCATGTATGGATGTGAGAGTTGGGCTATAAAGAAAGCTGAGTGCCAAAGAATTGATGCTTTTGAACTGTGGTGTTGGAAAAGACTCTTGAGAGTCCCTTGGACTGCAAGGAGATCCAACCAGTCCATCCTGAATATTCACTCCTGAATATTCATTGGAAGGACTGATACTGAAGCTGAAACTCCAGTACTTTGGCCACCTGATGTGAAGAATTCATTGGAAAAGACCCTGATGCTGGGAAAGATTGAAGGCAGGAGGAGAAGGGGATGACAGAGGATGAGATGGTTGGATGGCATCACCGACTCAATGGACATGAGTTTGAGTAAGCTCTAGGGGTTGGTGATGGACAGGGAAGCCTGGTCTGCTGTAGTCCATAGGGTTGCAAAGAGTCAGACATGACTGAGCGACTGAACTGAACTGAACTGGACTGCAGCATGCCAGGCTTCTCTGTCCTTCACTATCTCCTGGAGTTTGCTCAAACTCATGTCCGTTGAGTCAGTGATCCTGTCTCAGTTGGTAAAGAATCCACTTGCAATGTAAGAGACCACCTGCAATGCAGGAGACCCGGGTTCGACCCCTGGGTTGGGAAGATACCTACGTCAGGAAGATCCCCTAGAGAAGGAAATGGCAACCCACTCCAGTATTCTTGCCTGACAGATCTCATGGTCAGAGGAGCCTGGTGGGCTATAGTCCATAGGGTCACAAGAGTTGGACACAACTTAGTGACTAACCCACCAACACCAATTTAAATAATAATATAAAATTCTAGCTGAAAGAATACCGCAAATTTCCTTGCTTGGTAAATGGAACAGATGTGTTCTGTGAGCATGAGAGAGAGAAAATCTTGGTGGTTAAGGAAGTTAGTGAAGAGATTGGAAAGTCAGCAAAAAATTTGACTGAATTAGAAAATTGGCAAAGATAAAGAAAGTTCACAAATTATGCACAGATATAATAATTATAAGATGGTTAGGAAGAGAATGGAGGTAAACTCATATCAGAGTTTGACAGAAGTGTGGAAGAAAGACTAGATGGAAGAATTGTGAGAAAAAGAAGGGGGAAGGTATACAGTTGGCCTTTGAAAAACTCTGGGCTTAGGAGCAAACAACCATCTCTGTGTAGTCAGAAATCTGCATATAACTTATACTTGGCCCTCTATATATGTAGTTCCTCTGTATCTTCAGTTCCTCTGTATCCACAGTTCTGCATTCTCAGATTCAACCAACCCAAGATTGTGTAGTACTATAGTATTTACTGTTGAAAAAATCCACATATTAAGTGGACCCACGGAGTTCACACTATACTGGGAGATGCAACCAAAGGCAATTTAGAGTCAGATTGTGAAAGGCGTTGAATATTGGACTAAGAAATTTGGTTTTACCCTAAAAAGAACGGGGATATAGTTGAGATTGAGATGGGCGCTGATGGTTAGGAAAAGGGTAGAGACAAGAAGGCAGTAGTGGTGAAAGCAGGTTGAGTTGGGGTAGATTGTATAAGATCTACTGGAAAGGAGGAACTCAGAGGCAGCCTGGACCTTGTGCCGAGTTCTACCTTTAAGCTATAAGGCAGAGAATAAGAATGGTGGCAAGCCTTCTTCCTAGACTGACGGATAAAAAATAATACAGTGCAGCCTGTGTCACAGTGGTTCCCACTTCTCTGATTTTAATGCTGTTCCCTCAGTAAACTCCTTCTCCATCTGCTCATCCATATCCTGCTTGTTCAACATGGCGCAGGAAAAGTTATGCCTCCTCCATGAAATCTTGTCTGGCCCCTTCAGTCCATAGTGACCTCTCTTTTCTTTGGACTACTACCATCCTTCAAACCAAACTATTTCATTATTTGTTCTATGTTTTACCTAAGTTAGTGCTACCGTGCAAGTTACTGTTGAAGCTTATTATAATTATATTAGTACCTAGACATGGAGAAGCTCTATACAGTCAGCAAAAACAAGACCGGGAACTGACTATGGCTCAGATCATGAACTCCTTATTGCCAAATTCAGACTTAAATTGAAGAAAGTAGGGAAAACCACTAGACCATTCAGGTATGACCTAAATCAAATCCCTTATGTTTATACAGTGGAAGTGAGAAGTAGATTTAAGGGACTAGATCTAATAGACAGAGTGCATGATGAACTATGGATGGAGGTTCGTGATATTGTACAGGAGACAGGGATCAAGACCATCCACATGGAAAAGAAATGCAAAAAAGCAAAATGGCTGTCTGAGGAGGCCTTACAAATAGCTGTGAAAAGAAGAGAAGGGAAAAGCAAAGGAGAAAAGGAAAGATATTCCCATCTGAATGCAGAGTTCCAAAGAATGGCAAGGAGAGATAAAGCCTTCCTCAGCAATCAGTGCAAAGAAATAGAGGAAAACAACAGAATGGGAAAGACTAGAGATCTCTTCAAGAAAATTAGAGATACCAAGGGAACATTTCATGCAAAGATGGGCTCGATAAAGGACAGAAATGTTATGGACCTAACAGAAGCAGAAGGTATTAAGAAGAGGTGGCAAGAATACACAGAAGAAGTGTACAAAAAAGATCTTCATGACCCAGATAATCATGATGGTGTGATCACTCACCTAGAGCCAGACATCCTGGAATGTGAAGTCAAGTGGGCCTTAGAAAGCATCACTACGAACAAAGCTAGTGGAGGTGATGGAATTCTAGTTGAGCTATTTCAAATCCTGAAAGATGATTCTGTGAAAGTGCTGCACTCAATATGCCAGCAAATTTGGAAAACTCAGCAGTGGCCACAGGACTGGAAAAGGTCAGTTTTCATTCCAATCCCAAAGAAAAGCAATGCCAAAGAATGCTCGAACTACCACACCGTTGCACTCATCTCACATGCTAGCAAAGTAATGCTCAAAATTCTCCAAGCCAGGCTTCAGCAGTACGTGAACCATGAAATTCCAGATGTTCAAGCTGGTTTTAGAAAAGGCAGAGGAACCAGAGATCAAATTGCCAACATCCGGTGGATCATCGAAAAAGCAAGAGAGTTCCAGAAAACCATCTATTTCTGCTTTATTGACTATGCCAAAGCCTTTGACTGTGTGAATCACAGTAAACTGTGGAAAATTCTGTAAGAGATGGAAATACCAGACCACCTGACCTGCCTCTTGAGAAACCTGTATGCAAGTCAGGAAGCAACAGTTAGAACTGGACATGGAACAACAGACTGGTTCCAAATAGGAAAAGGAGTACATCAAGGCTGTATATTGTCACCCTGCTTATTTAACTTATATGCAGAGTACATCATGAGAAACACTGGGGTGGAAGAAGCACTAGCTGGAATCAAGATTGCCAGGAGAAATACCAATAACCTCAGATATGCAGATGACACCACCCGTATGGCAGAAAGTGAAGAGGAACTAAAAAGCTTCTTGATGCAAGTGAAAGAGAGTGAAAAAGTTGACTTAAAGCTCCACATTCAGAAAACTAAGACCATGGCATCTAGTCCCATACCTTCATGGCAAATAGATGGGGAAACAGTGAAAACAGTGATGGACTTTATTTTTGGGGGGCTCCAGAATCACTGCAGATGGTGATTGCAGCAATGAAATTAAAAGATGCTTACTCCTTGGAAGGAAAGTTATGACCAACCTAGATAGCATATTAAAAAGCAGAGACATTACTTTGCCAACAAAGGTCTAGCTAGTCAAGGCTATGATTTTTCCAGTAGTCATGTATGGATGTGAGAGTTGGACGGTGAAGAAAGCTGAGTGCCAAAGAATTGATGCTTTTGAACTGTGGTGTTGGAGAAGACTCTTGAGAGTCCCTTGGACTGCAAGGAGATCAAACCAGTCCATCCTAAAGGAGATTAGTCCTGGGTGTTCATTGGAAGGACTGTTGTTGAAGCTGAAACTCCAATACTTTGGCCACTTCATGCAAAGAGTTGACTCACTGGAAAAGACCCTGATGCTGGGAAGGATTGGGGGCAGGAGGAGAAGTGGATGACAGAGGATGAGATGGCTGGATGGCATCACCGACTTGATGGACATAAGTTTGGGTAAACTCCGGGAATTGGTGATGGACAGGGAGGCCTGGCGTGCTGCTATTCATGGGGTCGCAAAGAGTCAGACATGACCGAGCGACTGAACTGAGTACCTAGACAAGTCCTAGAAATAAACTATGTACCACTGTGTTTCCTGATTTCTTAAATTATTAAGTAGTTGGTGAATTTCTCTTCTTTGCCATCATCGCTACAAAATTATTTTAATCTATCTTTTCCTCTTTTGATTAAAGAGTGCTATTTTGCACTTAACATAGTGATAATTGAAATTCATTACCATATGCCGAATGCTATCCTATGTGTTTTGCAACTGTAACTTTCTAACCCTCACAGCAATCCTGAGACTTAAGACTTGTCAGTATCCCTATTTTACAGATAGGGAAATTGAGGCACAAGAGGCTAAATAACTTGCTCAGATTCACATAGCTAGTGAACAGTAGAGTCACAGAGTTCTAAACTAGAGTGGGTAGTGGAGTCATTATTTGTTCTAAGTTTTATCCAAGTAAAAACTCCACTTAGTTTTTACTCCACTACCCACCCACTTAACCCCTACCCTATTCAGTAAGACATCCGAGGAAGGGGTTGATGAATGTATGGTTGAATGAGGATTGGATTGGACAAATTATATGTTCATGTAACACAGTCAAAGATTGGGTCCTTAGGGAAGGTATTCTCTGAATATTTCCAAGAGAAGAAACTTTTCTACTGATCTCAGGTATTCTCACAGTGATTTTAATATATGTGTATAGGATGTTCCTGACTTCTGAGGTCCTGCCCAGTTCTTAAAAATTAAGAGACTGTAAAACCCTCTTTCACAAAGTATATTTAGACTTTAGGAATTTCTGCAAAGCATGTTTGATTGACTTAGAGGTATATTTAAAATTAAGGTGCTAAACAAGTCATAAACCCTTTAAAGTATTGTTCATCTTAATCTGTAGCTTCAAATGCTCATAAACCTCTCCAGATACCAGATAGACCTTTAGGGTTTGGGATTCCTCTGAAGTTCAGTTAACTGTAAAAGACCCAGGAAAATGCATGCCCAGGGGTGTTTATCATTAATGCTCATCATTGTTTCCCACTTTCCTCTTTCTTATCAGAAGTCAAAGGCAAGGGGAAGATAATGTGGCTATCAGGGTTATCACTTGTTGCCAAGTGAAAAAGCACAGCTGAATTGGATTTAACTTGATGGCCCTGTGTTGAAATTCAGGATCTCTTATCTTTGCTTCCACTTCTCCTGTCTAGACACTTAACAATGATTTGCAGGAAATTAAGGCACTTACCCTGCAGAGAAGTCAGGGCTAAAACATTTCTAAATATAAAGTGTGTGCCTGCCAGCGTGTAGTGTAAGTTAATGTTAATTCAAAAGGAAAACAGCAATGTTTTTCTCTGTCTTCGGGAATGGGATTAGCTGACCCTTAGGCACAGCTATGTGATTTTGCTTATTTTCATTTTCTAGGCTTGTCCTTGTTATTTAGCCCACAAAACACAAGCCTCTTTCTTCTCTGACACAAGGAAATTGGAGTATCTAAGATTCTTATATTCAGCTACATATTCTTTCTTTTATTCGCTTAAAAAAATTTTTTTGTGTGAGTAAAGATAGGAAAATAATTTTATTATCTCAACAGCTGGTATCAGAACTTCTTATAATGAAACGTTGGCTTTTTTTGAGAAAAATGCACTGATAAATTCACTTCAGAGTCTCAGGGCCTTGGTGTTATTATCCGGCATCCAGGTTTTCAGGGGAAGAGAGAAAAGTTTTGCTGCTAAGTAGGGAGGAGGGAATTGGGGATTTGGCTTTTCTAGGGGCATCCATAGTAGGTGAACCTTCAGCATGAATGGTGTTAGCGAAGCAAAAGAGAGATGACTTCCAAAGTTGCCAGTCTTTAGAAAAGATGTGAGGAAGAATAGAAAGGCTAAAAGCAAGTTTTAATATATTCTCTGAAGAATAATTAAACTAGTTCCCACCTCACTTCTCATCTCTCCAGTGAAATCTTCTAATTTCTTTGCGGGAGGAGGAGGTGAGTTTTACATCCTTGTTGGTGACCAAAATGTTTTCATAGATTCAAGAGTCAGAGCTTAGGAGGAAAGATATTGTCTGGGTCACATATTAGGGCTGGAACACTCCCAATTGGCTGCAGAGTTGATCTGATTCAGTTAAAATAGCTAAACCAGTCAAATGACTATTATTCAACTACATTATCTTTCATTCTGCAATATATTTAGGAGGAAAGATTTAAGGAAGAACCAGTCATTTGTAAAAAGCCAACTTTCCATATATGATGCATTTTGTATAAGCTTTTATCTTGTACAAACTGGTAGGTGTGTTAGTTTGCTAAGGCTGCCCTCACAAATATCACAGACTAAATGGCTTAAGTAGTATAAATTTATTTTCTCATAGTTCTGTAGGCTAGTGTAATATCAAGATGTTGGCAAGGGTGATTTCATTCTGAGGTTTCTCTCCCTGGCTTGTGGATGGATGTCTTCTCCTGCTTCTTCACAAGGTCTTTTCTCAGCTATTGTTTCTGTGTTCCATTCTCCTCCTCTTGTAAGAAGTCTGGCCTCATTTTATCTTAATTACCTCTTTAGAGGTCTATCTCTAGATAGAATCACATTCTGAGGTACTGTGTGTTAGTGTTTGAACATACAAATTTTGAGGGGATATGATTCAGTCAACAGTAAGGTGCCTGCAGTTTTGGAGAAGTTTCTATACACATTTACCCACATACTCGCTATCTCTGAAGATGAACACATTTTTAGCTGCTACACAGAAACACACATGCATCTTAGTGCATATTGAGGGAATTCTGCCATTGCTGGAGGCATGGTGGCAGGGATATGCAGTAAATCTACCTAATACAGCATGATGTCGCCCACCAGGAATGTTTCCTGCTCTGCAGCACTCTTTACAGTCACACTGGGGCTTCTTTCCTCATGTCTGTAAACTCCAAATGGTATTACTTTAAGTCATGCTGTACTTGTGAAACTCAGACCTTGACTTTTGTCTCCTGAAAGAGCTCGTACTTTTTGTTAAAACTCAGATCCTGGCTTTCTTTAGAACTTCTACAATTGCTCAAGCAGAATACTTCTAGTATCTACCAAGGAACAGGACCTCTAAATATATCCAGTGTGCACATCTTTTGTGAGAAACCTGTCAGCTTTGAAGATGTCTAACAATGTTCACTATCCAGGTGCGGATGAAGAAGTTAGTTGTGAAGGTGTCTAAGGATGCTCCCTGTCCGGGTAGGAATGAAGAAGTTAGTTGTGAAGGTGTCTAAGGATGCTCCCTGTCCGGGTGGGGATGAAGAAGTTAGTTGTGAAGGTGTCTGAGGATGTTCCCTGTCCGGGTGGGGATGAAGAAGTTAGATCTGAGTCCAGCTTTCGATTGGCTGTCACCTCCCTTGGGGTCCATGTGCTGGAAGAAATGGGGTGGGGGATGGCCTCCACTCCAGAGGAACTTATGTGAGTCATGATTTGTTTAAGATAATTGTGATAATTTCCATTCCTCTTGCTGGTGGTTAGTTTGAGCATGGAACCTTGGAGAAAGTCTGCTCAGTGGCTTCTGGAATGAAGAGCATATGGGAGACAACATCCTTCTTTATTCCTGGTTGTCATTTTGGCCACTTTGATATTTGGCATTGTTGCAGCTATCTTATGTCCATAAAGGGCCTTCATCTATTTCAATACAGTGGTATCTTATAAGAGTGCTGAGAGAATCAACTGAGTTGAAGTGCTTGTATAACATTTAGAGCTGTCTAGAACATGATAGGAGTTCAACAAGTATTATTATGATAAAAGTGATAAGCATATTATCAACCATGCTGAAGATGGCAGAGCCCTGCCATGATGATATTGCTGAGATGCTGAATTAACTCTAACCCCAACTCTGTAGTTATCTACCATTGGGCATCTTATTTTGTGAGATAGTCCATACCCTCCTTATTATTGAGGATACTTTTAGTTGGGACTTACATTACTTGCAACAAAAATTATCCTTACTGATGCATATCAATAGGCTCTTCTAAGTGGAGACATGGCACACATCACCAGAAATTTCCATTGTTTTCCAGCACTACTAAATGTGCTTGGAAAACTAGTCATTTGTTAAGGGTTAACTATACTTCATAGTCAAAGGCAGTATTTTTTGTCTTCCAAGTTATTCATGCCAGGTACTCAGGGATTTCAAAAACAATAGACCTTATATTTCTTGGAGGCAGGAATTTTGTAGCAAAAAGGGCTTAGAATTTGTAGTTTCAAATAGTTGAACTTGAAAGTACTAATATGTCACTTACTGGTTCTGTGACCCTGGGCAATTTGCTGAATATGTATGTGTCTGAGTTTATCTGTATGGTGGAAATAATCTTCATGTCCCATGGTTATAGAAAGGACTGAATAAAATTACACATGCAGTAATAATATTGAAGTTTTCCTCTGTGCCACCATGTACTATATTAAAACCAACATGTTTTCTCCCATTCATGAGTCTGCCTAAAGCTGTATTAAACAATTCATCAAAGAAAGTTCCATTTTACTCACAGCTGCTTAAACTACCCTGAATGAAGATCTTGACAGTAGGGCCCTTGAGCACTGGAATGATTCTAGTTATGGATGAGCCTATTCATAGTTATTGCCATTTGTGAAACATTTGAAAATGGACATTTGATTTTCAATAATGTGCTGAGAGAAATGATGAAAATTTCCTCTGACTTGACACAAAAGCCTTAAAATGTTCTCTCTCATTTCACAGAAAAGCACTTACCTGATTTCAGTGTCCTTGAGAATATTCCCATCCAAAAGGCCATGGATCAGAATGATTTGCGTTGAACAGAGCCCTAAACAGGCTAAAGGAAGGCTTGCCAAACACAACTCACCTGGGGAAAATGTGTCAAGGCGGGCTCTCTGTTGGATGCCCAAGTAACTTGTGTGCTCTGCATTCATATGAAGTAAGATGTTTCCATTATGTTGGTCGTTATTCCTCAACATACTCATAAAAAGAGTCCTGATTTCATGCTCTTCTCTTTAGGCAGAGAACAGTATGCTTCTTTTATATGGTCATAATGATGTTTACTTTTTATAACTTAATTGCTAAATATCCCAGAGTTAAAATTTTGTGATTAATAGCGGTAAGTATCTTTAGGCAAGTGTTCTGGTCAAATTATAGTCCCCTTCTCCACCATTACAAGGCTGTTGATCCAGTGTCCTTCTTAAAATGCTCAGCATATACTTTATAGTGAGCCACCTCAAATCTTTTTCTGAAAGTAGATATAATCCATTCATTGACTTACTCACACAATGATGTAACAGATATTTATGAATATTCATTATATACATGACACTGTGCTGTTTGCAGAGAAACCAGAGGCAAATAAGACCCTCTACCTCTGTTCTCATGATTCTCATAACCCATTGGGAATGATAGATATTAAATATCTTTACCAGTGATTTTTTTTTAAATTACCAGAAAGGAGAAACAAATGGTCCTATGAGAACATGAAATAAAAAGTGCAGGAATAATGGTCCTCACATGCATATTCTGTAGAAAGCCTTCCTAACACTCAATGAATCTAAATTGCAGATCTCACAAACTTTTTGGCTGATTTGTATAGACAGACTGAAAGAGATGCTTTAGATGTAAATAATTGGGCCTTCATTATCATTTGTCATTTAAAAAAATTATCCATATCTAGCTCATGATTATCATCAATAAATAATAATCCTCAAAATCCCCAAACCATAATATATACTCTAAAAAATTTACTTGGCATACATTTTTTCAACATCTGGGTTCTCTTGTCGTTACTGCCTTTCCCTCTATCTCTGCTGATAACAGAGAGTGAATTGTAAGTTCCCAGAGGAAGGTTCTACATTTTTCTATATTGTTTTGCAACATGTAATGCAGCCAATATGCACGCCTGTTTTAAATAGACATTTTGATTATTTTATTTTGAGATAATTTTTCTTGACCACTAAATCTTTGGAAACTTTGTGGGCAGAATTTACAGCCAAGTGTGTATGTTGACAGATTCATATGGGAAATGGTCCAAGAATTTAGAAATGTGAAGTATTGGAACTGAAAGGACTGAAGACATTATCAAGGCCTACTCCTTCATTTGTAGATGGGGAAAATAGTGACCAGATAGCAAAAGGGATACATCTAAATGCCGTATCTCTCAAGATACTCCTGATATATTTTATTCTTGGTATGTTCATCACTTGTGATAATTTTTACTCTAATTGCTGAACCGACAAAGGAGCAGCTGGGAATGGGGAAATGGAATGAGGGGCAAAGGCATTCAAATAATATTAGGCCATCTAAGAAAGCTGCTTTGACTGCAATATTTAACTTCTTTTCAGAGCAGTTTCTTCGTCTCTATCCATATAGAAACCAGCATGCAATAGATTGAGTACAAATGTAAAAAACGGAGGTTTGTACCAAGAAATATATATCTAGGAAAAGTCCAGGAAATCACTTTATTCATGTTTTGGTTTCATCTGGATGCACATGGTTAGAGCACAATTTATGTGGAGAAAATAAAATGTGACATTGTTCATTTTGAGGAAGGATGTGCCCTCCAAATCCAAGGCAGTGAACTGATTATTCTTTTTCAAACAAAACCTATTTAGTCCAGCTGAGGAACCTGCTGTTTCTCCCTACCCTTTGTAAAATTGCTGTTTAAATGTAACCTAATGGAAAATTGTATTGTTTTGCATCAAGAACTTCTGCGGCCTTTTCACTAACAGGAAGTCAGGGTCATGAAATGTTTGTATCTTCCAGAACCTACTCTGAAATAACTTAAACTTTTGAAGCACAGTGGCTCTCAAGATGTCCATCTATGTAGTTTTGTTATTTTTTAGTTGCAAGGAAAAAAAAATTAGGACACCATAATATGAAATTTGCTCCAGGAAGTTTGTTTTGATAGATGCTTTAGAGCAGTGGTTCTCAGTGCTGGTTGAATATTGGAATAACCAAAGGAGACTTTAAAATAATATAAGTCTACAGACATTCTGATTTTCTTAGTCATAAGTAGGGTTAGGAGGCTCAGATGGTAAAGAATCTGCCTGCAATTCAGGAGACGTGGGTTTGATCCCCTGGATGGGCATAGCAACCCACTCCAGTATTCTTGCCTGGAGAATTCCATGGACAGAGGAGCCTGGCAGGCTGTAGTTCATAGAGTTGCTGTAGTTCATAGCCCTATGTAGTTCACAGGGCTGTAGTTCATAGGATTGTGGTTCATAGGTTGTAATTCTGTGTAGTTCATAGAATTACAGTGGACAGAAGCTTTTATGCACCATCTTAGTTTCTCTTAATCTCCTTCAACTTTCTGAAGGCTCTTGCCTCTCTGACCTTGTTCTGCCACTTTTATCTTTGCTAGATCCTTGCTGAACACCCCACCCACACTACCTCCATCTCTTCAACTCCCGCCTCCCCTGCCCTGGCTGGCACTCAAGATAAAATCCCAAGAGGCAAGAATCTCATGAGCCATATGCTGAGTTCCAGCTATCGCAAGTCTCTTCCCTTTTTATGTTCAGTTCAGTTCAGTTCAGTCACTCAGTCGTGTCTAACTCTTTGCGACCCCATGAATCGCAGCATGCCAGGCCTCCCTGTCCATCACCAACTCCTGGAGTTTACCCAAACTCATGTCCATAGAGTCGGTGATGCCATCCAGCCATCTCATCCTCTGTCATCCCTTGTCTTTTTATGTAGATCAGGATAAAATGCCAAACCTCAGGGCATGGGATATGACTTCTTGAAGTAGCCATGGGCTGGATGCTTGTTGTTGTTCAATCGCTCAGTCATGTCTGACTCGGCGACCCCATGGACTGCAGCACGCCAGGCTTCCTTATTATTCATCATCTCCCAGAGCTTGCTCAAATTCATAGCCATTGAATCAGTGATGCCATCCAGCTATCTCATTGTCTGTCATCCCCTTCTCCTCCTGCCTTCAATCTTTCCCAGCATTACGGTCTTTTCTAATGAGTTGGCTCTTCGTATCAGGTGGCCAAAGTATTGGAGCTTCAGCTTCGGCCATCAGTCCTTCCAATGAATATTCAGGACTGATTTCCTTTAGAATTGACTGGTTTGATCTCCTTGCAGTCCAAGACACTCTCAAAAGTCTTCTCCAACACCAGAGTTCAAGAGCATTAATTCTTCAGTGCTCAGCTTTCTTTATGGTCCGACTCTCACATCCATACATGACTAGTGAAAAAGCCATAGCTTTGACTAGACGGACATTTGTTGGCAAAGTGATGTCTCTGCTTTTTAATATGCTGTCTAGGCTTGTCATAGCTTTTCTTCCAAGGAGCAAGCGTCTTTTAATCTCGTGGCTGCAGTCACCATCTGCAGTGATTTTGGAGCCCAAGAAAATAAAGTCCATCACAGTTTTCATCGTTTCCCCATCTATTTGCCATGAAGTAATGGGACTGGATGCCATGATTTTCATTCTTTGAATGTTGTTTTAAGCCAGCTTTTTCACTCTCTTCTTTCAGCTTTGCTTTCTGCCATAAGGGTGGTATCATCTGCATATCTGAGGTTATTGATATTTCTCCCAGAAATCTTGTTGGGCTGGATGGTAAGGGGAGGCACCTAACCATGAGGCAAATCTTGGCTAATGGAGAGGCCTGGGTTCCCCCTCTTTCTCTCTTCTGTCAACTGTTCTGAGGTGTAGCTGCTCCTTGCATATCTGGAGAAGTTCTGTTGAGCAACTGCTCTGTATTGTCAGTACTTTTTGTGAAGTGTGGGCATCAAAAAGAAATACTGTATAACATTAATTTGTATCTCTTTGCCCACTTTTGTTATTTCTTCAGCCTTCACTGTCCTATGATTGTACCACCCAAATAAAATCTCAGCATTTTACTTCCTACAGAGCCTGAGTTGAGACATTTTTTTTTTTTAATTCCTGAAGTAATTATACCACATAGTTAGACTAGAAAAACACTTCCTCTGAGAAAGATCTGAACTCTCATCTCTTCCAGAGATGATGTATATAGACATGGAGTTTTCATTAATGTTCCTTTTTATTAAATTTTAAAGTAAGTGTAGAATAAAATTTAAAATTCTCTCTTTGCCCTTTTTCTCACTGTTCTCTATTCACTCACTTTCTTGGAGTCCCAGCATTAATATTGTGAATAGTTTGATGTGCTGCCTTGTAGAAGTGTATTTTGTATACAGACATAGAGTTCCAAGGTTCTTTTACTTTTTGCATGAATGTGATCATCTATCCATATTATCTTGTAATGGTTTTTGTTATTTAACAGCATTTCTCAGAAAATGTCATAATACAGAGAGCCTCTTTATTCTTTTGAGTTGTGGTAGGGTATTTCATAATGTGGATATATGGAATAATTTACCCTTACTCTTACTAATGAGGGTTTAGATTAAAACTTTTGAATATTAAAAACATTATGCTGAATTTTTGTATATGGAATTTAGAAAGATAGTAACGATGACACTATATCTGAGACAGCAAAAGAGACACAGATATAAAGCACAGACTTTTGGACTCTGGGAGAAGGCGAGGGTGGGATGATCTGAGAGAACAGCATTGACACATGTATATTACCATATGTGAAATAGGTCGCCAGTCCAAGTTCTGTGCATGAAACACAGCACTCAGAGCTGGTGCACTGGGACAACCCTGAGGGGTGGGGTGGGGAGGAAGGTGGGGGGTTCAGGATGGGGGACACAGGTACACCCATGGCTGATGCATGTCAATGTATAGCAAAAGCCACCACAATACTGTAATGTGATTAGCCTCCAATTAAAATAAATAATTTTTTTTTAAAAAAGGAAAAATTTATGCTGAATTGAGCATCCTTGAGTGTGTATCTTGTATACAGTTCAGTTCAGTTCAGTCACTCAGTTGTGTCCAACTCTTTGTGACCCCATGAATCTCAGCATGCCAGGCCTGCCTGAACATCACCAACTCCCGGAGTTTGCCCAAACCCATGTCCATCGAGTCGGTGATGCCATCCAGCCATCTCATCCTCTGTCGACCCCTTCTCCTCCTGCCCCCAGTCCTTCCCAGCATCAGGGTCTTTTCCAGTGAGTCAACTCTCCACATGAGGTGGCCAAAGTATTGGAGTTTCAGCTTCAACATCAGTCCTTCCAATGAACAACCAGCACTGATCTCCTTTAGGATGGACTGGTTGGATCTCCTTGCAGTCCAAGGGACTCTCAAGAGTCTCCTCCAACACCACAGTTCAAAAGCATCAATTCTTCGGCGCTCAGCTTTCTTCACCGTCCAACTCTCACATCCATACATGACCACTGGAAAAAGCATAGCCTTGACTAGACAGACGTTTGTTGGCAAAGTAATGTCTCTGCTTTTAAATATGCTATCTTTGTATACATGTGAATGTAATTCTCAAAAACAGGTAATTGAAACTGGAGTTGCTGAGTTGAAAAGCATAATTACAGTAAATTTTGATAGATACTTCCAAAATGCCCTTTAAAAATTTCTACCAAAAGTATAGGAGAATTACTGTTTTTTTTCATACTTTCGCCAATAACTGGCTATTATCAGTTTAAAAAAATTGTTGATTTAGGCAAGTAATGATATCCCAAGTTTGTTTTAGTTTACTAAACATCATTTTTTAATCTTTATTTTAAGCCTCTTTTGGCCTTCCATCTTCAGTTTGGAAATTTTTATTAAACTTTATTAGAACAGAATGTGAGTTAAGTTTGGTTGCTGAGAAGTTGGACTGTTCTTTATAACAATAGTCTTCTAAGGCAGGTCTAATTACTTTACACTCTCTGTAACATTGGGTCTTGGAATTTGGAAGGCTGAGCCATCTCACCCTCTTCTCTGAGAGGAACCAGACGTGGGCACCAGACAAAATGATTGAAAAGATTGTCTATTATTTGGATGGCTGGAAGAGGCCTTCACACCTGCCTGGCCTACTCTTCAAATCCCCAGTTAAGTTTAACTCCACCCAGCCAGTTTGAACAGAGGCAGAACATGCTGGGAACTTTCCCTAAAGACAGAAAAACATGCCAGCAAGTCTGCATCCAGAAAAGCTGTGCCAGGATTTCCCTGGAAAACAAGCTTTAGGCAGAGCTGAAGTTGGTTTGCCAATGTGAAATAGCCCAGCTTGTCAGTATGATTAGACCATGGCTGTAGCACGGATAGGGAATGTGTGAAAATGAGGTTTATGACCAGATGTGGACTTCAGACCCCAAAGTAGTCCTGTATCTCTACTTTTTGTATAGATAAACAATATTTTTATGCATTGTCTTTCTCCTGGGGGAAAATAGAGTCATGGTCCTTATTATTGAGATGCATTTATTATGATAAAGAGGCATGGTCCTTGTTCTTAAAATCGCCCAGTTACTGGGGAAATAAGTGTTGTTATGTCTAGTTGAAATTTATAATATGATTGTGAGAAGAAGCATCTTCACATAAAGTGACTCAAGAACACTATAAAAAGCAATATATAATGAATTTGGTGTAAGTCCTTCAGCCCAGAAGGGAGCAATATGAGTAGTTAACTTGGACACGGTTCTAAGAGGCAATGTTTAGCATTTTGGAGCCTAGGAAGTTGGCTTCCTTCCATTCTTTCCTCTTAATTTTCCATCCTTGCTTATCCTTCACAGTTATCTCCTTCACAGTTACTAGAGATGGAAAGTCAGCCAGCACCCCAGACTGGCTCTGCTTCCCAATCCATTGTTTCAGAGAGAAGGACCAGACCCTGTTCAGTGTGATAGATTTTAGCTTAAGACTATTTATCTTCACTGCCTCTGACAGATTCCCTCATCTGTGGGATTCAATTTAATTCAGCATATTTATTGAGAACCTTATTAGTGTCAAGGAGCTATATGATGAATGCTACAGGGAGATTTAAATAAGAGTTGATAGGAGCATGTAGGAGGGGGCTATTTATTTTGTATATGTTGAGCTCATGCAACTTATGGGACATCTAGAAAAAGATAACCAGTAAGCCATTGGGTAGTTAGATCTAGAAATTAGGAGAATGGACTGAGATGATAACAGAAATTTGGGATTCATTAATGTCTGTTTACTTGAAACTTTGGGATGAGATTCCCCCAGAGAAAGAAGGATGAGGATGAAGAACAACTGTATGGAAAATACCCAGTTTTAAAGAGAGAATAAAGCAAAGCTAGTGAAAAACCAAGGAAGGCTTATAAAAATGTTATAATCAGGGACTTCCATGTTTACTGAATGTAAGGTAAAAGGGACCAGATTCACTCTTCTGCCTGGAAAAAAAAAAAAAACCACCAACAATAAAATAGAAAAATATTGTAAAACAACAGTTTTCAAGATACTGGACATTAAGCCAAAAATAACAGTGATCCACATAGGATAGGAATAATTGAGGTAAGCCCTAAAATTGCCCCAGCTACTGTCTTGGGGAATTTCTGGGCTGCAGCACAGAGGCAACACTGCCAGTGCCCGGTGGCCTCCGTGAGGTGGAGAGATGACGTGGGGAGTGGAGCCCACGGTGGCTGGTGTTCACGGGACAGAGTGCTGGAGAGAGGGCTGCACAGAAAGAGAACTTCAGAAATCTGAAGATGACACTCTTCAGTAACAGCAGTAGACAAAGATGGTAAAACGTTAATATGACTGTATTCCATATACTCACAGATTTAGAGGAAAGATTGAACATATGATTAGAGTCATGAAAAAGAGCCCACTCAAATTTTTAGAGATGAAAAGTGCAGTGTTTGAGATGAAACTACACTGGATGGAATTAATACCAGATTAGATATTGCAAAAGAAATACTGGTGAAGTTGAATATATAGAAATGCTCCAAAATGAAACACAGCAAAAAAAAAAAGAATATCAGTCAGTTATAGGAAAAGTACAAGCAACCTAACATACAAGTACTTTAAGTCCTCAAGAGGTGGAGGGAATATTTTTTAAAATAATTAATGGCTGAAAATTTTCCAATTTTGATAAAAACCCACGTATCCCAAACTTTAATGAACCCCAAGCACAAAAAATATTCAGGAAACTACATTATGGCACACCATAATGAAATTGCTCAAAACTAATGATGAAATATCAAAAGTAGGTAGAGAAAAGCACATTCCATACAAAGAAACAAAGATGGATGACAGCAGATTTCTCATCAGGAATAATTTAATCATAAAGCCAGTGGAACAATGTCTCTAAGTACTAGAAGGGAAAAATAAATAACCTATAAAGCCAGAATTGTATGCCTAATGAAAATATTTTTCAAACTAAAGATGAGATAGAGAAAGTTTCACATATTAAAAAAAAAAAAAAGCAAGAACTCATCACCAGGACACTTGTGTCACAAAAAAAGTTAACTTAATGTTAAAGGAAATTCTTTAGACAGGATGAAAATGATTCTAAATGGAAATTTCTACACAAAGTCATGAAAAGCACCAGATATGGTACTATATGGTTACATGTATAAATTTTTTCTTATAAAGTAAATGTTTCTAAAAGAAAAATTATTGAAACAATGATAATATTAATGTGTCCTGGGCTTTATTTCATAGATGTAGGTAAAAATGTATGACAAAAATGGCAAAAGTCCTGAAAGGACAGAAATGAAGTATAGTATTTTAAGGTCTTACACATAAAGTGTTATAAAAATCTCTTGAAGCTAGAGTTTAATAAGTTACAGCTGTATATTACAAACCTAAAGCAACCAATAAAATGAAAAGAGAGCTAATAAGCCAGTAAAAAGATGAAATAATAAAAGTTATTAATTCAAAATAACACAGAAAAAGAGGTAAAAGAGAATGAAGAACAAAGGAGACAGATATGAAACAAGTAGCAAGATGATAGACTTAAGCCTAGCCATATCAATAATCACATTAGATATAAATGGTCTAAAAACCCCATTTGAAAGTCAGAGATTTTCAGGTTCAATAAAAAACAACTAGATGTTGTCTACAAAAAAACACAGTTTAAATATATTGATGCATGAGACAGGGTGCTCAGGGCTGGTGCACTGGGATGACCCAGAGGGATGGAATGGGAAGGGGGGTGGGAGGGGGATTCAGGATGGGGAACACATGTAAACCCATGGTTGATTCATGTCAATGTATGGCAAAAACCACTACAATATTGTAAAGTCATTAGCCTCTAATTATAATAAATAAATTAAAAAAAATAAAAATAAAGGCAAAAACAGATTACAGGTAAAATGTTGGGGAAAATATGCTAACTCTAATCAAAAGCTAATCACAGGACTTCTCTGGTGGTTTAGTGGTGAAGAATCCACCTTGCAATGCAGGGGACATAGGTTTGATCCCTGATCAGGGAACTAAGATCCCACATGCCATGGAGCAACTAAGCCCACTTGCCACAACTAGAAAGCCCATGTGCCGCGATTATGGAGCCTGTGTGCTCTAGAGACCGTGCACCAAAACCGGAGTCTGCATGCTACAACAGGAGTTCCTGCACGACGCAATGAAGATCCCACGTTCTGCAACTAAGACCTGAGACAGCCAAATAAATAAATATTTTTTTAAAAAGCTAATGAGTGACTGTATTAACTTCAGACAAAGAAGCATTTAGAGAAAATAGTTCTACCAGAGATAAAATGGTCATTTCCTGGTGATAAAGGGTCCAATTTATTAGGAGGACATAACAGCCCTAGATAAATAAAGCCCCTAATAAGAGGGCTTTATAATACATGAAGAAAAACTGATAGAACTAAGAAGAGAAATAGAAAGAAAAACAATTATACTGAGAGAAATAATTCCATCTCAATGATCAGTAGAACAAGCAGACAGAAAGTCAACAACAATGCAGTAGACTTGGACAGTCCTACTAACCAACTTGTCCTAACTGACATTTGTAAAATAATCCACCCACTCCCCCACCCCTGCAACAGTAAAATGTACATTATCAAGATATACCATATTCTAGGTCTTAAAACAAGTTTCGGTAAATTTAAAAGGATTAAAGTCATGCAAAGTATATTCTCTAACTACCGTGAAATTAAATTATAAATCCGTCCTGGAAAGATGTATAGAAAGTCTCCAAATATTTAGAAACTAAATAATACTCTTCTGAATAAAAAGAGAAATTAGAAAGTATTTTGAACAGTGTGAAAATGAAAATACACCATATCAACATTTGTGGAAAGATGCTAGAGAGGTACTTAGGAGAAATATTATAACGACAGATGACTGTTTTAGAAAAGAAAAAGATCTCAAATCAATGCATTCACTTTTTCCATAAGAAATGTGAAAAAGAGCAAATTAAAAGCAAACTCAGTATAGAAAGGAAATAATAAAGACTAAAGCAAAAATCAATGAGATATAAAACCAAAAAAAAATGGAGAAAACCAATGAAATAAGAGCTAGTTCTTTTAGATAATTAAAATTGATCAAGTATATCCAAACTGCTGAGGACAAAAAGAACACACACATTAGCAAAATCAGGAACAACTGGGATAATACCATTACAGATTCTACAGATATTAAAAGAATAATAAGGGAGAGATTATGAACAACTTTATGCCTATAAATTGAACAACTTACATACACTGGACAAATTTTCTTGAAAGATACAAACTACCAAAGCTCATTCAAGAAGAAATAGTTAAGCTGAATAGCTTAAGTCTGTTTAAGAAATTGAATTTGTAATTAAATGTCTATCCACAAAGAAGCCATCAAGACCCAAATGGTTTCACTGGTGAATTTCACCTAATATTTGAGGAAGAAGTAATACCAGTTTTATATAAACTGTTCTAGAAAAATAAACAGGAGGAAATACTTTCCTACTCATTCTTTGTTGCCAACATCACCCTAATTCCAAAGCATGACAAAGACATTATAAAAAAAGGAAGCTACTACTTGATAAATTTGACTTCATCAACATTAAAAAAAATCTTCTGTGTTTTGAAATATACTGCTAAGAGAATGAAAACAACTCACAAACTTGTAGAAAATATTTGCAAAGCATATATTTGATAAGCTATATGTATTCAGAGTATATAATGAGTTCTTCTAGCTCAATTATAAGAAAAAAAAAATCACCCATTTAAAAATAGGTGAAGATTTGAAATGATATTTCATCAAAGAAAGTACTGAAATCATAAGTATATGAAAATTTGTCCAATATTATTAGTAATTAAAGAAATGAAAATTAAACTCATAATTATATACCACTAAATACTTACTAGAATGACTGAAATTAGTAAGAGTAACTTTACCCTGTGCTGGTGATGATGTGGAGGAATTAGAATTCTCACACACTCCTGTTAGGTGCATAAAATGGTACTGTCACTTTAGAAAAAAGATGTGGCATGTTGTTGGTACATTAGATGGTGCTTTAAATATGCCCCTAACATGTTACCCAGTCATTCAATTCTTAGACTTTTACCCAAGAGAAAAGAAAGTGTATGTCCATATGAAGTTTTGTACATGAATGTTCATAACTGCTTTATTTGTAATAGTCCCAAACTGGAAGTAACCCAAAAGTTCATCAATAGGTGACTGGATAAACAAATTGTGATATATACGTATAGTGGAATACTGCTTGGCAATAAATGGGAATAAACTACTGATGCCAGCAACAATATGGATATAATTCAGAATAATTATGCCAAGTAAAAGAAGCCAAATCAAAACTGAAGTAGTTTGTATGTTTCCATTTATATAAAATTGCTGAAAATGCAAACTAATCTGTAGTGATAGAAAACAGATCAGTGGTTGCGGGGGGTAGGGAGTGGGAGCAGGAGACGAGAAAGCAGAATGACAGGGGAGCATGAAGAAATATTTGGGGGGAATGGATATGTGTGTGATAAGTCATTCAGTCATGTCCAGTTCTTTGCAGCCCTGTGGACTGTAGCCCATCAGACTTCTCTGTCCATAGGATTATCCCGGCAAGGATACTGGAGTGGGTTGCCATTTCCTCTCCAGGGGATCTTCCCAACTCAGAGATTGAACCCAAGTCTCCTGCACCTCCTGCATTGGCAGGTGGATTCTTTCTCACTGTGATAAGATTCTTTATCACCTTGCGGTAAGAGTTTCATGAGTGAAAACTTATCAAATTGTAAGTGTGTAGTTTATTAATTATGTTTAGTTTCTTGTATGTCAATTAAACTTCAATAAAGCAGTTTTCAAATATCCTGTAATCATTTTCTTTATTACCATAGATGAAAGTCTTGTCCCATGTGTAATGAAAAAAACATTAAGGGCCATTACAGTTCTACATGCCTGTTGTCTCACCACATTCACAAACCAAAATACCCAAGTCATCTTTATTGTAATGTCTAAAATATCTTTAAGAGGTAAAAAGCCATTACACCAACTTACATGGAGCTTACAGTATGCAGGGGTAATTTGTGATCTCCATCAGATCTGAATCATGAGGTGTGTGGTAGAGGTAACTTGAACATAAAATAGTGAGTAAGGTGGTACACTGCAAAGAGATTGCCATCTTTGCCATTAACTAGCTATGTGACTTTAGACAAATCACTTACCCTTTATGTTCCTTTATTCAGTTTCAAAATAAAGTTGTGCTTACTACACACTCTTGGGCTCTCTCTGGCTCCATGATTAGGTTTTCTACAGGCTCTGCCATCATACAGAATTTTTTTTTTGTCTCCGTCAAGTCTTGGTTGTGACACACAGGATCTCCATCAAGGCATGCAGGATCTTTCACTGAGGCATGTGGGCTTCTCTCTGGTTGTGGCATGGGGGCTTATTTGCTCCAAGGCATGTGAAATCTTATTTCCTTGATCAGATATTGAACCCTTTTCTCCTCTTTGCAAGTGGATTTTTAACCACTGGATCACCAGGGAAGTCCCATATGGAAATGTTTTGATGCTGTTTCCAACACATCAGTTGGATTTTATCCAACTAATTTTATCAGTTATCTTTCAATAACATGATGTAACTTTTAGGTGGATTAACTGCTTACTGTAGCCACCTCCTGGAGCATTGTAATGCACATTGTAGCACGTCATGCTCATTATAGCATTAAGGGCTATGGGGTGTCCTGCAGAGAAAAAAAAAGAGTTTTATTTTGTTTTTGCCCTATTTTCCTATGTTTTGACCACTGAGTGATATGTTTCACTGAACAACTGATAAATATTTCACGATATGGGGAGTGCTGATGTCACAGATTGTCTTCTGGAGAGCAAGAATTAATGGATGGAGGATGCTCTTAAAGTGGTGTTCTAACCCTTTGAGATGAGGGAATGGAGAAGTTGAAAGGGATGTGTGTGAGAGTGACCAAGGATATGGAAAGAGACAGCTGAAGGGTGATGCAAATGAGCAGACATTTTGCAGTTGCCTGAAGGAGAAGGAGGGGGCAAGTGGCTTCCTTTGGGATGTATATTCTAAGACCCTCAGAGTTGCCTTCATATTCTCCCTACCATCCCCTGCTCCTGTGGAGCCACTGAAAGTTGGTTTCTGCACATCCATCAGTCTGCGTATTCTGCTTGGCTTTGGATCACTCATTAGATTATTACAATACCAGATGGGAGTCCTACGATTGCCTTGGCTCTGTATCTCCTATTGTGTACAGAAGAAGGAGGTTTGATAGGGGAGTTTCAATGGGTACAAAGTTCCTCTGAGGCTGGACCTCCCCATCCAGGGCCCAGCTCTATGGTATTTGAGGGAGTTCAGATCATTTTGATCATTTTCACCAATGAAACTAGCTTTTTTGCTTTTTTCTGTACATAAATTTACAAATATTTAAAAGATAAGACACTACTTAAAATTTGAGGAAAAAAAGAAAGAGAACTGACTTTTACTGCCTGAGATAACCACTGTCATCTTGATGACCATCTACCATTTGTTGTTTTATATATATCTATATTTCCATAAATGGGATCATAATTTGTGGTAGGTAGAGCCCTCAAAGATGTCCGCATCCTAATCTCCAAAACCTGTGAAGATGTTAGATTACATGGCAAATGGAAATGAAAGAAGCAGCTAGAACTAAGGTTATTAATCAGCTGACCTTAAAATAGGAAGATAATTTTAAATTATTCAGGTGGGCCCAGTGTAGTTACCAGCATCCTTCAGTGTACACATTGAAGGCAGAAGAGTCAGTGTCAAAGTGATATGATGTGAAAAAGACTCCACGGAGTCATTGCTGGCTTTGGAGATAGAGAAGGGGGCCACCAGGCAAGGAATGTGGCTAGCCTATAAAAATTGGAAAAGCATATAAGCAAAAGTTATTATGCAAAAGCATTAGTATACAAAAAGCAAAAGTTATTATGAAAGATACTTTCCTCTCTAAGTTTTTCAACCCTCCCTTCTTTGTCTCTACTTCCTCACCCCACATAAACAATTTTAATGACCTGATATGTATTTTTTCATGCACTTGCACGTTTATTCAGTCACATACACACAAATGATTTTTAAATTATTTTGTAAAAATGGAAGCACAATTCCCACTTAAGAGCATCACATTTAAACTTCTCAATTTCTTTTTACAATTAAACGTGGCTTCAGGTGACACCGTTGGGACAGGAGTCTGCCTGCCTTACCAGGACTTTCTTGGTTATCTGAATGAAGCCTATGGATGAAAGTGACACCGTAGAAAGTAGAAAGGAGAGATGCAGAGGCCTGAGCTGTTGGGGAGAGTGTTTGAGCTCTTGCATTGAGAATGCTGTCTGTACTTGAGAGTCACTTCTGTATTTTTTAGCTGCATAGGGTCAGTACATTCCCTTTATATTTAAGTCTTTTTTAACAGATTTTTTTTAACTTAGCAACAGATTGTCCTGAGATAATAAACTCTAAAAAGTCTGTTCGTCTTTGGCTACTGTATTATTACAAGGTTTGGAGGCTAAATGATTTATCAGCTCCTTCCTCCACCCTACCACCTTTCAAACCTGACTACTGTTTTAGTCAAAAGACAGAAACCTGGTGAAACAGCCTGGCACGTACCAAAAACAAAGCAAAAAGGTTTAGCAAATGAAACAGGAAGTAGAGAACCAGGAAATACCACAGACGTTACCCTCTCGTCTTAAGTGCCTTTGCATTTTCCCTGAGCAGTTCTCTTCAGTGGACTGGAACTGTTACTGCAGGCAGTGCTCAGCTCCTGTCCTCAGAGTGCTACAGCCAAACAAGGAGCTCTTCTCAATCCCAGCTTTGGTTTGGAAAATCTAGGGCAAGGATTCTGATTGGCTGGTTTGGGTCATGTATCGCCCCTTGGACTAACCTCTGTGCACAGGTGATGAGAAGCTATGATTGGTCCAGCCTAGTCACTGATCCGCCTCCATGGCTATAGTACAAGCATTCCCACGGGATTATCATAAATACATTATAGACAAAATTGACAGGTGATAGAGGAATCTGAATCCAAGAAAAGTAAATCAGAGAGCTCTCAGATTTTCAGAGTCTTTTCCCCTTGAGTTTCTGAGGTTTCTTGCTGAAATAGGAGTGAAATTTAGGACAAAGTGAGGTACTTATGATACACCATTAAGAGAGGAAAAACAAGATACAGACAAGTAACATGAATTGCTTGATTTGTCTCATAGAGTTAACTTTTAACATAGGTTGAGGCCAGAAGCTTATACTAAAGCCCCTTTTGTCCCATGGCTTATTCACTGATAGGCTAGTAATCTTCAGAGGTTGCAGGCCCACCTTTGGGCAGAAGTGCCCTGCAGGTGCTCATGTTCTTACAGTTCTACTGGGATGGTGGTTCTGGCTGTTGTCTTTTCTGTCCCTTCCTGCAGGACAAGTCTTAGTCCTCCCCCTGGCATAAGACTGGATGGCATTTTGAGTCAAGCTGTCTCTTGGAAGCTTAAGCTGTTACGAGAGACTGGGGGTGGGGGTGGGACAACTGGCGTTCAGCTGAGTGGGAAAATGAGGAACAGCTTGCCAGCTGCAAGGAGAGTGTTTGCAAAGCATGTGAAAGATAAAAGAAAAATTGTGAAGAGTGTGTGTTTGTATAACTATGTCCATACAGCATTCAGTTTATCTATTGAAAATGTTTTGTTCTTTAACAATCAGACTCTTCTGCCTTCTGAATGTTTCTAAAACCCATGCTGCCTTCCTTGAGATCATCCTCCTACCCAAGCCTAGAGAAGAGACAAGGCCTGGGCACCCCAAACCTTCCACAGATGAGGTGGGACCCTGTGTGTACTAGGAGGTGGAGTGGGTGACCTCTTTCACACTGAGGCCTCCATCAAGTAATTTAAAACCTGTCAATGCTTACATTACCTCTGTGTCCGTGAAGGATTCCTTGACTCTTTCCCATTTATGCACCTTAGGTGGGTAATTTAAGCTATTGTGTCGGTTGGTCCCAGTGACTTGCTCATTTCACACTCACCTCAACTACCAGTCCTAATGATGAAACAGACACTGTTTATTGAGCTCTTACTATGTCTTCAACTGTGGAATCAGACTCCTTGATTTAAAATACTAGCCCTTCCACCTCCTAACTTGGAGGTGTCCCTTAAATGCTTTGGGCTTCAGATTTCTCACATGGAGAACAGGGCTAAAAAGTAGTACCCAATCCCATAGAGATGTTCAGAGCAGTTGATGGTGATAATAAATGGAAAGAGCATAAAATAGCACCTAGCATGCAGCAAACATTCAACACATGTTAGCTATTGCTATTAATCCTCTTAACCTTCTTGAGAAGAGGGTTATATTACCTGCAGTATTTAGAAATGAAGAAACAATTTCAGGGAATAAGGTAATAACTGGTTCTGGATCACACAGAGTCTGAGAAGTGGAATCAGAATTCTTACTTTTCCCTTCTAATGGCAAAGCTGAATCATGTTGAAGCAGCACTTCCTTACAAAGTTCATGAGTATTTGGGAAGGCAAATTCTCACCTGTACGACTGAACAAATGCCTCAGAACCTGTTTCCTCATTCATGTGAAGTGGATAGAAGTGGGTGATAGTATTCTTGTGTAACAGTTGTTATGATGGTTAGATAAGATAATGTAGTGGAAGCAGTAAGCCTTCATTTTTTAGCCTCCTTTCTTACTTTTCATTGGAAGCAGAACACAGCATCATGGAAGAGGTAAGATTTCCTACCTAAGAGCACCTTCTTAAATGATAAATTCTTGTTGGTTATTTCATGTAGATCATCTGCATTCCCATGATGCTGGAGAATCAGAGACTGATCACTCAGTATTTTCTTTACGCAAACTGTCTCCGTCCCTGTTTGGAAGGACATGAGATGTGTGTACAGCAATAGACGATACAGGTGGTGATGAGCATTGGAGGAGGAGTTTGAACGTTGACACCCTAGCCTGGCTGTGCTGTCGCCCATCGTGTGTGCGACCTTGTCAATCACTGAATGTCATTAGGACCCCATTTCCTCATTTTAAAATGTAGGCAGCAATGTGTCATCTGATGTCCTCACATGATTATCGTTAAGAACACATGAGCAATGAAGGAAAAGTAGAATCAAACTGAGTAATGTGCTTATAAAAACCCAGAGATTTTTACTGATGTCAGACGCAACTTGATTGCCCTTTTTGGGTACTTCCCTGCTTGTCACTAAGAAGGCACCATGGAGGGCTGGACTTGGCATCTGCACTCCACAGTTCAAAACTTAGCTCTAGGACCTTCTCATGTCACATCAGGTCTCTGGATTTATATCTCCTTTTCTGTGACACTGGAACCATTACCCTTGTCCTGCCTACTGAAAGATTTGTCATGATGATCAGGTGAGATCATGGATGTGACAGCATTTTACAAACTGTGGAATATCATGTGAACTGTCAGCACCCCGAACAGGGAATCATTGTATGCATTTATGTTATTTGAACTAGAAAGCCTCTGGGTTTTCTTCTTACGCTGAGAACTTTGCAGACCCGTTTCCACTTCCTGATCGCTCAGTTTCTAAATGACTTCCATCCCCAGCTTCAGGATGGCACACCGTTCCTCTGGCTTTGTTTGTCTTGAGCAGATGGCTAAAGGCAAGTGGACTGGTGACATCCAGATTGACCAGGTTACTGGTGGTCTCAGCCCATTGGATGCTCAGCCGGGGACAGTCAGAGGTGAACAAGGCAAGGAAAACCTAGGATGGTCTCAGCCCATTGGATGCTCAGCCAGGGACAGTCAGAGGTGAACAAGGCAAGGAAAACCTAGGATGGTCTCAGCCCATTGGATGCTCAGCCAGGGCCAGTCAGAGGTGAACAAGGCAAGGAAAACCTAGGATGGTCTCAGATCATTGGATGCTCAGCCAGGGACAGTCAAAGGTGAACAAAGCAAGGAAAACCTAGGATAATGACAGCCTGATTCCAAGGCTGCAGGACAGGTATTTCTGTCTAGAAATGATAGTTAAAATATTTAACAAACTGTAGGCAGGGAGAGGCTTCCCTGGTGACTCAGTAAAGAATCCACCTGCAGTGGAGGAGACATGGCTTCTATCCCTGGGTTGGGAAGATCCCCTGGAGAAGGGATTGCTAGCCGTTCTAGTATTCTTGCCTGGAGAGTTTCACGGACAGAGGAGCTGGAGGGCTAAGTTCATGGGGTCGCAAAGAGTCAGACACAGCTCTGCAGCTAACACTAATAGGCAGGAAGATCAGGCAGCGCCACCTCAGGAATGGAGCAGGTCCCGAGAGCCCTCTGCAGTAGCAGGTTTGCCCTTTGGCTGCTGAGTGGTGTGGAGGCCTTCATCATAGGAAGGGTGATGGTGGAGCAGTCAGGGAGCTGGGAGCAATGGATGTTAACCAGCTGGCTTGCAGGTCTTTCAGGAATTTCAGTGTAATATGAATACTTCAGTGCTGCCTTAACTGAGACTATCAGCTTCTTCCCTAAGTATAACAAACATGAACCTTATATTCAGAATCTCTAAAGAGTTGGGTGATATGTCTGGAACTGCATCCTTCTTTTCCTTCTCCTTCACTTTTCTCCCTCTCCCCTCCTATTCATCTCCATTTCCTCCTCTACCTCTCTCCCTCCTCCCCTTCTTCATAGCTACTTTTATTTATTTTTTTTATTTGATTTGTGTTTAATAAGCTATCTAAATTCACACAGCTGTCATAGCTACTTTTAATACAGTATGAAAGAAAAACCAAAACATATGGAAAAAAGATGAACACATTCCTGCACATTTGGAATCCCGGTCAGACTTTAGCCCTCTCCCTTCTAAGTCATTACATTGAACCAATTAAACTCTCCTTAGCCTTAAAACAAAAAAACAAAAAAAACCTGTTTATAATTCAGCCACAGGGTTAAGTAAACAATTGATTCAAACAGGAACAAGACCCCTCCTTTTCTCTCCTGGCCTTCCTCTTAGGGCAGGACTTGAAGGTTTTCCGTCTAGAAGGGGATTGTAGCTGCCACAAAGAATAAGGGGACCCAAAGAGATGATTAATTAGGTCTAATGTCTAGGCCAGGATGCAGTCAAGAACAGTCGTGGAGAAATTCAAACACATTTACATGAAAAAAGTTACATTTAAAACTACTTTTGGGAACACAAGCTGTCTGTTGTTGTTGTTTTTCCTAAGACGAAAGCATCTGAGATTTAAAAGGCCACCTAAAGAAATCCCAGAGAGTGGCACCTGAGCTGGTCTGTGTGAACCCCTGCTCTGCTGCTTAACTAGCTTTGTGAACTTGGCAAATAGCTTAACCCCCGTTTCTCAGTTTTCTCATGTGTAAAATGTGAAAGAGAAAATAGTTTCTGTCTCCAGTTGGGTGTGAAGATTATTTCTGTTTTTTTTTTTGGCCTCACCTCACAGCGTGTGGGATCTTAGTTCTCCAACCAGGGATTGAACACATGTCCCTATGTTGAAAGTGCATACTCTTCACCACTGGACCACCAGGGAAGTCCCTGGTGTGAAGATTAAATGAGATCATCCGTGCTTAGAGCATTGGATTTACATTTAGTAATTGCTCAATAACTACTTGCATTAGTAAGATTCTCCAGGTAAATAGAACAAAAAGGTTGTGTGCGTGTGTGCGCGCACGCGCATGTGTGTGTATGTGTGTTAGAACTTTCACTGTCACTTTCACTGAATTCTTTTATTTAAGCACTTCTCAATGCCAAACTTAGATTCAAGGGCAGAGAGGTGCTCTCTTCCCACAGTAAGGCATGGCTTGGGTGTGAATGTAGAAAGGGATGAATAACAGGCCAAGAATTCAATCAGTCACAGTTTCCCTTCCCTCTTTTTTTCTCTTGCTATAATTTATTTGTGGAAGAAGCCAAATAATTTGTCCTGTGGAATTTCCCACATTCTGGATTTTTCTGATTGCATACCCGTAGTAGCATCTGACATGTTTCTCTGTTCTTTGCATTTCTTTAAATTGGTATTTAGCTCTAGAAGTTTGATCTAGTGTGACTATTTACAAGAATCTTTTACAGGTAGTGATGTGTCCTTTTATCAGGAGGAATAAACATCCCTTTGTCTCTCTTTTTATGTTGTTGCATATGTGCATGCCCAGTCGTGTCTTGACTCTTTGCAACCCCATGAACTGTAGCCTGGCTTCTCTGTCCATGGAGTTTTCCAGCCAAGAATACTGGAGTGGGTTGCCATTTCCTAATCTGCAGTGTCTTCCCAACTCAGGGATCGAACCCATGTCTCTTGTGTCTCCTGCATTGCCAGGCATGTTCTTTGCCACTGTGCCACCTGGGAAGCCATTTGTGTCACTAGTGACCACCATTGAGCATTGTCTGGATTTGTTTAGTTAGGGATTTGCAAAAAGGTATTATTTCTTCTTCATTTATTACTGGGAATCTTTCCATAAAGAAAAACTTTCCTTCATCAACTCTGCTATTTGAGGTACAGGTCCTATAGGAAATCCAGCTAACTGCTTGATTCTATTTATTTACTAGTTTCCAGAGTATATTGTATTTCTCCAGCAAGCTCCAAAGAAGACACTGAGTATTGTTTTTAGTATCTTATAAGCTCATGGAATTTAATATCTTTGAAGTATTTAATTCCTTGGTATAATATTATTCATGTCAAGCCTCAAATTGCCTCATTCTAGCCAATAGTAGTAGTCTCTTTGAGCTGACTCTTGACCTCCTGACTTGACTTTCATAGTCTTTGACAGTGCCCTTGCTTTCAGGCATGATAAGACATTTTAGGATCATCTTGTATATTTTCTGTGTATATTTTGTAGTTGTTATTCTGTAGGTTCCCAAGTAACTCAACTGCATTTGGGTGCTAAATTGAAGATAGATCTCAGACTGTTTGGAATAGTGCTTACACTAATCTGCTGAGAGGTAGGCAGAGGGAAATGAGGAAATGGGCATTTGATGGGTAAGATTGTGTTTGTTGATTGGGCTCCCATGAAGAAAGTTGGAGGTCCATATTGAGAATCGTCTCTGGATTTCAAGCCTCTGACATTCCTGTTTTCCCCTTTATTGGTCTATTTCCCCACAGATCTATGACCCAGTGTTCTTTGGGAGACTTTGGTAAGGCCATTAAGTTTGCATTAACAGTAATTAATAAGCATAATGGATTCATCTCAGGACAAGGCTTTCTCTGGACAACAAAACACAGCCTTTCGGACCTGGGGCACAGCTTCATTTTTTAGCTGTCTGCCTGCTTATTCAGATAACCATTTACAGATCTGTCCCTCAGTCTTGGGTTTTGAACAGCTGGTAGCAATTTTCCTGCACTAAATGACTGCTAATTATCCTATACACCGCACTTAATTCATGCCTTGTTGGCTGAGTTGTGAGTTCACCTACTCATTGTAATTACACCTTACCCTCATCCTTTTTTTTTTTTTTTTACCACTCCCTTCCCTCTTCCCTGCATTGCACTTCCAGCACCACAGTACAGAGAGGTAGATCCAGTTGAACAGAAGTTTCATAATACTACAAGTTTCAGTTGATCAGGTAATGAACTCTGGTTCTCTGCAGCAGGCTACCAAATGAGCAAACTCCCAGGAGGAATTGTCATCCTAGCATTATGCTGAGCTAAAAAGTATCACAACCAGGAGGCTGACATCCTGACATCTAGTAGCAATTCTTTCGCTGTCAGACCTTGTGCCTTTGATTATATGATTTAATTTAATGTCTCAGTTTTTTCACCTCTAGAATGGGGATAGTAGTTCTTTCCCTGGCCACTTCACAGTCTAAAGTGAAGTATGTGTGTTAGTGGTGGTGGTGGTTTAGTCACTAAGTCATGTCCAACTCTCATGACCCCATGGACTGTGGCCCACCAGGATCCTCTGTCCATGGGATTTCCCAGGTAAGAATACTGGAGCGGATTGCCATTTCCTACTCTAGGGGGTCTTCCCGACCCATGTCTCCTGCATTGCAGGTTGTCTCCTGCAGTTCAGATGAGCATATTGGTGATGACCTATGAAGTATTAAAGCTGACAATTTAAGTTTCATGTAATATTACTGCGTCCTCACAGTAAATAGTAAGGGGAAGAAACTCTTCCAGGTATGTGAATAATAATTTGTAATTTTAAAGACTTTTCCCATGCATTATCCTACTGAGTCCTCATAACAAATGCTGAGATGGATTAGACAACATGAATTATCCCTGTAATGAGTTGACTTGTTTCCCTGCAGAAGATATGTTGAAGTCCTAACAAGCAGCACCTCAGAGTGTGAACTTCTTTGGAAATAGGATTGTTGCAGATGTAATTAGTCAAGATGAGCTCATACCATAGTGGGTGGATCCTTAATCCATGACTGGTGTCCTTACAAGAAGAGGAAAAGGAAAACACAGAGAGAATGCCACATAAAAGCCAGAGACTGGAGTGATGCAGCTGTAAGCCAAGCCAAGAAACAGCCAGATCTGACAGCCACCACCAGAAGCTAGGAAGAGGCAAGGACGAATTCTCCCCTACAGACTTCCGTTGGAACGTGGACCTACTGTCATCCTGGTATTGGGCTGCTATCTTGCAGAATTGAGAGAATACATTTCTGTCATTTTGAGCCACCTAGTTTGTCGTACTTTGTTATGGAAGCCTTGGGAAACTAGTATGAGCCCCATATTGCTGACTAGTACTCTGAGATTCAAAAACAATCTAAACAGCATGTATCTGCCAAGTGCCTACTAAGTACCAGGTAATGTTTTAGGTCCTGGTTGTATAGTTCTAAACAAAACAAAGTTAAAATTATGCTCTAGGGTGCATAGCTTGTAAAAGGTAAACACTATGATGAGATCCAGGTTCCCAGGCTTCCAGATCAGTGTTCCTCTTTTGGTTTGTTGCGGTTACGTTCTCCAAAGTAAAGAGTGGCTCTAATACTGGCAGTGCGTATACTGCCCGTGAATGTGCCTGCACAGTTTACTTATTCTCTAGGGAGCTTAAGGTTGCCTCTTTACTAGCAAACCTATACTTCCTAAGAACACATTACATGTATTACTGCAATCCTTGCTAGCCCTGAGGCTGGATACTTTTCTTTTTTATTTGGCTCTGAATTTGAAAATAATCTGATGAAAGAATAGCTGCTTATGATCAAATGTTTCTGAAGAGAGGAGGGAAGGGGGAATTCCAGATTACCACAACATTTCTAGTTGTGGAATTGGGTTTTTAAAACTCTGTGAATGGTTGAGAGTCACTGGTTAAAGGACTTGTGCAGAAAAGTTGCTCTGGGGCACCTGAACTCCGTATTCTATGTATAGGGAGGAACAGAAGGAAACAGATTGGATCTGACTATAGCCCTGCTGCACAGAGAACAAAATCTTCGGCTCCTCAGCTCCCTGGTGATAGGGCTAAGGGACTTTGTGCTTTCATCACTTAAGGGAAAGAAAAGGTAAAGTAAGTGTGTATGGGAACCTTACTCTTTAAATAAAACCAACCATGGCAATAGCCTTGAAAGACTCTTTTCAAGACCTTGTTTCCCTCCCACCTTGACATTTTAATGGGGTCGGCAGCTTGAGCTTCATTGTAATGGAAACCAGAAGACAGTCTCCAAAAGTATGAAAGGCTACAATGGAGGCCCAGCAGCCTTTGTGTCTAAAAGTATCAGCTCTGTCCTCAGCAAATGGCAATGTTGCCTGACAGGCAATTACTGCTGTTCCTAATTGCTTCCATCAAACCCGGCTGTTCAAAATACCTAGAGCCCCATACCAAGTCATGCCTCAGCCAACACTGTTTTTTTGGCTTTGGTTAATGCTTTATTTTTGGCATGCTGGTTTCTGTCTGGCAATCAAGTTCATTCTGACCTGTTAAACTTTCCAAAGACCCTCTCTGATCAAAGCCAGGAGACAATTAGGTTCTGTCTTAAGTGGAAGGCTGGCAAAGCAAAGTATCTCCTGTTCAACTTGTCAGTACAAGGGGAGAAGATGAAAACTCAACTTAGGACTCTGCCCACAGATATACAGTCCATGGTAGACCTGCCTGATGGTGGCATTTTGTTGAACATGTAGAAATCAATATTTGTGTGGGACTCTGAGCACCCATGAGAAAGAAGGAATAAGTTTGCATTTTGAAGTGTGTTAGTTCTGATAGCTTGCTATATAGGAAGCATAATTCTTCTTAATCTAAAAGGTTTCCAACATGATGAAATTAGAATTCTTGATATTCCCCTCCACCTAAGTAAGTGTAGTAACTTACTTGGTAAGTAAGTAACATCCCCAGCCAAGTAAAGGCCACAACCACACAGAGAACTAGGCATTCTCTTTTGGGGTTTCCATGTTCCTCATCCCTTTTACTTTGAGTCTTTTCTCTATCCCATTCCTGAACATTTAGCAGGAGAAAACTCAAGTTCAAAAAGATACAGGTACCTGATGTGTGTGTTTGTGTGTGTGTGCACATGCGAACACTCAGTTGCTTTAGTAGTGTCCGACTCTTTGCAACCCTATAGACTGTAGGGTTCCCAGGCTCCTCTGTCCGTGGGATTCTCCAGGCAAGAATACTGGACTAGGTTGCCAAGACATCCTCCAGGGGATATTCCTGACCCAGGGATTGAACCCTTGTCTCCTGCATCGCATGCAGATTCTTTACCATTGAGCCACTGGGGAAGCCAATACATATATATGTATGTCTGAATCACTTTGCTGTATACCTGAAACTGACACAACTTTGTGTATCAGCTATAATTCAACAAAAAACAAAGGGAATGGATTTTATTGTATGTGACTATATCACAGTAAAACTGAATTTTTAAAAAATGTCCAAAAAATATAAGGAATGCTCCAATCTTAGTGATTATATTTATCTGATGCAGAGCTCTGCTTTCTATGAGCAACTCTATCACTAGGGAATTTGTCAAAAACAGTCAATGGCAATTGTTTAAAATCACAGTTTCCTGTGGTAACAGTATCAGTTGAAGCTAACAAGGGACTGATGGCCAGAAATCTTTAAAGAAAAACTGTGAAAGGAGATGTCAAAGGGGAATTTTAAAAGCTATGACATATTCCTGGGAATCTGGAAGGCCATGCATACATACAGCACAATGTACATGCCCAGGAAAGGCATGAGAAGATCCCAGTAACACCTCTGTCTCACCTTGATGATGTGCATACAATCAGTAAGTGAAGGCTAAGGTAGAGTTGTCAACTGCCTGTTGGAGTGTTAACAGAAAGCCCCAACAAGCACACAGAACCTCTGATGAAGGCTGACATTATTGTTTTAAGGCATTTAACGAAATCTCTGTCCATTCATTAGTTGAACACTAAGCTAATCAAGCAGAGACTTCAGCAGTCCTGCACAATAAAGAATACAGACTTCATACAATTAGTCCTGAAATGTTACTAAATGAACAGCAACAATGACAAACTCTAGGAGAAGAGTAGGTTCTGATTTTCAGAGTTATAACATATATTATTTTAAATGTTCAGTTTTCCACAAAGTCATAATATATGCAAAGAAATGGAAAAGTACAGCTCAAGCACAAGAGAAAAAAGAGTCAATACAAACTATCCCCAAGGAATCTCAGACATTAGGCTTATTAAATCAGCTATTGTAAAAAATTCAAATAAATAAAGGGACTCATGTAAAAAGTATGAAAATGATATTTTAAAAATTATTACCAATCTATAGAGAGAAATTAATATAAAAAATAAAAATTCTGGAATTAAAAAATACAATAACGAAATGAAAACTTCACTAAAGGAACTCAGGAGCATATTTCAATTAGCAAAAGAAAGAATGAGCAAACTTGAAGATACATCAGTTAACTATTTTGAGGAACAGAAAGGAAAAAGAATTTTAAAAAATAAGCAGAGCCTCAGAATCTTGTAGGAAACATCAAGTCTACCAGTATACACATAATGGAAATTCTAGAAGGAAAGGAGAAAGAACTAACCATGTTAATTAAGAGGCACAGATTGGCAAATGGATTTTGAAAAACATTGTCCGACTGTATTCTGTGTAAAGAGACACACTTAGCTTCAAATACATAAACAGATTGCAAAAATGATATAAAAAGAGATACCATGGAACAAATAACCAAAGATAACTGGGTGTGGATAGCTATACTAAAATCAGACAAAAGACTTTAAGACGAAAAAGTGTCATAGATACAAAGAGATTTTGTAATGACAAAAGTATCAGTCCATAAGGAAGAAGACATAAAAATTATAAAAGGATCACCAAATAACAGAGCTGAAAACACATGAAGCAAAAACTGACAGAAGTGGAACAGAAATACACAATTACACAGTAATAATTGGGCACTTCAATACCCTACATTCAATAATATAACTACTACATAGAAAATCAAAGGAAATAAAACATTTGATTAATACTGAAAAGTAATGAGATGTAACAAATATCTCTAGAGCACTCAACAACTGTAGAATAGACATTCTTCTCAAGCACACATGAAGCATCTTCTAGGATAAACTGTACTTTAAGCCACAAAACAAGCCAAAAAGGGTTAGGAGCCAAAACATGCAAAGTATGTTCTCAGACTATGATGGAATGAAGTTAGAAATCATTAACAGAAAGAAATTTGGAGAATTCACAAATATGTGGAAATAACGAACGGGTCAGAGAAGAAATCACAAGAGAAATAAGAAAAAACTTTGAGATTAATGAAAATGAAAACTAAGCATTCTAAAATTTATGGGGTAAAGTGAAAGTGCTTAGATAGAAATTTACCTGTAACCTCTTATATTAAAAAAGATTTATTAAATCAATATCCTAAACTGCCACTCAAAATTCTCCAAGATAAGCTTCAACAGTACGTGAACCAAGAACTTCCAGATGTTCAAGCTGGATTTAGAAAAGATAGACGAGCCAGAGATCAAATTGCCAACATCCATTGGATCATAGAAAAAGCAAGAGAGTTCCAACAAAACATCTACTTCTTCTTTATTGATTATGCCAAAGCCTTTGACTATGTGGATCACAACACACTGTGGAAAATTCTTCAAGAGATGGGAATACCAGACCATCTTACCTGCCTCCTGAGAAACCTGTATTCAGGTCAAGAAGCAACAGTTAGAACTGGACATGGAACAACAGACTGGTTCCAGATTGGGAAAGGAGTATGTCAAGGCTGTATATTGTCACCCTGCTTATTTAACTTATATGCAGAGTACATCATGAGAAATGCTGGACGGGATGAAGCACAAGGTGGAATCAAGATTGCTGGGAAAAATATCAATAACCTCAGATACACAGATGACATCGCTTTCTGATGGCAGAAAGCAAAGAGGAACCGGAGAGCCTCTCAATGAAAGTGAAAGAAGAGAATTGGAAAAGCTGGCTTAAAACTCAGTATTAAAAAAATGAAGATCATGGCATCTGGTCCCATCACTTCATGGCAAATAGATGGAGAAACAATGAAAACAGTGACAGACTTTATTTTCCTGGGCTCCGAAATCACTGTGGATGTTGACTACAGCCATGAAATTAAAAGACACTTGCTCCTTGGAAGGAAAGTTATGATAAACCTAGACAGTATATTAAAAAGCAAAGACATTACTTTACTGACAAAGGGCTCTCTAGTCAAAGCTATGGTTTTTCCGGTAGTCGTGTATGGCTGTGAGAGTTGGGCCATAAAGAAGGCTGAGCGCCTAATAAATTGATGCTTTTGAACTGTGGTGTTGGAGAAAGGCTCTTGAGAGTCCCTTGGACTGCAAGGAGGTCAAACCAGTCCATCCTAAAGGAAATCAGTCCTGAATATTCATTGGAAGGACTGATGCTGAAGCTGAAGCTCTAATACTTTGGCCACTTGATGCAAAGAGCCAACTCATTGGAAAAGATCCTGATGCTGGGAAAAATTGAAGGGAGGAGGAGAAGGGAATGACAGAGTATGAGGTGGTTGGATGGCATTACCGACTCAATGGACATGAGTTTGAGCAAGCTCCAGGAGATGGTGAAGGACAGGGAGGCCTGGTGTGCTACAGTCCATGAGGTTGCAAAGAGTTGGACATGACTAAGAGACTAAACAACAAAAACTGCCACTTCAAGCAACTACAAAAAGAAGAGCAAACTAAATCCAAAGCTAGAGAAGAAAGAAAATAATTCAGATGAATGTGGAAGATAATGAGAAAATTAAAAATAGAGAAAACTTTCTGAAACCAAAAGTTGATTCTCAAAGATCAATAAAATTGACAAACTTTTAGCCAGATCGAACAAGAAAAAAAAGAAAAAAGACTCAAATTACTCAATACAGGAGAGAAAGAGAGGATATCACTACTGAACTTACAGAAATAAAAAAGCATTGTAAGCCAACAGTGTGAACTGCTGTATGCTTAGAAATTAAATAACATAGGAAAAATGGACAAATTCCTTAAAGACACAAGCTACCAAAACTGACTCAAGAAGAAATAGACATCTGAACAGACCTATAATAAGTAAATAGAATGAATTAGTAATATAAAAACAATCTTAACACAAAGAGAAGTTCAGGCCCAGATGACTTCACTGTTGAAACCTACCAGATGTCTAAAAAAGAACAGTAATCCTTTGCAAAAACTCTTCTAAGAAAACAGAAGAGGGAACACTGCCTAATAGATTCTATGAAACCAGTATTACTCTGATACCAAAATCAAAGGCATCACCAGAAGACCATAGACCAATATCCCTTATGAATATAAATGAAAAGATGCTTAACAAAATGCTAGCACACTGAATGTGGCAACATATTTAAAGGATTATACACCATGACCAAGTGGGATTTGTCCCAAGAATGCAAGAACAAAGTTGAATCAACATATTAAAGTCAATCAATGTGATACATCATATTAATGGAATAAATAACAAGAACAAAAAAACATATGGTAATACTATTGACTCCAAAAAGCCATTGACAAAACACTATACCCTTTCATGGTAAAAATAACTAACAAAGTAGGAATTGAAGGCAACTCCTTCAGCCTGATAAAGGACATCTGTAAAATATACAGATGTAAAATATACTTCTAAATCATACCTAAGAGTGAAAGACTTAAAACCTTACCCCTAAGGTCATGCACAAGAGAAATATGTCTGCTCTTTTCACTCTTGCTGAGCACTGTTATAAAGACTCTAACCAAGGCAGTTAGAAGAAAAAAAGGGGAGGGCACGCACACATGCTATCAGAACTAATAAATGAGTTCAGCAAGGTTGTAGGTATGAGATCAATATGCAAAAATCAGTCGTATTTCTGTACACCAATGAACAATCCAAAATGAAATGTTTAAAGTTCCATTTGCAACAGCATCAAAAAGAATAAAATACAATACTTTAGAATAATCTTAACGAAAGAAATGCAAGACATGCATACTGAAAAGCACAAAACATTGTTGAAAGAAATTAAAAAACACATAAAGAAATGGGAAATCACCCTATATTCTTGGTTTAAAAGACTTATGATGAGACTATTCCACAAATTAATCTTCAGATTCAACACTATTTCTATTGAAATCCTGGTTGGCTTCTTTTCAGAAATTGAAAAGCTGATCCTAAAATTCTTGTGGAAATATAGGAGAACAAGGATAGCCAAAATTATCTCAAAAAGGAGGAACAAAAGTAGGGGACTCACATTTCTCAATTTCAAAACTTACTACAAGTCTACAGTAATCTGGACCATGTGGTACTGGCATAAGATTGACATAGGGAAACAATTGAAACTCCGTAAATAAACCCTCACATTTATCGTCAACTATTCTTGACAATGGTGCCAAAACCATTCAATGGGAAAAGAATAATCTTTTCAACAAATGGTGTCAACAGGTAGATATCTATATGAAAAAGATGAAGTGGTACTGCCTTTCTCACATCATGTACAAAAATTAATTTAAGTGGATCATAGGCCTAAATGTAAGAGCTAGAACAATGAAACTCTTGGAAGAAAATATAGGAGTAAATACTTATGAACTTGGGTTAGACAAAGCCTTATTAGATATAACAACAAAAGCACAAGGGAAAAAAGAAAAATAGGTAAATAGATTTCATCAAAATTTAAAACTTTTGTGCTTCAAAGGATACCATCAAGAAAGTGAAAAGTCAACTTCAATGGTGAGGAGAAATACTTGCAAATTAGATGTCCAGTAAAGGATTTGTATCTAGAAAATATAAAGAACTCTTATAACTCAAAAATAAAAAAACAGAAAACCCAATTACAAATGGGCAAAGTATTTGAATGGACATTTTTCTCAAAGAGGATATAAAAGTGGCCAATAAATACATGGAATGATGCTCAAATCATTAGTCATTGTGAAATGCAAATCAAAATCACAATGCAATACTCCTTTATCCCACTCAAATGGCTAAAAAAAAAGACAATGACAGATGTTGGCAAGGATGTGGAGGCAAACCATATATTGCTGGTGGGATTGAAAACTTGTTTAGCCATTTTGGAAAAATGCAAAAGATGAAGTGGGATCATAGGCAATTTCTTAAAATGTTAAAGATAGAGTTACCATAGGACTCAATAATTCCATTCTTAGTTATATGTTCAAGAGGACAGACAGTTATATCCACACAAAAACTTTTATATAAGTCTGACACTGTTCCCACTGTTTCCCCATCTATTTCCCATGAAGTGATGCATTATTATTCAGCCATAAAAAAATAACAAAGTCCTGGTACTTCCCTGGGTGGTCCAGTGGTTAAGAATATGCCTTCCGGTGCAGGGGATGCACTTTTGATCCATGGTCAGGGAACTAAGATCCCACCTGCTGGGGGGTAGCTAAGCCACGACTACTGCTCAGTAGCATTTTTCATAATAACAGAAACGTTAAACAGCCCAAATATCCATCAACAGATGAATGGATAAATAAAACTAGTATATCCATAGAATGCATTATTCAGTTCAGTCACTCAGTCGTGTCCGACTCTTTGCGACCCCATGAACTGCAGCACGCCAGGCCTCCCTGTCCATCACCAACTCCCGGAGTCTACCCAAACCCATGTCCATCGAGTCGGTGATGCCATCCAACCATCTCATCCTCTGTCGTCCCCTTCTCCTTCCGCCCTCAATCCCACCCAGCATTAGGGTCTTTTCCAATGAGTCAACTCTTCGCATGAGGTGGCCAAAGTATTGGAGTTTCAGCTTCAACATCAGACCTTCCAATGAACACCCAGGATTGATCTCTTTTAGGATGGATTGATTGGATCTCCTTGCAGTCCAAGGGACTCTCAAGAGTCTTCTCCAACACCACATTTCAAAAGCATCAATTCTTCGGCGCTCAGCTTTCTTCACCGTCCAACTCTCACATCCATACATGACCACTGGAAAAACCATAGCCTTGACTAGACGGACGTTTGTTGGCAAAGTAATGTCTCTGCTTTTAAATATGCTGTCTAGGTTGGCCATAACCTTCCTTCCAAGGAGTAAGCGTCTTTTAATTTCATGGCTGCAATCACCATCAGCAGTGATTTTGGAGCCCAAAAAAATAAAGTCTGACACTGTTTCCACTGTTTCCCCATCTATTTCCCATGAAGTGATGCATTATTATTCAGCCATAAAAAAATAACAAAGTCCTGGTACTTCCCTGGGTGGTCCAGTGGTTAAGAATATGCCTTCCGGTGCAGGGGATGCACTTTTGATCCATGGTCAGGCAACTAAGATCCCACCTGCTGGGGGGTAGCTAAGCCACGACTACTGCTCAGCAACAAGAGAATCCCACCCACTGCAACTAGAGAGAAGCCCCTGTGTACCACAGTTAAGACTCAGCACAGCCAAATAAATAAAAGTCTTTAAAAAACTTTTCGAAAAGGAATGAAGTACTGATACACGCCATAACCTGAATGAACTCTGAAAACTGAATGCTAAGTGAAAGAAACCAGTACAAAAGGCCACATACTGTATTTTCATTTCTGTGAAATGTACAGAATAAGCAAATCCACAGAGGAGGAAGATCAGTGGTTGTCAGGGTCTGGGGGGTAGGAGAAAATGGGGAGTGGGGTTTCTTTTATGAGGTAATGAAAATGTTCTAAAATCAGATAGTGGTGATGATTGCACAGCTCTGTAAACATACTGAAAACTGCTAAACTGTACACTTTAAAAACAGTGAATTTTACAGTATGTGGATTATATGTCAGTAAAGCTATTTTTTAAAATGTAAATTATATAATTTCATGTCTATTTTTAAGCTATTCGGTACCTTCTTGTTTTAAGAATAAAGTCCAAGACTTGGCCATGGCCTTCAGTCTGCCCATGCTTCTGAACTTCCTTGTTCCACATGTCCCTTTCAGTATGCTCCAGTAACCCTGACCCGCAGTCTATTATTTGAGCACATCTAGCTCTTTTCTATTGCAGAGTCCTGGCATTTGCTCTTTCTTCTACCTGAAATGCCCTTTCCTGTTTTGCTCATGACTTTCTCTATCTCGTTGTTCTCTGTCTAAAAGTAGTTGCTTCCCTCCTGTACTCTTTATCATATAATGCTGTTTATTTTCTTTATATACTTATAATTCCAAATTGAGATTATCATGTTTTTCTGTGTATTTATTTGTTGATAGTACACAACAAACGTGTTGTTGATTCCTGGGATCTTAGTTCCCTAACCAGGGATCAAACCCGCAGCCCCTGCAGTGGAAACTCAGAGTCTTAACCACTGGATCGCCAGAGAAATCCCTATTTATGTATTTGTTTATTGACCCTCCAGGCATATCCCCCTACCATTAGGATATAGCTTTTTCAGAGAAGAACTTTTTTGGCTTGTTCTTCACATATCTCAAATTTTGAGAAAAATGTGTGTCCAACAGTTGGTGCTCAGTATGTTTCTTGAACAAATGAGTAAATTCTCAATTATGATGGCAGGCCTGACTCCAAGCTTTTTCTCACAAACAATACATTCGACACAAGGGCCCTCTAATAGGCAAACTTCAGAACTGGTTCCTGAGCAATCAGACCAGCAGTCACACTTTTCTTTTTAATGGAATCGGGGAACGTGGAGGTTCTTGCCTCTTGCTTTTACTTGGTATTTCATCCATTGAGCCACATATTCAGACATTTTTTGGATAGTAGGAATACAAAGTGTGATGGTAGCCCTGAGGAGCTTACATTCTACAGAAGGAAAGAGACTCAAACAATTGTAAAATAATGCAGTAAATGCTTCCAGGTAGCCACAGAGTGCTAGGGAAATATAGAGTTGAAGGTGTTGCTTTGGGTTATAGGAAGATAGCGTTATGGGAAGGCTTCACTGAAAAGGTTGAATTTGTGTTTGGTCCCACTGAGATAAGGGCTCTAGACCAGAGCTTTTAAATCAGGGGTGAGGGTAGGATGGTAGGGAAGGTGGTTTTGCCCCACAGGGCATATTTGGCAGTGTCTTTGTCACCCCTGGAGGCAGGAGAGATGCTAGTAGGCAGGGACTGGGGATGCTGCTGTCCATCCTACAATGCACAGGACAGCCCCAACCAAGAATTATCCTGCCTGAAGTGCCACTAGTGCTAAGGGGAGAAACCTTGATTAAGACAATAGTTATCAATTGTTGCTAAAACTGTTAGGTGAGGGGCTGATAGGCAATTTTAGAATGGACGGATCAGGCCAACTATACTGATCACTGCTGCTGCTGCTAAGTTGCTTCAGTCGTGTCTGACTCTGTGCGACCCCATAGACAGCAGCCCACCAGGCCTCTCTGTCCATGGGATTTTCCAGGCAAGAGTATTGGAGTGGGGTGCCATTGCCTTCTCCAATACTGATCAATCTTACCACAAAAAACGAGGTAACCAGTCTTTCTGTGTACATTGTTGTAGTATACGGAATATTCTCACTGAAAGAGCAAATCTGAACTTGACCAAGTCTCTAGCACAACACTGACTATGTGAAATTTGTAAGCCACATACATAATTAAATTTTCCCTTATTGGCACATTAATAAATAAAAAGGAACAGGTAGAAATTAATTTTAATAATATATTTTATTCAGCCCTAATATAAACAAATACTGTTGTTTCAACATATAAACATGATGAATGAAATATTTTACCTTTTCTGTACTGTCTTGAAATATGGCGCATATTTTACACTTAGAGAACCTCTCCATTCAGACTACTACATTTCAGGTACTCAACAGGCACATGAAGGGTGGCTGCTGTTTTGGACAGAACAGCTATGGAGTTAAACACCAATTTGTGGAACAACTGGAGGACAGAGAAATATGTTACACACAGTCCAAGGATGCAATCAGAAAAGATCCAGAATGCGAGAAATTCTTTAGGACCATGATCTGGTTTCTTTCACTGGAAAAAAAGTTGCAAAAAAAAGGCTGGGGGAAGTAAGGTGGGGGGAAGTGTTATTGATTTTAAATGGCTTATGAACTATACCGATCAGATGGATTGTGTAGATCTTGTTTGGATCCTGATTTGACCAAAACAACTATATAAAATTATGTTTTCAACACTAGCAATTTTTTTGATAATTAAATAATTGTTCATTTTGCTGTATAATTACTAGTATTGTGATTATAGTCAAAATCAGACTCCTTTTAAAGGCACATACTGAAATATTTTCAGATAAAGTAAAATTTTTCTTTTAGAAAAGGCAGAGGAACCAGAGATTAAATTGCCAACATATGCAGGATCATAGAAAAAGCAAGGGAATTCCGAAAAAACATCTACTTCTGCTTCATTGACTATGCTAAAAGCCTTTGACTGTGTAGATCACAACAAGCTGTGGAATATTCTTAAAGAGATGGGAATACCAGACCACATTACTTGCCTCCTTGGAAACCTGTATGCAGGACAAGAAGCAACAGTTAGAAACAGACTTGGAACAACGGACTGGTTCAAAAGTAGGAAAGGAGTACATCAAGGCTGTATACTGTCACCCTGCTTATTTAACTTATATGCAGAGTACATCATGTGAAGCACCACACTAGATGAATCACAAGCTGGAATCAAGATTGCAGGGAGAAATATCAGCAACCTCAGATATGCAGATGTTCAGTTCAGTTCAGTTCAGTCGCTCAGTCGTGTCTGACTCTTTGTGACCCCATGAATCTCAGCATGCCAGGCCTCCCTGTCCATCACCAACTCCCGGAGTCTACCCAAACCCATGTCCATCGAGTCGGTGATGCCATCCAACCATCTCATCCTCTGTCATCCCCTTCTCCTCCTGACCCCAATCCTTCCCAGAATTAGGGTCTTTTCCAATGAGTCAACTCTTCGCATGAGGTGGCCAAAGTATTGGAGCTTCAGCTTCAACATCAGTCCTTCCAATGAACACCCAGGACTGATCTCCTTTAGGATAGACTGGTTGGATCTTCTTGCAGTCCAAGGGACTCTCAAGAGTCTTCTCCAACACCATAGTTCAAAAGCATCAATTCTTCGGCGCTCAGCTTTCTTCACTGTCCAACTCTCACATCCATACATGACTACTGGAGAAACCATAGCCTTGACTAGACGGACGTTTGTTGGCAAAGTAATGTCTCTGCTTTTAAATATGCTGTCTAGGTTGGTCATAACTTTCCTCCCAAGGAGTAAGCATCTTTTAATTTCATGGCTGCAATCACCATCTGCAATGATTTTGGAGCCCCCCAAAATAAAGTCTGACACTGTTTCCACTGTTTCCCCATCTATTTGCCATGAAGTGATGGGACCAGATGCCATGATCTTAGTTTTCTGAATGTTGAGCTTTAAGCCAACTTTTTCACTCTCCTCTTTCACTTTCATCAAGAGGCTCTTTAGTTCTTCTTTGCTTTCTGCCATAAGGGTGGTGTCATCTGCATATCTGAGGTTATTGATATTTCTCCTGGCAATTTTGATTCCAGCTTGTGTTTCTTCCAGCCCAGCATTTCTCATGAGATATGCAGATGATACCACTCTAATGGCAGAAAGTGAAGAGAAAGTGAAGAGCCTCTTGATGAAGGTGAAAGAGGAGAGTGAAAAAGCTGGCTTAAAACTCAGTATTAAAAAAACTAAGATTGTGGCATCTGGTCTATCACTTCTGGCAAATACATGGGGAAAATGTGGGAACAGTGTCAAATTTCATTTTCTTGGGCTCCAAAGTCAATGCAGATGGTGACTACAGCCATGAAATTAAAAGATGCTTGCTCCTGGGAAAAATAACTATGTCAAACATAGACAGTGTTTTAAAAAGCAGAGACATCACTTTGCCAACAAAGTTCTGTCTAGTCAATGCTATGGTTTTTCTGGTAGTCATGTATGGATTTGAGAGGTGGACCATAAGGAATAGTGAACATGGAAGTATTGACGCTTTTGAACTATGGTGCTGGAGAAGACTCTTGAAGAGTCCTTTGGGAAGCAAGGAGATCAAACCAGTCAATCGTAAAGGAAATCAATCGTGAATATTCATTGGAAGGACTGATGCTGAAGCTGAAACTCCAATACTTTGGCCACCTGATGTGAAGAGCTGACTCATTGGAAAAGACCCTGATGCTGGGAAAGATTGAGGGCAAGAGGAGAAGGTGTGACAGAAGATGAGATGATTGGATGGTATCACTGACTCAATGGACATGAATTTGAGCAAACTCTGGGAGATAGTGATGGACAGAGAAGCCTGGTGCACTGCAGTCCATAGGGTCTCAAAGAGTCAGACACAATTTAGTGGCTGAACAACAAAAACAAAAGTAAAACAGTGTCTGTGACTTGCCTCACCATAGTTCACTGGAGAGGAAACAATATGAGTACAGGGTGTGAGGAAGGAGGACACAGGGTTGGCCATGAATTGATGATTCTTGAAAGCAGGTGATGGGTGCAGGAGTGGTCACTATATTATTTTCTTTACTTATGTAAACATTTATAGAATAAAGATTTAAGTGAAGATTTTAAAAATGTGCTTGGTTTTGGCAAATATTGCCTGTGGATATGTTTTGCTGTCTTGGGTCCGTGGCATGCCTGTGCCTCTGCCACTTGAAAGGGGCTCCCCGGAGGGGATTGCTGTCTTCCCCCCGTCCTGCTTTCCAAGAGAGTTGAAAAGAGCTGATGGTTGTATTACTTGTTGTCATTTAGGAATCCTAAGCTTTTCAGAAATAAGACATTCTCGAGATTTTGTGTAGTCCACCACTGAGAAAAGACCAGCAGCTGAAAGCTGGCATAAATGTTTATGTCAAGAACAAAAATAAAAGATAGAAACAGAAAGGGAATGGTTACATCACTAACCTTCTGAGACAGCATGCCCTTACTGGATACAGGAAATGGGTGCTTTTCACTGAAAACTTTACCCATAGGATATAATTTTAGGTGGTACAAAAGTCAGAACTCTTAAACTTTAAAAATGAAATTATTTATGTGTAATAAAATAAAAAACTACCTAGCATATCAAACTTGCAGTTTTATGGATGTTATCAATTGGAGCAGGAGGAGAAAGTATAGAATAGTAAGTCAGTTTAAACAAGATTATTAAATAGAAAATAGTAAAGATGGGACATAGATATGGCATGAGCTCCAAAGATGATTCACAAATTGGCAGATTTTGAGAAATGTGGAAATGAAGGTTTTCTTCTCAAAAAAAGAAAAAAAAAGCATATGAAAAAACAAGCACATTAAACAACTCAGGCTGAGAAATCATTTTTATCAAGAGTGATTTTCATTATGAGAATGACATATTTATTCCTGGATTAATCTCTCCAACTTGTGCCAAGACACATTTTCCCATATCTTGTGACTCCTAGAGCACATATCTTTTGGGAAAATATGAGAGAAAGGATGGTGGCTTTTGTTTTAGGGACAACATGTGTTGGGTAAAAAGTTCTGAATGGGGTGGAGAGATCTGCACTCTGTGACGGACATGCAGCCGGTCCCTTTACGCCTCCTGCCTCCTTCTCACCCCCGGAGCCCCACACAGCCTGGTGCCTGCTCCTCTCTGACCTTACCTGCTAAGTTCCGTAACACGGCCAACTTTCTGTTCTCCAACACACAAAACTTGTTCTCTCCCAGAGACTCTGCTTTTACACTTTCCTCTGCCTTTCCAAAGATCTTTGCTTGACCCGTTTCTTATCACTTAATCTCAGCTCCAATATTGTCTCCTCTCCAGCTCTGCCTATTGAAAGGACCACTTCTTCAATCACTGTTTATTACATTAACCTATTTTTGTCTTCTTCATAGAAACTAAGACTCCCAGCAATTATGCTGTTTGTTTGCTTGCTCCATGAAAGAGGAGTCTGTTTTGTTCACAGTATTTCCCCATCAAGTTGAATGGTGCCTGGCATGTGGAAGGAGCTTGGCAAATACTTGTTGAATGAAAACATGAATTAGATAAGCTGGGCTTTGGACTAGATCATCTCTGAGGGTCTCCTTCCAGCTATGAAGTACTATGATTTTCAAAATCCATCACAAAAAGCATTTATCTTTCCAATGGAGAGCTTTTCTCCACAAATCAGCCAAGATAGGATTTCCCAGGGCTTAACTGAAATGGTGCGTATGCAAGCCGAGTGAAACAGATGCCTTCGGGTGCCGACATGTCTTCCTCTGAGTTTAGCAACAGAGCAAAGAGCAATCATCATAATCAGTGCAGAGGTGGATGAGAGAGTAACCCCGTCTTTTGCCAAATTGCCTTTGTGGATGTCAGAGCCAGCTTCTCTGAAAACAGCCCTTTATTTAGAACATTACTCCAAGCAGAACTTGCCCCCCCACCCCCTTTTCTCTTACTCGAGCTCCCCAATTTGTCACATATGTGTTCAGTTGCTCTCTTAATATCAGTTTGGGTAACCCTGATGTGAGGGAGATGTGAGAGTCAGCCATTAGGTGTGTGAAGGTCTGATGAAAGTAACTTTAACACATCACCATTTACTTTGGCAGGGGCTCAGGCCAAGAGCAAAAGTCCTCTTGATGTGTCAAATTATAGATAAACACAAGTTTCAAAAACATTTGTGATATAACTGCAAATAAATGCTGGTAACTGGCAGGGTGCTCCGTTTACAAATAGTTCCTGTCAACCAAACAGTAAGAGGATAAACTTGAACGAAACTGACTTCCCAAACATTTGAAAGCACTTTAATAGCAAGGCTCTGAGGCTGAAAGTATAAAACAGAATAATAATTATGGCTTAAAATACCACCCAGCCAACAGCAAAGCTGTGCAGACTGTGCCTTGGGATCTTGGGTTTATCATGATGACTCAGTGTCAGATTCCTTGGGCCCCAACAATCTTTTGAAGACTCTCTGAGTTTTCCACACCCCTGCTTTGGGTTTGGGTTGGTCGTCCTCTTCAGGTCCCCAATCTGTGAAGCATGACCCTGGCAACTGACTAGAATGGTTGATACTTAAGAAGAAGACGTGGTGTATTTCTTCCATAAGTAGGGAGCTTCAGGCCTTGATAAAGTATTAATAGTTGCATCTGGCAGATTCTTTCTAAAGGGGCAAAGTCAACAGGGCCACTTGCTTGTGTGTGAGGCTGTTTGGTGATGGTAGTAGTGATAGAAGCAAAAATAGGGTATACCTCCTCCTCATTGGCCACTATGAGCTTTCATCCATCCATCTGTCCATGAGTATGTATTGAGTTCTTCTGATGTGCCAAACATCAGAATACATTGGGAAGAAAAGCTTTGTGCTGGACTCTGATCTCTATGAGAGAGTAAAACCCTGAAAGGGGAAGCCAGAGGTTTGACCCACACTCTGTTGTTTGTGTGCTCTAGGAGCTACAGATACAGCACTTGATCAGGTAGTAAATGGACGAAGCAGGCAGGAAATTTCATGTCACTCTGGAAATTTCTTGCCCCATGCACAAGAGTGGTGAGCCCCACCTCTGGTGAAGTGTTGTTCTGCTGAAAGACAGCACAGTTTTCCAGATTTTCAAGACAAGCAGGAAATCCTGACCTGTCTATAAGATGCAAAATTTCCTGCTTGTTTTGAAAATCTGGAAAGCTGTGCTGTTTTCAACCAGAACAAGATGAAATCTTGACCTGTAAGATGCAAAATCACTGGAGAAGGGAATGGCAAACCACTTCAGCATTCTTGCCTTGAGAACCCCATGAACAGTGTGAAAAGGCAAAAAAATATGACACTGAAAGATGAACTCACCAGGTCGATCGGTGCCCAATATGCTACTGGAGAAGAGCAGAGAGATAGGTCCAAAAGGAATGAAGAGGCTGAGCCAAAGCAGAAACTCCCAGTTGTAGATAGACATATCTGGTGGTGAAAGTAAAGTCCAATGCTGTAATGAACAATATTGCATAGAAATCTGGAATGTTAGGTCCGTGAATCAAGGCAAATTGGAAGTGGTCAAACAGGAGATGGCAAGGGTGAACATCAACATTTTAGGAATCAGTGAACTAAAATGGATGGTAATGGGAGAATTTAATTCAGATGACCATTATATCTACTACTGTGGGCAAGAGTCCCTTAGAAAAAATGGAGTAGCCCTTATAGTCAACAAAAGAGTCCAAAATGCAGTTCTTGGGTGCAGTCTCAGAAATGACAGAATGATCTCGGTTCATTTATAAGGCAAACCATTCAGTAATCCAAGTCTATGCCCCAACCAATAAGGCCGAAGAAGCTGAAGTTGAACAGTTCTATGAAAATCTACAAGACCTTCTAGAAATAAAAACAAAAAAGATGTCCTTTTCATCATAGGGGACTGGAATGCAAAAGTAGGAAGTCAGGAGATACCTGGAGTACCAGGCAAGGATGGCCCTGGAGTACAAAATGAAGTGGGGCAAAGGCTAACAGACTTTACCAAGAGAACACACTGGTCATAGCAAACACCCTGTTCCAACAACACAAGAGAAGACTCAACACATGGACATCACCAGATGGCCAACACCAAAATCAGATTGATTACATTATTTGCTTTATTGACTATGCCAAAGCCTTTGACTGTGTGGATCACAATAAATTGTAGAAAATTCTGAAAGAGATGGGAATACCAGACCATCTGACCTGCCTCTTGAGAAACCTGTATGCAGGTCAGGAAGCAATAGTTAGAACTGGACATGAACAACAGACTGGTTCCAAATAGGAAAAGGCGTACGTTAAGGCTGTATACTGTCACCCTGATTATTAAACTTATATGCAGAGTACATCATGAGAAATGCTGGGCTGGAAGAAACACAAGCTGGAATCAAGATTGCTGGGAGAAATATCAATAACCTCAGATATGCAGATGACACCACCCTTATGGCAGAAAGCAAAGAAGAACTAAAGAGCCTCTTGATGAAAGTGAAAGAGGAGAGTGAAAAAGTTGGCTTAAAGCTCAACATTCAGAAAACTAAGATCATGGCATCTGGTCCCATCACTTCATGGCAAATAGATGGGGAAACAGTGTCAGACTTTATTTTCGGGGGCTCCAAAATCATTGCAGATGGTGATTGCAGCCATGAAATTAAAAGATGCTTACTCCTTGGAAGGAAGGTTATGACCAACCTAGATAGCATATTAAAAAGCAGAGACATTACTTTGCCAACAAAGGTCCATCTAGTCAAGGCTATGGTTTCTCCAGTAGTCATGTATGGATGTGAGAGTTGGACGGTGAAGAAAGCTGAGCGCTGAAGAATTTATGCTTTTGAACTGTGGTGTTGGTGAAGGCTCTTGAGAGTCCCTTGGACTGCAAGAAGATCCAACCAGTCCATCGTAGGGGAGATCAGTCCTGGTTGTTCATTGGAAGGTCTGATGTTGAAGCTGAAGCTCCAATACTTTGGCCACCTCATGCGAAGAGTTGACTCATTGGAAAAGACCCTGATGCTGGGAAAGATTGGGGTCAGGAGGAGAAGGGGACGACAGAGGATGAGTTGGCTCAATGGCATCACCTACTCGATGGACATGGGTTTGGGTAAACTCCAGGAGTTGATGATGAACAGGGAGGCCTGGCGTGCTGAGATTCATGGGGTCGCAAAGAGTTGGACACGACTGAGCGACTGAACTGAACTGAACATTCTTTGCAGCCAAAGATGAAGAAACTCTATACAGTCAGCAAAAACAAGACCAGGAGCTGACTGTGGCTCAGATCATGAACTCCTTATTGCCAAATTCAGACTGAAATTGAATAATGTAGGGAAAACCACTAGTCATTCACGTATGACATAAATCAAATTCCTTATGATTATACAGTGAAAATAACAAAATACATTCAAGGGATTAGATCTGATAGAGTGACTGAAGAACTATGGATGGGGTTCATAACATTGTACAGGAAGTGGTGATCAAAACCATCCCCAAGAAAAAGAAATGCAAAAGACAAAATGGTCGTCTGAGGAGGCCTTACAAATAGCTGAGAAAAGAAGAGAAGTGAAAGGCAAAGGAGAAGGAAAGATATACCAACTGAATGCAGGGTTCCAAAGAATAGCAAAGAGAGATGAGAAAACCTTCCTAGGTGAACAATACAAAGAAATAGAGGAAAACAAAAGAAAGGGAAAGACTAGAGATCTCTTTAAGAAAATTAGAGATACCAAGGGAACATTTCATGCAAAGATGGGCACAATAAAGGACAGAAATGGTATGGACCTAACAGAAACAGAAGGTATTAAAAAGAGGTGACAAGAATACACACAAGAACAGTACAAAAAGAAGTCTTAATGACCTGGATAACCACCATCGTGTAATCACTCACCTAGAGTCAGACATCCTGGAATGCGAAGTCAAGTGGGCCTTAGGCAGAAGCATTACCAACAAAGCTAGTGAAGATATGAATTCCAGCTGAGCTATTTCAGATCCTAAAGATGATGCAGTTAAAGTGCTGCAGTCAATATGCCAGCAAATATGGAAAACTCAGCAGTGGCCACAGGACTGGAAAATGTCAGTTTTCATTCAATCCCAAAGAAAGACAATGCCAAAGAATGTTCAAACTACTGCACAATTACTCTCATTTCACATGCTAGCAAGGTAATGCTCAAAATCCTTCAAGCTAGGCTTCAATAGTATGTGAACCAAGAGTTTCCAGATGTACAAGCTGGATTTAGAAAAGGCAGATGAACCAGAGATCAAATTGCCAACATCCGTTGGGTCATGGAAAAAGCAAGAGAATCCCAGAAAAACATCTACTTCTACCTCATTGACTACACTAACGCCTTTGACTGTGTGGATCACAATAAACTGTGGGAAATTCTTCAAGAAATGGGAATATCAGACTGCCTTACTTGCCTCCTGAGAAACCTGTATGCAGGTCAAGAAGCAACAGTTAGAAACAGACATGGAACAATGGACTGGTTCCAAATTGGAAAAAGAATACATCAAGGCTGTATATTGTTACCCTGCTTATTTAACTTATATGCAGAGTACATCATGCAAAATGCCAGACTGGATGAAGCACAGCTGGAATCAAGATTGCTGGGAGAAATATCAATAAATTCAGATATGCAGATGACACCACTCTTATGCCCCAAAGCAAAGAGGAACTAAAGAGTCTTTTGATGAAAGTGAAAGAGGAGAGTGAAAAAGCTGGCTTAAAACTCAACATTCAAAATATGACAATCATGGTATCTGGTCACATAACTTCATGGCAAATAGATGGGAAAACAACGGTAACAGTGACAGTCTTTATTTTCTTGGGCACTAAAATCACTGCAGATGGTGACTGCAGCCATGAAATTAAAAGATGCTTGCTCCTTGGAAGAAAAACTATGACCAACCTAGACAGCATATTAAAAAGCAGAGACATTACTTTGCTGACAAATGTCTGTATAGTCAAAGCTATGATTTTTCTGGTAGTCATGGACAGATGTGAGAGTTGGACCATAAGGATGGCTAAGTGCTGAAGAATTGATGCTTTCGTACTGAGGTGTTGGAGAAGACTCTTGAGAGTCTCTTGGACCGTAAGAAGATCCAACCAGTCCATCCTAAAGGAAATCAGTCCTGAATATTTGTTGGAAAGACTGATGCTGAAGCTGAAGCTCCATTACTTTGGCCACTTGTTGCGAAGAGCCGACTCATTGGAAAAGACCCTGATGCTGGGGAAGATTGAAGGCTGGAGGACAAGGGGATGGCAGAGGATGAGATGGTTGGATGGCATCACCAACCGAATAGACATGAGTTTGAGCAAACTCTGTGAGATAATGAAGGGCAGGGAAGCCTGGTGTGCTGTAGTCCATGGAGTCACAAGGAGTCACACGTGACTGAGAGACTGAACAACAACAAAATGCAGAATCCTGCCATTTTATTCATTATTATTTTTTAAAATTTTGGCTGTGCTAGATCTTCACTGTGCTGCACAGGCTTCTTTTGTTGTTGAGTATGGGCTCTAGAACATGAAGGCTCTGTAGTTGTGGTAATGCAGATTCTAGAACTGGCTCTCTAGTTGTGGTGCACAAGCTTAGTTGCCCTATGGCATGTGGGATCTTAGTTCCCTTACCTGGGATTGAACCTGTGTCCCTGGCATTGGAAGGTGTATTCTTAACCCCTGGACCACTAAGGAAGTTCCCAAATCTCTCCATTTTAAATACTGTTGACTTGGTTTTAAAAAACACCAGGGCAGAATTAATCAGAATCCGGTCTCCAGTCTCTTAGGGTGCCGTGTTCTTTGCAGTTTGTTCATCACTGAGAGAGAAGTTCTCAGTCTGTGGAGTCTGACGCTCTGTGCGATGACTTCCCGGCTGCTGATGGAGCAGGAGGGAGGCCGTCCTGGCAGGGCACTTGCCCCCACGGTTTCAGCCCATGGAGTGCTGTTTCTGCTGATGTTCCCAGATGTCATTTGCATGTTCCTTGTCCTCTTAGATCAGGCTAGATTGCCTAAAATCCACCAATTCCAAAGTACAGAACCCTGCCCAAGCTTTGTTGAATTCCTGGAGACGGGAATCTTCTCTCTCTCCCAGGTTGCTGCATCACCCCTTGAAATTACACTGTGCCCAATCATGGAACTTGATTGTTTCTTTGAATTCCATCACAAGCTAACTCAGTCACCCAAAATATTTGTAGACTTTACAGTAGACACTTTTGGTAGGGGCTGAGGTGGGGTTCAGGAAACTGAAGAAGTTTTATTTTGCAGGAAGGAAAATTAACTTCATGTGGAATAGCAGACATGTTTATTTTTAAGATGCCATTTCACCTGCTCCTTGCCTGCTCAATATTTACTAGTTATAGCATCTGAGAAAGTTATGTACACTTTCTGTGCCTGGTTTCTCATATTTAAAATGAGGACTATAAGAATATCTACTTACAAGATTGATTTGAAGAGGAAATAAGTTAATATAAGTAAGATGATTAGAATGTGGCCAGATACTATAGATAGATCAAGAAAAGAAAGAAAAAGAAGGAAGGACAGAAAGAAAGAGAAAGAAAGAAAGAAAAGAACATTAGGCTATTGTTATTTTAATTTCTGATTCCTCTCATTTCCTTCTCCATTCTGTTTGCTCCTCATAACCTGTCCTCCTCCCATTCAGGAACAAAAACAAAAAATTGCTCATGAGTCTCCTCTATTCTCTCCCAGAATAGTTTGTCTTCTTTCTCCTCTGAGGTCTTGGCTCCTGCTGATGTCATATCCCAAGTATGTCATATCCTGCTGATGTCATATCCCAAGTATGTCATATCCTGATGATGTCATATCCCAAGTCATTTACCAAGGTATTTTTCAAACAATGATAGTTTCCTCCCTAAGAGATATTAAGATGTCAAATGTCAAGACAATAGTTTTTTCAACTTGTTATGTTTATATATATAACACAAAGGGTTCTGTAGCTTAAAAATAAATGTTAAAAATACTGACTTGGTCTTCAGGGTGTCTTCAGCCTCTTAAATTCTGTGGTTCTGGGGAAATAAAGGTTCCTGGCAGTGTGAGATGCCTTAGTCCATGTCTTCTAGTGATAGATTAGGGGAGAGGACACATTGGAACACCCAGCCTAGCCAGGCCTCCTCCAGGCACATTCCCAGGAGCTTGGAGATACTGTTGGCCCTTTTCTGAGCAGTCAAGGGGGCTGCAGTGCCAGAAGGCTAGAACCTAGCACAATATTCAGATAACATGCTTCTCTCCTAAAAAAAAAAATATTCTATACCTCTCAGAATATTTCTAGCCTCTTAACCCCACTCCACCTGGGGGAAATTCAGTCACACAGATGATGTAGAAGGAGGAAACCTTTCTTTCTCTTATTGAAGAGAAAGTATTATTGTAGAGCTTCTTAATCTTACTTTAAGAAATACAAAATCCCCCAAATCTATTATCTTTCTCATCCTCCAATAAAGTCAATAATCATATCTGTGTATGCATATATATATATGTATATATATATGCTTTATACTTTTCATGAACCATATTTCTATTAGAATGTTCATAAAGGATAGCAACACTAAAAAGTAAAAACCTCCAAATTCTATCTTGGTTTCAAATCTACCCAATGAGTCCTTCCCTCCTTGCCACTCTGGCCTAGATAAGAGACTGGGAGTCTGATTTTTAAGCTGTTGGTTGCTGTCCTTGGCATTTGTCAGAGTGAGAGGTTGATTTTGGAAGCATTATAATAGAAACTGTCTATTGTAGGTTTGGGAAATAGATACAGACAAAATTAGAGGAACAGGAAAGACATGTTCTGCAATCCATTTCACACAGGTGTGTCATGGAAAGAACACAGCAGACTTGGCTTTGAGTTTCAACTCTGATACTCACTAGGTTTGTGATCTTGGGCAAATAAAATTAACCTGTCTGAGCCTAGATTCTTCCTCTGTAATATGGAGTGATAATATGGGGACTCTGAGCAACAGATGTGATTATGAATGGCAGCCTGGCCACATTTGTACCCACAGGCTAGTGAGAATATCTGAAATACCAGTTATGGATGTAACTACTTAACCTACAGTAGGTTCTTAAGACATTTGAAATCCCTTCATCTCTTTCCCATTTGTTTTGGAGCCAGAGACCGTATGTCTTACTTAGAGCTAATCATTTTTGCTTTGATGATTGCATTTTATTGAAAATTTCTTACAATTTAATAGTTGAAAGAGACTTTAAATGATCAGGTGACCCAGCTCTTCCAGTGGGATTAAAGAAGCTTGCAGTTTAAATCAGTATAAAATAAAACATTTAAGGAAACAAGAAAACTTGGAATATCTGAGGGACTCAAAAGGAGTTGATGTCTTTAGGCACCTGATCAGGGCTAATTATAACAATTGGCTAATACATTTTTGGCAAGAGCTTCCTAGTAGTGAAGGCAAAGTGAAAACATGTTGGGTTGCTTAGTTTTGGTTTTCTGACAATGGAAAACATACACATTTTTCTGTAGAGACAAACTTTTTCCTGGAACCAAACTTGAGCATTTATCACATGACTCATTGTATAAAGGACACTGCAGGACAGAATGGACAGTATATCCCTCCATGACGTCTTACAGAATGTGTAGTTTTTCATCTGAATGTTCTCATCTTGAAGATGTGTAAAGTAAACATTCTATAGTAACTCAGAACCCTCTTTCCAATACACTGAGAGAATCTGAAATAAACCAAGAAAGAGAATCACTTATGCTGCCCTCCTTACCACTAATCTCTGGAGAAAAACTTTGGAGGCATCTTCTGAAGGCAGTCATCATCATCATCATTGTCATGATTATAACTACTTTTTGTCAAGCACAAGTGCGTTTTATAAGTATAAGCAGGTTAACTAAGGCTTAGTATTAATAACATTAAATAACTCTTCCAAGATTACACAGATCATCCTGGTTTCTAACTACCTTTGGTTGATTGTGGTTCCTCAAAGCATTGAGTTGAGGAGGACCCTGAGGCCACATTGGGCAACAGGAGGCACAAGTCCCCTGATCAGCCCATGATATTTGTGTGTGAGAGAGCAGTGAGACCCTGTGGCCATGCCTTTGACATCATCGTGCGTTTACATTTTCCTACTATGTGTAAGTATGTGTTAGTTGCTCAGTCATGTCCGACTTTACAACCTTATGGACTATAGCCTGCCAGGCTCCTCTTTCCATAGAATTCTCCCGGCAAAAATATTGGAGTGGGTTGCCATTTCCTTCTCCAAGGGATCTTCCTGACCGGGGGATTGAACCCTGGTCTTCTGCATTTCAGGCAGATTCTTTGCCATCTCAGTCACCAGAGAAGCCCAAAGCAAATTTCATGATAGTAATTAGCAGATGAAGATGTTGCCTATAATTCCTCTATACTTCTTAGTGGAAATATCCCAGGATGTATGGTAGTTGACTATTTTTTATTATATACCAATTGGAGCTTCAGGATTCCTAGAAACCTGATATATGTACATAGAAAATCCAACCCACCCACTAAAGAAGCCAAAGGCCTTAATGCAAATTAGTTATTAATGTGAATTGAATGTCTATATAAGTCAATTTACAAATATAGTACCTTTTTTAATCTTACTCATAGTTAATGACTAGGTTTTGCTATTGTTGAAGAAAAGTTAAAGTCCCTCAATCGTGTCCAACTCTTTGCGACCCCATGGACTATACAGTCCATGGAATTCTCCAGGCCAGAATACTGGAGTGGGTAGCCATTCCCTTCTCCAGGAGATATTCCCAATCCAGGGATCGAACCCAGGTCTCCCGCATTGCAGGTAGACTCTTTACTGTCTGAGCCACAAGGGAAGTTGTGGCATTCAATTAAATAATATAACTCATCCAGAGCTGAAAATTTTGAGGGTCTCTGTGTGATACTGCAAAGCAATTCAACAATTGCAGGTGGAATGCAACAGTTGTAATGTAGTGAGGCTGTATCCTGAAGGGCTGTGGTCCCTCATGATTGAAGCCTTTTTTCCAAGGATGTATGAGACAGTGAGCAGATCACCTTAGGGTGGGCTGCTGCTGCTTTTTCCTTTTCAGACTCTGCATCTGGTGAAAGAACCATCTCTTCCCCCATCCAGAAAGCACAAGGTTCTGGCAGAGCTGACTCCACCACCTGGGGTAGGCAAGGACCCACTCTGGCACCATATCCCCCAACCAGTGACGGATGCAGAGTTAGATACATGTTACCAAGGCAGGCCAATTAAGATCTCCTTAGCACTGGGCAGGACCTAGAAGGTAAAGGTACTTGCTGTTGTTGAGTTGCTAGGTTAGTAGAATAAACACCAATTGCTGCTGGTAGACATACTCCCTCAGAATGAATCTAGCTCCCAAGAAAGTAGTGGTGAATGGAGAAAGAGGGATTCGAAATTTTGAGTATGTACACAGAGTTGTGCATCCATCACCACAGTCAAATTGAGAACATTTTTATTACCTAAAAAAGACATTACTTTACCAGCAAAGGTCCGTCTAGTCAAAGCTATGGTTTTTCCAGTGATCATGTATGGTTGTCAGAGTTGGACTATAAAGAAAGCTGAGCACCGAAGAATTGATGCTTTTGAACTGTGGTGTTGGAGAAGACTCTTGAGAGTCCCTTGGACTGCAAGGAGATCCAACCAGTCCATCCTAAAGGAGATCAGTCCTGGGTGTTCACTGGAAGGTCTGATGTTGAAGCTGAAGCTCCAATACTTTGGCCACCTGATGTGAAGAACTGACTCATTGGAAAAGACCCTGATGCTGGGAAAGACTGAGGACAGGAGGAGAAGGAGATGACAGAGGATGAAATGGTTGGATGGCATCACCGACTCAATGGACATGAGTTTGAGTAAACTCCAGGAGTTGGTGATGGACAGGGAGGCCTGGCGTGCTGCATTCCATGGGGTCACAAAGAGTTGGACACAACTGAGCGACTGAACTAAACTGAACTGAAAAAGGACATCCCGCTCCACTTAAGCATCATCCTGTGCCCCTTCAGGCGCCCTCTGTCAGGCCCGGGCAGCCATTAGTGTGCTTTCCCCCTCTCTGCCCAGATTTGCCTGCTTTGGACATTCCATGTATTGGTCCTCAGCTCTTCTTTAATTAATCTTAACAAGTCCCTTTACTCCTGGCAGCCCTTATTAGAATTAAAATTTTTCATATGTGTAATTATTTGTTTAATATGTATCTCTCCATTAGACTATACATTTCACCAGGGCATGGAATTCCTGTGTTTTATTCACCATTGTACCCCCAGTGCCTACCCCAATGCCTGTGTACCACAGAATAGACACTTAATGATATTTACTCAATGAATAAAGGAATGAATGGATGGTTCAGTGAATAAATTAGATACCCACCCTGCTGTCACCACCAAAGTAGATTCGGAAATACCAGTCTACTTAATATACTGAAAGAGGTTGATCTGGTTAACTTACTTTAGTACTGGTTCCCCATGTTGGGCAGAAAGAGAAATAAACACGTCCCCACTTGGATGGCTTCTCACTCTGTTTAGTGAGACAGAGTGTGATTATATATGCAGATGTGTAATATTTGTAAATGAGAAGTGGATTGTTTGTGTATAGGAGTGGAGGAGGGAGAGACTGGGTAAGCTGGAGCTAAGTTAAAGTAAACTATTTATTGCACTAACTAAGCCACAATGTGGCCACTGCCAACTGGTCACAACTGCTGTTTCTTTTTTCTTTTTCCCTTAAAGGCCTTCGTGTCTGCAAGATACACTCTGAGTAATAAGAAAGAAAGAATCCTAATGCTCAGAATTTGCTCGTGTCATCCTTGACTGTTTGGGGCCTTATTCCATGAGTGTTTAGGTCTGGTTGTTTCCTGTCTGTGCCTGTAATGACACAGGGAAGAATGGAATGGGAGGGAAGTCAGATGCATGCCTTGTCACTTGAGCGCAAGCAGCTTATGGAGTGGGAAACACACGTCCCCACTTGGATGGCTTCTGTACTCTGGGGCTTGGCAAAGCTGTTGCTGAAAACATTGAACAAAATAAACTACAGAAGATAGCAGGAATGCAGGAAAAGTCATGCAAAAACAAATTGGTGATTCATAGAGATTACAGTCTAATGGCTACAAGATTTTCCTTGCTTTGATTTGGATTTTTTCAAGAAATCAGTTGCAGTAGAGGCTCCCTTGGTGGTTAAACATGAGAGGGGATTTTCTAGAAATAATGAGTTTCTGTTTGGAGTGTTTGTTTTATTTTTAATAAAGCAAATATTGTTTTTATTCCCTTACTTCTCCACTGAAGAAATAAATCTTTAAGTAATCCCTGTTTCTGGATGCAGGCAGCATAAAGAATACACACAAACAGAAAGATTATTTCAGAGATGGGTTTGTGTTTTTTTTGTCATTCACGAGCATTTCAAAAATTATGTAAGTGTTGGTAATGCTAAACGTGGCATCAGCTAGTACAGAGATGTGTGTGTGTGTGTGTGTGTGTGTGTGTGTGTATTTCTGACCCCTCTCGTGCCCAGAAAAAATGAATATCTCTATTTATTATGATCTAAGATTATAATTGATTTTTTTTAAAAAAAGACTCAAGATTCAAATAAAGCCCTAATCAGAGCTGTGTGTGTGTATGTGTGTGTTTAGTCGTTAAGTTTTGTCTGTCTCTTTTGCGACCCCATGAACTGTAGCCTTCCAGGCTCCTCTGTCCATGGGATTTCCCAGGCAAGAATACTGGAGTGGTTTGCCATTTCCTTCTCTAGAGAATTTTCCCACCCCAAGTATCAAACCCACATCTCCATTTGCAGGTGGATTCTTTGCTACTGAACCACTAGGAAAGCCCCTAAATTTTGACCAGTAGGATATTTAATAATATATTTTTTGGAGTGTGTTGCCCAGCAAAGGAACATACACACACCTACATAGTGTGATAAGTAGGAGGAGCCTTGCAGTGTTTCACTTCACCAGCTATCCCCCAACCAAATATCTCCCACTTATCTAGCTTTCACTGTTAAATTCACCATTCATTCCTTGTTTCTTTAGACAATTCAGTACCTTCTAAATTCATATGATGGTAAAAATAACCTAGGATGCTTGTTAAAATCATAGATTCTAGGTCCCGCCCCAAATGGAACCAGACTCCTGAGACAAACCTCTCTTTTTAGTAAATGCCCTAAGTGATGCTATGGCCAGAGAAATTTAGGGAAAATGGGGCTAATGATTATTTTCCGGTTTCATTTTTTGATAACAAAGCACTTTCATGAAACCCTTTCATATGACCTTACCATGTGTCTGTGACAAAAATATAATCATTCCCATTTTACATACAAGGAAACTGAGCCTCTGAAAGGTAAAGTAGACAGAGTAAGGTCACTTGGGGGAAAGACCTTGACTCCAGGCCACATAGCTTTTAATCCAGATCCTCACCACTAAGCCCTACTGCCTTCCAGGAGCTTGTGGTAATGATAATAACACTCCAGCCAAGACAGTCTTCTCTGAACAAAATATGGACAGTCTGCCTGCAATACAGGAGACCTGGGTTCAATTCCTGGATTGGAAAGATCCCCTGGAGAAGGGAATGGCAACCCACTCCAGTATTCTTGCCTGGAAAATCCCACAGATGGAGGAACCTGGTGGGCTACAGTCCATGGGATTGCAAAGAATCGGAACCTGACTGAGTGACTATCACTTACTCACTCACTCACTCTGAAAGTACCCAAAGGGCCTTGAAGAAAGAGAAGTCCTTTAATAGCTGAGGAGGAGAGAAGAGAGTAGGTGAATAAAGTCATGGAAATGTATCAGCTGATTAATAAGAAGCTATTGAAAAATGGTTGGAGCCTAAGAGCTTTGTAGAGTCTCCTCCATGGAACTCTGGTTCTGTAAGATACTCCATGAAAAGGGGGTTCTTGACTCAAACAAATTTGTAAAATGTGGTGAACTTCACTCCAGTGAACAGATTCCCAAAGGACATCTGCATATTAAAAGGCTCTGAGAAGTTCTGCTGCAAAGAAATTTAATTAAAACTTTAAACTTGCAATAGCCAAACTTATTTGACCATGGAATTCTCCCCTCATTTTTCCATAAACATCTGTCTGAACACACTTTGGGGAATGCTGGCCTAGGATATAGATTGAGAATGTATCCATGGGAGTTTTTAATACCGCAGTTACACCAAGTTAAAGATTCTGTTCTTTTTCTTTTCTTCCTATTGTTTCTTTGCTTGTTCTGAAGAGAGAGAAACAGATACTATCCATAAAATAGGCAACGGAGTATTCTTCTCACTGAAGTTTGTTGATTCTCTCTTGTTACTAACACAAAGCAAGTGTGTGGCAAGAGAACCAAGCAGGAGCTGAGCTAAGCCCTGGAATGTGGAAACCCGGTCTGTCTGGAGCCCAGCCTCTTTCCAGGCATCTGGACCGGAGGCCTAGCTTGTCTTCTTTTCTGCCCTTGCTATCTGCCTTTCTGGGGACGAGACAGTCTAAGGATGTTGCTCCATTGGCAGGCTTGTTGGTTTTTGTGTATTTAACCAGGTTGATTCAGAGGGACTCTTCATTCCAGGGCTGTCTTGGACCCCACGACTGTCCAAAACAAGATCCAGGTGGCTTCCAGTCAGAGAGAATAACAGCAAAAACACAATTAAGCAGGCTTGCCAACTGCATCAGTCTTCACAAGATGAACACCACTCTGGCAAGAATGGGAATGCTATCTGCTTATGGTTATGAGTCCTGTTTGTTGGGGCCTAATGGCACCCAGAGATGCCTCCTCAGCTTGAATGGGTAGTTGGGTGGAGATGGGCGTGGTGCACAGTAGTCCAGATGGTTGGATGAGGCTCAAAAAGAGGGTGTGGGGTTAGGAAGGAATGATCTTCCTTCCTTGTTCTTTTTAACTTAGCCTTTAAGCAGTGAGATTCATTATTTCAGTTGTTTGTGTTTAGCTGTTTTGGAGAGGATTGTTTTCTCAGTAGTGTGAACTTTGCTGTTATTGTTCAAATGGATCCTGACCTTGATGGGTCCTAGGTCTGACAGAGCAAAATGGCAGCTGGAGGAGCGTAGGGTGAAGATGTTTTGTTTGGAAAGACAGTGTTTTAAAAAGTGAATTTGCATGCATTCTCAAGGAATGGTTTATCCCCATCTCAGTGTCTCCAGTGGTTTGCTGATGAATATTTAATGACCAGCTCTCCAAAAATTAATAAGGTGTGCATATATGTGTGTATATACACACATAAATTTATTCTAAATTGACATAAAGGATGTATAACAAATTTATAAATAATAAAAAATATACAGTATTCTTTCTTATCAATTTCATATAGCCAATTGATTCTCACAGGATTATTTCATCAAACTGTTTTATCCATAGCCAACCTATGGGTTACAACTAACAAGTTTTGCTCCAACATCAATATTTGTTGATATTTTTGTCTATTTTAGCATGTAAGATGAAAGTGAAACAATGAAGATATATGTTTAGAGTTGCCAGATTTAACAAATAGAAACACAGAAGGCTCAGTTAAATTTGAATTTTAGATAAACAAATACACTTTTAGTATAAGTATGTTCTGAACAATATTTAAGATTACTTAGGCTAAAAATAATCTTGTTGATTTGAAAGTCAAGTTTAACTGGGCATCTTGAGTTTTTTTGTCTAGCACTAAAAAACTCCACTTGTTCTTCAGTGACGTGAGTGACTTTTTGCTGAATCACATGCTAGGTTTTGAATACTAGGAGATTATTTCCTCATTTTTTGTGCTGTTTGATGTGTAACAACTATAATCATATCACAATTTTAAGTTTTATCATCATGAATGACATTTTTGCCATCATTTTCTTCAGTTTAGAAAATCAACAAAACAATAAAACAAGCCCTGGACTTCCCTGGTGGTCCAGTGGTAACGAATCTACCTGCTAATGCAAGAGACATGGGTTTAATCCCTGATCTGGGAAAATCCCACAGGCCGCAGAGCAACCAAGCCCATGCGCCCCAAATATTGAGCATGTGCTTTAGAGCCCAGGAGCCACAACTAACTGAGCCCTCATGCTGCAGTGACTGAAGCCTGTGCACCCTAGAGCCCGTGCTCTTCCTCAAGAGAAGCCACTGCAATGAGAAGACAGTGCACTGCAACTAAAGGGTAGCTCCTACTTGCTGCAACTAGAGAAAGCCCAAGCTCAGCGATGAAGACCTAGTACAACCAAAACTAAATAATAAATAAATAAAATTATTATGAAAAAAAGAATCTGCCTGCCAATGCAGGAGACATGGTTTCAATTCCTGGTCTGGGAAGATCCCACATGCTGTGGGGCAAGTAAGCCCATGCACCACAACTCCTGAAGCCTGCCCGACTGGAGCCTGTGCTCTGTAACAAGAGAGGCCACCGCAGTGAGAAGCCCAAGCACCACAATGAAGAATAGCCTCTGTTCCCCCCGACTAGAGAAAGACCCAGCATAGCCAAAAACAATTAATTCTAAAAAAGAATTAAAAAAAATAAACCAAGTCCTGATTTGTAGCGTTTGGTAATTTCTGTACTGTCTAAACTTCCCCCATAGCCAATTTCAACTTGACATCACTAAACAAGGTATTGGGAAGAGATATGCAGGGACACACAGTATAACATTTCCACAAACTGCTATTTAGTCCAAGCTTGCTCTGCTTGCTGCTCGACAAGCCAGTGAATCTAAAAGATGAGGGGTTGAGGCCAGGAGGAGACTTTTTCGGGCAGCTGGCTGACTGAGACGATAGCAGGCTAGCGCCTCAAAATAACCATTTTATTGGGGTCTGGATACTAGGTTCTTTCATAGAGCAGAGATGGGGGAGGTGAGGAAGAAGCCTGGCATGCTACAGTCCCTGGGGTCGCAGAGTCCGACATGACTGAGTGACTGAACCGAAGTGAACTGAGGAAGCAAAGTAAAAAGGCCATTAATCTTGCAAGCATCTCCTAGAATGACAAGCCTCAGGCAGGGGATGTGTTAATTTCTCCCTTCCTGCCATTTACAGGTGGACAGGGGTCTGAACAAAGGCACTTTAACAGAAAGACAGAGGGGCAGGATTCTCTGAGGCAGGCCATTCTTCTATATGCTTATAATAACAAAATCTACTAAAAGCAAGTCAAAGAAACATTTCCAACATGGAGTCAGAATGGGCCTTCTTCTCTGCAACAAAACCACCTCAAAAGCATAGATAAAAGCACTTTTTAGTAAAATAATTAGTAAGTGGTGAATTCTGAGTGTGTATTCCCTTTGTTTTTAATGTAATTTATTGAGTGTTTAGTTGATGAAAGCTTTGTTTAACCAGGCTTGCAAAAGTCCTAACAATAATACAATTGACTCTAGCATGCTGGCAGTACCACTCCAGCATGTTATAAAATTTGTCCATATCATCCTACACCCAGCTTATTTTATTCATTTACAAAATCTGCTTGACTTGTAGAGGTACTTGAGTTTGTGACCTTTGTTAAGTTGTTGGGAGAGAAAAAAAAAAAAGGAAAACAAGGAAAAAATGATACAGTCCTTCTCTCGGGAATGTTAAGCTGCTCAAAGGGAGTACCTGTGTGCATACTAAGTTGCTTCAGTCGGGTTCGACTCTGTGCGACCCTATGGACTGGTAGCCCACCAGGCTCCTCTGTTTGTGGGAGTCTCCAGGCAGGAATACCGGAGTGGGTTGCCATGCCCTGCTCAAAAGGAGTAATGAGCATTTATTGAGCATCTTCTCTATTTTAGACACTGTTCTCTACCACAGATTTTAAGTTACAAACTTATAAGATCCTATGCTATGTAAAAGCCAGAAAGGTAGAGGGGACATGCACTCTAACCTTTCTGTAAGGCAGAAAGTTAAGAGATAAAATAAAAATTCCTACCACGGTTGCGGTACTGTTGATTATCTATACCCATAATTAAGGATTGGAAGGGATTGTGTATAAATAATTGCTCCTTTAGGGCAGTGGTCTTAAGGGGTGATGCATTTTCTTCTCTATTGTCTTTTGATGTTTTGGTGAAGATGTTTGGTGAAGATTTTCTGAAGACCACTAAAGTCTGCAATTTAGACAACAAATGCGTTAAATTCATCAAAGGGGCATTCCTCTGTGCTTGGGCAGCGTTTCTGGAGCACATGGAGCATAAGCTAGGCCTTGAAGAGCGGGAGGGATTCAGATAAACAGGAAAGCATTCCAGGCAGGGCACACGTAAAGGGTTAGAGATAGCTATTTTGAAGGAACAATAAATAAGTCTGGCTGGAGAAGGTTCGGATTTATATGTGTATGTGAAAGCTGTATAAAACCAGGGTCCCACGAAGTCTGTTCTTGGCATAGAATCAAATTCAAAGAACTAACAGTTGGGAAAATTGAAACTAACTTAAATCTTTACTACAGCTTCTTATTCTATGCTATGCTAAGTTGCTTCAGTCGTGTCCAACTCTGTGCGACCCCATAGAGCTTCTTAGGAAACACAAAAAAGCTGGAGGACTTCTACCTCTTGTCACCAATTTTTCCCTTCCCTTAGATTCTCATCTCTTGTGGTAAATTATTCTCTACTTTTTTCAGCATTTCTCTACTCCACTGATTACCTCAATCTTCCCATGAAGTCTTAGGACAGGGTTGAATGGCAACCAGAATTTTCCTTAGCGGGTGGGAGAGAGGAATAGGCTGTGCACCAATGCAAAGGTATTTTTTGTCTGACACATCTAACAATAATATGGAAATAAACCTAAACATAATAATTGCATCTATAAGTAATTTATTTACACTTCCTCTTTTCAACTGTATAATATTAAATTGTGTTCATTTCTTGATTTCTGTGTGTTCTCCCTTATGTTAAACCTTTGTGCTTGATTGTTTATTTTCATGTAATATTTATTTCCTCTTTTACCTACCAAGTTTTTGTTAATCCTGAAGGATTCGGTTTAGAAGTGACTTTACTCAGAAGCCTTCTTCAACCGCACAAACTGGACTAGTTGCATCTCCCCCCACCACCCCCCACCAAACCCATTGTCCTGGATACTTCCTCCTGCTTTAGCACTTACTGCATAATTTTAAAATGACCTATTTTGCCTGTCTTGTCTGAATTGGACTGGGAAAAATTTGTAGGTCTTATCGCTAAGAGTCGGACGACTGAGGGACTTGACTTTCACTTTTCCCTTTCACGCACTGGAGAAGGAAACGGCAGCCCACTCCAGTATTCTTGCCTGGAGAATCCCAGGGACGGCGGAGCCTGGTGGGCTGCCCTCTATGGGGTCGCACAGAGTCGGACACGACTGAAGCGACTTAGCAGCAGCAGCATGTAGTGTGTGGTACATATGTTTATATATGTGTATTTGTATATACATATTTACATGTTTATATATGTATTCAAGATGTTTTATATGATATTATATTTAATATCAATAAACGTTTGTATGTGTGTCTATTCAAACATATTTATTCTCTTTTTATATATTTTGGATAAATTAATCCATTTACTGACAACTTCTATGTGACAAGTACTGTTTTAAGCAATTTGCAAACGTCTCTCTTTTCCTGCTCTAACTAACCATATAAAGTAGGAGTTACCTTTAATTCTTGAATAAGAAATCTAGGATTCTAAGAGGTGTAGTGGTTGCCCAAGGACATACCACCAGGAAATGGCAGCAACCAAATTTGGACCCAAGCCTGTGTATGACATAGACCCATGTGTATAGGCATTAAAAAAAAAAAATCCATTAGGGAGTCTGCTTTCAGTGGGGTGAGGGGAGAAGACGTGTCACCAGACAGGAAGGTGGAGACCATTTGGGATTGTCAGCCAGGTCCTTGGTTGGCCACAGGGAGAGGAGTCTGTGCCAGCTAGCTGCTGCTGATGGAAATAAATAGTGAGAAGAGAGTTTAGAAGGGATGCAGGCCTGTAGTTAAGAGACAAGCTTCCTTTTATTTGCTCCCTTTTTTAAAGATGTTTGAATATAAACAGCATTTGCTTTCAGTAAAAGTCTCTTGCCCCTCTTTGGAGGACCGTGAATGAGCCTGTGTGGTGGTCCTCATAGGTGACAAGCACATGTTGTCTTCTAAAACTGAGAACAATCACATAAGCTTGTCAGTGTTTCCTATAGCTGCTGTAGCAGAGTACCATAAATGTAGTGGGTTACAAAAACACAAATTGATCTTTAAGTTTTGTAGGTCAGAAGTCCAACAGGATCTCAAGAACTGAAATCAAGGGGTCAATAGCGAAGCACTCCTCTCTGGACGCTCCAGGAGAGAATCTTGTTACATTGTCTTTTCCTTTCCAGAGACAGCCTACATTCTTTGGTTTATAGCCCCTCACTCCACTTTCAAAGCCCCCAGTAGTAGTTCAGGTCCTCATGCTGTTATCTCTGGGATGTTTCCATTGCTACACTCTGTCTCAGACAATAGCCAAGAAAATTTCTCTACTTTTAAGGATTCATATGGTTAGATTGACCCTTCCCTTCCAATTATTAAACCACTCTCCATAATGATAATGCAGGCTAATCTCTTCCTCTCAAGATTCTTAACCTTAGTCACATCTGAAAAGTCCCTTTTGTCATGTAAGGTGACATATCATAGACACTGGGGTCATATTTGGGGATCATTAATGTTGCTTACTACAAAGGTGTATACAAGTCAGTCAGTCAGTCAGTTCAGTCACTCAGTCATGTCTGACTCTTTATGACCCCATGGACTGCAGCATGCCAGGCCTCCCTGACCAGCACCAACTCCTAGAGTTTACTCAAACTCATGTCCATCAAGTCGGTGATGCCATGCAACCATCTCATCCTCTGTCATCCCCTTCTCCTCCTGCCTTCAATCTTTCCCAGCATCAGGGTCCTCTCAAATGAGTCAGTTCTTCACGTCAGATGACCAAAGTATTGGAGTTTCAGCTTCAGCATCAGTCCTTCCAATGAATATTCAGGACTGATTACCTTTAGGATGGACTGGTTGGATCTCCTTGCAGTCCAAGGGACTCTCAAGAGTCTTCCCCAACACCACAGTTCAAAAGCATCAATTCTTCGGTGCTCAGCTTTCTTCATAGTCCAACTCTCACAACCATACATGACTACTGGAAAAACCATAGCTTTGACTACATGGACCTTTGTTGGCAAAGTAATGTCTTTGCTTTTTAATATGCTGTCTAGGTTGGTCATAACTTTCCTTCCAAGGAGTAAGCGTCTTTTAATTTCATGGCTGCAATCACCATCTACAGTGATTTTGGAGCCCCCCAAAATAAAGTCTGTCACTCTTTCCACTGTTTCCCCATCTATTTGCATGAAATGATGGGACCAGATGCCATGATCTTAGTTTTCTGAATGTTGAGCTTTAAGCCAACTTTTTCACTCTCCTCTTTCACTTCATCAAGAGGCTTTTTAGTTCTTCTTCACTTTCTGCCATAAGGGTGGTGTCATCTGCATATCTGAGGTTATTGATATTTCTCCCGGAAATCTTGATTCCAGTTTATGCTTCATCCAGCCCAGCATTTATTATGATGTACTCTGCATATAAGTGAAATAAGCAGAGTGACAATATACAGCCTTGACGTACTCCTTTTCCTATTTTGGAACCAGTCTGTTGTTCCATGTCCAGTTCTAACTGTTGCTTCCTGACGTGCATACAGATTTTTCAAGAGGCACGTCAGGTGGTCTGGTATTCCCATCTCTTTCAGAATTTTCCACAGTGTGTTGTGATCCACACAGTCAAAGTCTTTGGCATAGTCAATAAAGCAGAAGGAGATGTTTTGCTGGAACACTCTTGCTTTTTTGATGATCCAACAGTGTTGGCAATTTGATCTCTGGTTCCTCTGCCTTTTCTAAATCCAGCTTGAACATCTGGAAGTTCATGGTTCATGTACTATTGAAGCCTGGCTTGGAGAACTTTGAGCTTTACTTCGCTAGCGTGTGAGATGACTGCAATTGTGCAGTAGTTTGAGCATTCTTTGGCGTTGCCTTTTTTGGGATTGGAATGAAAACTGACCTTTTCCAGTCCTGTGGCCACTGCTGAGTTTTCCAAATTTGCTGGCATATTGAGTGCAGCACTTTCCCAGCATCATCTTTTAGGATTTGAAATAGCTCAACTGGAATTCCATAACCTCTACTAGCTTTGTTCGTAGTGATGCTTCTAGGAATTTATCCTAAGGAAGTTACCAGACATGCCCACTTGACCTCACATTCCAGGGTGTCTGGCTCTAGGTGAGTGATCATACCATTGTGAGTACCTGGGTCGTGAAGATCTTTTTTGTATAGTTCTGTGTATTCTTGCTACGTCTTAACATCTTCTGCTTCTGTTAAGTCAATACAAGCAACCCCACTCTAGACATGAGGAAACTAAGACTAAGAGAAGTAAAGTGACTTTCCCCAGACCCAGATCTAGTAAGTGACAGGTGTGAGAGTTAGATTTGAATTTGTTTGCCTCAGAAGTGCTCACTCTTTCTCAGACAACAAGAAGCTGCCTTCTCACACATTTTTGTGCTGGTCATGGAACTGGGCCACAGTGTTCAAAAGGTGGCAATTTGTAGAACTAATGAATGGATGGCTTTTCAACTTGGAGCTGGAAAGTATCCTTGAATTATGAGAAAATGGAGACCCCTTAATGATCAAAAGGATATTCTTGCATTTTATCCTAGATATCTTTTTGTACTTTCCCAGCACAAGTTACCCTGGGTGTAATCACTCCCACACACAGCTGGTGGGTTGCGGCACATGCATTAGTCTACACAGGCTGCCGTAACAACATGTCACAGACTGAGGGCATAATCATAAGATTTATTTCCTCTTATTTTTGGAGGCTTTGTGTTTAAGATCAGGTGTTGCAAGGACGGTTTTCTGTGAGGCCTCTCTTCATGTCTTGTGGATGGCTTCCTTCTTGCTGTGTCCCAAGTGGCCTCTCCTCTTGAGTGCAGAGAGGGAGAGCACGCTCTGGCATCTCTTCCTGTCAGATTACGGCTCGACCCTTATGACCTCATTTAACCTGATTACCTCACTTCCTTACCTCCTGTTTTCAAATATAGTCACACTGACGTTAGAGCGTCAACATATAAATTTGGGAGAGGACGACACAGTCCAGTCCATAACAGCACGTAAGAGGCATTCAGTACATATTAGCTAATGAATGATTGAACTAATGAGTGCATGAAGCCCTTCTGCTGAACACATGTGATATACCAGAGAGTTGCTAGGACTCAACGCATGCCATTCTTTAGTCCTTATAACAACTCTGTGGTATAAGCATTATTGGTATGTTGAGGATAATACAATGTACTCTTAGTTTCCATTCTACTTTAAGAGCTTATGATCCTATTAATGGCCTGCTGAGGGCTATTCAAGGCCCTTTTCCTCTGACACCTCGGACCAGCGGTCATTATTGTCAAGGGTCTTGGCTTCTATTAAACAAGCCTTATAGGTTATTTCCCTTAATCCTGTGTGTAGATAAGCCTCTGTGAGAGGTATAACAACAGTCCCCACGTCAGCATCTTCACTGGTTTAGAGGTCAGAAGAAGGGCTGGGAATATTCCTCGGGATCACATTACCCACAGAAGTCATGATGGAGGAGGCCTGTGTCAGCAGAGAAGAGCACCATGTGTGCCCCCACAGAGCACCAGCCCACCCAATGCTTGCTCTTCACTGACTCCATCAGTTTATTCAGCACCTATTATGTGCTGGATACCTGATTATAGAGATTGCCCTTAAAGGTGTTTTTAGTCCAGCCAGGTAGACATACATGTTAATCAGCAAGTACAATCCAGCACGCCAAATCATATATGTATTTGAGCAAAGGGCAAGGGCTATAGGAGAAAAAAAAAAGGGGTGGTTGCATTTAAAGGGTGGGAGTGTAGAAGGCTTCCCGGAGGAGGTGATGCTTGGGCTTTGGGCTGAGTATACAAAGATGAGAAATATTCAGCCAAAGCAAGAGAGTAGTGGAAGGAAGAAAGGGTGCTTGAATTATAGCTGTGCCTGTGCATGTACTTTCACAGCAAGAAAGAAGGCAATATGTATGAAGGTTTTTAAAAATGAGTATAACTCTTCACCCAACAATTGCACTTCTAGGAATTTATCCTAAGGAAGTTACCAGACATGCACATAAAGATTTATGTGTACAGATGTTCATTGCTGCATGATTTATAATAATAAAAGAATTAGAAACAACCCAAATATTTATAGTGAGTTGAATAAATGAATCCATATGATGGAATACAATGTAGCCATTAAAAACCATATTTAATGAGGGGAAAGTACTCAAACTGTATTAAGTAGGGGAAAAGAAAGTGAAAATATGATCCCATATTTTATTTATTTATTGTACATTTTATTGTTAAAATTGGTTATAGAGAGGATAGAATGCATATTAGGTATATAAGTTCTGCAGGAAGAAAAAGATTCAAATGAAATACATCAGAATGGTCAGTGAATAGTAGAAATATTGATTTAAATTTTTTTTGTTTGTATTCTTCCAAATTTCTATAGAAGCATTCATTATATTTACAATTTTAATGCAAATTTAGCCCCTCCAGAGTGCCCAGTGTTGCCTCTGCTGCTCACGTTCTTCAGCACCCTGTCAGTGCCCTATCATCCTTATACTGGGGCCTGTGTCTCCGTGTCTCGGCCTGACGCAGTGCACCCGTCTGCAAGAGACATTAGGAGCACAGTTTCAAGAGGAATTTGGATTTTGGTGCCTTAAGTTTTCTTTTTCTATGTCTTCTCCCACTGTCTTCTCTGTCACTTTTCCACAGTAGGGTTGCATTCTGCCTAAGTGCCCCTCCTGATCAAACCTTACTCCTAGGGAGTAAAATAAGTACATTTGTTGAACACTATGTGGCAGGCACTGTTTTGAGCACTTTACAAGGATTGACGTGATTAAACCATACAATACTCTGTGAGGTAGATATTACTATGTAAGCTTCCATTTTACTTATGGGGACACTGAGGCTGTACAAGGGAAGTACAAGAACAGGTCAAGTTCACGTAATTAGTAAGTGCTGGAACCTATATTTGAGTGCAGGCAGTCTCTGTACCCACCACAGACTTCCTGAGAAATACTGATTCCTAACCAGGAGCAGAACCTTTGTGCCTTTAGTAGTTCAGTTCAGTTCAGTCTCTCAGTCGTGTCCGACTCTTTGCGACCCCATGAACCACAGCACGCCAGGCCTCCCTGTCCATCACCAACTCCCGGAGTCCACCCAAACCCATGTCCATAGAGTCGGTGATGCCATCCAGCCAACTCATCCTCTGTCGTCCCTTTCTCCTCCTGACCTCAATCTTTCCCAGCATCAGGGTCTTTTTCCAATGAGTCAGCTCTTCGCATCAGGTGGCCAAAGTATTGGAGTTTCAGCTTCAACATCAGTCCTTCCAATGAACACCCAGGACTGATCTCCTTTAGGATGGACTGGTTGGATCTCCTTGCAGTCCAAGGGACTCTCAAGAGTCTTCCCCAACACCACAGTTCAAAAGCATCAATACTTCAGTGCTCAGCTTTCTTTATAGTCCAACTCTCACTTCCATACATGACTACTGGAAAAACCATAGCCTTGACTAGACGGACCTTTGTTGGCAAAGTAATGTCTCTGCTTTTAAATATGCTGTCTAGGTTGGTCATAACTTTCCTTCCAAGGAGTAAGCGTCTTTTAATTTCATGGCTGCAGTCACCATCTGCAGTGATTTTGGAGCCCAAAAAAATAAAGTCAGCCACTGTTTCCCCATCTATCTGCCATGAAGTGATGGGACCGGATGCCATGATCTTAGTTTTCTGAACATTGAGCTTTAAGCCAACTTTTTCACTCTCCTCTTTCACTGTAATCAAGAGGCTCTTTAGTTCTTCTTCACTTTCTGCCATAAGGGTGGTGTCATCTGCATATCTGAGGTTATGGATATTTCTCCCGGAAATCTTGATTCCAGCTTGTGCTTCCTCCAGCCCAGCGTTTCTCATGATATACTCTGCATATAAGTTAAATAAGCAGGGTGACAATATACAGCCTTGACGTACTCCTTTTCCTATTTGGAACCAGTCTGTTGTTCCATGTCCAGTTCTAACTGTTGCTTCCTGACGTGCATACAGATTTCTCAAGAGGCAGGTCAGGTGGTCTGGTATTCCCATCTCTTTAAGAATTTTCCACAGTTTATTGTGATCCCCACAGTCAAAGGCTTTGGCATAGTCAATAAAGCAGAAATAGATGTTTTTCTGGTACTCTTGTTTTTTCGATGATCCAGTGGATGTTAGCAATTTGATCTCTGGTTCCTCTGCCTTTTCTAAAACCAGCTTGAACATCTGGAAGTTCACGGTTCACGTATTGCTGAAGCCTGGCTTGGAGAATTTTGAGCATTACTTTACTAGCGTGTGAGATGAGTGCAATTGTGCGATAGTTTGAGCATTCTTTGGCCTTGCCTTTCTTTGGGATTGGAATGAAAGTGACCTTTTCCAGTCCTGTGACCACTGCTGAGTTTTCCATATTTGCTGGCATATTGAGTACAGCACTTTCACAGCATCATCTTTTAGGATTTGAAATAGCTCAACTGGAATTCCATCACCTCCACTAGCTTTGTTTGTAGTGATGCTTCCTAAGGCCCACTTGACCTCACATTCCAGGATGTCTGGTTCTAGGTGAATGATCACACCATCGTGGTTGTCTGGGTCGTGAAGAACTTTTTCGTACAATTCTTCTGTGTATTCTTGCCACCTCTTCTTAATATCTTCTGCTTCTGTTAGGTCCCTACAATTTCTGTCCTTTGTTGTGCCCATCTTTGCATGAAATGTTCCCTTGGTATCTCTAATTTTCTTGAAAAGATCACTAGTCTTTCCCATTCTATTGTTTTCCTCTATTTCTTTGCCTTGATTGCTGAGGAAGGCTTTCTTATCTCTCCTTGCTATTCTTTGGAACTGTGCATTCAAATGGATATATCTTTCCTTTTCTCCTTTGCTTTTCACTTCCGTCTTTTCACAGCTATTTGTAAGGCCTCCTCAGACAGCCATTTTGCTTTTTTGCATTTCTTTTTCTTGGTAGAAAGTAGAAGATGTGCATTTTCATAGAAAACCACCTTCTTAACTGACTTAAGCCAATGAAATGGAACTGGGATAGAGAGGTTAATGTTCAGGGGGTGTTGGGCCTCCCATTCCAATGAGATTCTCAGGGTATTCAATAGACCTGTTGACAAGTAAATCTTTATGTTTCTAGTTTTTTGAAGTTTACTCTGGGCAAAAAGCCTTGAAAAGTGAAGAACTGGGCTCCTGCATGAAGTTGAGAAGGTGTGCCTATAGAAAGGGCAAAGAGAGCTGTGGTCCATGATTCTGCAATTTCACGAGCCTCCCTTTATTGTTTTTACTCATATCAGGAGGGGAAAACAAAATCTGTAAATGGTTATATGCCAAAAACAAAGTTAGCTTGCAAAGCAGCCTAGCTGGAGCTTTTAGCAGATTGAGAACCCTGGATGAATAGATTCCCATGTGAACAATTCTGAAGGGATCTCTCAGTGAGGCAAACCCTTTCAACTCTAATCAGCATGGGCTGCAGAGGCAGAGGCTTGAGCCTGATGGCAAAGTTAACTTTCTGACATGCATAAGCTAAGGTTTCAGGGAGCTCCAGCTCATTGGCATTCACCATCTTGGCCCAGGCCAAGGTGACCTTTTTGTGTTCGTGCTATTATGTTCCATCTGGCCTGAAGTGCCTGGTGGTTTATGCAGCCCTCTAAGGGAATTCTTTGGCCTGCCTGAAAAGAAAATCAATTATTAGAGGGCCAGGCTTCTGGCCAGGAGATTTCTTTTTAAGTTTTAATATAGGTAGACTAAAGCTGAGATAATAGCTGCAGGAATATTAATAACACCCACTTCACTTTCACATGCATTCACCCAGAGGCAAAAAGACACATTTTAAACCCTACATTGACCTGTTGTCTTTGTCTCAGGGACACATTGCTTTATCAGTAATTTTAGTGTCCTCTCCATGTTTGCTCTGCCCCTGGAGTCAATAGGACATGATGAACATGACCCAGAAGCCCTGTCCCCCTCCACCCTGTTCCTGACAGATGGCATGAGTCATCCACTGCAGAACCAAGAAACAGAGGCCACAAACCCATTCCGATAGTTCTCAAAAAGGGAAACAGAAGGATAATTGCAGTGAATACTTATGGATTGTTCTCCCACCTATGACTAGATAAAAGGCAGTTAGGTTGAGGAAAAAGGAATGAGACCCAACCATGTGAGACTGATGAACACGGCAGCTGCATTCACCAGAAGACGCAATGACATCTAAGAGCACCCACATATCTTTGTCACTGTCAACCAGTGGGGATGACCACCCATTAGCAGATGGGCCCTTATAATCAAGTAATGGTTGTGTGGTCTTAGGACTTTGTTCAGCCCCCAACCAATCACCTCATGCAGACAGCCCTCAGTTAAATTCACGTGCATCCTTGAGTGAACTCTGCATTCCCAGAGGCCGTGGATTGGCATGAAAGGGAAGCCCCTCCATCTCAGCAAGGTGGAACTAGCTGGAACCAAACCTAGAACCCTTTTCTTTCTAGTTTTATTGAGAAATAATTGATGTGTACAACTGTATAAGTTTAAGGTATACAGTATGATAGTTTTGTTACGTATATTGTGAAATGATTAAAACAATAGGTTTAGTTACCATCCATCATCTTATATAGATACAATAAAAAGAAAAGAAAAAGATTTCTCCTTGTGATGAGAATTCTTACAATCTACTTGCTTTGTAACTTTCCTATATGTATACATATAACATAAAGGAATGTTTAACTACAGTCTTCATGTTTTACAGTGCATCCCTAGTACTTACTTATCCTAAAACTTTGATTTTCCAACTTTTGACCACCTTCCTCCAACTCCTCCTCCCTCCACTCCCCATGTTTGTTAACCACAAATCTTATTTTTTTCTATAATTTTGGTGGGTTTTTTAATTCCACATGTGAGTGAGTTTATACAGTATTTGTCTTTATCTGTCTGACTTATTTCATCTAGTATAATGTCCTCAATACCTATCCATGTTGTTGCAAATGGTAGGATTTCCTCATTTGTTTATGCTGAATAATATTCTATTGTGTCTGTATATATATATATATACATATATATACACACACTATATTCAATATTCTCTATATATACAATATTCTATAGTGTGTGTGTATATATATATAGCACTACTTCTTTACCCATTTACCCACTGATGTATACTTAGGTTGTTTCCATGTCTTGGCTATTGTAAATAATGCTGCCATGAACGTGGAAGTGCAGATATCTTTTTGAGTTAGTGTTTTTGTTTCCTTTGGTTATGTTCCCAAAAGTAGAGCTGCTGGATATTATGGTAGTTCTATTGTTAATTTTTTGTGGAACTCCCATACTGTTTTCCACAGTAGCAGTACCAATTTACAGTTCCACCAACAGTGCACAAATGTTCTCTTTTCTCCGCATTCATGCCAAAATTTATCATCTCTCTTCTTTTCAATGAGGCTTCCCAGGTGGCGCTATTGGTAAAGAGCCTGCTTGCCAGTGCAATGGATTTTAGAGACATGGGTTCAATCCCTGGGTTGGGAAGATCTGCTGGAGGAGGGCATGACAACCCACTCCAGTATTCTTGCCTGGAGAATCCCATGGACAGTCTGGCAGGCTACAATCCATAGGATCGCAAAAAGTTGGACAAAACTAAAGTGACTTACCATGCACGCACATCTTTTGGATGATGGACATTCTAATGGGCATGAAGTGATATCTTGTTGTGGTTTTTAATTTGCATTTCCTTAATGTCTGGGGATGTTGAGCATCTTTTCATGTACCTGTTGACTATTCATGTATCTTCTTTGGAAAAGTCTCTATTCCAAACTTGTAATTCTTATTGAATCTGGGGCAGAAAAGAAACTCACAATCAGGTGTGTGTGTGTGCGTGCGCACATGCCTGCGTGCACACATGGACATGCACACACCCTCTGTTATCTTTCCTGTCTCAGTGACAAGGAGTAGTTGGAAGAGTTCCAAGCAGGGTACAGAGGCCTCAGATTTGGTACTGACTTACCAGGAACCAACCTGTGCCTTGGAGTAAGTTCTTCCAGTGCCCTTTCTGCGTGGTAGTTGCTTCAAGTAAAAATATCAGACCAAGTGGTCTGCTGCTGCTGCTAAGTTGCTTCAGTCATGTCCAACTCTGTGCGACCCCATAGACGGCAGCCCACCAGGCTCCCCCGTCCCTGGGATTCCCCAGGCAAGAACACTGGAGTGGGTTACCATTTCCTTCTCCAATGCATGAAAGTGAAAAGTGAAAGTGAAATCGCTCAGTCGTGTCCGACTCCTAGCGACCCCATGGACTGCAGCCTACCAGGCCCCTCCGTCCATGGGATTTTCCAGGCAAGAGTACTGGAGTGAGCTATTCTACTTCCTAGCATATGGCCTTGGGCAAACCGACCTTTGTCTCTTTAAACATCAGTTCTTCATCTATAAAGAGCGGATTGAAATACTTAAGAGGATAAAATAAGACATACATGGAATAGTCATTTTAAACCCTGACTGTATATTGAAATCGGGGAGTTTTGTTGTTGTTGTTCAGTCGCTCAGTCGTGTCAGACTCTATGCGACCCCATGGACTGCAGCATGCCAGCCATCCCTGTCCTTCACTATCTCCTGGAGGTAACTCAAACTCATGTCCATTGAATTGGTGATGCCGTTCAACCATTTCATCCTCTGTCATCCCCTTCTCTTCCTGCTTTCAATCTTTCCCAGCATCAGGGTCTTTTCTAAAGAAAAGACCAGCTCTTTTCCAGCTCTTCATATCAGATGGCCAAAGTATTAGAGCTTTAGCTTCCAATGAAAATTCAGGACTGATTTACTTTAAGAGTGACTGGTTGTATCACCTTGCTGTCCAAGGGACTCTCAAGAGTCGTCTCCAGCACCACAGTTCAAAAGCATCAATTCATTGGTGCTCAGCTTTCTTTATGGTCCAACTGTCATATCCATACATAACTACTGGAAAAACCCAAGCTTTGACTATACAAACCTTTGTTGGCAAAGTGATGTCTCTGCTTTTTAATATGCTGTCTAGGTTTGTCATAGCTTTTCTTCCAAGGAGCAAGCACCTTTTAATTTCATGGCTGCAGTCACTATCTGCTGTGATTTTGGAGCCCAAGAAAATAAAGTCTGTCACCATTGCCATTGTTTCCCCATCTATTTGCCATGAAGTGATAGGACTGGATGCCATGAACTTAGTTTTCTGAATGTTGAGCTTTAAGCCAGCTTTTTCACTCTCCTCTTTCAGCTTCATCAAGAGGCTCTGTAGTTCCTCTATGCTTTCTGCCATAACATGGAGTCATCTGCATATCTGAGGTTATTGATATTTCTCATGGCAGTCTTGATTCCAACTAGTGCTTCATCCAGTCTGGCATTTCACATGATGTACTCTGTATATAAGTTAAATAAGCAGGGTAACAATATACAGCTTTAACGTACTCCTTCCCAATTTGGAAAAGTCTGTTGTTCTATGTCTGATTCTAACTGTTGCTTCTTCACCTGCATACAGATTTCTCAGGAAGCAGGTAAGGTAGTCTGGTATTCCTGTCTCTTGGAGAATTTTCCAGTTTGTATGATCCACACTATCAAAGGCTTTAGTGTAGTCAATGACCAGAAGTAGATATTTTTCTGGAATTCCCTGGCTTTTTTTATGATCCAACAGATGTTGGCAATTTGATCTCTGGTTCATCTGCCTTTTCTAAATCCAGCTGGTACATCTGGAAGTTCTCAGTTCACATACTATTTAAGCCTTGCTTAAAGGATTTTGAGCATTACCTTGCTAGCATGTGAAATGAGTGCAATTGTGTGGTAGTTTGAACATTCTTTGGCATTGCCTTTCTTTGGGATTGGAATGAAAACTGATCTTTTCAAGTTCTGTGGTCACTGCTGATTTTTCCAAATTTGCTGGCCTGTTGAGCGCAGCACTTTTACAGCATCATCTTTTAGAATTTGAAATAGCTCAACTGGAATTCCATCACCTTCAATAGCTTTGTTCATAGTGATGCTTCATAAGGCCCACTTGACTTTGCATTCCAGCATGTCTGGGGCTCTAGGTGAGTGATCACACCATCGTGGTTATCCAGGTCATTAAGACTTTTTTTTGTACAGTTCTTCTGTGTATTCCTGCCACCTCTTCTTAATATCTTCTGATTCTGTTAGGTCACACTGTTTCTGTCCTTAATTCTTTGCATGAAATGTTCCCCTGGTAGCTGTAATTTTCTTGAAGAGATCTCTAGTCTTTCCCATTCTATTGTGTTCTATTTCTTTGCATTGTTCACTGAAGGAGGTTTTCTTATCTCTCCTTGCTGTTCATTGGAACTCTGCATTCAGATGGGTATATCTTTCCTTTTCTCCTTTACCTTTAGTGTCTCTTCTTGATTGTTTATAAGGCATCCTCAGACAACCATTTTGCCTTTTTGCATTTCTTTTTCTTGGGGATGGTTTTGATCACCGCCTCCTGTACTGTGTTACAAACCTCCATCCATAGTTCTTCTGGCACTCTATCAGATCTAATCCTTTGAATGTATTTGCCACTTCCACTGTATAATTATAAAAGATTTGATTTAGGTCATATCTGAATGGCCTAGTGGTTTTCTCTACTCTTTTCAATTTAAGCCTGACTTTTGCAATAAAGAGTTCATGATCTGAGCCACAGTCAGCTCCTGGTCTTGCTTTTGCTGACTGTATAGAGCTTCACCATCTTCAGCTGCAAAGAATAGTAAATCTGATTTCTGTATTGACCATCTGGTGATGTCCATATGTAGAGTCATCTCTTGTGTTTTTGAAAGAGGGTGTTTTCTATGATCAATGTGTTCTCTTGGCAAACTTCTGTTAGCCTTTGCCCTGATTTATTTTGTACTCCAAGGCCAAACTCCCTGAAGAGCTTTAAAAAATACTCATACCTCAGTCCAACCTCCAAAAATATAATTTATCTGTTCTGCAGGTTATGCTAACATGCAGCTAAAACTGAGAACACCTAATATAAATATAGTACTAATATAGAGAATATATATAGTACTAATATATAGTACTAATATATAGTACTAATATAGTACTTTTTCTGAACCCCAAATATGTATTCGATAAGTGGAAGTTCTTAGGTAATGCCTCCCCAAGAAGGTTGCTGATGGTAGAAATTTCAGGCTAGGTGAAGAAATCTCTGTTTGTTTTTTTAGCAACTAAGTATCTCAGGGCAAATGTAGCCAAATTTGTCCCTGATGGAGGGGCTCAGGTATAATCTTATATGCTTGAGTCCTTAAAAAATAAGCAATAATTTTTTTCATTGTAGAAAATTTGGAAACCACAGAAAAATATCAAGAATTCCATCATGGAGGACCAGTAGCCTTAAATGATATGTTCCCTCTAGTTGCTTTCCCATCATGTTTAAATTCAATGATTAATTTAATCAACAGGTATTTATTACTATTTATTACATATCCACTATATACCAAGCACTGTTTGTGGTGCTAAACTAGTTTATGACAGTGATCAAGACAAGGAATGTAATGTTGCATTCTTTACCCATAGGACATTTTATTTTGAGTGTGTTTCCTCCTCTTATTAAATATTATCCATTTTTAGAAATGGATATTATCAGTTTTTAGAAAACTGGATCATCATCCGTGTAGTGTTCATACCATGCTATATCTGCTGTTGGATATTTAGCTTATTTCTGTTGTTATTATGTTATTATTATGACTGTTCAGATCTTGAATATAAGTTTTGAGACTTTTAAGTGCAGCAATTTAAAACCATTATTCCTGCACCTCAGCTGGCTGTCTGCTTGTCTTCTGCTGAAGCAGAGGTAAAATTTAGCCACTTCCCACAGAGCATGCGCTCCCCACAGAGCATGCGCTCCCTCCCGGAGCACGCACTCCCCAGCGTCCACAGGCTCCCTCCCTGCTGCTTTCAGTCTCCACTCAAGCTCCACCTTGGGAATGAGGCCTCTCTCTGGCACTCCCCATTCATATCTCTGCTTTATTTAACTCTCTAGTGCTTGTGTCATACTGAATCTATTTTTTGAATTTTGATTATTATTGGTGCTTGAACACTTGAATGTAAACTCCACAGGAGCAGAGATCATTCTTCAGTTCTGTTTACCTGGACCTGAGAGTTGCTACCTAAGTAGCATTTATCACAGACAGTTTCCAGCAGAGATGGGGAGGAGGGAACATATGCTGCTGGAGGTACTGGGAGAAGAAGGTCTGTGTGGCAGAAGCCTAGACAACTGTAATATCCAATTTCAGAATAAGGTTTAAGAGCAAACTCTTTTCTACATCTAACTGTCCTCTCACCACACTTGTCCTGGGACAAAGAATTAGAAGAAGCCATTCTCTAATACCTTGTTTTGGGGAGCTGAAAACTAATTCTCTGAATCAGCATTTCAGACTCTTCAGAATGTTTTACCCTGAGATTGTCCACAGTGATTGATCCAGCTCAGTATCCATGATTATAAGTAACTCCCAAGAATTAAATAGCCCTGGGCAAATGCAAAGATCTGGGCTCAAGATGTCAGCTGTCTGCAGGAAATATTCACTGTCAGCCATGTAAAGTGATGTGTTCCTAGTAGACGGGTCCCTGGGAAGAGTGCCGGATGTCTGTAGCCCACGTGAAAGGGTCACGTGTTCCCTGTGCCTTAGTCAGCTCTCCTTGGGGAGCCCTCTGTTATTCATTCTTGGAATGGCAGAAAGATCAATGAAATTCATTCTCAATCCCTAAGCCTTGTTAAGCTGTAGCTGTGGCCCAACCTATGACTGAGGCATTGAGGGAAATTGTCTAAGGACAGAAAAAGGGCAGGGAAGGTAACAGTAGTTATGATGTGTCTGCAGGAGCCAGGATCTGATTTATTTGTTTATTATTTGTTTGTAAAACAACTCAAGATAAGTAATGGACTCGCATGGTTTTAAAAAATCGAATAATGTAAAAGACTTAGAGTTGAAAGTTTCCCTCCCAAGGTTATAAATCAGCATTCCAGTCTCCTAGCTTTCCCCACCCAAAGGCAACCACTCTTACCAGTTTTATTGTGCATTCTTTTCAGAAATGTGTATGTGTGTGTGTGTGTGCATATTTGTACAAACTGCAGTGTTTTGTATCTAATATTCTGTACCTTGCTTCTTTTCTCAATGTATATTAGCAAATGTTCCATAACAGATCAAATATATCTTAATTTTTAAGTGTTTCATCATCATCATCTATTATTTGACAGAACTGTAACTCATTTAACCAGCTCTCTATCGATGGAGTTTAGATGTTTTCAATTTCTAGTATCGTAGAAATTGTCATGGATTATATATGTTAATAATCTTTTTTCCTGATTACTAAAAAATATTTGTTTGTTTGTATAGAGAACTAAAGAAATAGAGAAAAACAAAGAAGACAATAACATTCACTTAGAGATGGACATCGTTAATACTTCCCTGTGCTTCCTTTGTCTTTCTTCTTTGTACTTTAATTTTATATTAATTTGTAAAGTACAATTTTTTATCATTCACTTTTTACTTAATATGCTCCTATTCTCATGTCATTAAACACTCTTCAAAAGCAACATTTTGAAACATTGAAGAATTAACCATCATATGGCTAAAGTTTGATTTATTTAACTATTAACCTGCTGATGGACAATCCAATTATTTGGTTTTTGTTTGTTTGTCTGTACAGTGGGTGCTTTAACATACCCTTGTGTTCATAATCTTTGTTTACTTCTCTACTTCCCGAGAGAAGATTCCATGGAGAAGAGAATGAACTTCCCTTTAGAACTTTAACACTCATCTTCACAGCTTGCTTTCCAGGAAATCCGTGCTGATCTGCACTGCTGCCAGGATGCCTGCGAGTATCCATCTCACCTAACTCTTGCCAGCGTTGTGTGGTGGTTACTAGGCCCACTCACAAATAGGTCCATTCTCCTCCTTCCAGGCATAATGTCAAATTTCACTTCCCTACTGCCTTAAAGTTAGAAGTGACGGTGTGACTTGTTTTGGGCATTGACATACAAGTAGAATTGACATGTGTCACTTCCAGAGGCATGCTTATGAGATGGTGTGAAATCACTGTTTTTCCCCCGGCCATTGCAATATTCTGGATGGTGGAGGTTCAGCTATCTGCCTGGGTCTCTGAGAGAGGAGATGTGGAGCAAAGCTCCTAGCCAGCCCTCCCAGTGGATAAATCACATGAATGGGAAGCAAACCTTTGTTTTTAAAAGGCACTAAAATTTGGTGAATTTGATTCATCAGGAGAACCAAGCCTAAATAATCTAAGGAATCTAGTGTATGTGATGAATGGTCTTGTCTCCTAGTACATCTACCTCTTGTTTCTTCAGTGCATCTAAATAGTACTAATTATGTACCTTCCAAGCGAGAACTGAGAAAATTGTCACTCCATCAGAGTAATATCACCTACCCTTGTTGCTATAGAAATTGTTTCTGGCAGCCTATCTGTAAGCCAGTCATCATGTGGTGTTTTCATGGACATAAGAATTGATTCAAGAATGGGCAAAGGACTTAGTTTGGGCTCTTGAAATGTGATGTTTGCTAGCTCCATCTGGAAAAGACCACTCTTTTCTGGCTGAGATACCAGAAGTCAATTCTTCTTCCAACTAAACACTGTCACGTCTGGATGTGAGTCCTGAGCCTGCTGTAGTCTTCCCTGACAGACCATCATGTGAGAGCAGGCAGGACGCAGAACCACAGATCTGCCCAAACCTCACTTGATCGCTGCCATACGTGTGGACTTGTTCGGTTGTACTGGTCAGCTTTCAGTTACTTGCAGTCTAACATGTGCTAAGTGATATTTTTTAAAGCATCTCTTCAGGAGTGGCTTCTCCCAATCGTCCCTTTTCCTACTCAGCCACCCACTTCCTGCCCAAGGTAGTGATAAGAGGAAGATAGCCTGCCTTTCCCCTTCCTTCCTCCCCTCACTCACTCCATCCTCTGTTGGCACACCTCCTATCCCAGCGGCCTGCATAGAAAAGGAGACGTGATTAATGGTTTAGACCAACTATGAATTTAGCTCTACACGCAGCCCACTGGGGAACCCAGTGTAGATGCACTAACCTTTTCCAGAAAATTGCTTTTTGGGTATTTCTTCTTGGTTTACTTGACAAGTTCAGAGCTGTGAGTATTTCCAAGTAGACAGAAGAGAGCTCCCCTAGAATATTTGCCACTAAACTGTAGAGACTGAAAAAAATGGGCCAGTATACCTCAATGGGAAGTAAAGAACAGCCATGTGTTCTTTCAGATCCACTGATTCACGCTCTGCTCTTTTCCACCCTCGCCTGTGCCCGGGAGACTGAGCTCTGCAGACTGCGCCCCATAGGCCGTCTTACCTTCTGGCCTAAGATTGTTTCGGCCAATGAGAGGCCAGGAGATTGAAGAGAGACTGTGAGATGATTATTCTTCTCTCCTCCCTCCCTTCCTCACTGAAGTTCTGGCAAGGCTGATATTCATTTAGGGCCAAAGCTCCTGCCAAGGGTCCTTCCCCAGGCCCATCTTTCAGTGGGATCTGGTAATTTTTATTTCTTTGTTCCTGCAGGCCAGAGGTGGTAACGGCTCCCTGAAATTGATATTTCTACTCTGAGTGCTTTATCAGACCTTATGCATTTTTCCCTAAATCATGTCTATGCCTCCATAAATATAATAATTAAACTCCTTCAGTTAAAACATTTGAACGCGCATCTGTTTCCTGTCATGACCCTGACGGTTATAGTAATTAACATTTATTGTGCTCTTACTGTGTACCAGGCATGGGTGCTATACACCTATCATTTATTGCTTAGTGTAACCTTTCCATGGTTTTATTCATATTCTACATATGGTAAAATTGAGACTCAAGGAGTTTAAGTAACCTGACTTTAAAAAGTAACCCTGCAACACCGGTAGTAAATGATGAAGTTGATTTGAGGCTGAGTCGTTCTGACTCCAGGTTTTAATTAATCTACTCCACTCCTCAATTTCCACTAGTCCCAGTAGACATCAAGAGCAGATGTCTTTCACATAGAATCTGACAGATGACTTTAATTTTATTTTTTACAAGTTTTAAAAATTGGAGAATTTCACAGAAATCCAGACCTTTGGCTTCTGCTGACAAAGCAGATCTGGAGGCACTGAGATTGCATTGTTGTGTGTAAACAATTGTCTGAAACCAAATGTCAGCTTCTTCCTTTAGATAGTGTATGAGACCTCTAGTCTCCAGAGTCCCCAACACTCCCTGTTGTCTTGCAGCTAGATCACTCTGCGCATATCTGTTACCCATCCAAGCTATAGAGGAATTGGGTTTGTGAATCCTGATCTTGAATCTCAATATGGTATTATGCTTAGGCAAACAAAGAATGCCTCACTAGAATGTAAACTCAAAGGCAGGAATAACTGTCTTTTTTCTTAACTGTATCTCTAGGATTTAGAACAGTGCCTAGAGATTTCTAGACTTGCAATAAATACTTGTGAATGAATGAATGATGTCCTTGTGTGGCTCAAGTGTTTTGAGGCTGGTGGCTTGTTGAAAATGTTGGGTGAACCTGTAATCCAGTAGGGGGCTCTCAGGAGCAATTACAGCCAAGAAAATTCCTGAGTGAGAAATTCGTGCAGAGTCATCTCATACTGAATCTCTTTCTTTGTCTATCTTCATAGAGGTTCCAGCTCTTCCCCTTACTGAACTTGGGCTAAGGGACAGATGTCCTAAATGTTACCGACTCCTCTTGTCATCCATTTCCTGCCCACTGGAACATTCTGCCCCATCACCCTGAGGCCCCTGTGAATTGAAGCCCATAAGGGGTCTGGATCAGAAACAATTTTCAATGTCTCTTTAGAGCTCTTTCTTCTCACCCTCCAAAGTGAGATTCCACCACCCAAGATACCTGATTTATATTCAGAGCTCCAGATGCTTTATGGTGGGCTCTTGACAAAGAAAGGACATTTGGGCCTAGGTGAAGGGTGTTAGGAATAACTGGGCTTGAAAATCACTGGGCTGCTGCACTAGCAGGGATAGGATTTGTTGGATCCAGAGAATGGGACAGAGGAGAGCTTGGAGACTTTGTCCTCCTCTACTTGGATCCACGTGGAGCCAGAAAAGGTGAATGTCATCCTCCTGGCTCTGCTGTGAGTCCGCCATGGGGGAGGGGGAGTCTGATGCATTGGAGCAGTGGATGTGCTATCTCAGCGTGACTTGACTAGGAGTGCAGCTGCTCATTACTCAGCATGTGCTGGTGGAAGAAAGTTTTGTGTAATATAAATGAAAACTTTCTGTCAATAACACAGAGCCTTACCTGGAAGGAAGGAGTCCCAATCACTGGAGATCCTCAGAGCTGCACACTGATGAATGGAGTCAGCATTGGCCAAGAGAACAGAAGCCCCCCACAAGCACGTGCCGCCTCTCTGTTCTCTCTGTTCATCCTGACTCTTAGTTTATAAAGAGGCTGAGGCTCAGAGAGCTTCCGTGACTTGCCCGAAGTCACATAGACTATAAGTAGAGGAGTCAGAATTTGAACCCAGAACTCCAAAATCCCTTGCTCTTGGTGACAGCATTTGCTATAGAGAAGGTAGAAAGGTCCTCTGGGAACAGAAGCCATATACTCAGGACAGTGCTCAGGACAAAGGCGTGAAAGGACAGAGCACTGAGACAAGCACAGAGACTCAACGGGAGACTGCACTACACGCGGCACTGGGGTACCTGTCACAGGGAGATGGTCAGCTTTCAATGTTTAAACAACTTTTACTATATTTTTAGAAATGTGAGGAAAAAATACATAAGCTGTTCTTGGGTGTTGCAATAAAAAAAAAAGCTGAACGATTTTAAGATCTAGACAATGAATAAGGAGCTTGTGTTCACTTAACATTTTTACCACTTAATCCTTAAATCTTCCCTTGCCCGCCCACACTCTGCAGCCAGGGCCAAAGAGGCCTTGGCTCCTCTTACCCAGAAACTCGAGCCACTTCTGTGGTGAGCCGCAGCTCCCCGGAGCCTGGCCCCTGATGAGGGTTAGTGACGTCATCTTCAGCAGGCATTTCAGATGGAGAATTCCCCAAAGACCTCACAATCAATATGTCTCTTGCCCCTGTCTCCTTCCCAGCCAGGAAATATATCAATAAGCTGCTCTATTAGTTCAGCTTGCCACCGAGCTTGATATCCCTTCTTACTTCCCTCTACACCCCCCTACCCTGCCCATTTCATCAAAACCCAGCTCAAGTGTAGTGAACTTCAGATCATTTTAGTAGCAGAAATGCCCAGAATTGAAACAGTCATTTTCCACTTGTCCCCTGAGAAAAGATGGGGGCTCCAAAGTAAACTTCTCTCCCTAACTTCTTTTTAAGAATGGCATATGCTCTTTTGTATGTTTTAGATTTTGAGCTTCTGCATGTAAATATTTTTGAACTGGGACTGAAAGAATTCAAAACCTACATCCTTATAGAATGTCTCCACAGAGGTGGTAGTGGTGCTTGGGAAACTGCCTGATTATACCACATTCTTCAGTCTTCATTTCCCTCCTGTTCTTCCTTTTCTGGGCAAAGCTATATGAGACCCATCTGGCAGGGCAAATGGGAGCCATAATGTGAGCCCATGGAAGGAGCATGAATAACTGTCACTTCTCAACCCCATTTTCATTACTGAAAAAAGGTGGGTGGAGGAAAATTATCATGCATATCATTAAATCAATATTTTATTTCCTCCCTGCCCCCAGCTACCCTTCCAGCTTTGATCTGTTTGCCTCAGGCACAAAGCTGGACAGGTGACTTTCACGATGCAAATCAAGATCACCTGGCTGTCTGCCCAGGCTTTGATCTCCTACCTAAGGAGGAGGCTGGCAGGGAATGCCATGGCCCTGGTCTCTGCTCACCCACAGCTCCTCTGTTACCTCGGGAGAGGTGGTGTCTGTGAAAGGACTTCCCTTTTCTGTGTATAGAAAAGTAACATGACTTGTAGCAATGATCATTAAACTATCTGAATTACAATTTACTCAGTATACAACATTAGAGGGCTAGGGAGGAAAGGGCATCTTACTGAAAAGATTTTGTCCATTTTTTTACTTCATACAGGTTTAGAAGCTGAGTTAAAGCAAGACCAAAGCACTGAGAAATAATAGATTGTCCCACCTATCTTATGTTGAGGGCTTCTTTTACTGAATCTGACAGAATCTATGCACCCTCCCGCATTCCCTAAATGTTTGTTCTTCTGATGGTCCCTCTCATAGTTCCTGCTGTTGATCCTTAGTCCTGAGCCTGGGATAGGGAAGAAGGACATGACGCAGAGGAGGTGGGAGGTCTAGAACCACCTTTCCCTAAGAGAAGTGCAGGTTGATCAAGAAGGGAAGGTAAAAGCAATTCCCAACCTTTTCAGTCCTGGGACTTGTGGGGAAAAACAGACCTTGGGAGGAGAGCAAATGCAAGATACGGATTTTGCCATCTCTTGATGATGAAGAATTTAATGGTTAATGTTTGGGTGGTGGGGATTTGATTCTATCCTACTTCACATTTCAGATTCTATGAATAGATCTATTTCCCTTTATTAACTTGAATAAATTTAGGTTAGCGAACAAAAACTACATTGTCTTTATCTTTCTCATTTTATTGCAGCTCTGTGAAAACCTTGTTAGTACAAGTATTTATTCATGAACTAGCTTCTGGACACCTCTGACCTAAACTATCACTAGGTATCTATTTTAGTCTCTTTCCAGTTGGATCTTAGTTTGTTTGTTGAATTATATTATGAGGAAAACAGATTTCAAGTTGCTTCAGATAAAGGAATGTTACTTTGAAGATAAACGTGGCTCTGCTGAAGATTTGAAGTCTCAGACACCAAGGCAGCTCTTGGAGCCAATACCTCTCTTGGAGACCGTACTTCTATTTGCCCTTCTGTCTCTTCCCTCTGGGCCTGCTCTGGCTATCTGTTGGTATACAACAAACCACTCTAAAGCTTAGTGGCTCAAAATGACAGTTATCATCACGTGTCATAGTTCTGGGAGTTGACCATACTGTACAGTTCTCACCAGAGATGTTTCGTGTAGTTTCAGTCAGATAACACCTGGAGCTGGAGTGACCTAAATGCTCAGCTGGGCTGAATTTCCAAAATGGCTCGCTCACATGGATGGTACTTGATGCTGGCTGTTGACGCTAGCAGTTCAGCTGAGGCTGTTGACTAGAGTAAACTATATGTGGCCTCCCCATGTGCCTTGGATTTCTTTTTGCATGGCATCTGTGTTTTCTAATAGCACCTCAAGAGCCAGCATTCCAAGAGACCCAGGTGGAAGCTGCAAGGCTTCAAATGGCCTATCCTTAGAAACCACACTCTGTCATTTCTACTGTATTGGCCTGGTTGCAGGGTCAGGCTACATTCAAGGGGAGAAGAGTATGAAACCATGAAGACCAAGATGACTGGTTGACTGAGAGGGACACATGTGGAGACCAGGCACTCCAGGACCATTCATTAGCTTACCCATAGTGTATGCTTCCTCGTAGCTTTAGTTTGCTTATGATCTATCCTGACGGCTGCTAATGGCCTTTGGAGAGTTTTTTCCATGATGATCTTTTAAGTTTCTGTGAATTAATTATCCATTTCACAAATTTCAGATTGTTGATGGAGCACTCTGTTTGGTCTATAGCTTTACTGGACAGCATATGAATTGCTTGTTCAACTCCTGTACTATTAGTTAAGGCCAGATTCAACTGGATCCCAATGGCAGTAAGCATAGCAACCCAGGCTTGTCTTCTCTTTAGGGTTATGCCTGTGACAGTCACTTTAGAAGACATAACTTGTACTTGCCTTGTTTTTGCCTTGCCTTTCCCTATGGGACTTAATAACTAAGTAGCACCACTATAAAGGGACCAAAAGTCTGGAGAGGTCAGTTCCAGATCCTTTATCTTATGCTTCACATCCAGGTGGAAGCTTTTAAATTTGCCAAGTAATTCTATTAGGACAGCCTCTATGAATCTGAGGCATTTAATCTTGGCCTTTGTTGTCTGTGACTCATTGAATACACACCTGTGCCTTAGCACTTAAAAAGAGCATGTGGCTCTCACTAATTCAATGGATTGGTCATCTAGACAAAAAATCAATAAGGAAAGACTGGTCTTAAATGACACATTACTCCAATGGACTTAATATATATGGAACATTCCATCCAAAAGCAGCAGAATACACATTCTTCTCAAGTGCATATGGAACATTTCTAGGATGGATTATACACTAAGCCACAAGTCTCAATAAATTTAAGAAGATTGGAATCATATCAAGCAACTTTTCCAACCACAATGATATGAAGCTAGAAAGAAAACTGGAAAATAACATATATATGGAGATTAAACAACATGCTACTGAACAATCAAAGAGCCAATGAAGAAATCAAGAGAAATTTTAAAATAGGAAGTACAACATACTAAAATCTGTAGGATGCAACAGCAGCAGTTTTAAGAGGGAATTTTATAGAGTTACAGGCCTACCTCAATAAACCAGAAAAATCTCAAATAAACAATCTAACTTTACCCCCAAAGGAACTAGAGAAAGGAGAACAAATGAGAGCCAAAGCTAGTTGAAGGAAGGAAATTATAAAGATCAGAGTGAAAATAAATGAAAGAAGGACTAAAAGACAATAGAAAAGATCAATGAAAATACTAGCTGGTTCTTTGAAAAGTTAAAAAAAATGATAAACTTTTAGCTAGATTCACTAAGAAAAAAAAACATAAAGGGCTCAAATAAAAAATGAATGAGAAATTACAACTGATACAAATAAATAAAAAGGATTATAAGAGATTGCTATGAATAATTATATACCAACTAATCAGACAACCTAGAATAAATGGATAAATTTCTAGAAATGTGCAATCTTATGAGATGAAATCAGTGAAGAAATAGAAATGAAATATATTGATCATTAGTAAGGATATTAAATCCTTAATAAAAGGATTATTAATAATAAAAAAGGATTAGTTAAAAAAAAAAAAAACTCTCAACAAAGAAAAGTCCAGGACCAGATGAGTTCACTACTAAACAGTCAATGTTTTAATACCTTTCCTTCTCAAACCCTTCCAAATAATTGAAGAGGAGGGAACATTCCCAAACTGATTTTTGTGATCCCAGCATTACCCTCATGTCAAAACCAGACAAGGACACCACAAAAAAAGAAAATTATAGACCAATGTCTCTAATAAACACAGATGCAAAAATTCCAACAAAATATTAACAGACTGAATTCAACAGTGCATTAAATGGATCATACACTGGGATCAAGTAGAATTTATTCCAGAGATGGAAGGATGGTTCAATATCTGGAAATTAATCAACATGATATACCATATTAACAAAATGAAGAATATTCATTATATGATCATTTCAATAAATGCAGAAAAAGTTTTTGACAAAATTTAACACCCATTTATGATAAAAATTCTTAATAAAATGGGAATAGATGGGAAGTACATCAATATAATAAAGGCCATGTATGACAAGCCTACAGCTAACATCATACTCTGGCGAAAAGCTTACAGCATTTCTGTTAAGATCAGGAACAAAAAAAGGATGCCCAATCTTGCCACTTAAATCAACAAGTGCTAGAAGTCCTCATCAGAACAACTAGGCAGGAAAAGGGAATAAAAGAAACATCTGAATTGTAAAGGAGTAAATCTGTCACAGTTTGCAGTTGACATGATGTTTGTATATAGAAAACTCTAAACACTCCACCAAAAAACTGACAGAACTAATAAAAATAATTCAGTAAAGTTGAAAGGTAAAGAAATCAACATATAAAAAGCTGTTGCATTTTTTAACACTAACAATGAACTATCAGAAAGAAAAATTTAAAAGACAATATCATTTATAATTTCATAAAAAGAATAAAATCCCTAGGTATAAATTTAATAAAGGAGATGAAAAAGCCATATACCAAAAATGATAAGGCATTGATGAAAGAAATTAAAGACACACATGAATGGAAAGAATGCAATGCTCATTAATTGGAAGAAATAATATTGTAAAAATATCTATACCCAAAGCAATCTAGAGATTCGTTGCAATCTCTATCAAAATTCCAGTGGTATTTTTCACAGAGATAGAACAAACAATTCTAGTTTGTATGGAACAACAAAGGATCCTGAATAGCAAAGTAGTTTTGAGAAAGAAGAATAAAGTTAGAAGTATCATGCACCCAGATTTAAAACTATATTACAAAGCTAGGATAATCAAAATGGTATGGAATTGGCACAAAAACAGACACATAGATCAATAAAACAGAGTAGAGAGCCCAGAAGAAAGCCCACACATATATGGCTAATTAACTCACAACAAAAGAGGCAAGAATATACAGTGGGGAAAGGACAGTCTCTTCAATAAATGGTATTTGGGAAACTAGTCAGCTATGTGCAAAAGAATGAAACTGGACTACTATCTTATACCATACACAAAAATTAACTCAAAATGAATTAAAGAGTTGAATGTAAGATTAGGAACTATAAAACTTCAAGAAGAAACCGTGGGCAATAAGCTCTTTGATGTCTCATTTGATGGTATTTTCTGAATCTAATTCCAAAAGCAGTAATAAATAGCACTGTGCTGTGTTCAGTCACTTCAGTCATGTCGGACTCTTTGTGACCCTAAGGACTGTAGCTCACCAGGCTCCACTGTCCATGGGATTCTCCACGCAAGAATACTGGAGTGGGTTGCCATTCCTTCCTCCAGGGGATCTTTCCCACCCAGGGATTGAACCAGCATCTCCTGTGGCTCTTGCATTGCAGGCAGATTCTTTACCACTGAGTTGCTACATCAAACTAAAAAGATTTTTCACAGCAAAGGAAACCACCAACAAAGTTTAAAAGGATTCTACAGAATGAGAGAAGATATTTCCAAATCATGTATCTGATAAGGAATTAATATACAAAAAATATAAAGGACACACATAGCTCAATAACAACAATAACAAAAACAAATAATACATTTAAAAAATGGGCAGGGACCTGAACAGACATTTTTCCAAATAAAACATACTGATGGCAAACAGGCACAGGCACATGAAAAGAGGTTCAGGCTCACTAATCATAAGAAGATGCAAATCAAAACCATCGTGAGATATCACCTCACACCTGTCAGAGTGGCTGTTACCAAAAGGACAAGAAATAACAAGTGTTGACAAGGATTTGGAGAAAAGGGAACCCTTGTGTACTATTGGTAGGACTGTGAATTGGTGCAAACATTATGAAAAACAGTATGGAGATACCTCAAAAAAAATTGTTTTAAAAGAACTACCATATGATTAAGCAATTCCACTTCTGAATTTATTTGAAGAAATTCTAAATATTTGAAAAAAATGAAAATACTAATTTGAAAAGAAATATGAACCCCTATGTTCACTGAAGCATTATTTACAATAACCAAGACATGGAAACAACCTAAGTGTCCATCAGTAGATAAATGGATAAAGGAAATGTTGTATATGTATATTCAATGGAATACTATTCAGCCATAAAAAAGAAATCTTGCCATTTGTGATAACAGGGATAGATTTTGAGTATATAAAGCAAAGTGAGATAAGTCAGAGAAAGACAGATACCATATGATTTCACTTATATGCAGAATCTAAAAAATAAAACAAATGAACAAGCCAAACAAAACTCATGGATATGAAGAACAGGTTGGTGGTTGCTAGAGGGAGAGGGTTTGAGGGGTAGGCAAAATGGGTGAAGGAATTCAAGAGGTACAAACCTCCATTATAAAATTAATAACTCATTGGGTTGTAATATGCAGCCTGGTAACTATAGTGATAGTAGTGAAAGTCACTCAGTCGTGTCTGACTTTTTGCAACCCCACAGACTATACAGTCCATGGAATTCTCCAGGCCAGAATACTGGAGTGGGTAGCCTTTCCCTTCTCCAGGGGATCTTCCCAACCCAGGGATTGAACCCAGGTCTCCCGGATTGCAGGTGGATTCCTTGCCAGCTGAGCCACAAGGGAAACCCAAGAATACTGGAGTGGGTAGCCTACCCCTTCTCCAGCGGATCTTCCTGACCCAGGAATCGAACTGTGGGTCTCCTGCATTGAAGGTGGATTATTTACCAACTGAGCCATCAGGGAAGCCAATAGTTCAACTATGAGCTATCACAGTCAGTAATATTATAGTATGAAATTTGCAAGTTGCTCTCATCACATGAAAAAAATTACATGACTTCATATGGTGACAGATGGTAACTAGACTCATTGTGATGATCACTTTGCAATGTACACAAATGTTGAATCATTATGCTGTGCACCTGAAACCAATGAGATGTTGTATGTCAATCATACTTCAATTAAAAAAAAAAAGAAAAAGCATGTGGTCATGAATTCAGAACCTCTCATTTTAGAGATAAGGAAATGAAGACTTCCAAGTTTTGGAAGTTTTCTACTTGTTTTGATTAATAACAAGTACATGAAAGCAGAGACAGATAAAACTCACTTCCCAGGATTCCAAATTCAGCATTCGCCACTGCACCATGATGCTTCCCTGTGAGAAAGAGCCAACTCAGAGGCCAGCGAAAGTGGACACACAGAACACAAAAGGTAAAGGTGGGGGGGGCATTTGACACCACCAAGGGGCTTCCCTGGGGGCTCAGCAGTAAGGAATCCACCTGCAACGCGGAAGACATGGGTTCCATCCCTGGGTCGGGAAGATGCCCTGGAGAAGGAAATGGCAATCTGCTCCAGTATTCTTGCCTGGGAAACCCCATGGACAGAGGGGTCTGGTGGGCTTCAGTGCATGGGGTTGCAAAGAGTTATATAGGACTTAGCAACTAAACAACTTGTGCTTCATTGGTGGTATAGTGGTGAACATAGCTGGCTTGCAAGCAGTTGACCTGGGTTTCTGGGCCAAAGTAGCAACACGACCTTTGGGCTTCCCAGGTAGCTCTAGTGGTAAAGAATCCGACTGCCAGTGCAGGAGATGCAAGAGTTGAGGGTTTGATCCCTGGGTCAGGAAGATCCCCAGGAATAGGAAATGGCAATCCACTCCAGTATTCGTGCCCGAAAAATTCCATGGACAGAGGAGCCTGGCAGGCTACAGTCTGTGGGATTGCAGAGAGTCAGATACAACTGAGTAACTGAGCACGCGCGCGCGCGCACACACACACACACACACACACACACACACACGGCTGGCAGTGCCATTCAGAGAGAGAACACTGCTCACCCTCACACAGCTTAGCAGCTGGTTCTGTTCCTTGGTTAGCTGCTGGCATTTGCAGGTTCAGCTAACCTTCACTCTAAATTGGGTATGCTGGTTTTGTTCAGTCCAATTCTCTTCCCATCCCAGTGACAAGCTCAAAATCTCCCATTCCCACCCTTGCTTCTCAAAGGGAAGAGGTCAACATCTTGACACATCTCTTTAAAGCCATTTTCACATGCTGCTGTGGGGTCTCTGGGGAGCTTGATAATATTCTGGGCTCAGTGACTTCAGCCCATATAAATTCATGAAGTATTTACTTATATGGGATTTTTCAACCCCATTTTCCAATCTAGGCTGATGAATTAGGCAAAATGCCTTGAATTTATCCTGGGAATCATAAAATGGATTCTGCAGAGTGGTATTGGTTAAAAACACTTCTGTATATGGAAAGTAGAAAACTGCCCGAGAGCCACCATCCTTGAAAGTTTTTAAGATAAAATAATTCTTTTGGTTTAGGGATAAATTCGGTGACAGGAGGAACAAGATTTCTCAAGGTTCTTTCCAAGTCCAGCTCTTAGGATATAGGAAGATACCATATTTCCCAATTTGGGATTTTTTCTAATGTCCTTGAGGTAGAGCTGCGGCATTAAAGTGATCTGCTTCAGAGTCTGCTGCTGCTGCTGCTGCTGCTGTTAAGTCGCTTCAGTCGTGTCCGACTCTGTGCGACCCCATAGACGGCAGCCCACCAGGCTCCCCCGTCCCTGGGATTCTCCAGGCAAGAACACTGGAATGGGTTGCCATTTCCTTCTCCAATGCATGAAAGTGAAAAGTGGAAGTGAAGTTGCTCAGTCGTGTCCGACTCCTAGCAACCCATGGACTGCAGCCTACCAGGCCCCTCCGTCCATGGGATTTTCCAGGCAAGAGTACTGGAGTGGGGTGCCATTGCCTTCTCTGCTTCAGAGTCTACTTAGACAAAATTGTGAATTCAACTAATTCTAATCTACTCCATCATTCCTTTAAGCACATTTTCATTCCCGTTAAGGAAACTCTTTTCTCACCCTTTGAGTGGAATACCATCCCTTCACTCTGTTATCAATACCTACTAAATGTCAGGCATAACCTAATGTATATTGAGTGATGTTCATTGTCTAATACAGTAATTAACCTAAGAGAGGGACTTCTCTGGTATTTCTAAAATTATTATTAGAGGCAGAAAGTCTCCCCCTTCACTTTATACATTGACCCTGGAATAGTGTTATGGAAATAGCACAGTCTTTGGAGTGAGACAGATCCTGGGTGACCTTGAGCAGTTATTGCTTCTTGAGCCTTGATTTTATTTCATAAAGCAGTCGCTATTAAAACTCTGTGAAATTGTCATTGTAATATCTCTTAGGGTTGTCATGAGTTTTAAATGAGATAATGTGTGCAAAGTGTGTGGCACATGGCTGGTCATGTGTCAGATGCTCCTCCAGTATTACTTGATTCCTCTTGCTGATTTTGTCTATTTCAATGCCATGACAATGGTATTACTCGTTCTAAAAATGAAAAACAGGTCCTACCCATTTACCATGGGAAATCCTTTTATCTTTCACTTCTGTTTGTGGTTATATGTTGAAACATCACTCAGCTAAGTAACAGAGAGCTACTGGGCTGATAGGATTTCCTTGTACCCAGAACTTTCTTATAGAAACTCATAATGATTTCTTCTACTAACAACCCCCCCCAAATGTATTTTTCCTCCAAAACCTGATCTGCCCCAGAAACAGTCTATTTCCACTACGCATGTTCCAGAAATCCCTTGTAATGAACCATACAAATCTATTTGTCCTGCTGCTACTATAATTGCCTATATCTTATTATAACTTAATATGTAACAGATTTTTTTTGGCGAGGCCAGAAGCAACGAGCATTCACGAAAACGCACATGCTGAAGGTTGTTGAGGAGCCAGTGAGCCCACTAATTGGATAACGGAGTGGGGGTAGCGTGGGAATTTAATTAAACTGGCATTTGCTCTGGTTGCTGAAAATATTAATCAGGGAATGAATTACACACAAAGAGTAAAAGGCTGGGGGAGAGGGGTGTCCTGAAAAATGTCATCGATGCCACTCTTTCTGGCATTGGTGAGGAAGTGATTCTTTTTTTTCCACAAGGTGTGGATCATTTGTCCAGTGAGTTCTGCCTACAGCTTATTGGGGCAGAGATCACAAAGAAAGGCACTTGGAAAGCTGTCAGTTGAGAGGAGGAGTGTGAGATTCTTGATTTGGGGACCAGATGCATCTCTTGGCAGTTCTTGATACAAACATAAAATATGTGTCTGAAAAAAAGAGAAAGAAGAAAAAAAGCCAGTTCTCCCCCTTCTTCTAAAGAAACACTCCTCCCAGTAAGAAAAAGGCTGAACATCTGTATCCCTTCTATCAATAATGGTTAAACAGTTGTCAAATTTGAGAGAGGTGGGTGAGGGTTTTGAACCAGGCATTTAAATACATTCCATAACCCAGGAGCCATTGGGAAGGCATTGCCCTCGCAAGACTCACAAACAGCAGTGCAGGAGGGCAAATGCAGATGGGGGCTCTTGTATTTGGTTTAAGAACCACTCTAATAGGTTTATTTAACTGCCTTGAGTGGCCTGGACAGTTGTTCCCCTAGAGACCATTGCCCCATCGCCAGTGGGGACAGCTGGGTCTTGCAGGAAACTCTGGTTTAATAGACTTAGCTGAAGAGCCTGGAAGGCAGAGGAATCTAATTCTTTACTTGGAAGGCCAAAGGCCTCGGAGTTTTCTCCTCAGTCTTGGCCATTTGGGTTCTGGCTTCCAGAAGAGCCTTTCTGGCCAATGGGATGCTTCAGTCCAAGGGTAACTTTGCGTTAAGAAAACCTATTACAGGATGAGGAGAACACACGAATGGGCAACATTCTTGCTACTTTGTCATTGTTGTTTTCTAGTTTTTTTTTTTTTATCAACTGTGAAAACTCCGACAACCAGTGTTCATCTGTGACAAAATGTGCTCTCCCCACACAAGCGACTGCTGAATGGGCATACTTTCCTACAGCCTGTGACGTCTAGGTCTTTGGTATCCTCCCTTGATCTTTCCTTACACACGGAGAAAGAAAGCAGAGCCTGGAACTGGAGGAGAGGAGCTGTAAAGTGGCTGCTGCTGCTGCTAAGTCGCTTCAGTCGTGTCCAACTCTGCGTGACCCCATAGACGGCAGCCCACCAGGCTCCGCCATCCCTGGGATTCTCCAGGCAAGAATACTGGAGTGGGTTGCCATTTCCTTCTCCAGTGCATGCAAGGGAAAAGTAAAAGTGAAGTTGCTCAGTCGTGTCCAACTCTTAGCGACCCCATGGACTGCAGCCTACCAGGCTTCTCCATCCATGGGGTTTTCCAGGCAAGAGTACTGGAGTGGGGTGCCATTGCCTTCTCCGTGTAAAGTGGCAGCTTGAAACAATAGAAATTTATTGTCTCACAGTTCTTGAGAACAAAAGTCCAAACTTAAAGTGTTGACAGGACCATGCTCTCTCTGAAACTTCTGGAGAAACACCCTTCCTTTCCTCTACCTAGCTTCTGGTGGTTCCTAGCAATCCCTGGCATTCCTTGACTTGCCTCCATCTTCGCATGGCCGTCTTCCCTCTGTATTTTTCTGTGTCTCTGCGCTGCTCTCCTTTCTTGATTTGGTAAAGATACCAATCCCTGGACTAGGGGCCACCCTAATCCAGTATGACCTCATGTTAACTTGATTACATCTGCAAAACTATTTCCAATTAAGTTTATATTCACAGGTACCGGGAGTTGAGATTTCAGCATATCTCTGTGGGGAACACAATTCAGCCTTCCACAGTCTTTATTGAAAGAAATGGTGTTATTAGGTATATTGTTTCCATGTGGGCCCATATACCTCTATCAGGGCTTCTCTGGTGGTTCAGATGGTAAAGAATCTGCTTGCAATGTAGGAGACATGAGTTCGATCCCTGGGTTGGGAAGATCCCCTCGAGAAGGAAAGGGCAACACACTCCAGTATTTTTGCCTGGAGAATCCCATGGACAGAGGAGGCTATAATCCATAGGGTTGCAAAGAGTTGGACGCAACTGAGGGACTAACACTTTCTCACTTTCTATCTTTCTACCTTTATCAACCTGTATTTTAGACAACATCTATGATAAAAGCAAAAATTGAATGAACTCTGCTTTGTGTCCCACAGGTGAATATATCCCTAAGGTATATTCCTAACTTGACCACACCTGTACTAAAATTAATTACATGCAAAATAACATCACAGATTAAAATATATCATACAATTTTTCAGCACTTATAAGAGTTTAAAATCTATTTAAAAATCAATGCACTACAGCCAACTGTTTCTTAATTCAGTGTAAGATTATAGCTTTATTACATTTTAGTGTTCAAAATGTACCTCCTATTATGAAGTAATGATGATTCTATATGATATTTATTTTAAAATTTTAAATAATACCTAACTTGGCACACTACAGTGTTGATGATCCTATCAATACCTAAAATATTCTGGCTGTTCCAAAAATATGGGAATCACTATAACAGGAGAGTCTTATTTTCACCCTTTATGCCTGAAGATTTCCTTTATGAAAATAATCTCTTAAATGGAGGCCATCACTAGTTCCATGAAATTTGGGGTTTTATTGTTATTGTCCATAAAATTTACTATTCATCTAGGGATCGGGTGGGAATTTGGAGATAAACCCAAGACTGACCACAATAAATCAGAAACTGAGGATTTCTAAAATGTGGTTGACAATACATATGGAAAGTTAATTCTGGTTTACAAGAATTCTTACATTCCTGGCTTTTCAGAGGCCCATCTCCTATATCAAATACACTATGTCATTTTCACATAGTGATGCTGATGCCTGAAGGCATGGCACTGATTCAATATTTGTCTGCAAAAATCCAATGCTACAAGGTCCCATTGAAGTGATTGGAAGGCACATCTCTCCCTATTGGTCACGAGTTTGGAAGGCCCAACTTGGTGATAGTCTGAGGGATTCAACAAGTTAGCAGGCTACACATCAGATGACAGAGTGAATGATTTATCTAAAATGTGGATTTCTAGATTTTTTTTTTTATGTGAGAAACTAATTCAGACTTACACATTTAAGCAGGGACAACAGCTTCTCTTAATGTGAAAGAGGCAAGCATTCAGTTCAGTTCAGTCTCTCAGTCGTGTCTGACTCTTTGCAACCCCATGAACTTCAGCATGCCAAGTGTCCCTGTCCATCACCAACTCCCAGAGCCTGCTCAAACTGATGTCCATCAAGTCAGTGATGCCATCCAACCATCTCATCCTCTGTCGTCCCCTTCTCCTCCCACCTTCAGTCTTTCCCAGCATCAGGGTCTTTCCCAATGAGTCAGTTCTTTGCATCAGGTAGCCAAAGTATTGGAGTTTCAGCTTTAGCATCAGTCCTTCCAATTAATATTCAGGACTGATTTCCTTTTGGATTGACTGGTTGGATCTCCTTGCAGTCCAAGGGACTGTCAAGAGTCTTCTCCAACACCACAGTTCAAAAGCATCAATTCTTCGGTGCTCAGCTTTCTTTATGGTCCAAATCTCACATCCATACATAACTACTGGAAAAACCATAGCTTTGACGAGACAGGCCTTTGTCAGTGACGTAGGTCTCTGCTTTTTAATATTCTGTCTAGGTTGGTTATAACTTTTCTTCCAAGAAGCAAGCATCTTTTAATTTAATGGCTATAGTCACTATCTGCAGTGATTTTGGAGCCCAAGAAAATAAAGACTGTCACAGTTTCCATTGTTTCCCCATCTATTTGCCATGACGTGATGGGACTGGATGCCATGATCTTAGTTTTTTGAATATTGAGTTTTAAGACAACTTTTTTACTCTTCTCCTTCATTTTCATCAAGAGGCTTTTCAGTTCCTCTTCACTTTCTGCCATAAGGTTTGTGTTGTCTACGTTTCTGAGGTTATTGATATTTCTCCTGGCAGTATTGATTCAAGCTTGTGCTTCATCCAGCCCAGCATTTCTCATGATGTACTCTGCATAGAAGTTAAATAAGCAGGGTGACAAAATACAGCCTTAACGTACTCCTTTCCCTATTTGGAACCAGACTGTTGTTCCATGTCTTGTTATAACTGTTGTTTCTTGACCTGCATATAGGTTCCTCAGGAGACAGGTAACTTGGTCTGGTATTCCCATCTCTTTAAGAATTTTCCACAGTTTGTTGTGATCTACACAGTCAAAGGCTTTGGCATAATCAATAAAGCAGAAGTAGGTGCTTTTTTGGAATTCTTATGCTTTTTCTATGATCCAGTGAATGTTGGCAATTTGGTCTCTGGTTCCTCTGCCTTTTCTAAATCCAGCTTGAACAGCTGAAAGTTCACGGTTCACGTACTGTTGAAGCCTGGCTTGGAGAATTTTGAGCATTAATTTACTAGCATGTGAGATGAGTGCAATTGTGTGATAGTTTGAACATTCTTTGGCATTGACCTTCTTTGCGATTGAAACGAAAACTGACCTTTTCCAGTCCTGTGGCCACTGCTGAGTTTTCCAAATTTGCTGGTATATTGAGTGCAGCACTTGCAGAGCATCATCTTTTAGGATTAGAAATAGCTCAACTGGAATTCTGTCACCTCCTCTAGCTCTGTTCATAGTGATGATTCCTAAGGCCCACTTGACTTCACATTCCAGGATGTCTGGCTTTGGGAGTGATCACACCATTGTGGTTACCTGGGTCATGAAGATCTTTTTTGTATAGTTCTTCTGTGTATTCTTGTCACCTCTTCTTAATATCTTCTGCTTCTGTTAGGTCCATACCATTTCTGTCCTTTTTGAGCCCATCTTTGTATGAAATATTCCCTTGGTATCTCTAATTTTCTTGAAGAGATCTCTAGTCTTTCTCATTCCATTGTTTTCCTCTATTTCTTTGCAAGCATTAGACCTCAAATTAGGCAAGATTGACTCTGAATATCATCACTTAACCTTATGAAAGCTCTTCAGAGCTCTCAAGAGAAGTTGGTTAATTATTCCCAGTCATGATATAAGGAAATGCCACTGGATTATGGTTACTTAGTGACAGAAATCAAAGGTGAGGAATGACTTAATGAAGTTTGTCCTAGGCCTGTCGAGAGGGAATGGATTCCCATTGACACAGGGGAACAATTGGAAGAATTTGCTGTCAGGAGCTTGGAGAAGAAGTTTTCAAGTGAAATTGTGGTATCATTTCTCCAGAGATCTTTTACGTACAGATGAAGTGGCGCATGTCTGAGAGGGGTAGACAGGTTCTCTCCTGAAGTGACAGGGGAGGATACCCAGGCTCAAAGTTCCTCTTCCTTTCCTCTTCCCTCGTCCCCTTAAGTGTTTCTGTGGGTACAAGGACTGAGGACTTGTCTTTCTCTACCAGAGCTCTCTCTCAGGCTCTGTTCGTAGACAGCCTATGTACACTTATGTAGATACATCCTCCCTCTCCTATACACAACCCAGCCACTGTTAACTTTGGTGAATGATTCTTTCTGGAATAGGTCATTCTCAAATAGAGTAGGATTGTTTGGGGCATCCTAAACTGAGGAAAGGCCCTTATATGGGGAAGGAAATTTCACTCCTCTCCTTTCACAATTCTACTTAAGTCCAGAGGGGAAGAAACTGGATCTCTCTCCCAGTCTCCACATACACACTATATCCTTCCCAAGGCAGTGCTGCTAACTCAGTTGGTTGAACAAATAATATCCACTGGGCCACCTACTAATGGGTGAGTTACCTATATCAGGCCCTAGGTATGGCCTTCCTTCTCTTTCTGCCTCCTTATGCTATTCTCAGAGTACCTTGATCTTTTCAGGCAAACTGGCCATCCCTGGTCACACAGATTGTGGAATTAATACATTCAGGGTCTGCTCTGCAGACCTTGCCATATCTATTGAAGGAAGAAGTAGACTCAGCCAGATTTTCTGGCATCATTTACCAGATTTGCCCCAAATTGAAGGAGAGAAAAGGAATGAAAGGTGAGGAAGAGGTGACTTGATAATACTCCCCTATACACCACCCACAGCTTTGCCCTTAGTTCTTTCCTAAATAAATCCTCCTCAATGAGTGTGCCCCTGGGGCCCTGATTAATAAAATCACCCTTGTATGGGGCCCTGATTAATAAAATCACCCTTGTATAAAACTCAGCATTAGAAGAAGACTAAATTTTGTACTTGATATTACTGATTACTTTTAGAAGGAGATCTACCTTGAAATTTGACTCTTCTTGCATTAGTAGCTCCAGAATTCTTCACCTTTCTCTCCAGGCATCTCCTCTGGATTTTGAATGGTGAACACATTAGTCCCTTGAGTGGGAATGTTGGTGTTTTAGAGAAGCCATTCTTCAGTCTTCCCCCTTAACTTTGGAACTACTTGGGAAGTAGATACAGAGGGCAGAGAACAATCAAGACTCCAACTGTATGGCCTATTGAGAATGGGCTTCCTCCTTTCCACCTAAAACTAGACTTATATGCCCACCCATATGGAAGGAGGTGAGCATGATCAAGTGAATCTACCTTTCACAGGACGTCAGGTGGTGCAGAGAGCACTCGTTCTCTGTGGGCAGGTCCCAGACAATCAACCCATCAGGGGCTTAGCCTTACAATTCTATTCTGACTTCCAGCTCATGGGTCAAACCATTCCTTCCTCCTGGGCAAGAGATGGAGAGAGACCTAAAAGGGAGGGAAGCTGTTGTCTCAAATATTTTGGAAAAGAAGATGTTTCTATTTTACAGAAAAGGGAAAGATTTACAAAGAAGATTTCTTCTATATAGAAACAATCTTCTAGAATCAAAACCTTCACCTAGGTTGACTGTAGATTGGCAGTTGTGACTTTTCTGGCATTTTAAAATGAAAGCATTCTTCCCAGGCCAGTCCCCACATGGTGAGGGAGAGAAGGAAGATATATCCTGCCCTGGGTTGCTGTCACATTCCTAGTCTTTGTACATTTCTTGAATAAGTTTAGTATTGTTATCTCTCCCTAAGAATAAGTGAATGAATGAAGTCCTCTTTAATTCAACAAACTTTATTGAGGCATAAGGGTATTAAGCAACTTATCCAAGGCAACATAATAAATAACACAGCTAGGATTTGAGCTCAAACAGTTTGACTAATGACTTGGGCTGCTGATTGATACAAATTTGCTATAATAGAGGTAAGCAGAGGTGACGCTGATATGCAGAAGAAGAATTCCCAACCAAGGTCATGGAGGTTCAAGGGATTCTTTAAGGAGCTCAGAAGTCATAACCTATTTCTACAATCTTCAGAGTCAGCAAGAGAACGTTGCCACAGAAAGCAGAGCTTCCCATTCATCTCAGTGCAAGGTTCTGGGAAGTTGGAGTCTTCTCTGTGACCCACTTGGCCTTGTCTTCACTCCCTTCACTTCTGGAGATGGGCCCAGGGACAGAACCAGAGGAACCAAGCTCCTCTTCCTTCCAAACATTCCCAGAGGCTAAGTCAGTGTCCCTCAGTTAGGAGTCTAGAAAGGGGTTCTCTTTTTTTGTCAATCTTTGTCACAAAGAATGGTTTCATAAGTAATTCCAGCTGCTCCCTGCCTAATGACAAACTTGTGAGCATCTCCCTGCTGCAGTCAAGTATGGGCTTTGTCTGATTAGGTCAGCTCATAGCCTTGTAAGATTTCAGGCATGCGGCGCACTCTGAAGAGTCTCCCATTGTTCCAAGATGCTTTGGAAATGGGTTGAGAATCCTATGAGGAATTTCATTCAAATTCCTCCATGGATTGTGGAGTAAATGCTCTCTTTGCTGATACCCACAAAACAACAGATGTGGGGCGTCTGTGTAAGGTCTCTGTTGGCTCCCAGCTCAGCTTCCTGGAATCCCTGCAGACCAAGGCTGTTGATTATCTCCAGGACACACTTTCTGTTCTCATGCTTTTCCTTAACACTGAGGTGAAAGAGTAAGATTCAAAGTCTAGGAGTACAGAACTTGAGCTCTCTTATCTCTACTTGCAGTGACTGTGGGACCTTGTAAAACAACCCATACGTTTGGTGGAAAGGTCAGTTCAGTTCAGTCACTCAGTTGTGTCTGACTCTGTGTGACCCCATGGACTGCAGCAAGCCAGGCTTCCCTATGCATCACCAACTCCTGGAGCTTTCTCAAGCTCATGTCCATCGAGTCCATGATGCCATCCAACCATCTCATCCTCTGTCAACCCTTTCTCCTCCTGCCTTCAATCTTTCCCAGCATCAGGGTCTTTTCCAGTGAGCCAGTTCTTCACATCAGGTGGCCAAACTATTGGAGCTTCAGCTTCAGCATCAGTCCTTCTAATGAATATTCAGGACTGATTTCCTTTAGGATTGACTGGTTGGATCTCCTTAGAGTCCAAAGGACTCTCAAGAGTTTTCTCCAACACCACAGTTCAAAAGCATCAATGAGCCACCTTTGGGCTCCTTGCTGTGGGCCATGGCAACATGGGGCAGTCTCTGGAGTCAGTGTGTAGGGGCTGGGAAAGACCCATCTGGTGGGTCTCTGGCACCCCTGTGGCATGGGAGCACCAAGTGGAGGGTCACAGACTACAGGTCATCCAGAGGACCCAAGACATGGTGGCTGCTAGTCAACTCTTTCCACAGTGCTTCTTCATAAGTATGTACTCTTGCTAGGGCAATGAGCATTACAACTTCCCTGAACTTTATCTGGCAGTTGTCACCATTAGCCCCACCATAGAGCCACAGAGCAGATGACCCCACAAACTGCAGAACAATTATACCAAAGAAATTCTCACACTGTTAAAAAGTTCTAGGACCCAACACAGATTGCCCAACCTGGGGATCTGGCAAAGGGACTGAGAACCCCCAGGGAATTTGACTTTGGAGGCTAGTGGGATTTGATTAAAGAACTTAAATAGGACTGGGAAAACAGACTCTTGGAGGGCACAAACAAAACCTTGTGCACATCAGAAGCCAGGAGACAGCAACAGTGTCCCCACAAGAGGCTGAGCCAGACTTATCTGTGAGTGTCCAGGAATCTCCAGCGGAGGTGTGGGTCAACAGTGGCCTGCTGCAGGGTCAGGGGCACTGAATGCAACAGTGCATGCACAGATGCTTTTGAAGGATTATCTTCATTACTCCTATACAACAGGAAGGGAACACAGCCCCACCCATCAACAGAAAATTAGATTAAAGATTTACTGAACATTGCCCCGCCCATCAGAACAAGACCCAGTTTCCCCCAAAGTCAGTCTCTCCCTTCAGGAAGCTTCCATAAGCCTCTTATCCTTATCAATCAGAGGGCAGACAGAATGAAAACCACAATCACAGAAAACTAACCACACTGATCACATGGACCACATCCTTGTCTAACTCAATGAAACTATGAGCCATGCTGTGTAGGGCCACCCAAGACGGATGGGTCATGGTGGCGAGATCTGACAAAATGTGGTCCACTGGAAAAGGGAATGGCAAACCACTTCAGTATTCTTGCCTTGAGAACCCCATGAACAGTATGAAAAGGCAAAAACATGTGACATTGAAAGATGAACTCCCCAGGTCAGTAGGTGCCCAATATGCTACTGGAGAAGAGTGGAAAAATAGCTCCAGAAAGAAAGAAGATATGGAAAGGTCAGTCAATGAGGTAAGGCAGGCCTTCCTCGGTATAGTGTTGGCTCCCAATAAGCAATGGCTACTAATATCACTCTTGCTGTTAGTGACTATTAATAAGAGAATGTGTATAAATATCCTGAATTGATGAGACAGCCTTATTTTATGGATTCTCTGAAGTCTGCCTTTCCCACTCTCATTCCTTCATGGCTGTAGAACCTGCTTGTATGTTTTATGGGTATTTTTGGAGTTAGCTCTACTAAGTCATTTGATGTGGCTGCTATTTCTAGGTATATTCAAAAGCTAAAGAAGATTCCTATCTACTTTGTAAAGCAATTCAGCTGTTACTGATCTGACCCCTTGAGGTCTAGTTTTCTAGGACTGCATAAACCTATCTCTGTTCATTTTATTCATGCCCAGTATAATTTTATACACCTGTCTTTGGTTCATTTCTACAAGGAAAAATTGCTTAAGAAGTACAGATTACCATTTAAAGAGCCATTCACACATTTCTGTTGTCTTTGGTGTCCCATGAGAAACAGAAAGCCTCTACGAGTTGGATTGCTTCTACTCTCAGTTAGAATGCCTACCTCCCAAAGGGCAGTGTAACCTAATAGCCAGATGTGTGCTCCACCATCCAGGTTTCCTCAAATACCAGCAGTATGAATTCTCCAACCACAGGCCGTTATCTGTGAATGGGAATACTTCGTAGGGTTTTATAGGATTTAAATGAAGCAATTACAGTAAAGAGCTTGGTGCAACATCTAAGTCATAGTAATCCTCAATAAATGGAATATTAGTATTAGGCTTAACACTTGGAATTCAGATTAGAATTGGGATGACTATTAATATTAGTACTGCATGTCTTTGCATGTTCTGTACCTCTGTCTGATTGGCCCCTCCCCTTTATTCTTTGTAGATACCAAATCATTCTTCAAAATCCAGTTCAAATACCATCTCTTCTAGGATACAGCCCCTGGTTTATCAAGTAGAATTTATCCATCCCCCTAGTATCTTTTAATCTCTCTCCATTGTCATCCTGATCCATCTAAGTGGCCTTCATGTATTAAGGTCGCCTTCTCTCCTGTTAGGCTGCTTCCCTAGAAATGGGCACCAGTTCCGGATCATGTCTGCACCACCTGTCAGGTTTGCAGAACCTGACAGAGCTGACCGTTCTTAAATGCTCCATAATTTGAAAAGAGGTTGACCCAATCAAAAAATGGGCCAAAGAACTAAACAGACATTTCTCCAAAGAAGACATACAGATGGCTAACAAACACATGAAAAGATGCTCAACATCACTCATTATTAGAGAAATGCAAATCAAAACCACAATGAGGTATCATTTCACACCAGTCAGAATGGCTGCTATCCAAAAGTCTACAAGCAATAAATGCTGGAGAGGGTGTGGAGAAAAGGGAACCCTCTTACACTGTTGGTGGGAATGCAAACTAGTACAGCCACTATGGAGAACAGTGTGGAGATTCCTTAAAAAACTGGGAATAGAACTGCCATATGACCCAGCAATCCCACTGCTGGGCATATACACCGAGGAAACCAGAATTGAAAGAGACGCGTGTACCCCAATGTTCATCGCAGCACTGTTTACAATAGCCAGGACATGGAAGCAACCTAGATGTCCATCAGCAGATGAATGGATAAGGAAGCTGTGGTACATATACACAATGGAATATTACTCAGCCATTAAAAAAAATACATTTGAACCGGTTCTACTGAGATGGATGAAACTGGAGCCCATTATACAGAGTGAAGTAAGCCAGAAAGAAAAACAACAATACAGTATACTAATGCATATATATGGAATCTGAAAGATGGTAACGATAACCCTATATGCGGGACAGAATGAGAGACACAGATGCATGGAACAATTTTATGGACTCTGAGGGAGAAGGTGAGGGTGGGACGTTCTGGGAGAATGGCATTGAGACATGTGTATTGTCATATGTGAAACAGAGCACCATTCCATGTTCGATGCATGTGACAAGGGCTCGGGGCCGGGGCAGTGGGATGATCCAGAGGGATGGGAGGGGGAGGGAGGTGGGTGGGGGGTTCGGGAAGGGGAACACATGTAAACCCATGGCTGATTCTTGTCAATGTATGGCAAAAACTATTACAATATTGTAAAGTAATTAGCCCCCAAGTAAAATAAATAAATTTATAAAAAAAAAAAAAAAAAAAAAAAAGAGGGAGGGGACATATGTACACCTATGTTTATTTCATATTGATGTATGACAGAAATCAAACCAATATTGTAAAGCAATTGTCAATCAGTTAAAAATAATACATATTTTAAAAGACTGATAAAAAAAAAAAAAAAAAAAAGAAAAGAGGTTCAGAGACTGTTTAAGAGACCAGCAGATCCAGAAATGCCCAGGAATCTGATGATGAAAGAAATTTGAGATGTAACCCTCCAATCCAGCTGCACTGTGTGACTTCTAGACAGTGTTTCCTTTCACAAGAGGCAGGCCCAAGTATGCTCAGTTCAGGGCACATTGAGGAAGTTTCTGAAAATTGCACCCTGTCTTTGCCTGCCCAGAAAGACAAGACCTAGTGAGTGACTCTGGCTTGTCATGCTGTCAGATACAGTGAAGACACTGCCGCATGTGACAGGGAGTGTGGAAAGGAGGCATGACACTTTAGGTTGTTGGCATTGCTTTATTTATTTGCTTCATAGATAGGAGAATTGAGTGCTTCATGCCAGTCCTGCTTCTGTTCCTAGCCTTTTATTCATGAAGGGCTTCTTTCTTCTTGGTATTTATTGCTATGAGTCACTTCTCTGTGCACCAGATGGAAGCTGTTGCAGAAGCTTCTGGCTTCTGTGAAGAAACGTGGTTTAGGATGGAGGATCACGCTGAGAATGGGGCAGGGGAAGGAAGCTGGGCTGGGGACATGCAGATTTGTTTTCAGATGGAAGTAAGCTCCTAGACTCCTTCCTCTAGTCCCACAGATTTGATCGGTTCTCTAGAGATAGTTCTCATGTGTTTTCCCTCTTGCTCTTTGAGCCTATCTGCACGTTTGCAGGAGAAATTTAATCCGTATGGGCTTATTCATTAAACTCATTAAGCTATTTAATGAAAACAATTTTGTAACTGTGAATCCTTTAAAGTTTACTTCTGGCAGCTATGATTTCCTGTTTGTGAACTTGGGCACTTGAGTCTGAGATGGTTGTTCTTAAGGCCTCTTGTTCTAAACTGTGACTTAACTTCATTTCAAAAAGGTTCAAAGAGCCTGTGTCTCGTGATCACAATGCAGCATTGGCACCATATCTGTCCTTCTAGGTCACGATGACCACATCCATCTAGGCTCGGAAGCTTATAGAATCCCCAAAGCCTTGGTCTTTTAGACTTAGTACAGGTTATGTCACTTCCATGAAACTTGTCCTAATAGCTGGACTGGACATATCTTTCTCAATTTGATTCTCTTTCTCTCTTCTATCACTGTTTATTTCTTTTATGTATTACAGATATACCTGATGTCCTTTACTTGATGATGACTAACTTGTAGATAGTGCTTAAGAGCCTAAGTTTTGGAATCAGGGACACCAGGGCTGTCTTGAGTTAATGGGCATCCCACCTTGGAAAACTCAAAATCTCTGTGCCTTGATTTCCTGTCTTCATTTAAAACTTCTTTTAAAACTGAATGTTGTGAAACAGAACATATATAAATCATAAATATACAGTTTAATGAATTCCCATAAAGTGGATGCCCCCAGGTCATACCAATCAATGCACAATATAGACTTTAGAAGCCCTCTCTGTGGCCTTTTCTCATCACACTTTGTTCCTCTCCTCTAAATATAACTACAATCATAGGGTGATGTAGTGAATAATCATATGATGAATTATATGATGATAACTTTTTTGCATTGCTTTAGATTTACCATGTGGATATTGTAGTTTGAATGTTAAAATGGAAATCTGTAGTATGTATTATTTTGTGCATGGTTTCTTTTCCTCAGTATGACATTAGTATGACTCAGTCACCTTGTTGTATGTAGCTGTAATTCACTCATGATTTTTATTGCCTAGTATTCCAATATACTACAGTTTAAACAGCCATTCTAATTGTGATGGACATTTGGGATATTCCCAGTTTGGGGCCATGACTGTACTGCTGCTACAAACCTTTTTATCCATGTCTTGTAAGCATATGTGTATGAGTCTCAGAATTGCTGGGTCACAGGCATGCATTATCTTTAAATTTTGTAGATAATGCAGAAGTGTTCCCAAGGTGGGTCACTTCATACTTTCCATAACTTTCCATCTTTACAAAAATTTGATAGTGTCCATCTTTTTAGTTTTAGCTATTTTGATAGGTAAGTTGTAATATTTCACCTTGGTTTTAATTTGCCTTTTCTTGATGATAGATAGGTTGTATACATTTCCTTATGTTTATGGATTATTTGAATTTTCTCTTTTGCAAAGGACTGGTTACAGTCTCCTCTACTTTCCTTTTCTTTCTTTGCCTGTTTTTCTGCTGGATTGCCTGTCTTATTTTTATCCATTTGTAAGAATTCTTTATATGCCCTGGATATGAGTCCTTTGTGAGTTATGTGTTTTGCTAATATGTGTTCACACTCTGTGTGAAAATACCGTTTTACTTGCTTAATGGTACATTTTGAAGAAATAAAGTTCTTAATATTAATGTGGTCAAAGTTATCATTCTAGTGTTTATTATGTCACATTTAAGAACTTCTATCTCAAACCAGTTATAAAGATAATCTCCTCTATTATAATCTAAAATGTTATTGTTCACTTTTCATATTTAGTCTATAATCCACCTAGAATTGATTTTTTTGTTAATTTTTTGATTGAGTCAAATCTAGTTTTCCTATATGCATACTGAATTATCTCAGCAATATTTATTGAAAAGACCATCCTTTCCCACTTCTCTGAAATTTTTAGCATAAATCAAATTCCCATTTATTGTGTAGATCTGTTTTTATTATGAGTCATCAGTCTATTTGTCTAACTTGATACTAACTAAACATTACCTTAATTATGGTATCTTTATACTAAATCTTAATATCCAATAGAGCAAGTCTTTCCACCTTGTTTTCCTTCTTTAAGTTGTCTTTGCTATTTATGAACATTTGCATTTCTATTTATATTTTTAAATCATATTGAAAAATTCACCAGAAAAGGTTTTGGGATTTATTCTTAAGGCAAAAATCAAGCTGGAGAATTGAATACTTGTGTGATAATGAGTATTCTAATTAACAATCAATGTATCTCCATTTATTTTGTACTTAAAATCTTTTTTTCATTGTATTTTGAGTATTCTATGAAAAGGTTTTACAGATTTTGTTAGATTCATCCTTAGGAATTTGGTTTTTTGTATCTGATATAAAATAGATAAAATTTATTTTCCAACTGCCACTTGAATTTGGAAATGCAATTTATTTTATATATCAATCTTGTTAATTTTAGTTTGCTTAGTCATTTCATTTAGAGTATGTCCTATATTTACAATTTTAATTTTTCTTTGTTTCTTCCCAGACCTCATTTTTCTTCTGCCTGAAGAACATCTTCTACTATTTTCTTTAGTGCAGGTCCACTGGCAGCAAAGTCTATCAGTTTTTTCTTGATCTGAAAATGACTGTATTTAATCTTTTTTTATTTTTTTCCCAATTTGTTTGTTTGAATCAGGATCCCAATAAAGCCTATACATGCCAATTACTTAATAAGATTTTAAATTACTGTAGCCTATAGTTACACTCAGCAGTGGCCACAGGACTGGAAAAGGTCAGTTTTCATTCCAATCCCAAACAAAAGCAATGCCAAAGAATGTTCAAACTACTGCACAATTGCAGTCATCTCACACGCTAGTAAAGTAATGCTCAAAATTCTCCAAGCCAGGCTTCAACAGTACGTGAATCATGAACTTCCAGATGTTCAAGCCGGATTAGAAAAGGCAGAGGACCAGAGATCAAATTGCCAACATCCGTTGGATCATAGAAAAAACAAGAGAGTTCCAGAAAAACATCTGCTTTATTCACTACACCAAAGTCTTTGACTGTGTAGATCACAACAAACTGTGGAAAATTCTTCAAGAGATGGGAATACCAGACCACCTTACCTGCCTCCTGACAAATCGGTATGCAGGTCAAGAAGCAACAACTAGAACCGAACATGGAACAATGGACTGGTTCCAAATAGGAAAAGCAGTACATCAACGCTGTATATTGTCACGCTGCTTATTTCACTTATATGCAGAGTAAATCATGCAAAATGCCTGGCTGGATGAAGCACAAGCTGGAATCAAGATTGCTGGGAGAAATATCAATAACCTCAGATATGCAGATGACACCACCCTTATGACAGAAAGGAAAGAAGAACTAAACAGCCTCTTGATGAAAGTGAAAGAGGAGAGTGAAAAAGTTGGCTTAAAACTCAACATTCAGAACACTAATTCATGGCACCTGATCCCATTACTTCAAGGCAAATAGATGGGGAAACGATGGAAACAGTGAAAGACTTTAAGGGCAACAAAATCACTGTAGATGGTGACTTCTGCCATGAAATTAAATGACTGATGCTCTTTGGAAGAAAAGCTATGACCAAATTAGACAGCATATTAAAAAGCAGAGACATTACTTTGCCAACAAAGGTACGTCTAGTCAAAGCTATGGTTTTTCCAGTAGTCATCTATGGATGTGAGAGTTGGACGATGAAGAAAGCTGAGCACCGAACAATTGATGCTTTTGAACTGTGGTGTTGGAGAAGACTCTTGAGAGTCCCTTGGACTGCAAGGAGATCCAACCAGTCCCTCCTAAAGAAGATCAGTCCTGAATATTCACTGGAAGGACTAATGCTCAAGCTGAAACTCCAATAATTTGGCCATCTGATGTGAAGAACTGACTCATCTTATGTGAAGAACTGACTCATCTGAAAAGACCCTAATGCTGGGAAGGATTGGGGGCAGGAGGAGAAGGGGACGACAGAGGATGAGATGGCTGGATGGCATCACCGACTCAATGGACATGAGTTTGGGTAAACTCCAGGAGTTGGTGATGGACAGGGAGGCCTGGCGTGCTGTGATACATGGCGTCGTAAAGAGTTGGACACGACTGAGTGATTGAACTGAACTGAACTGAACCGAACTGGACTCAAACTCTTCCAAAAAACTGCAGAGGAAGGTAAACTTCCAAACTCATTCTATGAGGCCACCATCACCCTAATACCAAAACCTGACAAAGATGTCACGAAAACAGAAAACTACAGGCCAATATCACTGATGAACATAGATGCAAAAATCCTTAACAAAATTCTAGCAAACAGAATCCAACAACATATTAAAAAATATCACACATCATGACCAAGTGGGCTTTATCCCAGGGATGCAAGGATTCTTCAACATTCACAAATCAATCAATGTGATACACCACATTAACAAATTGAAAAATAAAAACTATATGATTATCTCAATAGATGCAGTGAAAGCCTTTGACAAAATTCAACTTCCATTTATGATAAAAACCCTCCAGAAAGCAGGAATAGAAGGAGCATACCTCAACATAATAAAAGCTATATATGACAAACCCACAGCAAACATTATCCTCAATGGTGAAAAATTGAAAGCATTTCCCCTAAAGTCAGGAACAAGACGAGGGTGCCCACTCTCACCACTACTATTCAACATAGTGTTGGAAGTTTTGGCTGCAGCAATCAGAGCAGAAAAAGAAATGAATCAGATTGGAAAAGAAGAAGTAAAACTCTCACCGTTTGCAGATGACATGGTCCTATACATAGGAAACCCTCAAGACTCCACCAGAAAATTACTAGAGCTAATCAATGAATATAGTAAAGTTGCAGGATGTAAAATCCACACACAAAAATCCCTTGCATTCCTATACACTAACAATGAGAAAACACAAAGAGAAATTAAGGAAACAATTCCATTCACCATTGCAATGAAAAGAATAAAATACTTAGGAATATATCTACCTAAAGAAACAAAAGACCTATATATAGAAAACTATAAAACACTGGTGAAAGAAATCAAAGAGGACACAAATAGATGGAGAAATATACCGTGTTCATGGATCAGAAGAATAAATATAGTGAAAATGAGTATACTACCCAAAGCAATGTATAGATTCAACACAATCCCTATCAAGCTACCAACGGTCTTTTTCAGAGAACTAGAACAAATAATTTCACAATTTGTATGGAAATACAAAAAACTCAAATAGCCAAAGCATCTTGAGAAAGAAGAATGGAACTGGAAGAATCAACCTGCCTGACCTCAGGCTCTACTACAAAGCCACAGTCATCAAGACAGTATGGTACTGGCACAAGGACAGAAATATAGATCAATGGAACAAAATAGAGAGCCCAGAGATAAATCCACGCACCTATGGACACCTTATCTTTGACAAAGGAGGCAAGAATATACAATGGAGAAAAGACAATCTCTTTAACAAGTGGTGCTGGGAAAACTGGTCAACCACTTGTAAAAGAATGAAACTGGAACACTTTCTAACACCATACACAAAAATAAACTCAAAATGGATTAAAGATCTAAACGTAAGACCAGAAACTATAAAACTCCTAGAGGAAAACATAGGCAAAACACTCTCCAACATAAATCACAGCAGGATCCTCTATGACCCACCTCCCAGAATATTGGAAATAAAAGCAAAAATAAACAAATGGGACCTAATTAAACTGAGAAGCTTCTGCCCAACAAAGGAAACTATAAGCAAGGTGAAAAGACAGCCTTCAGAATGGGAGAAAATAATAGCAAACGAAGCAATGGGCAAAGAATTAATCTCAAAAATATACAAGCAGCTCCTACAGCTCAATTCCAGAAAAATAAACGCCCCAATCAAAAAGTGGGCCAAAGAACTAAACAGATATTTCTCCAAAGAAGACATACAGATGGCTAACAAACACATGAAAAGATGCTCAACACCACTCATTATCAGATAAATGCAAATCAAAACCACAATGAGGTACCATCTCATGCTGGTCAGAATGGCTGCTATCCAAAAGTGTACAAGCAATAAATGATGGAGAGGGTGTGGAGAAAAGGGAACCTTCTTACACGGTTGGTGGGAATGCAAACTAGTACAGCCACTATGGAGAACAGTGTGGAGATTCCTTAAAAAACTGGGAATAGAACTGCCATATGACCCAGCAATCCCATTGGTAGGCATACACACCGAGGAAACCAGAATTGAAAGAGACACATGTACCCCAGTGTTCATCGCAGCACTGTTTATAATAGCCAGGACTTGGAAGCAGCCTAGATGTCCATCAGCAGACGAATGGATAAGAAAGCTGTGGTACATATACACAATGGAATATTACTCAGCCATTAAAAATGATACATTTGAATCAGTTCTAATGAGGTGGATGAAACTGGAACCTATTATACAGAGTGAAGTAAGCCAGAAGGAAAAACACCAATACAGTATACTAACGCATATATATGGAATTTAGAAAGATGGTAACGATAACCATGTATGCAAGACAGCAAAAGAGACACAGATGTATAGAACAGTCTTTTGGAATCTGTGGGGGAGGGCGAGGGTCGGATGATTTGGGAGAATGGCATTGAAACATGTAAATTATCATATGTGAAACGTATTGCCAGTCTAGGTTTGACGCATGATACAGGGTGTTCAGGGCTGATGCACTGGGATGACCCAGAGGGATGGGATGAGGAGGGAGGTGGGAGGGGGGTTCAGGATGGGGACCACATGTACACCCATGGCAGATTCATGTCAATGTATGGCAAGATCAATACAATATTGTAAAGTAATTAGCCTCCAATTAAATTTTTTTTTGAAAAAGAGTCTATCTTGCAATGCAGGGGACACTGGTTTGATCACTGGTCCTAAAAGATCAGACAAGCCATGGAGCAACTAAACCCATGCACGACAACTGCTGAGCCCACACTCTGGAGCTCATGAGCCACAACTACTGAAGCCCACATGCCTAGAGTCCATGCTCCACCACAAGAGAAGTACCACAGTGAGACTCCCAGGTGCCACATCTGGAGAGCTGCCCCTACTCATCACAACTAGAGAAAGCCTGCGTACAGCACCATAGACCCAGCACAGCAAAAGATAAACAATAAGTAAATAAAAATTTTTTAAAAGAAGTTTAAAAAATCCCTCCCAATTTCAGCTCCCCAGACTCAAAATGGACTCATACTTCTTAGGTAATAATCATTGAGTAGTTTGTGTTTCTTATTTTAGAACAATCAAATGCCCTGTTGCTTCCCTCTGCTCTTTCTCACATACTTGCTGACAATATCATATGGGCCTAGTAGTTGTTCATCTGAATCATTTGTGTTTCAGTAGATTAGGATACTTTAATCTCTTTTTCTTGTTGTAGATATTGTTTTTGGTATCTTAGTTGTTCTGTGTGTTTTTTATGAGGTGATTTAGAGAGATTGAAAAACAACAACCATTGCCACAACAACAGCTATCTTTCCAGAATTCCTGTCTCACTTTTATTCTTGAAGAATATTCTTGCTGGGTATAATTTCTATGATGGTGATTATTTTTATAAAGCAAATGAAAGGTTGCCATTCCACTCTCTGCTGGCTTCTATTATTGATACTGAACATTATCTGTCACTCTTCTTTTTTCCTTGGCTGTGTTGGGTCTTCACTGCTTCTCAGTCTTTTGTCTGGTTGCAGAGGTGGTGTCTGCTCTCTAGCTGCAGTGTGTAGACTTCTCATTGCAGTGACTCCTGTTGCAGAGCATGAGCTCTAGGACACAGAGACTTCAGTAGTTGCAGCTTCTGGTCTCGAGAGTATAGGCTCAGTAGCTATGGCGCATGAGCTTCATTGCTTCACAGCATGTGGGATCTTCCCAGATCAGAGATGGAACCCGTGTCTCCTGCATGGGCAGGTAGACTCTCCACTACTAAGCCACCAGGGAAGCTACCATCTGTTGCACTTATTGTTACTCCTTTGAAGGTTATCTGTATTCTCCTTTGGATACTTTATGGAATGCTTCCTTCTTAAAAACTTCAGTATGATTGATGTATTTAGGTATGGATTTATTTTAATATTATGCTTAGGATTTATTCAGTTCAGTTCAGTTCAGTCGCTCAGTCGTGTCCGACTCTTTGCAACCCCATGAATTGCAGCATGCCAGGCCTCCTTGTCCATCACCAATTCCCGGAGTCTACCCAAACCCATGTCCACTGAGTCGGCGATGCCATCCAGCCATCTCATCCTCTGTCGTCCCCTTCTCCTCCTTCCCCCAATCCTTCCCAGCATTAGGGTCTTTTCCAATGAGTCAACTCTTCGCATGAGGTGGCCAAAGTATTGGAGTTTCAGCTTCAACATCAGTCCTTCCAATGAACACCCAGGACTGATCTCCTTTAGGATGGAGTGGTTGGATCTCCTTGCAGTCCAAGGGACTCTCAAGAGTCTTCTCCAACACCACAGTTCAAAAGCATCAATTCTTCGGCACTCAGCTTTCTTCACTGTCCAACTCTCACATCCATACATGACTACTGGAAAAACCATAGCCTTGACTAGATGGACCTTTGTTGGCAAAGTAATGTCTCTGCTTTTAAAGATGCTATCTAGGTTAGTCATAACCTTCCTTCCAAGGAGTAAGCATCTTTTAATTTCATGGCTGCAATCACTATCTGCAGTGATTTTGGAGCCCCCCAAAATAAAATCTGACACTGTTTCCACTGTTTCTCCATGTATTTGCCATGAAGTGATGAGGCCAGATGCAATGATCTTAGTTTTCTGAATGTTGAGCTTTAAGCCAACTTTTTCACTCTCCTCTTTCACTTTCATCAAGAGGCTCTTTAGGATTTACTAGGTTATCTCAAATCTGTGGGTCAATATTTTCATCAATTTTGGGTCACTCTCAATTATTATACCTTCTTTCCTATTTTTTTCTTTGCTCCTTCTAGTATCTCTGCCTCTTTAGTTACAGGTACATTAGACTTCCTTGTTGTGTCCTGCTATCCTACTTACTCTGCTTTATATGCATTTTTCTCCCCATGAAGCTTCCCAAGTGGTGCTGGTGGTAAAGAACCCACCTGCCAGTGCAAGAGAGGCAAGAGACATGGGTTCGATCCCTGGGTTGGGAAGATCCCCTGGAGAAGGAAATGGCAACCCACTGCAGTAGTCTTGCCTGGAAAATCCCATGGACCGAGGAGCCTGGCGGACTACAGTCCATGGGGTCGCATAAAGTCAGACACAACTGAGCAACTAACACTTCTCCTGGTGACATTTTCTGAATAGCTTCTTCTGACCTTTCTTTCAGTTTACCTATCTTCTCTTCAACTCTGTTAATAAACTGTTGAATCCAGCCAGCTAGTACCTTTTTTAATTCTAGAATTTCTAGTTATTTTCTAAATCTTCAAAGTTAGCTTTAATAATTTCTGATTCTTTGCTAAAAATATCAAGGTCAACTTTTATATTTATAAAAATAGTAAGCTAATTGTTTTCACAATCTGTGCTCAGAATTTCCATTATTTATAGCACTTGTGGTCTGTTTAAGTTATTCACTGGCTTCCCTGATAGCTCAGTTGGTAAAGAATCTGCCTGCAATGCAGGAGCCCCCAGTGCTCTTCCTGGACTGGGAAAATCCGCTAGAGAAGGAAAAGGCTACCTTCTCATGTATTCTAGTATCCCTGGGCTTCCCTTGTGGCCAAGATGGCAAAGAATCTGCCTGCAATGCAGAAGACCTGAGTTTGATCCCTGGGTTGGAAAGATCCCCTGGATGAGGGAAAGGCTACCCTCTCCAGTATTCTGGCCTAGAGAATTGCATGGACTGTATAGTCCATGGAGTCACAAAAAGTCGGACATGACTGAGCAACTTTTATTTTAAGTTATTTATACTGATTTTCTTTTATGTTGTTGTATCTTCTCTTGTCCTAGTTATTGTTGACTGTGTGCTGGCTATTGTATACAAAGATTAATTTCCAAAAATAATATGATGACTATTATACACACATTCTCAGTTGCTCAGTTGTCTCCAACTCTTTGCAACCCCATGGACTATAGCCTTCCAGGCTCCCCTGTCCATGGAATTTTTCAGGCAAGATTACTGGAGTTGGTTGTCATTTCCTCCTGTAGGGGATCTTCCTGATCCAGGGATCGAACTCCCATCTCCTGTGTCTCCTGCATTGGCAAGTGGATTCTTTACCACTGCACCATCTGGGAAGTCCAGTGACATATCATGCTGCTGCTGCTGCTGCTGCTGCTAAGTTGCTTCAGTCGTGTCCGACTCTGTGCGACCCCAGAGACAGCCACCCACCAGGCTCCCCTGTCCCTGGGATTCTCCAGGCAAGAGTACTGGAGTGGGTTGCCATTTCCTTCTCCAAGAGAGGATTCATATTTCCTTTTCCCAGTTGTCTGGGAGTACTAGCAACATAGGATTACCTGAATCTAATTTTCAGGCAGGAAATTTTTCTGGGCCACCCAGATGAATTAAAACTATTCCATGTGAATGTGATTTCATCATTGTTTCTGGGATCTAGTCCTCTCAGGTTACAATCCTCAGTGTAGCATGTTTTCTTAGAACCCCTAAGTTTGGCAAGCCTGAACTTCTGTCTCCCTAAACCTGTATCATGCTATAAAAAGTGCTGCTTAGATTCTCTTCCATTTCTGCTGCATGAGTAAGTGTCCTCCGGGGGAACCAAACACAGATTCACTTCTGAATACCTACTTTCTCTCAGATTTTCCTAGTAATTCCACTCTAACTTGATTATTGTGTGATGTTTTTAAGGGAATATACTTTACATATTTCTTCTAACATTTTACAGAGTGTCCTCAGCAGGAAGATCAGCCTAAACTACCTAATCTACCATTACCTAAGACTTTATTGCTTCACCTATAGATTCTATAAACAATGACCATGTGTTATTGTTTTGAGACCCAAAGTGAAAGTGAAAGTTGCTCAGTTGTGTCTGACTCTTTGTGACCCCATGGTCTATATAGTCCATGGAATTCTTTAGGCCAGAATACTGGAGTGGGTAGGTTTTCCCTTCTCCAGGGGATCTTCCCAACCCAGGGATCAAACCCAGGTCTCCTGCATTGCAGGTGGATTCTTTACCATTGAGCCACAAGGGAAACCCAAGAATACTGGAGTGGGTAGCCTATCCCTTCTCCAAGGGATCTTTCCGACCCAGGAATTGAACTGAGGTCTCCTACATTGCAGGCAGATTCTTTACCAGTTGAGCTGTCAGGGAAGCCCCTTTTGAGACCCAAATGAAATATAAATAAACTATTTAGCAAAATATATGGCATATAATGAACTCTTAATTAAAATAGCTATTATTTGCATTATGTTATTGATAAAGACTATGTCTTATTAATTGTTACACCTGTGCAGCAGCTATTAAATGTCTCTGGCAGGAGGGAAAAGAATCATGTAATTAGCATGCTGATGAGAACTTCAGAGTATGTAGAGAAAAAGAAAATATTCTTATAGTCAATGCTTACCCCTGTTGCTAATATAATCAGAAAGTGGTGGACAGAAACCATTAAAAGAATAATTAAAACCCATTTCTTCTCCTTAAACAGTTCAAGCAATTATCCATTGGTTATGGAAGAAATATTGGTTAGTATTTGTTATCTTGTTCATGGTTCATCTTCCATATCTTACTGGAAAATGAGCCCCCTTGGTCTTTCTAATCTTTATCTACTTAATGCTCTCTAAGATTATTTGGTCTGTATGAGAGTTAAGCCAGTGCATCAGTATCTTAAAATATGGAATGAACAAAAGTTCATGACGTCAATGGGGTAATTTAATTTCCTCCTTTGATATCCTTTTGCGGAGGGTTCCCTACTGGCAGGAGTGACTGTCAAGTTTACTGACACTTGAAATGAGATGATATCAGTTTGGAGGTTCAGTTACCTGTTCTCCCATATCCTATGGCTCTAATGGCTTTTATTTTCCTGTTTAAGAGAAATAAAGGGCATCAAGCTCCGTTCACTGCTCATATTGCCCCATTCTGTGTGAGGCCAAGGCATTTTGAAAGTAGTAGACCTGTGTTCCACTTTCAGATCCACTACTGAAAGCTGTGCAATAATGACAGTAATAAAATTGTTATTATATTCACTGACTTGAATTACTAAACACTTTGCGTGCTTTAACTCACTATGATCACCACAAGAACTCTAAGAATTGAATGTTATTACTATGCTCATGAAGAATGGATGCAAGGAGAGTTTAATTAATCATCTGTAGTCATATATTGAGTCCTTACTAACCTTTCTGACTTTATGTTTTAAACCTGCAAAATGGTAAATAGTAATTAGCCTTGATGGGATGATTTGATAAGGTAATTATGAAATATGCCTGGTGTATGGAAGGCACTCAATAGTGTTTGTTGCTTATATAAGCAGACACATTTCCTAGAATTGTAGAATCCACTGAATTGTTTTTTTTTTCCTTGAGTGTGTTATTTTGATCATAATTATATTAAGTACCTAACACAATGCCAGGTACAGTATTGGTGCCCAGTAAGTATTGTTAAAATGTAAATATGCAAATCTTAGAGTAAAAAAAGGACTTCAGAAGTCACCTAATTCAACTGGACTCATTAAAGGAATCCTTTTATTAGGGTACCTCCAAAGAGGGACAACAACTAATTCACGATTTTCACAAGATTATCTACTCTATTGTTGAAAAACTCTCATACTTAGGAATTTTTTCCTTTATATTAAGGCAAATGATCCATAAATTTAGCGCATTAACTCTGATTCTGCCTTCTGAAAGTGCATGCAATATGTTTTTGCTTTTCATTTTGTCTTATTTTGCTTGAGCCTTCTTGCATCTGTTCCACTACAGCTCAGAGACCTACTTGGTACCTCTCATTTCAAGCCAGATATGCCCAGTAACTCCCAATGTTCCTCATATAAACCAGATGTCAATTCAGGACAATCTGTCCTTTGAGATTTAAATAAAATTGGTTAGAGCCTCCCATCCCACATCCTGAGGGAAATCCAAGGCCCAACCCAAGGTTTCTGTAGAATTCCTGGGGATTTATGTTCTTAAGGTGACCTCTGGCTCTGAGCTCTTAATTCCACAGACCTCTGTCTCATTTATGTTCCTTTGCCTTGGATTTCCTCATTTTTCTACCCAATCATGATCTTGGCATGAACTCATCCACTTGAATCCTTAACCTAACTCACATGTTGCTTTTGGGTGCATGACAGAGTTTATCGATGGTGACAACAGAGGCAATTTTCACTGCCGAACATAAACAATTTGAAAATAAATATTTGACAATCTATTTCTTCAAATCTCTTATCCATTATGCCACTGGGAATTTATTATTTGCTCCCTCTTTTCCTTGGACTCTGTTTTCTAGTATATTGCCCCCTAATTCCCCTCTCTTCCTTACTCTACCCACTTCCTACTCTTTTTCTCTAACAGTATTTAATTTCCTGCTCATTACTTATACAGAGCTCTCTCCTTCTAAGTTATGCCCAAAGGGTCTTATCTTCCACACCAAAGCTATTTATCAAAAAATGTTTCTAAACAACACAATCATCTTCCTAAAAGGGCCCCTGCTACATACTTACAACACATTTTCAACTCTTCTTCTGTCTTCTAGATATCCTCATTAAACAAGCTTTACTTGTTAATATCTCTCCCGGAATAGAGCTCCCAGATGGAATGTGGTCTGAGAAAATAACTTTAGTAATGTAAAAACTGTACCTGATAAAATTTCAGAATGGTGTTTAGATAGGGCCTGCATGTAGTATAAATGCCAGACATGAATAACATGGTGTCTGTTATTTCTTCTCCCTCAAGGTGTTTCAGCCAGCTAGAGATTTAATTTACATATGTATGCACCAGTGACTTCCTTGATGGCTCAGACGGTAATGCAGGAGACCCAGGTTCAATCCCTGGGTTGGGAAGATCCTCTGGAGAAGGCAGTGGCACCCCACTCCAGTACTCTTGCCTGGAGAATCCCATGGACGGAGGAGCGTGGTGGGCTACAGTCCATGGGGTCGCAAAAAGTCAGACACGGCTGGGCAACTTCATTTTCACTTTCATGCACCAGTAGAATCCTTAGTTGTTACTCCAGCAGATATTCTGCACCAGGGATGCGATGCAGTCACGCTGGTGTATGACTCTCATTTTGAATGATGAACGTGTTTTCTTAATCTACACGTACCTGGGGATAGTTCTGTTAATGTCTCATGCATACTCTTTAATCTACATTTGATTGCTTATGGATATCAGGATGTGATTTGGACTTTTTAAAGCATAAGAAAGCAATCAGAATGATCCAGAGTGTTAATAACAACTTGGGAAAGCCCCAATTTTGGTCCACCAGTCATCATTTCTGTAGACAGTTTAGGAGTTCCCTAGAATGCTAAGTTGAAGTTGCATTTACAATCTATGGCTTGAAGGATCAAGAAATCTGGGATTCTTTCAGTTATGCTAGTGTATATTTCCTATGTGCTTACTTTGGGCCAGGTACTGCGCTTTGTATCTATTATTATTTTTAATCAGTGTTGTTTTCTCTTTTTAAAATTTTATTTATTTATTTATTTTTGGCTACACGTGGGCTTCCTCTAGCTGTGGCAAGCCAGGACTTCTTTTCGTGGCAGTGCGTGGGCTTCTCACTGTGGTAGCTTCTCTTGTTGCAGAGCATAGGTTCTAGGGCACACGGGCTCAGTAGTTGCAGGCTGTGGGCTCCAGAGCGTGGGCTCAGTAGTTGTGGTGCATAGGCTTAGTTGCCCCATAGCATTTAGGATCTTCCTGGACCAGGGATTGAGCCTGTGTCCCCTGCATTTGCAGGCTTAACCACTGGACTATGCTATGCTATGCTATGCTAAGTCGCTTCAGTCGTGTCCGACTCTGTGCGACCCCATAGACGGCAGCTCACCAGGCTCCGCCGTCCCTAGGATTCTCCAGGCAAGAATACCGGAGTGGGTTGCCATTTCTTTCTCCATTGCATGAAAGGGAAAGGTGAAAGTGAAGTCGCTCAGTCGTGTCCGACCCTTAGCGACCCCATGGACTGTAGCCTACCAGGCTCCTCCATCCATGGGATTTTCCAGGCAAGAGTACTGGAGTGGGGTGCCATTGCCTTCTCCATAACCACTGGACTACCAGATATGTATTATCTCATTTCTAACTCTCTAAAACCCTAGACTATAGGTGACTTTATTCGCCCTCATTTTACTGATGAGGATACTAAGGTATAGAGAGCTGAAGCAGTGTGCTCAAGGAGACACAACTAAGGAGCAAGAGATGGCTGGAAAACCAGTGTCCGTAACAATTGCACTCTTCTCCCAGCCCTCTCACATGGAGAAGTAGGAGAAAAGAGACCAGCTGGAACATTTCTCTCTTTAATTTTTGTTTTGTTTTTGCAGGGTGCCTCAATAGACTCCTTTTGGGTCTTTAACATGCTATTATTGGCAAATCTAAACCAGGTGCCTGGTCAGTTTTTTTCAAGGGAGCCTAAAAGAGAAACTGCTTCTTTTTCCTTTGTGGTATCCAGAGATGCACAGTAACTAATGGGAGCATTCACTGAATTTTTAAGAGGAGAGAGGCAATGGCTCAGAGGGGGCATGAAGAGGTTACCAGGGAGATGCAGGGGGTGACAGCTATCAGAGATGCACTGGCCCCATTGTGGCCTCTGTGGAAATGTCAGTCCCTTTTGGAGAGGATTATTTTGCATCTTGATTAAAGTGTCTCAGGAGATGAACCTCATTAAATAGAACCAATTGGTTGAAAGCATGTAATTAAGCTAAACCATTTTTGTTCTTTTTAATGCCTTAAATACCTGTTTATGTGGAGGCCTGAACATCAAATAACTTCCTCAGGGAAAAAACAGTGGGAGCCATGAAGTTACAGTAGTAAGAATTCTCTGGACGGTTAAGAGCCCTCATATTTACTCAGGGGCTGAGCTTGCCTTCAAAACTTTCTACTGCTGCTTCATGGAAAACACACACAGAGTCTAGAACATCAGAACTGAGGCACTTCTTGGGAATCACCTCTTTCACTAGTTCGTTGAATGATCGATAGATTCATCTAGCATTCAGTAAGTGCCTGCTGTGGGAACCTGGGAGCGAGTAAGGAGTATTCCTGGCCTCAAGGAATCTACACTCTAGTAGGAAACACAGCAAGCTTCTTTTCCACAAGAATCCACCCTGGGTCCCTTTTCTTTCCTTTTCTTTTCACTTTATATTCTCACCTATGTAAGCTTGGCCACTCATAAATTCACACCATTTCTAAAAAGATGATTCTTAAATATATATCACCTGACCAGTTCTCTCTTTGGAGTTTCACACCCTTATACCTAACCATCTGTATCTTTTCACAACTTGAATGATACATGAATCTTAAAGTTCACATGACTAAAACTCAACTTTCAGTGTCCTCTGAAATCCTTCTTCCACCTCTCCCATCTTGGTAGGTGGACCCACATTTCACCCAAAAGTCCATATCAGAAACCTGGAGTCATGCAGATCTCCCTGTTGCTCTTACCTCCCATGTCCAATAAATCTACAACCCCTCTCCCTGCTGCTTTCAAAACTTGTCTAATTATGAGATTCATAATCTGGGGATTATGTCCTTACATCTCTCCTTCCAATTCCTTACTGTGAACTTCCATCATCTTTCAACAAAATTGTAGCAGCCTCCTAACCAGTCCCCGTGCTTTCAGTCTTATCATTCCCAGCCTATTCTTCACACAGCAGCCAGAGTGGTCTTCTCAAAGTATAAATAGGACTATCCCTATTCAGCATAAATTAGCATAATGATCACAGTAATTAAAATGTTCTACATGGTTTCTCAGTTGTAGTTACTGCCTACCCCCAACCTCTTCTTAGAAATCTCATCTCCTACAGACCTGATTTGGCTTAATATTAGGTTGCTGTGGGGGTAAAATAAGCATGAGATTCTAAGGTCGTCATATGGCTTCCCTGGTGGTCCAGAGGCTAAGACTGCACTCCCAATGCAAGCCAGGGTTGGATCCCTGGTCAGGGAACCAGATCCCACATGCCACAGTAGAGATTGAAGATCCTATCTGCTGCAAAAGTCCTTATGATAGTAGCTACCATGTGCCTAGTCCTATACTAAATGGTTTACTTAGAGAATTTATAATCTCAAAAACACTCCACTGCAAGAGAGGCATTAATATACTCATTTTACAGATGAAGAGACGTAGATGCAAGGTCACATAGCTAATGACTGGAAGAACTTGGACTCAACCCCAGCTTCTTTGACTTCAAGTTAGACTCTGTCTCTGATCTATTTCTGTTGTGCTCCTTGCACTCAACAAACATACTGCCTTAAATTGTACAGTATCAGTAACTATTTGAATCAGAATTTGGACCCAGAACTCTAAAGCCTGAGTTGTTTTCATTGTACTGGATGGCACTTCTAGCAGGAAGCATTCTAATGAGACCAGGAAGCCTAGAGAACAGTCCTGGCTGTGTAGAAGGAAATTGTGAACCCCTATTTCAGCAACAGTCAACCTAGGCATCATAAAAAAAAAAAGGCACATGGAGAGCTTTCATAAAAGAATGATGTGCAGACCTTCCTCTCTAGCAGTCCAAGTGAGTTTGACTGTAGTACAACCTGGGCTCCAGGCATATTTTAAAAGATGCTTCAAGTGATTCTAACTTGCAGCCAGGACTGAGAAATTTATAGGTTGGTTGAAAGGAGGCTCCCTTGTTTAAGCTGAGATGATCTTCCTGGGCTGTTTCTCCCTTCGTAAGCCCACTGATCAGGCCAGGAAAGACAACTTCAGTACCGTGTTGACCGGAACCTGACAGGGAGCCCATAGCAGTCCCTGGGTGGTGTTTTTGGACAAGAGAATACTTCAAGAGGTGAACATAATAAAGAGGGTTTCTGGTGGCTATTTGGTTACAGGGGATCATGTGAACAACACTGTCAGATCTCCTCCAAAAATTCATTTCATGCTAAACAGCTCCTAAGGAAATGTAATCCACATCTCTCTTCTGCAGTCCTGTGGAAATTTCTTTTCAAATAGGAGATGAATGGTTCCTGAAGCTTGAGGTTCCATCCATCTCTAGGTGCTTTAGTGGCAGCAACTTTGCGAGAAGGGTGAGGCATTAAAAATGGGGATTGGACAGGGGAAGGACATATTCATAAGCTCTCTGGCTTTTCTCTTACTTTCCTGTTTCACTGACCCTTGTGCAGACTTCAGACAATCCTTCAGGAGGTTAAACTGGAAGTTAAAACATAATACTTTTCTTAAAAAAAAAAAATTATAGTCATTGTTTACAGTCTGCTAGTCTTAGCTTGTAGTATAAAGAATACTTTGACAATGGGCACCTTCCTCCTCCTTATCGTCATTACATCATCATTGAGTTATCAGCATCAAAATAATTACATCCCAAATTTACTCTCTTAATAGTGACAAAGCTGTATGATTAGCAGGCTGGACTCTGGAGTTTGATACTCTGACTCCTGAGAGTGTGCCCCTTATTGATGAAATAGTTTAGGCAAATTACTTTGCCTCAGTTACTTTATCTATGAAATGGGCATAATTCATTTGATTCATCTCACTCTAATTTATTGGGGTTAAAAGACAAATATGTGTGAATTGCATTAATTCCTGACACTTAGTAAATATTGTTTATATGTTTTAAAATATAAAATATAGCCCACAACCAAGGAGATTAACTGCCAGCCTGTCAAACTCCCAGGAGATGTACAGAATGTTCAATATGAATTTGGTGGTATTTCCTATCTTATACAAATTCTGTTATGAAGCAGAGAGTAGAAAAGACCTCTATGTGCGATTTTCTCGTTCTTTAGGTTCACTGAGGCCTGAGGTGCTCACTACAGGGTCCTGGGGTGCTCCATGTAGCATCGCCCAGTGTCAGCAGAGATACTTCACATCCCTTCTTGGAGGCTGCTCTATCTCTCTGCTCTCAAACATTCTTAATCCTTTCAGAGCCTTTGTTTTCTCCATACTCTACTCCTTACCCCCCAACTAAGGCTCTACCTAGTCATTTGCTCAGATCAGCACAATTATCATTTATACAAGCCCTTTGCTTCCAGTGCTGCTTAAAGGTAGGTTAGATCTCGAGAGTGGTGATAGGAAGGTAAGAAGATGTTCCCATTGTGGTTTGGCCACAGAATGAGTCTCTAAATGAGAATCGGACCTTTCATTCTATCAATATTAAATCCCTGCTGGTAAATTTTATTATTTGGCATTATGCTAAAAGTCCTTATCATCTATTTTCTAGGCTTATTATGTGCCAGCTTCCATGGAGGTATCTCTGTCTTGCTACAAAATTATAAATAGTAGCTGCTATTTGTGAAGCAATAAAGATACCATGTGCCATATACTAGCTATACTGACACTGTATATACTAAGACCCCTCAAAAGTAGACAGGTGTTTTTATTACAGTTTAGAGTCAAAAATACTTGGGATGGAGGGAGTCCTTTCTCGTTTCTCCAATGCTTTTCAAAACATTAAAAGGTGAGTCACTTCAAAAACCACAGGCACCAAAATGATTATAAAGACTGCTTTAACCAAATTTTTACACTTATTCATTGAAACATCACAGTGAATCATTTATTATCTTTCCTATTTTGCAAATAGGGAAAACAAATTTCAGAGGATTTAAAGGGCATGCCCTCGGTGACACAGCTAGTACAAAACTAGGACCAAAAGCCAAGGTTCCTAACTTGAATACCACATCCTGCCCACTATAGCAGTTGTTGTCATTACTTTGTGGCTTTTCTAGTACAAAATTGGAGTCAGCCTGCAGTAGGTGATCATCATATACTTGAATGCACGCATGAAAGAGTGAAGGCTGTCTTTAGTCCTTTCTGCCTCTCTTTCCTATGCACCCTCTAGATGTCCTCTCTGATTGTACTCAGAAATTTTCTACCCTGAAGCCCCCAGGTAGTTTTCTGTTCTCCAAGTCCATAAAAATTTAGCTGTATTTTATTTCATTATTTCTAGGTTATTAAAAATATAGCTTATAAAATCAGTTAACTTTTATTTAGTATATACAATTATACTAACATTTACCAAGTATATACTATGGCTATCCACTCCAGTATTCTTGGGGCTTCCCTGGTGGCTCAAGAATCTGCCTGCAATGCGGTAATTCCAGGTTTGGTCCCTGGGTGGCGAAGATCCCCTGGGTCATGAAGATCCCCTGGACAAGGGAATGGCTAACCTCTCCAGTATTCTTGCCTGGATAATTCCATGGACAGAGGAACCTGGTGGCCTTACAGTCAATGGGGCCACAAAGAGTCAGAACTGAGTCACTAACACTTTCACTTCACTTAATTCATTAGGTACTTGTCATATTAAACACTTCTAGCAAACTGAAGGGTTTGGGGTTATTATCTCCATTTAACAAAGGTCCGTCTAGTCAAGGCTATGGTTTTTCCAGTGGTCATGTATGGATGTGAGAGTTGGACTATAAAGAAAGCTGAGCACAGAAGAATTGATGCTTTTGAACTGTGGTGTTGGAGAAGACTCTTGAGAGTCCCTTGGACTGCAAGGAGATCCAACCAGTCCATCCTAAAGGAGATCAGTCCTGGGTGTTTATTGGAAGGACTGATGTTGAAGCTGAAACTCCAATACTTTGGCCACCTGATGCGAAGAGCTGACTCATGTGAAAAGACCTTGATGCTGGGAAAGATTCAGGGCAGGAGGACAAGGGGACGACAGAGGATGAAATGGTTGGATGGCATCACCGACTCAATGGACATGGGTTTGGGTGGACTCTGGGAGTTGGTGATGGACAGGGAGGCCTGGCGTGCTGCGGTTCATGGGGTCGCAAAGAGTCAGACGTGACCGAGCGACTGAACTGAACTGAACAAATGAAAAAACCAAGACTTTTTATTGCATGATTTACAGAACTGCAAAGTGTGGGATCTGGTATTCTTTCCCAAATTTTTCTGACTCCTAAAGTTGAAGGTCACACTTGCTGACCTCTACTGCATCCATGCAGTGCTGGCAGTGACTGCCAAGGGTATGTTTTTCTACCCATCCCTCCCAGGTGATGGTTGCATTTTAATACGGTCTTTTGATGCTTCAGCCCAACAAAGTGAAGTACATGGGCCTTTGGGGTCCCTAAGAACCTTTCAGAAGATCTTCAAAGTCAAACTATGTTCATAAATAATACTAAGATGTTATCTGCATTCTCACTAAGTTCACATTTGCACTGATGGTACAAAATCAACTGCGGACATAACTGCTGGCCCTTTAGAACAAATTGAGGCAGTGATGTCCAGCTGTCATTGCTTTCTTCCACACCACATGCTCACAGGAAAAAAAGCAGTTTCTTAAGAATATTTATGATGAAGCAGTGAGTACTGTTACTTTTATTAAAATCTCAATCCTTGAGTATACATATTCTTAATATTTTCTGTGACAAGATAAGAAGCACCCATAAAACACTTTTGCTGCATACCAAATTCTCAAGGCTAAGCACTCATGTGATTGTTTGGGCTGTGAACTGAACTAGCCACTTTTTCCATGGAAAATCATTTATTCCTAAAAAAGTGATTGACAGATGAACTGATTATTCAGACTTGAGTATTTGGCAGGCATTTTCTCAAAAAATGAACAAAGTGAGTCTGTCACTTCAAGGAAAACACCTGACAGTATCTGATGTCAATGATAACGTTTGAACTTTCAAGTGAAAATTAGAACTTTGAAAAATTTTTATCTGCCACCATGAACTTGACAAGTTCCCAATATTTCAAGATTTTTCTGATAAGATCAGTGGAGATATTAGTAGATGTGAGATTTTTAAAATACTGTTGAATGTAATGTGTCAATATTTGGAAGATCTACATAACTCAGTGAATCAGTATTTTTCAAATGATTAATGTATGGTATTTCAAAACCATGTATGGGTAAAAGATGTATTAAAAGTGCATGGATTTTAATGTAGCAGAGCATGAAAAGCTCACTGATATGAAGTCAGGTTCTACTCTGCAACTGATCTGTTTTGGTGTGGTTAAAAAAAAAAAAGAATCACTACAGTTATCTAAAAGGGCTATTGAAATACTCCTCTCTTTCCCAAGTACAGACTGTGTGAGGTGGGATTTTCTTCATAACCTTCAACCCAAACAACATATCACAACAGATTGAAAGCAGAAACAGATCTTAAAATACAGCTGCCTTCTATTAAGCCAGACATTAAAGAGATTTTCAAAAAATATAAAGCAGTGACATTCACCTCACGAAATATTTTTTAGAGAAACATTTTAAGGAAAAAAACTGTCTTGACCTATAATGATTTATTGTTATTTTAAAGGAATTAATAAATTATTGTTTTTAAAATTTCTCAGTTAATTTCAACTATGTTAAGTATTGAGAGGTATAAACCACATAAACAAAAGCTCTTTGGGACCCTAAATTATTTTTAAGAGTGAAAATGGGACTTGAGACCAAAATGTTTTAGAACCTCTGCTTTAGCCTAGGAAAAGGTTCTTTCTTTCTTTTTTTTTTCCAAGTTCACTTTCTTTTTTTCTTTTTTTTTTTTTTAATTTATTTATTTTAATTGGAGGCTAATGACTTTACAATATTGTAGTGGTTTTTGCCATACATTGACATGAATCAGCCGTGAGTTTACATGTGTTCCCCATCCTGAACCCTCCTCCTACCTCCCTCCCCATCCCACCCCTCAGCGTCATCCCAGTGCACCAGCCTTGAGCACCCTGTCTCATGCATCGAACCTGGACTGGCTATCTATTTCACATATGATAATATACATGTTTCAATGCTATTCTCTCAAATCATCCCGCCCTCGCCTTCTCCCACAGAGCCCAAAAGTCTGTTTTTTATATCTGTGTCTCTTTTGCTGTCTCACATATAGGGTCACCGTTACCATCTTTCTAAATTCCGTATATATTCGTTAATATTACTATATTGGTGTTTTTCTTTCTTACTTACTTCACTCTGTATAATAGACTCTAGTTTCATTCACTTCATTAGAACTGATTCAAATGCATTCTTTTTAATAGCTGAGTAATATTCCATTGTGTATATGTACCACAGCTTTCTTATCCATTCGTCTGCTGATGGACATCTAGGTTGCTTCCAAGTCCTGGCTATTGTAAACAGTGCTGTGATGAACACTGGGGTACACATGTCTCTTTCAATTCTGGTTTCCTTGGTGTGTATGCCCAGCAGTGGGAATGCTGGGTCATATGGCAGATCTATTTCCAATATTTTAAGCAATCTCCACACTGTTCTCCATAGTGGCTGTACTAGTTTGCAATCCCACCAACCGTGTAAGAGGGTTCCCTTTTCTCCGCACTCTCTCCAGCATTTATTGTTTATAGACTTTTTGATAGCAGCCATTCTGACCAGCATGAAATGGTACCTCATTGTGGTTTTGATTTGCATTTCTCCGATAATGAGTGGTGTTGAGCATCTTTTCATGTGTTTGTTAGCCATCTGTATGTCTTCTTTGGAGAAATATCTGTTTACTTCTTTGGCCCATTCTTTGATTGGGTCGTTTATTTTTCGGGAATTGAGCTGTAGGACCTACTTGTATATTTTTGAGATTAATTCTTTGTCCATTGCTCCGTTTGCTATTATTTTCTCCCATTCTGAAGGCTGTCTTTTCACCTTGCTTATAGTTTCCTTTGTTGTGCAGAAGCTTTTCAGTTTAATTAGGTCCCATTTGTTAATTTCTGTTTTTATTTCCATTACTCTGGGAGGTGGGTCATAGAGGATCCTGCTGTCATTTATGTCAGAGAGTGTTTTGCCTATATTTTCCTCTAGGAGTTTTATAGTTTCTGGTCTTACATTTAGGTCTTTAATCCATTTTGAGTTTATATTTGTGTATGGTGTTAGAAAGTGTTCCAGTTTCATTCTTTTACAAGTGGTTGACCAGTTTTCCCAGCACCACTTGTTAAAGAGATTGTCTTTTCTCCATTGTATATTCTTGCCTCCTTTGTCAAAGATAAGGTGTCCATAGGTGCATGGATTTATCTCTGAGCTTTCTATTTTGTTCCATTGATATATTTTCCTGTCTTTGTGCCAGTATCATACTGTCTTGATGACTGTAGCTTTGTAGTATAGTCTGAAGTCAGGCAGGTTGATTCCTCCAGTTCCATTCTTCTTGCTTAAGATTGTTTTGACTATTCGAGGTTTTTTGTATTTCCATACAAATTGTGAAATTATTTGTTCTAGTTCTCTGAAAAAGACCGTTGGTAGCTTGATAGGGATTGCATTGAATCTATACATTGCTTTGGGTAGTATACTCATTTTCACAATATTTATTCTTCCGATCCATGAACAGGGTATATTTCTCCATCTATATGTGTCATCTTGGGTTTCTTTCATCGGTGTTTTTATAGTTTTCTATAGGGAAGGATTGGGGGCAGGAGGAGAAGGGGACGACAGAGGATGAGATGGTTGGATGGCATCACCGACTCGATGGACATGGGTTTGGGTAAACTCCGGGAGTTGGCGATGGACAGGGAGGCCTGGAGTGCTGTGATTCATGGGGTCACAAAGAGTCGGACACGACTGAGCGACTGAAATGAACTGAACTGAACTGAACTGAATATATAGGTCTTTTGTTTCTTTAGGTAGATTTATTGCTAAGTATTTTATTCTTTTTGTTGCAATGGTGAATGGATTTCTTTCCCTAATTTCTCCTTCTGTTCTCTCATTGTTAATGCATAGAAATGCAAGGTATTTCTGTGTGTTAATTTTATATCCTGCAACTTTACTATATTCATTGATTAGCTCTAGTAATTTTCTGGTGGTGTCTTTAGGGTTTTCTATGTAGAGGATCATGTCATCTGCAAACAGTGAGAGTTTTACTTCTTCTTTTCCCATCTGATTCCTTTTATTTCTTTTTCTTCTCTGATTGCTGTGGCTAAAACTTCCAACACTATGTTGAATAGAAGTAGTGAGGGTGGGCACCCTTGTCTTGTTCCTGACTTTAGGGGAAATGCTTTCAATTTTTCAACATTGAGGATAATGTTTGCTGTGGGTTTATCATATATGACTTTTATTATGTTGAGGTATGTTCCTTCTATTCCTGCTTTCTGGAGGGTTTTTATCATAAATGGATGTTGAATTTTGTCAAAGGCTTTCTCTGCATCTATTGAATAATCATATAGTTTTTATTTTTCAATTTGTTAGTGTGGTGTATCACATTGATTGATTTGTGAATGTTGAAGAATCCTTGCATCCCTGGGATAAAGCCCACTTGGTCATGATGTGTGATCTTTTTAATATGTTGTTGGATTCTGTTTGCTAGAATTTTGTTAAGGATTTTTGCATCTATGTTATCAGCGATATTGGTCTATAGTTTTCTTTTTTTGTGTCATCTTTGTCTGTTTTTTGTATTTGGGTGATGGTGGCCTCATAGAATGAGTTTGGAAGTTTATCTTCCTCTGCAATTTTGTGGAAGAGCTTGAGTAGGATAGGTGTTAGCTCTTCTCTAAATTTTTGGAAGAATTCGGCTGTGAAGCCGTCTCGTCCTGGCTTTTGTTTGTTGAAAGATTTCTGATTAGTTTCGATTTCTGTGCTTGTGATTTTCTGTTTCTTCCTGATTCAATTTTGGAAAGTTATACGTTTCTAAGAATTTTTCCATTTCTTCCAAGTTGTCCATTTTATTGACATATAGTTGCTGATAGTTGTCTCTTATGATCCTTTGTATTTCTGTGTTGTCTGTTGTGATTTCTCCATTTTCATTACTAATTTTGTTGATTTGATTCTTCTCCCTTTTTTTCTTGATGAGTTTGGCTAATGGTTTGTCTATTTTATTTATCTTCTCAAAGAACCAGCTTTTAGATTTGTTGATTTTTGCTATGGTCTCCTTTGTTTCTTTTTCATTTGTTTCTGCCCTGATTTTTATGATTTCTTTCCTTCTACTAACCATGCGGCTCTTCATTTCTTCTTTTCTAGTTGCTTTAGGTGTTCAGTTCAGTTAAGTTGCTCAGTCGTGTCCGACTCTTTGCGACCCCACGAACCACAGCATGCCAGACCTCTCTGTCCATTACCATCTCCCGGAGTCCACCAAAACCCACGTCCATCGAGTTGATGATGCCATCCAGCCATCTCATCCTCTGTCATCCCCTTCTCCTCCTGCCCTCAGTCCTTCCCAGCATCAGGGTCTTTTCCAGTGTGTCAGTTCTTCGCATCAAGTGGCCAAAGTATTGGAGTTTCAGCTTCAAAATCAGTCTTTCGATGAACACCCAGGGCTGATCTCCTTTAGGATGGACTGGTTGGATCTCCTTGCAGTCTGAGGGATTCTCAAGAGTCTTCTCCAACACCACAGTTCAAAAGCATCAATTCTTCTGTGCTCAGCTTTGTTTATAGTCCAACTCTCACATCCATACATGACCACTGGAAAAACCATAGCCTTGGCTAGACGGACCTTTGTTGGCAAAGAAATGTCTCTGCTTTTTAATATGCTGTCTAGGTTGGTCATAACTTTCCTTCCAAGGAGTAAGCACTTTAGGTGTAGAGTTAGGTTATTTATTTGATTTTTCTGTTGTTTCTTGAGGTAAGCTTGTATTGCTATGAACCTTCCCCTTAACACTGCTTTTACTGAGTCCCATAGCTTTTGGGTTGTGGTGTTTACATTTTCATTCATTTATATGCATATTTTGATTTCTTTTTTGATTTCGTCTGTGATTTGTTGGTTATTCAGAAGCATGTTTTTTAGCCTCCATATGTTTTTTTTTTTAATAAATTTATTTATTTTAGTTGGGGGCTAATTACTTTACAATATTGTAGTGGTTTTTGCCATACACTGACATGAATCAGCCATGGGTTTACATGTGTTCTCCATCCTGAACCCCCCCCACCTCCCTCCCCATCCCATCCCTCTGGGTCATCCCATTGCCCCAGCCCTGAGCATTTGTCTCATGTATTGAACCTGGAATGGTGTTTTTAAATTTTTTTTTTCCCCTGTAGTTGACATCTCATCTTACCACGTTGTGATCAGAAAAGATGCTTCCAATGATTTCAATTTTTCTGAATTTACCAAGGCCAGATTTATGGCTCCGGATGTGATCTGTCCTGGAGAAGGTTCAGTGTGCACTTGATAAAAAGTTGAAATTCATTGTTTTGGGGTGAAATGTCTTATAGATAAAAATTATTTCTAACTGGTCCATTGTATTATTTAAAGTTTGTGTTTCCTTGCTAATTTTCTGCTGAGTTGATCTGTCCATAGATGTGAATGGGGTATTAAAGTCTTCTACTATTATTGTGTTACTGTTAATTTCCCCTCTCATACTTGTTAGCATTTGCCCTACGTATTGTGGTGCTCCTATGCTGGGCGCATATACATTTATAAATGTTATATCTTCTTGGATTGATCCTTTGGTCATTGTGTAGTGTCTTTCTTTGTCTCTTTTCATGGCCTTTATTTCAAAGTCTATTTTATCTGATATGAGTATTGCTACTCCTGCTTTCTTTTGGTCTTCATTTGCGTGGAATATCTTTTTCCAGCCCTTCACTTTCATTCTGTATGTGTCTCTAGGTTTGAGGTAGGTCTTTGTAGACAGCATATATAGGGGTCTTGTTTTTGTATCCATTCAGTTAGTCTTTGTCTTTTGGTTGGGGTATCCAATGCATTTACATTTAAGGTAATTATTGATAAGTATGATCCCATTGCCATTTACTTTGTTGTTTTGGGTTCGAGTTTATAAACCTTTTCTGTGTTTCCTGTCTAGAAAAGATCCTTTAGCATTTGTTGAAGAGCTCGTTTGGTGGTGCTGAATTCTCTCAGGTTTTAGTGTCTGTAAAGCTTTTGTTTTTTCCTTCATATTTGAATGAGATACTTGCTGGGTACAGTAATCTGGGTTGTAGGTTTTTCTCTTTCATCACTTTAAGTATGTCTTGCCATCCCCTTCTGGCCTGAAGGGTTTCTATTGAAAGATCAGCTGTTATCCTTATGGGAATCCCTGGTGTGTTATTTGTTTTTTTTCCCTTGCTGCTTTTAATATTTGCTCTTTATGTTTGATCTTCGTTAATTTGATTAATACGTGTCTTGGGGTGTTTCGCCTTCTGTTTATCCTGTTTGGGACTCTCTGAGTTTTTGGATTTGGGTGGCTATTTCCTTCCTCATTTTAGGGAAGTTTTTAACTATTATCTTCTCAAGTATTTTCTCATGGCCTTTCTTTTTTGTCTTCTTCTTCTGGAACTCCTATGATTCCAATGTTGGGGCATTTATCATTGTCCCAGAGGTCTCTGAGGTTGTCCTCATTTCTTTTAATTTTTTTCTCTCTGCTTCATTTATTTCCACCATTCTATCTTCCACCTCACTTATCCTATCTTCTGCCTTAATTATTCTACTGTTGGTTCCCTCCAGAGTGTTTTTGATCTCAGTTATTGCATTTTTCATTATTGATTGACTCTTTTTTGTTTCTTCTAGGTTCTTGTTAAACATTTGTTGCATCTTCTCAATCCTTGTCTCCAGACTATTTATCTGTAAACTCCATTTTGTTTTCAAGATTTTGGATTATTTTTACTATCATCATTCTGAATTCTTTTTCAGGTAGACTCGCTATCTGCTCCTCTTTTGTTTGGTTTGATGGGCATCATGTTCCTTTGCCTGCTGAATATTTCTCTGCCTTTATCTTGTTTAGATTGCTGTGTTTGGGGTGGCCTTTCTGTATGCTGGTAGTTTGTGGTTTCTCTTTATTGTGGAGGTTCCTCCCTGTGGGTGGAGCTGGACGAGTGGCTTGTCAAGGTTTCCTGGTTAGGGAAGCTTGTGTTGGTGTTCTGGTGGGTGGAGCTGGATCTCCTCTCTCTGGAGTGCAATGAAGTGTCCAGTAGTGAGTTTTGAGGGGTCTATGGGTTTGGTGTGACTTTTAGCCGCCTGTATTTTAATGCTCAGGGTTATGTTTCTGCGTTGTTGGAGAATTAGCTTGGTATGTCTTGCTCTGAAACTTGTTGGTTCTTGGGTGGAACTTGGTTTCAGTGTAAGTATGGAGGCTTTTGGATGAGTTCTTGTTGATTAATGTTCCCTGGAGTTAGGAGTTTTCTGGAGTTCTCAAGTTTTGGATTTAAGCCTCCTGCCTCTGGCTTTTAGTCTTATTCTTACAGTAGTCTCAAGACTTCTCCATCCATACAACACCAATGGTAAAACATCTAGGTTAATGGTGAAAAGATTCTCCACAGTGAGGGACACCCAGAGAGGTTCACAGAGTTACATGGAGAAGAGAAGAGGGAGGAGGGAGATAAAGGTGACCAGGAGGAGAAGAGGGGGAATCAAAAGGGGAGAAAGCAATCTAGCCACTAATCGATTCCCTATGTGCTCTCCACAGTCTGGAACACTCAGAGAGGCTCAGGGAGTTACATAGAGAAGAGAAGAGGGAGGAAGGAGATAGAAGTGACCAGGAGGAGAAGAGGGGGAGTCAAAAGGAGAGAGACAGATCTAGCCAGTAATCAGTTCCCTAAGAGTTCTCCACAGCCTGGAACACCCAAAAAGATTCACAGAGTTGGGTAGAGAAGAGAAGGGGGAGGGAGGAGATAGAGGTGACCTGGGAGAGAAAAAGGAGAGTCAAAAGGGGGAGAGAGCAATCAAGCCAGTAATCATACTCCTAAGTAAAAATGGGTACTGAAGATTGGACTCGTAAAGATACAAAATTGATAACAAAACCCAAAAAGCAAAGATTAAAAATCTAGAGTAGAGGTTAGACTCTCAAAAATACAATATTAAAAAAGCAAAACAAAATTAAAAAAATTATTAAAAATATATATATGAAATTTGCTTTAAAAATAGTCTTTTTTTTTTGCAAGGTAATAGTAGGTTATACCTTGCAACCTATAATAGTAGGTTATATGGAGAAGGCAATGGCGCCCTACTCCAGTACTCTTTTGCCTGGAGAATCCCATGGTCGGAGGAGTCTGGCAGGCTTCAGTCCATGGGGTCGCTAAGAGTCAGACACGACTGAGCGACTTCACTTTCACTTTTCCCTTTCATGCACTGGAGAAGGAAATGACAACCCACTCCAGTATTCTTGCCTGGAGAATCTCAGGGACGGCGGAGCCTGGTGGGCTGCTGTCTATGGGGTCGCACAGAGTCAGACACGACTGAAGCAACATAGCAGCAGCAGCAGTAGGTTATAAAAATGAAAATTAAAGAACTTAAAAATAAAAAAAAATAAAAATGATAATAGTAAAATATATCTAGGAATTTCTCTGGAGCTGTTGAGGGCAGTGTGGGGTCAGTTCAGTTTCAGATAGTTCCTTGTTCCAACTTATACTTCTTCTCTCGGTCTGTAGGCCCCTTCCAATGTAGTCAGTGCTAACTACAGTGTTTTAATCTGTTGCACCTGTCACTTCCAGAACAGTTCCCTTTTATTTGTTTATTTTGGCTTCCTCTGTTTGCAAGTCTCTTCAGTGTCTAATTTCTGCTTTGACGCAAGGGGGCGAAGGTGATCACTTATTTAGTCTAACTTGTTCAGTTGTGCTGTGGGGAGGGAGGAACACTGCAAACAAATGTCACTGGTGTGTGTAGGGAGTGCTCGCAGTGTCTAGGCCACACTGGGTTTGCCCCCGCTCATGGCGTGTGTGCTTTCCCAGTCTACATTGCTCAGGCTCCAGGTTGCTCTGCAGGGGAACTGTCTAAAGTGGGCCCTGGGTTGCACGCACTTCACAGGTCTAAGCTACTCAGGTTCAGGTACTTGGGTACTTCACAAAGGCACAAAGTCAGTTGGGCCTGTGTTTTGTGCCCTTTCCAGATCCGAGCAGCTCAGGCGACCAGGTGCTTGGCAAGCTCACTCTCCCAGCTGGGTGGTGCATCTTATCGCCTCCCCAGTCCCAACCCCTTGGTTTCCTGGGTGTGCCACGAGAGTGCTGTGTCAGGTGTAACGTGTATCTCCTCTGGGGAGCTGATCTCTGAAACCCTCCTGGCGGATGTCAACCATCCAGGATCCCAGGAAGACTTGGTTGGTAACTGGGAGCCTGCTCACAGTTTGGTGGAGGATGCCGTCTCTGGGGCCGAGATTGCCCCTCACCTTCCGGTGCTGGCTGTTGCCCACCTGCCTTTCTGGTTCTGGTGGGGGGAGGGACCAGTCCGCAGCCCACTAGCTCTCCTCTGGTATTCGCTCAATCCTTTGTTCTGTGAGCAGGCCAGGCTGTGCCTCAGAGCTTTTCTTGGGAAAGTTCTCTCTCTCTCTCTTCGTTTTTTTTTTCTTTCTCTCTCTGGCTATCCCACAGTTTAGGTTGCTGTCTCACAGTTAGCTCCCTTAGATTGTCCTCAGGGCATTCAGGCCGGGTCCCCACCCTAAGCAGGCAGCCCACACCTCCCTGTTCAGCTCCCGCTCACTGCTGGCAGACGCAAGTGTCCGGGCTACTTCTCCGTTGGAAGTCGCTGCTAGGTGCATAATCTGTGGGTTCTTTTTTTTTTTCCTCCCAGTTATGTTGCCCTCCGAGATTCCAAAACTCCCCACAGACCCGCCAATGAGAGGGTTTCCTGGTGTTTGGAAACTTCTCCTCCTTCACGACTCCCTCTCCAGGATGGGTCTTCATCCCTAACTCTTTTGTCTCTCTTTTTATCTTTTATGTTTTGCCCTACCTCCTTTTGAAGAGAATGGCCTGCCTTTCTGGGTGCCTGGTGTCTTCCGCCAGCATTCAGAAGCTGTTTTGTGGAATTTGCTCAGCGTTCAAATAATCTTTTGATGAATTTGTGGGGGAGAAAGTGGTCTTCTTGTCCTATTCCTCTGCCATCTTCAGGTTATTTCTAACAAACTAGTGGGGTGGCCATTGAGCAAGAGGACTTTTTATCTTCCATCAAAAGCCAAGCAAATAATCTGTGTATGTTTTTCTGAGAACATTTGAAAAGGTTCCTAGGGAACCCCCCTCTCCCCAGTCAAAACTTGGGTAACATATTCTCCCTACAATACCATTTTACAGCTCCAGTTAAATCTATGCTCATTGTGCATGCATTCAATTCACATTTTTTCATGGATCATGACCTTTAAACCATATAAGTGGCAAGAGAAGGGAATTTCTGTGAAGTACCACCAGGAGGGTATCTTTCACTCCCAAAGTGAATCTTAGTCCGAGAACACTTCTTGACTGGATATGAATCTGTCTCCAGTTAATCACCTCTTCAGACACTAGAGTGGACAACCCTTGAGGCAGGAAGGGAGAGGCCTGGGAGGCAGAGCAGAATAAACATCTTAATCCAAATCAAGACTGAGGCCAGCTGTCCAGCCTGTTCTTGTGGCCACAGCTCCAGGGCTGCTGCCCACAGCTGCCTTTACATTATTCCACTGTCCCCTTGAAGGTGCCTCCCTCCTTCTTCTTCCCATGCAAGCAGCCAGTCCAGTGCATGAATTTGTGGGTTGGACTGTAATTGCTGGCTATGCTTGGAAGCCTGCCTCCTTCTAATTCAGCATTAACACAAATAGCTAGAGAGTTCACTTGTAAAGCCACAACTTCCACAGCAAGGCACTAAGGGATCCCCTTCCTGAGAGTGGACTCTATTCCATTCAAGTCAACAGCTTCTTACCAAGCATCTACTTGGTGTTTAGCACACCCTGTGAAGAATTAATCTGAAAAGCAAATTTGATATAGTTATAAAATCTTGGATTACCCAGGCATCTCAGTCTATGGATCTATCCTCACATAGAGACCATCAGCCTCTACTTGGACCACTTCATTGACTGTCTCTTGAAGAATTTTTGGTAGAAAATTCTTCCTGCTTCTCTTAGAGAGGCAGCATAGTGCAGTGGTTAACTCCCATAGACCTGAGTTCTAATCTCATCTCTGTGGCTTACGATCTTGAGCAAGTCACTGTATCTATGCCTCCATTTCCTTATCTAAGATGGGAATAATGATTACCATTGCAAAAACCATTATTGTATGAGAATTAATTGTGCTTATAAAATGTATTGCCCAGGGACTTCCCTGGTAGCTTAGTGGTTAAGAATCCACCTTGCAATGCAAAGGTTATGGGTTTGACCCCTGGTCAGGAACTAGAATTCCACATACCAAGGAGCAACTAAGTCCACACATGGCAACTAGAGAGTCTGTGTGTCACATCGCAAAAAAAAGATCCTACATGATGCAACAAAGATCTTGCATGTCACAACTAAGACCCACTGTAGCAAAATCAAAAACAAAAACTGAAGGCAAACAGCTACTTTCTAAAAAAAAAAAAAAAAAAAAAAAAAAAAATTGAAAAATGTATTGCCCAGGTCCAGCACAAACTAGATGCTTATTAAGCCAGTTCCAGTATGTAGTCACCTTTGGCCTCTAGTAAATTTGGTACCTTCAGGTTCTCTTGTAACTGAAATAATACCTACAACATAAGGTTATGAAGATACAACCCTGCATGCGAACTTGCTAATCTATTTTAGGACCTTGGATAAGTTATTTGAATTTTTCTAAACTTGAATTTTTTTAATCCATACAATAGAAATAGTAGTGCATGCTATTCAACACTCAAAGGGCTTTCATGAGAAATAAAGTATATAGGATACATATTAGCTTTATGTTTGGTAAATGGTACATTTCATTATCATTCACTTTCATTCATTTGCCTTAAGAGATGTCTGCTTTTCAAGGTCTTTGGTTCACTTTTTGGATCTACACAGACTAAGTCAAATCTTCTTTCTTGTATCTTTCTTGTGTCCTTTATCATAGTGTCTCCCATAGGTTTTCTTTCCACCAGTGTAGACAGAGTCCCAGTGTCTCCACAGCATTTCTTGAAATAAGGTATTAAACAACTTTCAACATCCTTGGAATATTTTCCAGCTTGCCTTCAGTTCGCCAAGGTGTTTTTCAAAATATGCTGTGAAAATTTAAATGTGCAACTCCAGGAACAAATTGACCATGCCAAAACACTTTGAGAACATCATCATCATTGTGTGTGATAAGTTTCTTTGAATGCAACAAAAAGATTAAGTGGTAGACTTGCCATATTGTTGATTCATATCAAGCTTGTAATCAGCTTACATCATGAAGTTGTTTTTACATTTGCTGCTGTTAAGCCATATCTCTCCAATTCCATATTGATGAAGTTTAATTTTTTGACCGTGCATTTAGGATTTTTCTCTTGGTCTCTGGTAAAATCAGTCTTATTATTTTGACCAGTTTTTTTTTCTTTTTTAAAATTAATTTATTTTAATTGGAAGCTAATTACTTTACAATATTGTAGTGGTTTCCATACATTGACATGAATCAGCCATGGGTGTACATGTGTACCCCATCCTGAACCCTCCTTCCACCTTCCTCCCCATCTCATCCCTCAGCATCATCCCAGTGCACCAGCCCTGAGCACCCTGTCTCATGCATCGAACCTGGACTGGCGATCTATTTCACATATGATAATATACATGTTTCAATGTATATCTCTCAAATCATCCCACCCTTGCCTTCTCCCACAGAGTCCAAAAGTCTGTGACCAGTTTTTTATCTATTTCCTTTACAATAAATCTCAATTTATATATCCTGCATATTAACTACTTATTACAGTAATTACTGACTTAATCAGAAAGCACTTTATTTGCTTAAATTAAATTGTTAAAGAGGATAGGTCAAGCTAGAGCTCTGTGAGGTGAAAGACAGCCCACGCCCATCCAGGTAGATTATGATCAACATTATGGAGGTCTGACTGATCTAACAGCTATAAGCTCTCCATGCTCTAATGCCACCTAATTCTTAGTTTTTTTGCCATTTCACATACACTGTGCCTGAAAAATGAGGAAATTAGGTTATCTCACTGCCCCAAGCCATATAGGAGAAAGAGGATAGCAAAGAACAGGGATCAAATCTTTGTCTTTAACACACTTGTTGGGTGTCTTGTAAGAAATTAGTCAAAGTTAGTTTTGATTTTCTCATTTGCAGAAAACAACTCTAGTATGTTCCTTGGTGCTTACTGAGAGAATTAAGAATGATGATAACCAGAATAAATTCTCCATAAAATGCGTATATGGTTGTGTTTCAGTAACTGGACTTGGAACATAGATTATCTTTCACTCTTGTGTGTGTGTGTGTGTATTTTTTTTTAAATTCTGTGCTAAGTCATTTCAGTCATGTCTGACTGTTTGCGACCCTATAGAATGTAGCCTCCTGCCAGGCTCCTCCGTCCATGGGATTCTCCAGGTAATAATACTGGAGTGGGTTGCCATACTCTCCTTCAGGGGATCTTCCTGACCCAGGGATGGAACCCACATCTCCTGTGGCTCCTGCATCACAGAAGATTCTTACTTTTTGGTTGTATTGGGTCTTCATTGCTGCCCACAGGCTTTCTCTAGTTGCAGCAAGCAGGGGTTGCTCCTCATTGTGGTGTGAGGGCTTCTCATTGTGGTGGTTTCTCTTGTTGCAGAATGCAGGCTCTAGGCGCACAGGCTCAGTAGTTGCAGCACATGGGCTCAGTAGTTGTGGTGCATGGGCTTAGTTGCTTCATGGCATGTGGAATCTTCCCAGACCAGGGATCAAACCCGTGCCCCTTGCATTGGCAGGTGGATTCCCATCCACTGTACCGCCAGGGAAGTCCTATTGTATATATTTTATAGATACTACACAGATGGGGAAAAAAAAAAAAAGCACTCAGAGAAGCAGCACCAAGATTCAAACTCGTATTTGCTGTGCTAAAAAACATCCATCATCTTTCCTTAATTCCGTGGTACTTCACTGAGATAACATGTGAAAAGTGTTTTGTATTATAAAACCCTGCTTTGAATTGTTATTATAATTTTGTTTACCAATTAGAAATTCTACTGGGAAAACAGTAGATTCATTTGGCATAATTTGTCCTCAGTAAACTCTAGTGGCCTCTAGGTGATTACAGAGTCACCTTTTTATGTATACAGTAGTCACAAACCACCTTTGAACTTTTCTTTTTGCTAGTTTCTTAAACTTTAGGGACAGTAAGTTCATAAATTCTAGAATCATCCGTTCTTTCTTAAAAACATCAAGACATGTATCCTCTTCCAGGTTTTTGGCACTTCTCCCACTGAGAAACTTCATGGATATCATGTTCTTTTGTGTGTGAGGCTTTTTTATTCTGCCTTAAATGCTACATGAAACTCAAAGCAACTAGACAATAGGTAACAAATCACACAAAATGTAGTCAGGTAATTAAAATGAATGACAGAAACAGAGAAATGTCCTAGGTGATCAAAAAGTGATTAATGTGGGCTACAGGTAATCAGCAAAGGCCTCATTCCTGGTAAAGATGTAGCCCTTTAAATTCCAAAAGACTGGTCCTTGATTTTGTAATTTTTCATAATCAAACGAGGGGACCCTCGTTGTGCTCCTTGAAGATTCCCAGAGAATCTTCTCACTGTCCAGTGCCTGCCTGGTCTCCTCATGCACGCGCTGGCACCCAGGAGCAGTGCTGACTCTCAGAGCTGTCTGGTTCACGCCTGCTGGGTTGTGGTCCATGCACTGAGATACACTGAACCAAGAGAACCCATCAGAGGAGGGACTCCTGTGGCAACTAAAGTGCAGGGGAATAGTCATTGCCCAGAATGTCTGAAAAATGAAGCTTCTGTTAAGCCCAGGCACTTTTGCCCAAGGACTTAGCTACAGTTTTTCAATTTACTTATATTACAAATGTGTTTAAATACTTCCTCTATGCTGGGCACTGGGCTAAAGTGCTGCCAATGAAAAATCCAGCTAAACATGTACCCAAGGATGTTTCTCATCAAAGATGAAAAGTCAACTTCTTAGTTGAGTTTTGAAGAGCCACTAGCTATTAGTTGGTTGAAAAGGTAAAAGGACACCAGACAGAGGAAATAGCTGAGGGAAGGCAAGAAGAGAAGCATGAAATAACTTGTCAAATTTGGGAAACTGCAAATCCAGGGATGACTAGACAATATTTTTACTGTGAGGGAGTGATGGGGAACAAAGCTGGAGAAGTGGTCAGAAGCCAGATGGTGACCAATTTTGGTTGCTAAGATAAGGTGTTTGAATTCTTTACCCTGTAAGCTACAGTGGCCTATTGAAAGAATTTGATCAGCAAAGTGAAATGACTAAAACTGTGTTTTAGGAAGATGGATATTATGAGAGTGTGGAAGACAAATGGGGAAAGAACCATCTGAAACCCAGAGAGCCCTGTTAAGAAACTAAGGCAATAATCAAAGTTAGAAGCAATGGATAGTGACTAAAGCAGTGACCATTAGTAAAGCAGACTGAATTAGAGTCCTTGGTGACTAGATGAATAAGATGGAAAGAAAGGATTGTAGGGAAAAGTGTAGAGAGATTCTCACTTTTTTTTTTTTTTTTTACATGATTCACTGCATTGATTACGGTTCCTTTCATGAAGGTAGGGCATAAAGAGGAAGGATCAAGTTTTTGGAGGTAAGATGATGAGTTCTGTCTTTGACATGTTAAAATCTGGGATTTCTAAGGGGATATTTTAGTTGGTAAATTTATATTAGAGTCTGAAGTTCATTTGATGGAAGAAAGGAGAGGGAGATTCGCCAATATATAAAAATTGTGGTTTGAAGTCATGGGTAGACATGAGACCAGGAGATACCAATAACCAATATTTTTGAATATACATGCATGCACTTCTTCTCTAAGAACTGTACTTCACCTGACCCACAGGTGGTCATGTTTGTACTGTGTGGCTTTGTCTTACTGTCTGAATGATCGTAGCTAATTGGCCCAGTTTGGACTAATCAGAAGATTTGTTGTTGTTCAGTCGCTCAGTCGTATCCGATTCTGCCACCCCATGGACTGCCTGGGGTACCAGCCAGGAAATCTGACATTGAAATAATATCTCTGTAAATTATAGAAATATAGTTAGGAACCATATTTGCTTATGAAAAAGCTAAATAAATTAAGTGAAGAGGAATGGGTCAATCCTGAGGAGAGAGATGAGAGAGAGAAGCTCCATATTGCCCGATAGACTCTAAGACTGTGACAGTCCTTCATGAAGCCTTGGTTCCTAGAAACACCTCCAGAGTTCCTTCTAATAAGTCTCATTCCACCCCCTCAAACACCCTTATTTTCTTCCTTAATCTTGAAGGAAGTGAAAATGTTGCTTAGAATCAGAGGAAGAATTGGAATACTATTTTGAAACTCTTAATGAAATTACAAACTAAATAATAATAGCTACCAACATAACAAAAACTAAGGCAATCAGCTGTATGTCTCCTACTGGAGACCCACAGCATTACCTGTGATGTATTACTGCCAGAAAATCAAACTTGAGTATGATCAAGTCTCTAAACCTAACTGGAAATTTATGGGAAATAAATACAAGGTACAGAGGAACATGTGAAACTATGCCATGGGCATGAAATTGACGATATCCAGACTGTGGCAAGCATTATCAATAAATTATATAATTTCTTCATGCAAAAAAAAAAAATAGATGGGGGGAGATGGAGGAGTGATCCATTAAGTTAAATGAGATTTAAGGGATACATGAATTGATTTTAAAATACAAACTTTTTAGTCATGAGTCTTGAGTATTTTAAAAGATAATAAGCCCGGGGTGATGGGATGGGGAGGGAGGTGGATGGGGGGTCCAGAAGGGGGGACACATGTAAACCCATGGCTGATTCATGTCAATGTATGGCAAAAACTATTACAATATTGTAAAGTAATTAGCCCCCAACTAAAATAAATAAATTTATAAAAATTAAAAAAAAAAGATAATAAGATAACTAGAGAAATTTGTTCACTAACTGGATATTTTATGATATTAAAGAACTATTGCTTTTAAATATGATATAATGACTGCCTTTTTTGAAGTCTTACACTTTTGAGGTACATACACTAATACTAACAGATGAAAAATATAATTGCTGAGATTTCCTTCAAAATTAATAGAATGTGGCAGAGTGAGGTAAGGAATATAGATGAATTAAATTGGTTCTGGAGTTGATAATAAAGTTGAGGACCCAGTATATTATTGTCTCCACTTTTTATGTGTTTAAAATTTTTTATGACAACAAGTTTTGTTTTGTTTTGTTTTTAGTAAGGGCCTCAATATACTCAAGAATATGAAGTTAGTTTAACCTCTGAATATCAATGTAGCACACAATATCACAATAAGTAATAAAACTCACATAGTTATTTCAAAAGATGCAGAAAAATCATTTGACAAAGTCCAATACCCCTTCTAAAGCACTCAACAAAATAGAAAAAAGAAGGGGACCTTATCAACCTGATAGATGCCTTCTGTGAAAAACATGTAGTTAATTTGATATTAATACTTAGTTGTGAAAGGATCAATGCTTTCCCCATAAGATCAAGAATAAGAACAGAAAGTCTGCTTTTGTCACTTCTACTCAAATTGAACTAGAAGTTTTAGTTAACACAATTAGTCAAGAAAATTAAAGACATTTAAGCTATGAAGGAAGAAATAAAGCTATCTCTATTTGCAAATGGTATGATTTTCTATATAGAAAAATGTATAGAATTCACTAAAAGCCTATTTGAATAATAAAGGAATTCAGTAAGTGTGTAGGACACATGATCAGTATATAAAAATAAACTGTATTTCTATACACTAGTAATAAACAATCTGAAAATGAAATTAAGAAAACAATCCACTGATATTGTTGTCGTTCAGTCACTCAGTCGTGTCTGACTCTTTGTGACCCCATGGACTGAAGCATGCCAGGCCTCCCTGTCCTTCACCATCTCGCAGACCTTGCTCAAACTCATGTCCATTGAGTTAGTGATGCCATTCAACTAACTCATCCTCTGTCATCCCCTTCTCCTCCTGCCTTCAATCATTCTCAGCATCAGAGTCTTTTCTAATGAGTTGACCTTTCGTATCAGGTGGCCAAAATATTGGAGATTCAGCATCAGTAGTTCCAATAAATATTCAGGGCTGATTTCCTTTTGGGTAGACTTGTTAGATCTCCTTGCAGTCCAATGGGCTCTCAAGAGTCTTCTCCAACACCACTATTCAAAAGCATCAATTCTTGGTGCTCAGCCTTCTTTATGGTCCAACTCTTACATCCATACCTGACTATTGGAAAACCATAGCCTTGACTATATGGACCTTCATTGGCAAAGTAATGTCTCTGCTTTTTAATACACTGGCTAGGTTGGTCATAGCTTTTCTTCCAAGGAGCAAGCGTCTTTTAATTTCATGGCTGCAGTCACCATCTGCAGTGATTTTGGAGTCCAAGAAAATAAAATCTGTTACTGTTTCCATTGTTTCCTCATTTATGTGCCATAAAGTGATGGGACCGATGCCATGATCTTAGTTTTTGAATGCTGAGTTTTAAGCCAGCTTTTTGACTCTCCTCTTTCACTTTCATCAAGAGATTCTTTAGTTCCCCTTCACTTTCTGCCATAAGGGTAGTGTCATCTACCTATCTGATGTCATTGATATTTCTCCCAGCAATCTTGATTCCAGCTTGTGCTTCATCCAGCCTGGCATGTTGCATGATGTACTCTGCATATAAGTTAAATAAGCAGGGTGACAACATACAGTCTTGATGGTACTCCTTTCCCAATTTGGGACAAGTCTGTTGTTCCATGTCCCATTCAAACTGTTGCTTCTTGACCTGCATACAGATTTCTCAGGAGGCAGGTAAGGTGGTTGGTATTCCCATCCCTTGAAGAATTTTCCACAGTCTGTTGTGATCCATACAGTCAAATGCTTGGTGTAGTCAATAAAGCAGAAGTCGATGTTTTTCTGGAACTCTCTTGCTTTTTCTGCAATCCAGAGAATGTTGGCAATGTGATCTTTGGTTTGTCTGCCTTTTCTAATCCACCTTGAACATCTGGAAGTTCTCGGGTCACGTAGTACTGAAGCCTGGCTTGGAGAATTTTGAGCATTACTTTATTCGTATGTGAGATGAGTACAGCTGTGCAGTAGTTTGAATTTTCTTTGGCATTGCCTTTCTTTGGGATTGGAATGAAAACTGACCTTTTACAGTCATGTAGCCACTGCTGAGTTTTCCGAATTTGCTGGTGTATTGAGTGCAGCACTTTCACAGCATCATCTTCTGAATTTGAAATAGCTCAGCTGGAATTACATCAGCTTCACTAGCCTTGTTTGTAGTGATGCTCCCTAAGGCTAAGTTGACTTCACACTCCAGGATGTCTGGCTCTAGGTGAGTGATCACACTATCGTGGTTATCTGGGTCATTAAGATCTTTTCTGTATAGTTCTTTGGTGTATTCTTGCCACCTCTTCTTAATATCTTCTGCTTCTGTTAGGTCCATGATATTTCTGTCCTTTATTGAGCCCATCTTTGCATGAAATGTTCCTTTGTTATCTCTAATTTTCTTGAGGAGATCTCTAGTCTTTCCCATTCTATTGTTTTCCTCTATTTCCTTGCACTGATTACTTAGGAGTGCTTTCTCATCTCTCCTTGCTATTCTTTGGAACTCTGCATTCAAATTGGTATATCTTTCCTTTTCTCCTTTGCCTTTACATTGATATTGGCATCAAAAAGAATAAAAAATAAGATACTTAAGAATTAATTTAACCAAAGATGCAAAACCTGTAGTCTGAAAACTATGAATTGTTGATGGAAGAAATCAAAGAGGTAAATGGAAAGACATACCATGTTCATGAATCAGAAGGTTTACTTAACAATTTTTACAATAGCAATATGCCCCAACTTGATTGATAGATTCAATGCAATCACTATTAAAATCCCGATTTGCATCTTTTCAGAAATTGACAGGCTGATTGTAAAATTCATATGGAAGTTCAAGAGAATAAGAATAGCCAGAACAATCTTGAAAAAGAATCTTAGTGGACTCACATTTTCTAATTAAAAACTTAGTACAAAACTACAAGATATCTTTTTTAAAAATTTTATTTATTTTAATTGGAGGCTACTTACTTTACAATATTATAGTGGTTTTGCCATACATTGACATCTTGATCAACAACATATTGAGGCACCACATAAGGAGAGACATATAACTATGTGGAATAGAATTGAGAGTCATAAAATAAAACTGCCACATTTACGATTAATTGATTTTCAACAAAGGCTTTGGAATTTTGATCTAAAGAAAAATCTTTACCTCCTGATTCCACTACACAAAACTGAGACAATGGAGCAGCTTCTGGTTTTGTTTTGCTTTTCTTGAACAGGGAGGATGGTAAGAATGTGTAAGATGAAGCTGATGGGGGCCAAGTGGCCCCATTTAATTTTCATGACTTTAATATAGCCTGTTCTAGAAAAGACTTAAAGTCTTGCCCACACGTAAAATAGTCCGTGAAAATTACAACATGTAGTAGGAAGGGAAAGAGGAAAGAAGACACTAGTTACAACTACAATGATCATGGCAACAGCCAACATTTATAAAATATTTACTAAATGCCGGGAGTATTTCTAAATTTTTAAAAATTTATTAATTGATATAATACTCATAAAAACACAGTACCATTATTATTCTCTTTAAATAGATGAGAAAACCAAAGTACCAAGAGTTCATATAAACCCACAATCAGTGAGTATTAAGACAGAGGTTCTCAGTTCTGATTGCACTCAAGAATTATCTCAGGGCTTATAAAATATTCAGTGCACAGCCCATCCATAAGACCAATTAAATCAGACTCTGTGGTGGGTTTTTAAATCTCCCCAGGTGATTCCAATGTTTAGTCAAGGATAAGAACCATCATGGTGGTAGTGGTTTAGTCACTAAATCATGTCCAACTCTTTGTGACCACATGGACTGTATCCCACCAGGCTTCTCTGTCCATGGGATTTCCCAGGCAAAAATACTGTAGTGGGTTGCCATTTCCTTCTCCAGAGGATCTTCCTGACCCAGGGATTGAGCCTGTATCTTCTGCATTGAAGGCAGTCTCCTGCATTGAAGAGGGATTCTTTACTGCTGAGCCACCAGGGAAGTCCCAAGAACCATCATATTAGGGTGTAGTTCTTATTCAATGACCACGGTAAGACACCTGCTTACCTAATCAAGCAGCATCTTCTGAGTTTAAATAATTTATTTTTCCCCAGAAACATCAAATAAGAACTTAAAAATGAAAATTCTCAGGCCTGGGTTCAGACCTTGGATCAAACAGAAACCCTTGGATGAGACCCAGCCATCTGTGTTTTAACTACCCTACAAGATAATGCTGATGTGTGCGTGGGTTTGAAAACACTAATACAAGGATTAGGACATGTTTCTCTTCTTCCCTTGTGCCATGGCTTAAGAGTCTGGAGATCTGGATTTAGTGCAAAGCTTTGTAAATGTTTATCTGTTGGCAAGTATTTTCGCCCATGAAATCCTCAGATTCTTTATTTGTTAAGTGAGGGAAAGACAAGAAAATCTCTAAGGTGTCTTCAAATGTTAAAACTGCATTTTCATAGTTCTATCCTAATTTTCAGAACTAATTCAAGTTCCATGATGGAAGGTTTTACTAAACCGTAAACAAAGGCATTTTAATTTCCAGACATGAGAAGTCAATATAGCAAAGTGATTAAAAGCATGGACTCCTGGCTATACCTAAGTTTAATTCCCACTTCTATCTCTTCCTATCTGATTTTAGAAAAGTTTTTTAATCTATGTGGGCCTCAGTCTTCATTATAAAATTGGATTCATATTCATACCTACTTGTTAGGCTTATGTGCATGCATACTAAGTCATTTCAGTCATGTCCAATTCTGAGACCCCATGAACCGTAGCTGGCCAGGCTCCTCTGTCCATGGGATTCTCCAGGCAGGAATACTGGAGTGGGTTGCCATTTTCTTCTCCAGGGGATCATCCCAACCCAGGGATAGGAAAGGTTAAAAAAAGTGCTTATGAAACAAATCATCAACTCAGGCACACAGTGAGCTCTCAAGAAGTGAAAACTCTAAATAATAATTATTAGTACCATTTTTCTACACTGGATATTGCAATAAATTTGAATTTCAATCTCATTCCTATTTCTAGGATTTAAGGGCAGGTATGAAAAGAGAAAGCTTGGGAAAGTTGAAGAGAAAATGGCTGTAAAGGACAAGGGGCTATTAGCGAAGATTACATAATAAGAATGAAGTTCTAGCATCACTACACCTTAGAGCTAGTAGGGACAAGGATCTTAACCATCTTCCAGGTCAGCCTTTTATCCCTGTAGAGCTGGGGATAGGGGTCAGTTTGGGGCAAAGTCTTGGGGGCAGCCATTTATTAAGCATTAATGGATACGGTTCTGTAAATGGTTGGGACTGGGGTTGGGTCCCCTAGAAGGCTTCAACTTACAAAGAGACTATTGATTCAGAATGTAGGAGGGTGGATTTTGGATGGAGGAAATCTGATCATTTCAACTGTCAAAACCAAATGTTATATGTCCTCTCAGCTCAGCAGAATGGCTCCTGAAAGTAATGTCTTGCACACTGACAGGTATTTCACCCATTAGAAATTTATATGTCGAGACCCACAAGCTTCATCACCTCTGCTACAAAATCCCTCATCCCTTTCTTGTACCAAATGCTAAATTTTAAAACACATATGAGATGAAGGCAAATGAGAGAGGAGGATGCAGAATGGAATTCAGGTTGAGAGAGTAATAGTCACAGGGCTTCATAGTATTCTTGGCTATGAGAAGGCAGAATGAGGTGTTGGTACCTGAGGCCAGAGGAGTTGTCTGGTGTGGAAGGCAGAGATGGGAGCATGTTGGGAACAGTGTACACTTTAAAGGATTTCACGTATTGCTTCCCCCCTGGTCTGTGATCATCTACTACTCTCTCAGAAGCAGAGGAGGATAGGAAATGAAAGACCCTGCATCCCTGCAGTAATGCAATCCTATAGTAGTTTTCTGGGGCTGCTGAAGCAAAATTTGGGGACCAGAAATAGAAAATCAAGGTGTCAGCAGGGTTGGTACCTTTCGAGGGCTGTTTCATATCTCCTCTGGCAGCCTCAGGTGTTCCTTGGTTTGGAGATGATGTTCCTCATCTGTCTTCATATCGCTTCCCTTTGCACATGTCTGTCTCTATGTCTAAATATCTCTTTTTCATAAGGACTCAGTCATATAGGATTAGGGGACCCAGCCTAATAACCTCATCTCAACTCAATCATCTTCAAAGACCTTATTTCCAAATAAGGTCCCATCAGCAAATACTGCAGGTTAGGACTTTATGTTTGGGTGGGTGGGGGGATAACACAATTCAATCCATAACACAATCAATAAGTAGCTCCCACCTCTGGTTAACATGTGACCTACAGAAAGTTTCCTTGATCACTAGACATCTCCAGCCTTCAGTTTTCTGTTTCTAATCAGAGTTGTGTGGCTTCTAGGCACTTTCCCTACCACCTTCCACATGGAGAGGTGTAGGGGATCCTACAGCTCACTGCCAGGCCCTCTTTCAAGCAGAGGAAAGCCTCTAAGTCACCTTCCTAGGACTGTTGACAGGCAGTTGTTGCACAGAGAAGATGTGGGTCTGAGAAGAACCTCAGGGATCACACAGTCATTTTGTAGAGGAGTGGGCAAAAAAATCCTTCTTGTTCAGATACATAGCAGAAACAGTTGCAAACTCAGATTCCTCATTTGAAGTCTAGCACTCTGCCCACTCTACTTATGACCAACTCAGTCTTGTACTAGGCACTATGAGAGAGTCAAAGGAAGTACAATATTTCATCAAGTTAAAGATGCACATTTTTTTCTACATTTTTACATCTTTGGAATAGAGATGCTGTTTTTAATTACTAGCATGTTTAATGGGCATGTTTTCTCTTTTTTTAGTGGAGTGCACTGATAAACATACACCTTGAATGTCTTAAATCCATTAAATATGGTTTAAGAAATGACCCCAACCTTCTGGGTATCTCCCTTCTAGCTGGGGAGATGATATTTTATTATTTGATGTTACAGAAAGCAGTGTAAGGCAGAATATAATTGAGATGTTCACACTAACAGCTTTGGCTACAGAAGATAAAAGAAAAACATGAATTGATTGAAAATTCAAAACTCATCATGTCCCTATCACTCCCTTTCTAAACTCTTCCAATGACTTTCTCTTGTTTTTAGGATAAAGGTAAAACTACTTTCACAGGCCCTAAAGTTTAGCATGTCCTGGACCTTCCTAAATTTCCATCCTTATCTTGTACCACACTGCTTCACTGTCTCCACAGTGGCCCTCTTTTAATCGATCATATTGTCATGCCTCTTCCCAACACATTGTTTTTCCCCATGCTGTTTCCTCTTCTTGGACTGCCTTCCTTCCATTCTTCAACCAGATAACTCTTAATCCCTCTTCTAATCTCCTTAGAGGGTGACTTCTTTGGAGAAACCCTCCTAATTTCCTTATCAGGTCAAATTGTTTCCTTATATGCTCTCAAAGCAACGAGTGTATTTCCCTATAGCCTTGCCATAGACACGGAAACATCTCCATTCATTTCAGTATTTGAGTAATACCAGTTTTCTGCATTAAACTTGAAGCTCCTTAAAGATGGATTCTTGTCTGTGTTTCTCATCGTTGTATCCCAAGACCTAGCATAGATCCTGGTACAAAGATGATGCTAATAATTATTTGTTGATGAACAAATGAATGAACAAATGATGAATCTGTACATGTTTATAGAAGATCTATTTAATAGTGGCTTTATGATTTGACCTTCATCTTGAAAAACGGTGGGCAGTAAGCTTAGAAAATAGCACAGTCTTTGGGTGACACAAACATAAAATCCCAGTTCTACCTTCAACGAAATTATTGAGATCGTTAAATTAAATAATATATAAAGCACTTGTACAGTCTGGAATGTAGATAACACTTAATAAATCATAGTCATTATTGTTAGTATTACACGCTCATCTCTAATGGGCTGCTTGGGGTAAGTGTCGTGTCTGATTCGGTATTTTTGTACATTCTCACTGCCTTCTACCTGCCCTGTGTCCGTAACTGTCCATTGACTGAATGCACAGCATTAAGGTTAAAGAAATGTTTCCAAGGGCAAGTATAGGGATCATTAAGTTTGATTTGTACCTAGATCTGCATCTAAATAGTAACGGTGAAAGTTATCCTCTTGTCTTTCAAGAAATTGCTTATGAATGGCAGGGAGTCATTCAGGATGGTAGGGAGTGCTAATCCTCCTCTCAGTGCTGGTGCTCCTCCCATGGCAGGTGTGATTCAGCAGTGTTTCCAGGTTTGTCACCAGCCCATGGCTTTCAGCTGAAATGGAATCCCCAAAATAAGTCACCGGGACAGCGGCTTATCAACACCCCTCTCCTGTGAGCTTTCTCTATTGTCCAAGGGCTGTTTACAAGCTCTCTATTCCTAGCTACTTCATCTGGCTTTCATTTTCAGCTGCAACTATAATGTGGGGAGTTTGACACATGTTTAAGACTCAGTCTCCTTTCTTTCATTATGTCTAGATTTTGGTGAGACTTTTAAATCTGTGAAAATTGGCATTTTTTTTCAGCATAAAACATTTTAATCTATTTTTACTTTGATCATTGCGCATAGTTCTATTTTATAACACTATTTGTCTATTTATTCCCTTATCTCTAATTCTCCTTTTATGTCTTTACAGCTTTGATCTTTTCTTTGAATTAACTTTTATGTTGAGATCATTGTAGGTTCACATGCAATTGTAAGAAATAACAGAGAGATCTCGTGTACTTTTTATTCCATTTTCTCCCATGGTAATATCTTATAAAAATACAATATGACATTATAAATAGAATATTGACACTTATACAACTCACCAATCTTATTCAGATATCCTCAGTTTTAGTTGTACTCATTTGTGGATGTCTTTGTGTACATGTGGGTGTGGGTGTACTTAATTTTATGTAATTTTATTAAGTGTGTTGGTCTATTTTCCACTATCACAGTCACAACACAAGACCGGTTCATCACCACAAAGATCCCTCATGTGGCCCTTTCTGTCCCACTTCTTACTTTGGTTTTTTTTCTCAGCATTAATTTTACGTTTGTCTATCGCATTACTGATTTGATTTCCCATAATATTAATCCTGCTCTTTACTGCCTCTGAATTAATTGGTAATTCAATATTTATACTTTGTTTCCTCACAATCCACTTTTAAAAATATTATTCGTATCTCTTGCTTTGTTATACTCTTTCCTCCTTGTAGGGCTTTCCATTTTCACATGAACATAAAATTGTGTAGGAGCCTAAAGAATTGTCTAAGCCAGGAGGCAAATTCTTGGTCAGCATACTGACACATACTTCTCTCCAAAGGCATACATGCGTGCGTGACTGCTAAGTCACTTTAGTTGTGTCTGACTCTTTGCAACCGTATGGACTGTAGCCTGCCAGGCTTCTCTGTCATCGGGATTCTCCAGGCAAGAATACTGGAATGGATTGCCATTTCCTTCTCCAGCGAATCTTCCTGACCCAGGGATTGAACCTGCATCTCTTATGTCTCCTGCATTAGCAGGCAGGTTTTTTACCACTAGTGCTGTTGCAGGAAGGGGGACCCCTTCTAGGGCCCGAAAATGGGCTCTTGTCTAACACTCAGAAATGAATTGTCCGAGGAGACACATGTGCTGACCAAGTAAGAGATTTTATTGGGAAAGGGCACCCGGGTGGAGAGCAGGAGGGTAAGGGAACCCAGGAGAACAGCTCTGTCACATGGCTTGCAGTCTCAGGTTTTATGGTGATGGGCTTAGTTTCCGGGTTATTTTTAGCCAATCATTCTGACTCAGAGTCCTTCCCTGGTGGTGCATGCCTTGTTCAGCCAAGATGGATGCCAGAGAGAAGGATTCTGGGAGGTGGTTGGACATGTGGTGTCTCCTTTTGACCTTTCCCGAATTCTTCCGGTTGGTGGAGACTTGTTAGTTCCATGTTCCTTACCAGGACCTCCTGTCTTAAAACAACTCATGCAGATGATTACTATGGTGCCTGGCCAGGGTGGGCGGTTTCAATCATTGTGCTTCCCCTAACAGTGCCACCTGGGAAGTCCCCAAAGGCAGACAGTGCTGGTCAAATACGGCTAATGGCTTGTAAAACTCCAGGCAAGAACAACGAATCAATTGGATATGGCCTACAAAAGCAAATCTGTTTTCCATTTTCCAACCCTTCATTTTACAGATGGAAAAACCAAAACTATCAAATTGTACAAGTAAGATAGTGGTAGAATTGGGAATGGCTGCTGCTGCTGCTAAGTTGCTTCAGTCGTGTCTGACTCCGTGCAACTCCATAGATGGCAGCCAACCAGGCTCCTCCATCCCTGGGATTCTCCAGGGAAGAATACTGGAGGATGGAACCATATCCAAAAGCAATGAAAGGAAAACCAATGCCATTTGCATTCTGATAGTTCCACGTTTTTTCTTGGTCTCAGGGACAGTTTGCATCTATGCTGGCTGTTTGCTTCTTCTAGAAGGCAAAGAGCTTTTAAGGGGATTTATTGATAAGCTATTTTTCAAAAGATTTCTCTGCCTGAAGATTTTCCTGCCTAAAGAAAGAGAAGCATCCCACCTCTCCAGTTTTGCTTATGTTATTTGAGACTCTTCCCTCCAAATCTCTCTTCAGCCAGTCAAATCATTATTTGAAGGCTGGTAGGATTCAATCTGGCTACAAATGACCAAAAATACAAAATATCTCTGGTAAGAATATATGATGGAGGACAATTTACAGTCTCGAACACAAAGGACTCTACTGTGTATTGTAGACCTCACTTCAGAAGGAAGGCAGTGTTACCTAGTGCTTAGGGCCATAGATGCTGGGTTTAGGGCCATAGATTCTGAGGTTTGAAGCTTATCTTCAGCACTTGTTAGCTGAGTGACCTTGAGCAAGTTACTTAACCTATTTGTGCTTGAGCTTCTTAATCTGTAAAATGGGGTTTATATGAGTGCCTACTTTATATTAGTAACAATGTAGTGATGATTAAATAAATCAACATATACAAAGCACTTGGAAGAGTTCCTGGCATATAGTTAGTGTTAGTTACTCAGTCGTGTCCAACTCTTTGTGACCCAGTGGACTGTAGCCCACCAGGCTCCTCTGTCCATGGAATTCTCTAGGCAAAAATACAGGAGTGTGTAGCCATTCCCTTCTCCAGAGGATCTTCCTGATTCAGGGATCAAATCCTGGTCTCCTGCATTGCAGGGGAATTCTTTATTGTCTAAGCCACCAGAGAAATCCTTCTGGCATAGAGCAATTGATATATAAGTATGTGCAATTGTCATTTTCACCCTGTCCAGACATAATGTACATAGTGATCTTAAGAAGTAGATATTCTTTTTTTCCATGAAGGAAACAAAAGCTCAGTTACATAACAGAAATAAGTACTGGGCTTACCAGGTGGTGCAGGGGTAAAGAATTCCCCTGCAGGAGGTACAAGAGACATGAGTTTGATCCCTGGGTCAGGAAGATCCTCTGGAGAAGGAAACGGCAACTCATTCCAGTATTCTTGCCTGGAAAATTCCATGGACAGAGGAGTCTGGCAGGCTACAGTCTATAGGGTCTCAAAGAGTCAGACACAACTGAGCATGCACACCAAAACTATTGAGCCTGTGCTCTAGAGCCTGTAAGTCACAACTACTGAAGCCTGAGTGCTCCAACTAATGAAGCACACGTGCCCTAGAGCCTGTGCTCCACAAGAGAAGCCGTTGCAATGAGAAGCCCACGCACGGCAGCTTCACAGTAGCCGCTGCTCACTGCAACTAGAGAACAGCCCGAGCAGCAACAGAGACCCAACACAGCCCAAATAAGTAAGTAAATAAAAATTTTAAAATAAATAAGTACTAATTTTGAATAGAGAGTAGAAAACTAATGTTCCTTGGGTCATCATGAAATGCTTCTTGAAAGAGCAGGCAGATGAATATGGATGGAAGGAAGGAGAGCGTTAAAACATAAATAGATGGGAGAAAGAGCAAAAGATGCCATATCCTGTGTGTCAAGTTTCCTGGGGGAGGATACCAGACACGCAAGATCTAGAGCAATAATGCTGTTGCATTCCTTACTCATCTATTGGGCACAAGTTAAATACAAACCATGATGTAATTATGTTGAGAACGATAAGACAATAAAAATATATAACCCCAGCCTCAAATGTGAATACCATGAATCTGCTAGGAGAGAAGTGCAAGGCAGAGCTTGGTCATCTTCATGCCCTGTTATTGTATTATTTTCTAAAAACTCCTGAGGCTTGAGCAGGTAAAATTTTCCAGTGTTAATATTTTGAGGTCCATTCCTCTGTTACCAAAAATGTCATGAGAGTTTGTCCTCTCGGTGATGGCTTCAGAAGAGGGGTTGCAAACTCAAATGTCCAGAGGGTCTAAAAAGCTTCAGTAAACCAGTTTACTGAAGCATTCCGTGTATGAGCACAGGAGAACCAGAATGTAAACAGTGGGGTGAGGGCCATAAACCTGAGGAGCACACAGTCCATATAAAGGGCACCCACCCTCCATGTGCAGTGTGTTACTGCAGGTCTTTCCAACCATTGAGAGAATCCAGAAATCTAGAATTTAATGTACAATATCCTTATTTGTAAACATTGCATGAAATATTGTAAACAAAATGCAGTATACCAAACAAAACATGTTTGAATGTCATTTTTTGGCTCTTGGGAAATGGTTGGATCTCCAGGAACGACATGCAGTGGGTGCTCTTGTCTTTGCAGCTCTCTGAGAACCCAAAGTCCCTGCCTGTAACGCCCTCCCCCCACATACCCCTGCTCTAGCCCCTCTCTTCCCCTGGCTCCTCACACAGGCTGGACAATATGAACCAAGCGTCTTATTGCCAAGATATTGTTGCTGAGGTTTTCAAGTTTCAAGTCCTTGGTTTGAAGTGAGTCATCTCAAATTCAATTAGCGGAGAGTTCCTCTGGGCTCTGCCACGATTGGCAGAGGGGGAAATGAGTCAGACAGCAGAGCATGCAGTGCCTAATGGGTCCAGCATGTGGGAGCTTTTGAGACTGCCGGGTATGGCACTCCTGGTGCCCAAGGGGAGCATGGAGGAGGGCTGGAGGTGGCAACACGTGCTCAGCTAAATTCACCGCTGACTCTTTTGGACTAAAATCAATTTGAGATATTTGCATCTGACCTCAGAGGTAAAGGAGGGCCGGCACCTTAAAGAGATGTATTATTACAAACTCCTGACTCCTTCCCCAGCCTCTTCCCTCTGCCTGCCCAAGCTGTGCACCTGGAACTTCAGCATCACCAAACTATTTGCAGTCTCTCCAATTCCCTTTCTCGTTTCTTTACCTTTGTACATGCCATTTTGCCTCCCTGGAATGCCTTTTGCCTTGATGTGCCTCGGGCAAAATCCTAGTTGTGCCTTAAAACCCAAATCAGACATCATTTATTTTAAATTCTTACTGATTCTCCTCATATGGAGTTAAACTCTTGCTTTTTCCTTGTATGTCTATAACCTGAACTTACAAGGGCTATGGCGCTTTTCATATTGTACGAAAATTACTAGCTTACCCATTTGTCTGTCTGATTAAGGAGAGGCTTTTCAGGTCAGGAACTTATATTCCCTGTTATATTTCACAGTGTCTTGTACATGGACAGGCAGTTAATAAGGGTTTACAGAACTATATTGAGTTGAAATACTATACATCTCTGAAGTGACCACAGCATGACCTATCTCAATTCTATGGCCCAGATCTGAAGCATCATTAAGTCAGCCTCTGCCATTTGAGCCCTTCTGAGTTATCTGTGGGCATGAATGGAGAGGTCAGGGCAGGAAGAGTAGTAACACATGGGTAATTGAAACGTCAGTGATTTCGTGCTAGCACTGTCACTCACTCAAAGCCACTGAAAGTTCATTGAGTAAATACCCTGTCAAGCACTCGGGACATAGCAATCAGTAAGAAGAGCTTGTTTCTTGCTCTTCTAAAGCTGGTGTGTTGTGTGTGTGGTGTGTGTTAGTCGCTCAGTCGTGTCCGACTTTTTGCAGCCTCACAGACTGTAGCCCGACAGGCTTCTCTGTCCATGGGATTCTTTAGGAAAGAATACTGGAGTGGCTTGCCTTTCCCATCTCCAGAGGATCTTCCCGACTCAGGGATGGAACCCTGGTCTCCTGCATTGCAGGCAGATTCTTTACTGTTTGAGCTACAGGGGTAGTAAATATAAACAAGAGAATACCGGGTAACATGAACTACAGTGAAGAAAATAACATAGGATAATGTGATAGAGATGAACGAAGGGTGTGACATTTCAGAGGGGCAGGATTGGTCCTTCTAGCAAAAGAGTATTCGTGCTGAAACCTAAATAATGAGGAGTCAACAATGACAACATATAAGGAAGGAACAATTCTCACAGAAGAAACAATGACTGGAAATGCCTGGAGCTGGAAATGAGCTTGGTGTGTTCCAGGAATAAAGAAGACAAGAGTGGCTTGAGAAGAAAGGGCAAGAAATAAAATCTAAGATATAGTCAGGTGCCAGGCCATGAGGGGTCTTGAAGACTGCAATAAGGAATCTGAACTTTTAAAATTTTGATAGGAAAGTGATAGAGAGTTTTATCTGACTTTTATGCTGGGGATGGATTGTCCTGTGGAAAAAAAGGAGAGAAACAATAGAATGGAGTAACTGAGGCTGAAATTGAGGACCCAACTTCAGATGGAAAGCCCTTTTAGTACCATTGAGGTTAAGGCCTTGGTAGTCCACAGGGCCGCAGAGTCAGACACAACTGAAGCAACTTAGCACGCCAACAGTGCTATTAGGATCTTAGAGACTCGATGAAGTGCACTGTTGTTGAAAACATTAAACAACTTCAACGGGAAATGTCCTTTCTGATGAATAAAGGGATCTTTTTGGGACTACATACCTCTTCTGCCTATAAAATCTCATAGAACATTGCTTCTCAAATTTTAACATGCATTTTGAACACCTCTGAATCACATTAAAATGAGGGTTCTTATTTGGTAGATTCAAAATTTCCAGTATTTCCAATAATAATTCCAGTAATCTCCCAGGTAACACAGAAGCATCATGTAGTCAGATCCTGTAGCCTAAAGGCTACATTTTGAGAAGCCAGAACTAAAACCCTTTTGACCAGGATGCAGCTAAATTCCTTCAGCTGTCTTCAGCTCACCTGTTCAGATTCAATCCCCTTGATTCCAGGGCTGGTGTGACCTTGTATAAAGAGAGAGACAAGATGAAAAGGGACGAGAAATAATCTGACACCCTACCTAGGCTCGTGGAACCCTGAATTAAGCAGTGACACCAGATGGATCATGTCAGTCAAAGTTCTGTATATGTTAAGCAGTCACTCCGGATGCCTCCCTGAGGCCACCAGGGCTATTAGTTCCAGAATCTCCTGGAAGACGGAAGACATTTTGAAATTAAACCTGAGCCCTGACTATTCGGGGCTGGCCAGTGGGGCCAGTTGACCCTGAGAGAGTGGTACCCCATTTTTGTCTCTTAGAAACACCAGCCTGCTCCTTTAAGAAAGGCTCTCTCTTTGCCTTGCTTCAAAGTCTTAAACAGGATATTAGCCACTTCCTTCTCTATAATTCATCCTTCCACTTTGCCATCTGGAATATTTCTCTTTTACAAGTGCCTAAGTTGTTGCAGTTTGAGGCAGTTGAATCCTAAATTTGCCATTTGGAGTAATTTATTGTTTTTAATGCTTTCTTCCAAAAATTCAGATTCTGTGGTTTGAAACAGACTCTAACCAGGATTTCTGCTTCCTAGTTGGACATCTGGTAGTTTACCCTTTCCAGGTCTTCTCGGGGTTTATTTTTCAGTCTTCCACAAGTGACTGTCAGAGAGCTTCTTCAGATCACTCTGTCCACCAAGTTCATTAGTTTTCCTCATCACATCACTGACCTGAATGCCTTGGTAGGACCTCTTATGACAGGGCTAAGATGGAGTAAGTGGAGACCAGTAGGCTGTAATCTCAAGTGCAACACAAAGGTTTTGTTATTCCTAAAACATCTTCCCACTAATACCTCAAATCCTGCCTTTGGATTACTGCTTACATCAACAGTAGAGGTGGAAGTAAGCAAGGTAAACAGTGAGACCGAGGGGAAAGGGACTTCATGACTGTGTGTGTATGCCTGTGCTGTGCTCAGTCGCTCAGTCCTGTCCAACCCTTGACGACCCCAGGGACTGCAGCCCATCAGGCTCCTCTGTCCATGGGATTTCTCAGGTAAGAATATTGGACTGGGTTGCCGTTTCCTCCTCCAGGGGATCTCCCCGACCCAGGGATCGAATCTGCGTCTCCTGCATTGGCAGGTCGATTCTTAACCACTGAGCCATCAGGGAAGTACTATGTGTCAAACCCTAAACTGAGAAAGTAGGTGATGTCCTCCCTACTCTACAGATGAAGAGATGAAGAAATCAAGACTCAGAATATCTTTCTCAAGGTATCCTGAAAAATAGTGTGGTGGGGTCCAGACTTGAATAAGGTCTGACTCTAAGTCCATGGGCTTGTCACTATTTGATCCTGGTGGACAAGGAACAGGACACCAGATGGAGGATGAAAACCAGCTTCTGGGGGTTTTCATGGGTGGGATAATTGATCACAATGAAGGGGGCACAGGATTTCCAGAATAGGGCACTAGAGAAGCTCCATATTAAACTAACCTTGGCATTAATGCAAGATTTTATGAGCTTATTTATGGCAAGAGCCCACTTCCCATTTAGCTAGCTTGAATTTTGCAAGTAAAAGTGAGTGGCAGCGACCTACTTTATGATATTTTTGAGTAGGAGTGAAGCAAGATTAGTTCATCCCTGGAACCTCTTCCATGATTCTCTTTGAAGAAGTGTTTCTAGGTAACAATGCCCTGGTGGTTCTCAACCTGTGGGAGCTTTGGTGTAGTCCGTCTACCTGGGCCCCGTCCAAGACCAACTGAGTTGGGTTTCTACCTGTGGGGCCCTGGCATCTATGTTCCCCAAAGCTATCCAGGGTTGATGAGCAGCCAGGGTTGAAACCACAGCCCCAGGATACATGAGCTTACTATTTTTCCATTCCCTGAGAAGGAGAACAGAGTCAAAACCCTGCACAATTCTAGAGGGCAGAGGAAAGTGGGAAAAGGTTTCTGGTGCTAAGTTTGGAAAAGTGAATTTTTCTCATTTGGAAGGAGAAAGAGACAAGTTTTAGTCACTTCACAGTTTTGCCAGAGGGCCAGTGACCCAGAGGTTCCCTTTAGCCCATGCTCTAGTGAATCTAACTTCTAGTGTCTAACCTTCATGGAGTCAAGGTCAGGATTAACTTTTGTAGTATCTGACACCCACTTTAAAAATTCAGTTCTAAGTTATAAGACACTGCAGTGTCTGCTATTTGTCCAAAGTACCGGCATTCAGGGAAAATGGTGCTTTGTTGATTTTAGACTAGAGAATCAAAGAGATAGGGTTGTTATTTATCCTTCCCAAGGTTGCTTACTAAGTAATTAGGGAGTCAGAGCTGTCTTCTTTAACTGGAGCAGCATTTAAGGTGCTTCTGGAATGTTATGGGAAGCATAGTCATCCCTATGAAATTAACATCAGGGTATGTTGAAGGGGGACAGTGTGTGTGCAGCTCAATCCAACCTCATAATGGCTGCCGGGCCTCATAATGGCTGCCGGAGGATCCATAGGGTATCATGGTTACCATTCCAACTTTTTAATAAGTATCTCTCTCTCTGGAATTGCTGCATGACATCCAAGCTCTTTGCCTAAGAGAAGGTATAGCCATGAGAGAAAACATAAAAGCCCCTTAGAGTTGAGCCCGGCTTTAAGAAAGAGTTTGGGCAGGAAATGAAAATATCTTTCCCATCTAACCTGAGTATATCTGATTGGTAGGATATAATCCTAAAGTAGAACCTGAGCTGCAAGGAAGTCTGGGAAGTATAGTTTTTGTTCCCAGTCTTTCTTAAGAGAAAGATAGTAGAAAGAAGATTTAGAGAACCAGAGCATTGACCACAACCAGAATTTTTCAATGTGTACACCATAGAATAGCAAGATATAGCTAAACGTTAGTTTTTAAAAGATTTTGTTCTCAAATGAATTGAAGGCATGCTTGGTAAAACAAAGTTAAACATGATTCTTTTAAAAAAACGTTTATTTATTTGGCTGCATGGGGTCTTAACTGTGGCATGAGGGATCTTTGGTTCATCGTTCAGGATCTTTGTCGAGTGCAGAATCTCTAGTTGTGACATGCAGGCTCCCAGTTGCAATGTGCAGACTTAGGTGCTCCACGTCCCCTGCATTGCAAGGCAGATTCTTAACCACTGGACCATCAGGGAAGTCCCCTAAATATGATTCTTTGTTGCAATATATTTCAGGGTTGTTAATATCCAAACAGGTACCCGAGTTCTTCATACTTTGAGAACAGGAACTGGGTAAATGCTTGTCTAAGCTCATTTTGCAGATGAAGAAACTGGGGTTCAGAGGGATTAAATAAGATGCCTGATGTTGAATAGCCAGTTATTAACAAAGTCTGAAACCAAAATCCATGCTTCTTGACTAGTCAGGAGTGTTCTTACACTTAGAGGGAATGAAAAGTGGATAGTGGAGGCAGGCAAGCAAGAAAGTGGAAAGATGAAACTGACAGGCAGGTGAGAAGGGTTGGAACTCTAGCGGAAGGCTAGGCATCCATGTCTCCCCCAGTTATTGAGAGCAGAACATTCAAAAACTCTCTGCACGTGTCCTGACCCAGAGCCAGAATGAGTTCATTAAAGAGGTCGAAACCCTGAACCCATATCTCAATCCCTTTCCACATGTGTCTGGAATATGTTGGTTCTTTGGCCTCGATTAGTCACAGGGAAAACTGGTTCTGTGGAACATGTCATCTTTATAAACAGAACCAGAGTCCAGTGGTTTCTAAACAGTCAGGAGACAGTCTGTCTTCTGGTGTCAGCTATTTATTTGTACTTCTGTTTCATAAAACACATCTTCTCCATTTCTAGGCTTTGCCTCATTACGTGTCTGCCCCAGACATGTTACACAGATTTCTTGACCTCTTGACTCAAACCTCAGGGAGTGGCAGCAGTGGGCACTTTCTCCTCTGGTTCCTGCCAAGGTTGGTGCTGTGGTGAGGATGTTTGTGTTTTTTGAGGAGCTGGAAGGACTTCGGACTTTGATAATAATTCCTCTCTTAGATGGTGCATGTAGGGACAAGAGGAAAAAGAGAAATACCTTTCTCAGCTGCCATGTCTCCGTGGCCACATCATTTTCTCTGAACCCACCTGCACACTTGTTAATTCTTTTTAACAAAATTTTTGATACCTGTTCTCTCTTGTTTAGGTCAGTCTTGTCACTCACCAAAAATGGAGAAAATAAGTAGTCATAAAGTGATCCTTTCAGTTAAACATAGCAAGCCTTTATGAAAAGCCTGCTGAGCAATCTGATTGATAGTATGGTGCAGATTCTCGGTGTCCACTCCTGCCTTTCTTTTGTTCGCACACATTCTCTGCTTAAAGTAACAGACACAAATTTCGATCAGCAAGGCTAAATGTGGCTTAGGAGTCTCTAATAATAAAGCATTTCCTGTTCTGATAGACTTACCTTGATTTTTTTCATAAGCCATTTTGGAAGTGGGAAACTCAACACTTTTTGAAGCAATTCATACTATGGATGTTTGTTTCTGTTAGTCAAGGCACATTTGGTTGCAAGTAATACAAAAGCCAACTCAAACTGGTTTAAACCTGACCTTACCTCCTCCCAAAAAGGGTAGTTTAGTGATTACCCAAAGAACAGAAAAGGATAGACCCACTTATTGTATTTCTGGATCCAGGAGGTAAAAACAGTGCTATCAGGATTCAATTTCTCAGTACTTTTTCCTCTATGCAGCTTCATTCTCCAGGATATTTCTCTCAACCAAGATGCCACAGAGTCCCCAGACTGTCATTCTTACAGCTCCAGGTCAGCAGAGAGATTCTATCCTCCCACTGCTCAACCAAGTCCTAAGATGAGGCTCGCAGGACCAAGTTCAATTGTGTCCACACTCCTGAACCATTCACTGTCCAGAACCTGTTCCTTAATTGCCAAGGCCTGGGCCATGGATGCATTTCTGGAGTGAGGAGTGAGATGCTGTTACCAAAATGAAGGGCAGTAGATGCTGATCAGGGCAAAATATTCTCAGTGACATTCTGTTTATGCATCTTCATTTATTCATTCATTCATTTTGCATAGAGGAACTGTTGTGTGCTGGAAACAAAGGATCAAATCCTGGACAAGTTCTCCTTGTCTTCCATTCTGTGATGAATTCCTTCACCCCCATTGCCTCAGCGGAGTTGGGTATTCCCTGCTGATGCTTCTGCTCTTCTCAGTAAATACCTCAACAATAGCATACACCATTCAAAGCCTGTACTGATGTCTCCTCATCGTTCTCCCTAATTTTCTTTGAGCTCCTGAAGGACAGATACTGTGTCTTACTTATCTTGGCCTCCCCAGATACCAGTGGCAGGCACAGACAAAGTACTCAGAAAGCCTTTGTTGAATAAATATGTGAGTGATGAGTGATGAATAAACATATGAGTGATTAAAAATTTTTTAACTAGTGAATTAACACACACGTTCCTAGTCCTTGAGGCTTTTGCAAACTACCGGGGGGAAATAAATCCATAAATAACTCACTGGAATACAACGTGATTCATGGGACAACAGCCATGTGAGCAAAGCATTGGGAAACACAGCAGAAGGTGATATGTAGCAGAATTATTGAAAATGTTTTAGATATGCTCTGTTATTTCAAATCTAAATCTATCTCCCTGCGGTGTATACCTGCATATTTGTAGTTCTTCATTCTTTTGTTTTGTTTTTATTTTTTAAATTTTTTTCCAGTTTTATTTACTTATTTTACTTTACAATATTGTATTGGTTTTGCCATACGTTGACCTGAATTCGCCATGGGTAAGTACATATGTTCCCCATCCTGAACCACCCTCCAACCTCCCTCCCCATCCCATCCCTCTGGGTCATCCCAGTGCACCAGCCCCGTAGTTCTTCATTCTTGAACAGCTCCAAATATGTCTACTTATTGTTCTAACCTCTGGAACAATTTCTGAAAACATATAAAGTACTCAATCAATATTTCTTTCTTTTTCTATATTAAACGTTTTCAGGGAGGAAACTGGGCAGGAAAGAGACATTCCATTTTTATTTTTTTTATATTTATTTCTTTGCTGTGTCACCTCTTAGTTGTGTCATGCACACAACAACGTGGTCTTTGTTGTGGCACGTGGCATGCAGGTTCCAGAGCACACAGTGGTGTGTGGACTTAGCTGCCTCATGGCAGGTGGGATCCTAGTTCCTGGATCAGGAATCAAATCCACGGCTCCTGCATTGGAAGCTGGATTCATAACTGTTGGACCACCAGGGAAGTCCCTCAATCAGTATTGCTGAAAAAAAATTAATTGCATTGTCTCAGCTATATCACAGTATCAGTTGTAGACGGGTAGGCATCTTTCCCTGCTCTTAGATTTCCCTGCTGTGCTGATGGTTACATCATCATCAGTTCAGTTCAGTTGGTCAGTCATGTCCGACTCTTCGCGACCCCATGGACTGCAGTACTCCAGGCCTTCCTGTCCATCACCAACTCCCGGAGTTTACTCAAATTCATGTCCATTGAGTCGGTGATGCTATCCAACCATCCCATCCTCTGTCATCCCTTTCTCCTCTTGCCTTCAATCTTTCCCAGCATCAGGGACTTTTCAAATGAGTCAGCTCTTCACATCAGGTGGCCAAACTATTGGTGTTTCAGCTTCAACATCAGTCCTTCCAATGGACACTCAGGACTGATCTCCTTTAGGATGGACTGGTTGTATCTCCTTGCAGTCCAAGGGACTCTGAAGAGTCTTCTCCAACACCACAGTTCAAAAGCATCCATTCTTTGGCACTCAGCTTTCTTCACAGTCCAACTCTCACATCCATACATGACTACTGGAAAAACCATACCCTTGACTAGACAGACTTTTGTTGGCAAAGGAATGTCTCTGCTTTTAAATATGCTGTCTATGTTAGTCATAACTTTCCTTCCAAGGAATAAGTGTCTTTTAATTTCATGGCTGCAGTCATCATCTGCAGTGATTTTAGACCCCCCAAAATAAAGTCTGACACTGTTTCCAGTTTCCCCATCTATTTGCCATGAAGTGATGGGACCGGATGCCATGATCTTAATTTTCTGAACGTTGAGTTTTAAGCCAACTTTTTCACTCTCCTCTTTCACTTTCATCAAGAGGCTCTTTAGTTCTTCTTCGCTTTCTGCCATAAGGGTAGTGTCATCTGCATATCTGAGTTTGTTGATATTTCTCCCAGCACCCTTGATTCCAGCTTGTGCTTCATCCAGCCCAGCATTTCTCATGATGTACTCTACATATAAGTTAAATAAGCAGGGTGACAATATACAGTCTTGACTTACTCCTTTTCCTATTTGGAACCAATCTGTTGTTCCATGTCCAGTTCTAACAATTGCTTCCTGACCTGCATACAGATTTCTCAAGAGGCAGATCAGTTGGTCTGGTATTCCCATCTCTTAAAGAATTTTCCAGTTTATTGTGATCCCCACAGTCAAAGGCTTTGACATAGTCAGTAAAGCAGAAATAGATGTTTTTCTGGAACTCTCTTGCTTTTTCGATGATCCAGCGGATGTTAGCAATTTGATCTCTGGTTCCTCTGCCTTTTCTGAATCCATCTTGAACATCTGGAATTTCACAGTTCATGTATTGCTGAAGCCTGGCTTGAAGAATTTTGAGCATTACTTTACTAGCATGTTAGATGAGTGCACTTGTGTGGTAGTTTGAGCATTCTTTGTCATTCATTTTCTTTGGGATTGAAATGAAAACTGTCCTGTGGCCATTGCTGAGTTTTCCAAATTTGCTGGCATATTGAGTGCAGCACTTTCACAGCATCATCTTCTAGAATTTGAAATAGCGCAACTGGAACTCCATCACCTCCACTAGCGTTGTTCATAGTGATGCTACCTAAGGCCCACTTGACTTCACATTCCAGGATGTCTGGCTGTAGGTGAGTGATCACACCATTGTGATTATCTGGGTCATGAAGATCTTTTTTGTACAGTACTTCTGTGTATTCTTGCCACCTCTTCTTAATATCTTCTGCTTCTGTTAGGTCCATACCATTTCTGTCCTTTATTGAGCCCATCTTTGCATGAAATGTTCCCTTGGTATCTCTAATTTTCTTGAAAAGATCTCTAGTCTTTCCCATTCTATTGTTTTCCTCTGTTTGTTTGCACTGATCACTGAGGAAGCCTTTCTTATCTCTCCTTGATATTCTTTGGAACTCTGCATTCAAATTGGTATATCTTTCCTTTTCTCTGCCTTTCACTTCTCTTCTTTTCACAGCTCTTTGTAAGGCCTCCTCAGACAGCCATTTTGCTTTTTTGCATTTCTTTTCCATGGGTATGGTCTTGATCCCTGTCTCCTGTACAATGTTATGAACCTCTGTCCATAGTTCATCAGGCACTCTGTCTATCAGATCTGGTCCCTTAAATCTATTTCTCACTTCCACTGTACAATCATAAGGGATTTGATTTAGGTCATACATGAATGGTCTAGTGGTTTTCCCTTCTTTCTTCAATTTAAGCCTGAATTTGGCAATAAGGAGTTCATGATCTGAACCACAGTCAGCTCCCGGTCTTGCTTTTGCTGACTGTATAGAGCTTCTCCATCTTTGGTTGCAAAGAATATGATCAATCTGATTTTGGTGTTGGCCATCTGGTGATGTCCATGTGTAGAGTCTTCTCTTGTGTTGCTGGAAGGGGTGTTTGCTATGACCAGTGCGTTCTCTTGACAAAATTCTATTAGCCTTTGCCCTGCTTCATTCTGTACTCCAAGGCCAAATTTGCCTGTTACTCCAGGTGTTTCTTGACTTCCTACTTTTGCATTCCAGTCCCCTATAATGAAAAGGACATCCTTTTAGAGTGTTAGTTCTAAAAAGTCTTGTAGGTCTTCAGAGAACCATTCAGCTTAAGTTTCTTCAGCGTTACTGGTCGAGGCATAGACTTGGATTACCATGATATTGAATGGTTTGCCCTGGAAATGAACAGAGATCATTCTATCATTTCTGAGATTGCATCCAAGTACTGCATTTTGGACTCTTTTGTTGACTCTGATGGCTACTCCATTTCTTCTAAGGGATTCTTGCCTACAGTAGTATATATAAAGGTCATCTGAGTTAAATTCACCCATTTCAGTCCATTTTAGTTTGCTGATCCCTAAAATGTCGACATTCACTCTTGCCATCTCCTTTTTGACCACTTTCAATTTGCCTTGGTTCATGGACCTAACATTCCATGTCCCTATGCAATATTGCTCTTTATAGCATCAGACCTTGCTTCTATCACCAGTCCCATCCACAACTGGGTGTTGTTTTTCCTTTGGCTCCATCTCTTCCTTCTTTCTAGAATTATTTCTCCACTGATCTCCAGTAGCATATTGGGCACCCACCAACCTGGGGAGTTCATCTTTCAGCACTGGAGCCGCTAGCGGCCTAGAGGAGATACCCCATGTCCAAGGTCAGTAGCTGCAGTCGTAAGGCGATACACCACATCCAAGGTCAGAGAAACCCCAGTAAGATGGTAGACACTGAGAGAGGACATCAGAGGGAAGACAGACTGAAACCACAATCACAGAAAACTAACCAATCTAATCAGATGTACCACAGCCTTCTCTAACTCACTGAAACTAAGCTATGCCGTGTGGGGCCACCCAAGACGGACGGGTCATGGTGGAGAGGTCTGACAAAATGTGGTCCACTGGAGAAGGGAAAGGCAAGACACTTCAGTATTCTTGCCTTGAAAACTCCATGAACAGTATGAAAAGGCAAAAGGATAGGACACTGAAAGGTGAACTCCCCAGGTCGGTAGGTGCCCAATGTGCTACATCATCATAGGAGAGAAAATACTTTCTTGTTGACAGTCCCCTGTGTTGTCATGCCTCGATCTCCAAACTCTAAATGAAAAGTGGTTGTTAGGAACCTAAATTACATTTTATTTTAGATAAAATGTGATCAGTGGTGCTTGCTTTCCAGGCTAGCATGCTCTAGCTGACCTGATGGGCATTGTGCTAGCCTGGGACTCAGAAACTCAGAAGCCTGGAAATAGCCCCAGTGCTCATTTGAAGTATGAGTCGGGGCCTGGGTAGAACTGGGTCCAATTGGCCTTTAATCTCTCTTGCTTGCTAGTATCCCTCTTCCTTCCTCTTCTCTCTGTTCCTCTCTGAACTTCTACTTAACTGAGCTTCCATGGCTGCAGTGGCTTTGAAAATACACCACTCAGAACTCATGTTTTGTCACAGGGGCCATAAATGATAAACAGGCCCAGATACTGTGTTCCAAATCCACCATGTCATCTACCGAGGCTTTGCTTCCCTTGAGCTGATCTCAGTCACTGATTGAACACAGGTGTAATGCTAAAGCAGGACCATTCCTGCAAGATATTGGATAAGTTGACTCTTGGATTCCCATCAGCCTGGCTGAAATTCTCCTAGCAGCATGCTGCAATCTGAGACTGCCCACCTTGCTCCCTCCCTTCCCTCTGTCCTTCCCAGGATCAGACCTGTTCTGGGATCTGATGGCTCCCCTTGCCTTCTAGGATTCCTCCTCTGTTTCTCCTGCAGGCCTTTCCCCAGCAGGTCTTTTAGACGTCTAGTCCCATCTTGGCCTCTACTTCTTACAGGACCAGGAGTAATAACACATGCGACTACACACAGGCCACCAGCAGCAAGGAGTCTTCTCCAACCCGACAACTGGTGAGTACTTTCTTGCTTCAGGTGCAGAAGAGGGTAGTTGACCAGTGAATCCAGGAAGAATCAGTTGGAGCAGGAGGAGCTGGACCTACCTGATGGCGCTAAAAAGATTAGCACTTAGTCGTTTTCAAAACCCTAGGGTCAAATAGAAGATGATAGGTTCCTCCTCATTTCCTGACTTATATTTCAGAGGGTTTCTTGTTTTGTTTTTACTTTATTTTCACTTCAAAGTAATTTTGAGGATTTATATATATCTGATTTTACATGGAAATAAATGCGAGTACCATTATTGTTAAAAAATTTTCCAGCATAATTTCTCAGGGTTTCTGCCTCTTCACCTTCCATCCACACACTGGTTAGACAGAAACATGAACATGCCCGGTGAGTAACTTGGGAGCCTTTTAACACTATCTGTTTTTACATGTCTGTTCAACATTTAGTAGGAATGAAAAAAATAAAAATTAAATGCTTTTTTATGTTGAAAATAAAGATTTATATTCCATGTACATATTGCATGGGATTTTCTGAACTAGACAGTTTCTTGAGAGGCATATTGAAGTTTTAAAATGACATTATTCTAATAAATCATTTCCAGGAAAGAGTACACGCAGCATCGTGAATTTTTCAGTTTTAGAATTTCAATAGGCTGGATTGTTAAAGGTAACTGTCAGGGGGCCAGTCTCAAAGTTAGTGGTGAGGCCTTGTATAACCATGTAAATTGCATGTACTTGCCACAAAAATATCAGCAGAGATAGACTGGCAACAGTACCCAGTGTTTAATTGCAACCAAACTAATTTAGGTCTCACCAGTTTTGTCAGCAGTCATGTGTGGAGAGCTGAGTTAACCAGCTCCCTGCTGTAGTTTTCTTCCAGTGTCATTTTAGTGTCCCCTATTGACTGGTGGGACAGCTGCCTAGTGGCTTAGGGTTGTATCATCCTTAGCCTGGAGTATGGGATGGACTCAGCCTGCAGTACCACAGCATGTCTATAAGATGCCCTCCATAGAGCTTGAGGGCCATCTGGCCGGGGTGGAGGGGAAGACCAGGGAGTGGGGAGCCTGGGGGAGATGGATGAGGGGGTGCTGCAATGATCAGGCACCTGGCAGGGTGAAGGACAGCTGTGGCAGGAAGTCATGGGGTTTTCTCAGATCCAAGAGGAAAAACTCAGCACAGTAGAGAAGGAAGGGAAGAGCGGTAGTTTTCAATTAGGGGCAGTTTTGCCATTTCCCACCACTCCTACCCCCAAGACATGTGGCAATGTCTAGAGACATTTTGGTTGTCACATCCTTGGGGAGGGGACGAATACTACCAGCATCTGGTTGGTAGAGGCCAGTGTGTATGCCTGCTAAGTTGTTTCAGTTGTGTCTGACTCTTTGCAACCCTGTGGACTGTAGCCCCCCAGGCTCCTCTGTCCGTGGAATTCTCCAGGGAAGAATACTGGAGTGGGTTGCCACGCCCTCCTCCAGGGGATCTTCCCAACCCAGGGATCAAACCTTCATCTCTATGTCTCCTGCATTGGTAGGCATGTTCTTTACCACTACCACCTGCTGGGAAGCCCATAGAAGCCAGAGATGCTGTTAAATATCCTAGAATGCACATAACAGCCCCCACAACAGAGAATTATCTAATTCAAAATGTCAGTAGTGCTGAAACTGAGAAAACTTGTTAGAACCTGACTTAAATCTAGTCCTGGGTTAAAATAATTTACGGATTTTGTGTTTTCCTTTCTAGGGTGAAGGCTTTCCTGCAAGGCCCCCATTGTCCTCCACTTCACCTGTGGTTTGCCTCCTTCTTGTCTGAGTCCTGCGGCTCCTAGAGTCTGTTCCACCTTCGCACTTCATATTGGTGGAGAACCTGCATGGCCATAAGCTGGGAGGGAGTGGAAGGCAGAGAACTGTGAGCCAAGACACACCCCATCTTGCCCTGCTGGGTCTCTCACTTTACACCGAGGCACTCACAGGCAGGGAAACCCCTTCAGACTAAGAGGGAGGCTGGGCTCAAGAACCGGCGGGTCCAAATTTTGGCAGAGAAGGGAAAGCTTCCAGGAAAGAGGTGGGGGGATGCTCCTCATTAACAGCTTCGTGGGAGAGGGAATTCATGCGGCATGCTTATGTTCCATTTGTCTAAATACTATTTTCATGAGGTCAGAGACCTTACCCTTTGTTCCAACTATCCATGAATACATAATAAATCACCCCTAAATTAAGTGCCTTCAAGCACTTTATTAATATAGTGCATGAATTGTATCTCATAGTTCTTGACTGTACCTGGGCTTATCTGGTGGTTTTTGCTTGGGTTTCTCATGGGTGGGTATAGTCAGATGGTGTCTTGAGCTACAGTCATCTGAAGACTCAGCTGGTCTTGATATCTAAGCACACTCACCTGGGTTGCATTTGTTTTTGGCTTTCTGCTTAGAGCTCAGCTGAGGCTGCACCTGAAGTGTCTATACATGGCCTCTCCATGTGGCTTGGACTTCTTAAAGCATAGCAGCCAGCTCCTAAGAGGGAGCATCTGAAGAGAAAACTGCAAGACTTTTTGTGATATAGCCACAGAAACTCCAGATCTCAGCTGGTTAAAACAAATGCACTGGGCCCAGCCCAAATTCAAGGTGAGGGAAATGGGGTGACTCCTCTTGATGTGAAGAATAGCATGTATGCACAGAGAGAACAGGATTGAAGGTTGTCATCTATCACTGTTTGCCAGTTCCTACTCTTTGATGCCTTGAAATCTATCAACCCCAATACCCTAAACAAGAGAGCCTAGTAGAGTGGTGTGCTAGGTAGGTGAGAAGTGAAGTGAAGTGAAGTCGCTCAGTCGTGTCCGACTCTTTGCGACCCCATGGACTGTAGCCTACCAGGCTCCTCCCATGGGATTTTTCAAGCAAGCGTACTGGAGTGGGTTGCCATTTCCTTCTCCAGAGGATCTTCCCCACCCAGGGATCGAACCCAGGTCTGCCACATTGTAGGCAGATGTTTTACCGTCTGAGCCACCAGCGAAGTCTTAGGTAGGTGAGAGGTAAATGGTTAAGACCCTAGATGCCTAGAGGCAGGGAGACCTGGCTTTGAATCTGGGTTTTTCCACCTACCAGCTGTGGATCTTGGGCAAGTTGTTTAATCTGTGTGAGCCACATCTCCATGTATGGTTGTGGTATTTAAATGTTGCCCAGCATAGAGTACACATTCAGTAATTGTTCGCTGTTAGAAATAAAGGTGAAAAGAGGCTGTGCTTTGCTTCTCTAGCACCCCTTGTTTACTCTGACCCAGCATCAAGGTGAACTCAGCTCTACAGCACCACTAATGTTCAGGTCTCCCCAGCAAGAAGGACATGGAGTCAAGAGACTATAGTCAGGAAGGTGAAGTCAAGGTTCTGAGAATGGATATTGCCACAGTGACCCTTAGGGGCCCCAGAGAAGGAAGGAATTTGTCCTGGAGATTAAAAGTGAAGGATCAGGGTCTGATCCAAACAGAACATGTTGATGGAGCAGTGTGGTGGAGGGGTGGGGAAAAACTCTGCCTCTGGCTCATGTTCCTTCTATTAATATTTTTAGAGCCTCAGCGATCTCACTACCGTGGATGAGTGTGATCTGAAGGCTGCAGAAGTTCCTTCTAGTAATGGCCAAGCTCTTTCAAGTTAGGAATCTCCAAATGTGCCCACTCCTCCCCATCTGTTTGGTCAGTACTCTGGCTTGGGCCACTGTTGTTGCTATTCTCTTAATTACTACTGATGGCTCTTTACAGGTCCTCTTGCTGTTAATCTGTGCCCATTGGTCCTTTGCAGGACAATAAGAATAATCTATTTTGTAACACAAATCTGATCATGTACTCACAGGCTAAAAGCCTTCAGGGCTGGTTATTCTCCATTTTCCCCTCTCTCTGCCATTTTTTGTACCCGGTTTCAGAGGGTTGCTATATCTCGATGGATTCCTTTGACTTTCTGTATCCTATTGGGGTTCAGCCAGTGAAGGATCCAGCAGGGGACTGGAGAGCAAGAAATGGGGGCATTTGAAGTATGTGTTCCCCCTGGAGTGCTGCAGTTCCTGTTGTTTCCTGTGACCTTCCATGTCATCCTACATAGTGACTCTCCTTCGTGGCTCTGGCTCTCATGACTTCCCTCCCCCTACCTCCTCAGAGCTGGAAGTGATCATGGCCTCTCCATGTTGCTTTACTTGAGTACCTCAACACCCTTCCTTGGTTCCTTTACTCCACCCACACCCATTAAAGTATTCCTTCTGTAATTATACCATGCAAAATGCCAGGCTGGATGAGTCACAAGCTGGAATCAAGATTGCTGGGAAAAATATAAACAACCTCAGATGTGCAGATGATACCACTCTAATGGAAGAAAGTAAAGATGAACCAAAGAGCCTCTTGATGAAAGTGAGAGAGGAGAGTAAAAAGCTGGCTTAAAACTCAACATTCAAAAAACTAATATCAAGACATCAAGTCCCATCACTTCATGGCAAATAGATGGGGAAACAGTGGAAACAGTGGCAGACTTTATTTTCTTGGTTTCCAAAATTACTGCAGCCACAAAATTAAAGGACTCTTGCTCCTTAGGAGAAAAACTATGACAAACCTAGACAGCATATTAAAATGCAGAGACACTCCTTTGCCGACAAAGGTCCATCTAGTCAAGGCTATGGTTTTTCCAGTAGTCATGTATGGATGTGAGAGTTGGACTATAAAGAAAGCTGAGCGCTGAAGAATTGATGCTTTTGAACTGTGGTGCTGGAGAATACTCTTGAGAGTCCCTTGGACTGCAAGGAGATCCAACCAGTCCATCCTAAAGGAGATCAGTCCTGGGTGTTCATTGGAAGGACTGATGTTGAAGCAGAAACTCCAATACTTTGGCTACCTGATGTGAAGAGCTGACTCATTTGAAAAGACCCTGATGCTGGGAAAGATTGAAGGTGGGAGGAGAAGGGGACAACAGAGGAGGAGATGGTTGGATGGCATCACCAACTGAATGGATATGAGTTTGAGTAAACTCCTGGAGTTGGTGATGGACAGGGAGGCCTGGCGTACTGCAGTCCATGGGGTCGCAAAGAGTCAGACACGACTGAGTGACTGAGCTGAGCTGATGTCTTCCTGGAAATCTTGTCCTCATTCCTCCCTTCCCTAGCAGAGTTGACACCACTTTACCATCAACTCAAGCACTGCTTTCTTAGAAGAATTGCCATGAATCACTAGATTCGGCATTTTATTAGTTCTTTAAATTTCCTTCATACTTCAGATCACAATTTATACAGTAATTTGATAGTCTGTCTCCCCTACTAGGCTATAAGAGGAAGGAGATTGACATAGAAAGTTGAAAGTGGTTTTCAGAAGGTGGTGGAGGAAATTGAATTGGTAAAAGGGTACAAACTTTTACCTATAAGATGAATAAAGTCTGAAGAGCTAATGTATCACATGGTGACTCTAGTTGATAACACCATTTGGTATAGTTGGAATTTGCTAAGAGAGTAGAACTGAATGTTCTCATCCCCTTCAAAAAGGTGGGGGATAAATATGTGAGGTGATGGATGTGTTAATTAACGTGATGGGGGAAACCCTTTCACAAGGTATATGTATTGGATTGGCCCAAAAATTCCCTCAGTTTTTAAGTAAAAATAAAATACCTGTTTTTCATTTTCACTGAGAACTTTATGAATAACATATTCACCATTTTGTTCCACTACCTCCTGCCATTTTTCAGGCAACTTCATAATTCCATCTTCCCAAAACTTTTTATCTTTTTGAGCAAAAACTGTTCCAGGTGCTTTCCAGGGAACTGGAATTTTTTCCATTGAGAGAATTTGGTTAAGACTGAAATAAATAGACATCTGATTGTGCAATATCTGGTGAAGATGGTGGTGAATCAGAACTTTCCAGCCAAGCTGTAACAGTTTCTGCCTGGTCATCAAAGAAACATGCAGTCCTGTTATCCCGATGGAAGACTGAGCATTTTCTGTTGACTAATACTGGAAGCTTTTCATAGAGTGCTGCTTTCAGTCAGTCTAATTGGGAGCAGTACTTGTTGGAATGAATTGTTTGGTTTTCCGGAAGGCTCATAATAGAGGACTCCCTTCCAATCCCACCATATATACGGTATTACCCTCTTTGGATGAAGAGCCTTTGGTGTGGTTGGTGGCTGTTCATTTCATTTACCCCACCATCTCTTCCATTCCACATTATTGTACAATGCCCTTTTCAATACCCATTACAGTTTATTTTAAAAGTAGAACATTTTCATTACATTTAAATAGAGAATCACATGCAGAAATATGATCAAGAAGGTTTTTTTCACTTAACTTATGTGGAACCCAAACATCAAAGTGATTAAAGTAACCAAGCTGTTACAAATGATTTTCAGCACTTCATTTGGATATTTTGAGTATGTCAGCTATCTCCTGCACGGTGTAACATTGAGTGTTCTCAATTAATGTCTTGATTTTATCGCTATCAACTTCAACTGGTCTCCCTGACTGTGGAGCATCAGCCAGCATGAAAGTTTGTACCACTCTTGACGTGTTCAACGTGTCACAGCACCTTCTCCATACATTGCACAAATTCTTTTTGCATTTCAGTTACGTTTTTACCTTTCTTGAATATAAAGCATAATATGCTGAAAATGCTTTTTTTCTTCCATCTTCAATATTAAAATGGTTACACAAAAATTCACCAGTTTTGATAAGTTTTTTTTTTTAAGGCACACTGGTATGACAGCTGTCACAGTACAATCTAACAAAATTATTTCAAGTGGAGTTAAAGACAACTAAGCACTACTAGAGCCATCTTACAGAAAAAACAAAACATAACTTTTGGCCAACCCAATATATCATAACATCACATTATAGACTTTAAATATCTAGTTTTGTTTGTTCACTATACCTCAGTAAAGCTAGGGGAAGAGGAAGAGGCAGGGGATCAGGCACCATGTCAATTTTGGTTCACATTTGTATCTTCAATATCTAGCATGATGCCCTGGTACATTGCAGACCCTCTATAAAGAATTTTTGATTCAATATGTATAATCCAAAACCCCAAATCTTATTGCTGGAGGTTAGGAAAAATGGGTTTGTGCTTCCAAGATCATTTTAAGAAATTAGAGGCTGTAATAAGGGTTTGAGTCACCAGATTTTGTACAACTTAAATTGCCCCTCTTCACCTTCAATTCCCTTTGGATATTTTTAGAAACTCTGTGCCCAAACAGAGCTCTGCAAGGAAAATTCATACCCACCCCTAATACTACCACATGTGTGGTATGCCGCAGAGCAGAAAAACAATAAGAAATGAGCTTGATGAAGGAGAAAACAGCCGAACATGAGTCCCTGGGCAAAGCATCTTGGAGAGGCCAGCCCAACAGCTGTTTGCATTAAAAATGATTGCTTTATATTTATGGCAGAAGGGCAACAATAAGCAGTTTATAGCCTATAATCTAACACAAATGACTTGGGAAAATATTCTTAATAGATAGTTCATATGAGTGTCCCAGGGTGTAAGGAAACCCAGCAGGGAACACTCAGAATTGGCCTTCGCTGATCTGACAAATCCTCGCTGACTGGTTGCATGTTAAAGCATTTCTCTGCACAATTTTATATTCTTCCACTTAAGGAGATGCTGTGAAAGACTCACCAGACTCTGAGGGCACATACTCCACCAGATACTCAGCCCCCAGAGTTCCCACTGGCTTCTTAGAAATGAAGCTGCACCAAGCCAGGGAAAATGAAGCGTGACCTTGTAAAATATCAGTTTCTGGCTCCCCCCCCGCCCCAATTGTGGGGATGTTATCATGAACGAAGAAAAATATCGCTTTCCACACTCTATTCTGGAAAATGATATCCATCTGTGGGAATGCTGAGCAGGCATGATTGCTGTGGCCAGGCGTGGTATCAGACTGACAGGCTGGGCGAGGGTTTGGTTTCTGTGAGGGGTCAACTAGAAGAAAAGAAATAGGTTCTCCAGGAATTTATGTTCTCAGTGCTGTTTCCTCTCCCTCCTCCCAATGCCGGGGGTCTTCTTGCCACTCAGCAATGCCCATTTGAGCCTGGAACATCATCCTATATTGTTAGTTTTATTTTTTTCTTCACGTGTGTCCCTAACTCGACTGCATGCTTCTCAAGATCAAGTCTGAGCCTCAGATCTCTCTGTCTCTCCTGGACCTCAGTAGGACAATTCTAGAAGAAATCACCTACTTTCTGCTAGAAAGTACCAGTTTCTTCTACTAGAAAGAACACTGGCTCCCACTCCTGAACCTGGGTCACAGCTTGTATCGCTACTTTCACAAATCACCCCAACCCATGTTAAACTGATCTGGCCTTTGTTCCCATTTTCTTTCTCCTTAGTAGTTGAGAACTTAAGGGCCACCATCAGGGAGTTCATAGGGATGCCTTCTAAAAGCACAAGCTGGAATCAAGATTTCCAGGAGAAACATCAATAACCTCAGATATGCAGATGACACCACCCTTATGACAGAAAGTGAAGAAGAAATAAAGAGCCTCTTGATGAAAGGGAAAGAGGAGAGTGAAAAAAGTTGGCTTAAAACTCAACATTCAGAAAACTAAGTTCATGGCATCTGGTCCCATCACTTCATGGCAAATAGATGGGGAAACAATGGAAACAGTGAGAGACTTTAATTTGGGGGCTCCCAAATCACTGCAGATGGTGACTGCAGCCATGAAATTAAAACACACTTGCTCCTTGGAAGGAAAGCTATAATCAACCTAGACAGCATATTAAAAAGCAGAGACATTACTTTGCCAACAAAGGTCCATCTAGTCAAAGCTCTGGTTTCTCCAGTAGTCATATATGGATATGAGAGTTGGACTATAAAGAAAGCTGAGTGCCAAAGAATTGATGCTTTTGAACTGTGGTATTGGAGAAGACTCTTGAGAGTCCCTTGGACTGCAAGGAGATCCAACCAGTCCATCCTAAAGGAAATCGGTCCTGAATATTCATTGGAAGGACTGATGCTGAAGCTGAAATTCCAATACTTTGGCCACCCGATGCGAAGAACTGACTCACTGGAAAAGACCCTGATGCTGGGAAAGATTGAAGGCAGGAGAAGAAGGGGATGACATAGGGTGAGATGGTTAGATGGCATCACCGACTCAATAGACATGAGTTTGTGCAAGCTCTGGGGGTTGGTGATGGACAGGGAGGCCTGGCATACTGCAGTCCGTGGGGTCACAAAGAGTTGGACACGACTGAGTGACTGAGCTTACACACACAAGAGATAGCTCGCATGTGGGGTAGCTGTAACACAAATTGTTCCCCTGCTTCTGTGATGCTCTCTCTAAGTTAAAAGTTAAAAGCTGTAGCAGAAAACTTGTGCAGTGGTTCTGATAGCCTATAAGATTTTCAGGTCAGATTAAAAGCTTCCTCTTCAGTGATCCTGACTGTCAGCACCGCTTCTTGTCTGTTGAAGGCTTATAGGAAGTCTTTTCCTGACGGCTAGTAAATCATTGCCCAGATTATGATTTCCTTTAGGTCGCTAGTCTTTTAAGCTCTCACTCAGGTGGCATCAGGTGAAATGGCTCCAGCAGTGTACAGTGACCAGTCTAGGGTGACCTGGGTCCTGCTGGCAGCCAAGAGTCCCACAAACGCATTTTAAGTAAGTCAGACTCTCGCTGTAAGTCAGCGAGAAAAATCAATTCAGCTTCAAGAGCAGTGTCTACACAGGTCCCAGGGAACATGGAGATGTCACCTACTCATATGGTGTCCATGACTCACTGCAGTAAGGTGAAAAAACATGAACAAGATGTTTGAACATACAGACTCCAGACATCTCAACTGAGTAAAGTTTTCTTAGGACTCTAAGGAAGATTTCCAAGCCACAGACTGGAAGAAAACACTTAAAATTCACAGAGCTGACAAAGGATTACATCCAGAAAATATAAAACTTCCTTATAAATCAACAGAGGACAGATTAAATCATAGTAGAAAATGGAATACTTCACAGGAGAAACCTGAGAAGCTGCTAATTGTGAAATAAAGGTCAACCTCATGATAATCTTCTAACAGCAAATTAAAACTGCAATGAGATAACATTTTATATCTATCATACGGAAAAAAATAAAAGATCTAACAAAATCAAGTTTTGACTTAGATATTGAAAAGCCAACATCATATTTTCTATCAAAATGGTTATGACTTAAAATTGGCTTAACCATTTAGGAGAGCAATTTATTAGTACTTAATAAAGATAGCCAGATCCTATGACCCAATAATTCCATATTAAATATATAGCCCAAGTACACTTCCATGAAAATGAACAAAGAATATTCATGCAACAATAATTGAATTGGAAACAACCTTAATTTTTTTCATTCATAGAAAAATGGAAAAGTGTTGAGTTTTTGAGATATTATTTAAAGTAGAATACTATACAGCAATTAAAACAAACAAACTTGATTTTTATCAGCAACTTTTTAAATTTTCAATTTAATTTTTAACTTTATTTGTCTATTTATTTTTGGCTGTCTCAGGTCTTCATTGCTGTGTGGGCTTTTCTCTAGCTGTGGCGATGGGGGCCTAGTATCTAGATGCAGCGTACGGGTACAATTGTGGTACATGGGCTTATTTGCTCTGCAGCACGTGGGATCCTCCTGGACCAGGGGTCAAACCTGTCTTCTGCATTGGTGGAAGTCTTCACCACTGAGCCACCAGCGAAGCCCTATTCGGCATATTTAAATCTTGAAAATATGTTTACTGAGAGAAAAATAAGTTGCAGTGAATAACCACAATATGATTCCATTATTATAAATTTTAAACTACAGATCAATACTATAGACTATTTTTAGACACACAGTAAAAGTATAAATGGCTCCCCTGATGTCTCAGTGGTAAAGTATCCGCCTGCCAATGCAGGAGACACAGGTTCTATCCCCGGGTCAGGAAGATCGGCTGAAGAAGAAAATGGCAACCCACTCCAGTATTCTTGGCTGGGAAATCTGATGGACAGAGGAGCCTGGTGGACTACAATCCACAGGGTCAAAAAAGAGTTGGACACAACTTAGTGACTAAACAACAAGAACAAAAGTATAAATACATGAATGAGAAGGATACAAACCATTTTCAGAATACCAGTTACCTCTGAGGAAAAGAGATGGGAAATGATCTTGGGAAGGGGACAAGAAAAGCTTCAATCAAATGCTTTGTGGTTCAGAGCAGTCAGAAATTTTTCATGAAAAATCCCCAGACCTGTGCTTGGGTGAGCATGAGTCTAAGTTTACACTAATTTCATGATAAAACTCCAACTGAGAAATTGCAGTTCTAAGAAAACAGTCCTGGACTGAGTAATCCCCTGAGGCACTTGGCAGAAACACTTTCATAACTTGGAGTACACATGACTGACTACCACACTCATAAATCCCTACTGTTGATCAGCTCACAAACAAAAATTACAAAACACAGTAGAAAGTAGTCCATCATGACAGAGAGTCAGCAGACACCATTAACTAGAAACTGAGGCTTCCAAGAACTGGATACTACAGAACATTCCCAAGGATACAAAATAATAAGTTCCCATTCTCATTGAAGTGGACCCTTACAACATTTACACAGTGCCAGTTCAGACCATTGACTGCTGAAGCCCTCCCCACCCCTCCCTAAATGAATGCTTTCACTGAAGTTATCCTGCTGCCGTTCTACCATTGTGTTATTATCCCTTTGGTTCACAGACCTCAAGACAAAGGAACTGTGTCTGGATCTGGGGGTTTGAACTGGAGAAAATGACTGAATGGGCCTTTTGAGTTGTTTCCCTTGGTGGGGGCCGGGGAGGGGGGTGGCTTGAACATGTTCTACAACTGGGATGAATAGAGAAAAGTAATATGTGGTTATTTAAAAGCAGAGGCATTTATTGCTCACCAGATATTCGTGCGCTCCCTTATCATTTACAGGGCACTTGCAGTTAGTTAGGATCAATGGATTATTTCTAGGCAATTCCACTAAATGGAAGTGACACGGGTCACCTCTGAACTGAAGCATGGAAGAGAAGGCATGAGGTCTCCTGCTCTGACTTTTCGTTTCTCTGTGACGGTGGCAGCTGCATCTTGAGATAGTTTTGCCACTAGATGGAAACAGCTGGATTGCTGGATCACACTTCTTGGAAGGCAGCTGCAGACTTTGCGTGAGAAGAAAAATAAGCTTTTATGTGTTAAGCCAAAATTCATGTTGTGTGTCTCTTATATACAAATACAGACACAGACAGCTCATTGAAAAGAAGTTCTCATACAGAAATTAAAATTACACAGGGAGGCAGCCCACTATGAGGGAAACAGCAGAAATAACTCAAGAATTAATGGTCCTAAAGTTGGAAATAATGAAACTATATGTTAGAGATAATATTAAAAAGTGCATTTTGAATATTTGAAGTATCATTTATAGAAATAAAGGGTACCACTGGGAAATTTTTTAAAATATTTTTGAAAAATAAATGGGCAAATCTTTTAAAAATGAAAATTGCATTTCAAATTGAAAAATCAGTAAAAGACATACACACCTTACATATATTTACTCATTTTATGACAAAGGTGAAACTGAATTGCAGTAGGAAGTGAAATCTTTTTAATAGATTAATTTTTTATCAATTGGATATCCATATGAGAAAATTGAATTTTTATTTATATCTCACATTATAGAAAAATTCCAGATATATTATAAATAAGTATGAAAATAAAGTTTATAAGTAAGAACACTGAAGAATATTTTCAGGCAAAATTTCTTATATGGAATAACCATATAATAACAGTAGAAAATAGTTGGACTGTGTTAGAATTAGGAACTTTTGTTTGTCAAAAGATACCACTATGAAAGTGATAAGACAAGCTGTAGAGTGGGAAAAGGTATTTATAGTATATATATCTGACAAAGGATTGCCAGTAGTCTTGCTGGGAGAATCACATGGACAGAGGAGCCTGGCAGTTTGCAGTCTATGGGGTCGCAAAGAGTCGGACACAACTGAGCATCTGAGCACATAGCACATCCATAACACCAAAACATCCGTAACACCTAAGGAAATCTACTGCTAGAACTTTGATAGACAGATTAGCAATAAATATGTGATCCCAATAAAAAGATGAGCAAAAGACTCAAATAAGAACTTCAGAAAAGAAGCTTCCAAAAGCCAGTTACCACTGAAAAAGATGCTCAACATCATTAGCCATTAGGGAAATACAAATTAAAACTTAAGTGTGATACCAGTACAATGCCACCAAAATGAATAAAATAAAAAATAATGCGTTTGCAAATATATCAAACAACTAGAAATTTCCTCCACTGCTGTGGGAGTGTAAGTTAATAGCTTCTTTAAAAAACTTATTACATAGTAAAATATGCATACACTATGTGGTAGGCAAAATATGGCTCCCCAAAGATGTCCATGTCTTACTCTCAAGGACTTGTGAATATGTTAGGTTATATGGCAAAGAGGAATTAAATTTGTAGACAGAATTAAGGTTACAAATCACCTGACCTTAAAATAGGGAGAATACCTGGGTGTTCCCAATGTAATCACAAGGGTCCTTAAAAGTGGAAGAGGAAATCATAAGAGAGAACCAAATGAAAGAGTGAGAAGGATTTGAATCAAAGTTACTGGTGGAGGCACGTGAGCCAAAGAAAGCAGGTGGTCTCTAGAAGCTGGAAAAGACAAGGAAATGGATTATTTCCCAGAGCCTTCAGAAAGAAAGACAGTCCTGCCAATCCATTGCCTTCTAAAGTTAAACCTTCATCTTAGCTCAGTGAGATTCATGTGAGATTTCTGATATACAGAACTGTAAGTTATTAAATTTCTGTTGTCTTAAGCCATTAGGTTTGTGGCAGTTTGTCACAGCATCAAGAGAAAACTTATCTATCCTGTGACACAGTAATTCTACTCCTACATGTATACTCAACAGAAAGGCAGAAATATGTACAAGAATGTACATACAGTCTTATTCATAACTGCAACTAGGAAACTACCCACATGTACATAAATAGACCACATATAATATCTTAAGACAACTGATACTAAACCACAGTGAGAAATGAATGCTACACACAACAGTCTGATGACTCTCACAAACATAATGTTGAATACAAGAAGCCAAGAGATTTCAGATTGAAAATTCCACTTATAATTAAGTTCAAGATGAGTAAAACTAATCCATGGTGTTAGAATTGTGGTTGCCTTGGCTGGGGATCTGGTGGCTGAGAAGCAATGTGAAAGGGGTCTTTGGGGCGCTAGCAACTCTTAACTTCTTGTTGTGGGAGGTGGTTTTGTAGTGTATTTGGTTTGTGAAAATTATTTGAGTTGACATTTATGAATTATGCATAATTGTGTATATATGTTATATTACAATAAACTGTTTAGAAGGCAATGGATTGGTTAAAAAAAATACAGATCAGACAAAACTGAGGTGAGAATTGAAAGTTGAGAAACAAATCTGAATAACTTCTCCAGAATGCCACTAGAGGATAATAAGATGAAGAACATATTAATAAAAAGGAATGTGAGAATCAAAAGGGTCAAATTTATTTGTAATAGATATTACATAAAGAAAGAGTATAGAGCATAGGAGATAAAACATTCAAAGAGATAATACTTAAAAATTTCCAGACTTAATAAAAGATGTGACTTCTCAGATTTAGAAAGCAATGGGTAAACAGAAATGAAAATAAACACATCTCTTGATATATTGTAGTTAAGCCAAAAAATACTATTTATCATACCAACAACAAGGGATGAAAGGCAGTAAAATCATAATTTCAAAGTGCTGAAGAAGGAATAACAGTCAATCTAGATTTTTCTTTTTTCACTCAGGTGTATTAAGTATAGTTTACACTGGGCAAAATTCTTTTACTGTATAGTTCTATGAGATTTGACAGATGTATACAGTCAAGAAATCTTTACTATAGTCAAAATATAGAATGATTCCCACACAAAAAATTCCCTCATTCCCCTTCATGGTCAACCCTGCTTCCACCCCAGTCTATGGAAATCACTGATATGTCTTCCATCCCTGTATTTTTTATTTTCCAGAATATCATATAAATGGCATTATACAGAATGTAGCCTTTTCTAACTTTGCTCAATATAATGTGTTTTGAGATTCATCTAAGCTGTTGTATGTGAGTATAGTTCATTTATTATTGCTGAGTAGTATTCCATTGAATAAATGCAGTACCACTTATTTTCCTAACCACCAGTTGAAAGGCATTTGGGTTGTTTTTAGTGTTTGGCATTTATGAATGAAGTTGCTATAAACATCTGCATACAAAGTTTTGTATGAATACATGCTTTCATTTCTTTAGGGTAATGGAACTGCTGGATCATATATGGTGAGTGTATATTTAACTATATGAGTTAACTGATGGTTTTCTAAAGTGGTTGTACAATTTTGCATTAATATTAGCAACGTGTGAGAGTTCTAGTTGCTCCACACCCTCACCAGCACTTCATACTATCCCCCATTCCCCTTCTAATCTGTGTGTAATGATATTTTGTTATCGTTTTAATTTGTATCCTTCCATGTGCTTATTTTCCATTGGTATAGGTTCTGTTCGCAGCAATGGGACATATCACTAAGCAAAATAAAGGGACCATTCTTTAAGAAGCGCACATTCTAGCACAGGAGATAGTCAATAAATAATAACAAGAAAAGCAAATGACTTACACAAAAGTAGATAAATGCTCAGCAAAAGAGGGAAAAATAAAGCAGGGTAAGGAGGAGCTAGTGTTGGGGTGGAGGTGGAGATTGCTACATTAGTAACACGATCATTGATTAGTCATATATGAGCAAAGACTTGAAGGAGATGAGAGTGTGACACAAGTAGATATCTAAGGAAGTTTGCCCCAGGCCAAGGGAAAATCTGGAGAAAGGCAAGGCAGAAGGGTGCCTAGCATATTCAATGAACAGAAAAACAGAAAAGAAGTCAGTAGAGGGGGAGTGGAATAAGTGAGGGGGACAATAAAAAGGAAGGAGATCTGGATGTCATGGGGTGCCTGCAGATCATGTAGAGCTTAAGACATTGTAAGGACTTTGGCTTTGAGTGGAACAGGGCGTCACTGGAATCTTGTAGGAAGGAACAACAGAAACAGCCCAATTAAGGGATGGTTGCAGTAGTCAAAGACAAGTATCTTCATGGCTTGGAGAAAGGTTGCAGAGTGGTGAGAAGTGGCCAGAACCTGAAGATATTTTGAAAACACTACTGACAGGATTTCCTGAAATACTGAATGTGGAGGGTAAAGAGAAAAGGAGCCAGGGATGATTCCAAAGTTTGGGGGCTGAGAGACTGCAAGGATGTGGTTTCCATCTGCTGAGATGAGCAAAGCAGCAAACAGAAAGTTTTAGGGGAAAGACAAGGAATTCAGTTTTGAATGTGTTAAGTTTGAGATTTCCATTAAACAGCCAAGTGGAAATGTTGGATAGGCAATCATATGTATAAATCCGGAGTCTGGCATAAAGATATAAATTTAAGAGCCATCAGTATACAGATGGTGTTTAAAGTCTTGAAACCAGACAAGATCACTGAAGAATTAGTAAAGATAAAGAAGGGAAGAGATCCAAATATGGAATTCTGAAGCATTTAAACATGAAGAGATTGGGGAGAATAGGAATAAGCAAAGAACACTGAAGCAGTTTATTCATCTCAGTTCAGTTCCGTTCAGTCGCTCATTTGTGTCCGACTCTTTGCGACCCCATGAATCTCAGCACACCAGGCCTCCCTGTCCATCACCAACTCCCTGAATCCACCCAAACCCATGTCTATCAAGTCAGTGATGCCATCCAACCATCTCATCCTCTGTCATCCCCTTCTCCTCCTGCCCCGAATCCTTCCCAGCATTAGGGTCTTTTCAAATGAGTTAACTCTTCGCATGAGGTAGCCAAAGTATTGCAGTTTCAGCTTCAACATCAGTCCTTCCAATGAACACCCAGGACTGATCTCCTTTAGGATGGACTTGTTGGATCTCCTTGCAGTCCAAGGGACTCTCAAGAGTCTTCTCCAACACCACACAGTTCAAAAGCATCAATTCTTTGGCACTCATCTTTCTTCACCATCCAACTCTCACATCCATACATGACTACTGGAAAAACCATAGCCTTGACTAGATGGACCTTTGTTGGCAAAGTAATGTCTCTACTTTTAAATATGCTATCTAGGTTGGTCATAACCTTCCTTCCAAGGAGTAAGCATCCTTTAATTTCATGGCTGCAATCACCATCAGCAGTGATTTTGGAGCCCCCCAAAATAAAGTCTGACACTGTTTCCACTGTTTCCCCATCTATTTGCCATGAAGTGATGGGACCAGATGCCATGATCTTAGCTTTCTGAATGTTGAGTTTTAAGCCAACTTTTTCACTCTCCTCTTTCACTTTCATCAAGAGGCTCTTTAGTTCTTCTTCGCTTTCTGCCATAAGGGTAGTGTCATCTGCATATCTGAGTTTGTTGATATTCCTCCCAGCAATCTTGACTCCAGCTAGTGCTTCATCCAGCCTAGTGTTTCTCATGATGTACTCTGCATATAAGTTAAATAAGCAGGGTGACAATATACAGACTTGACATACTCCTTTTCCTATTTGGAACCAAACTGTTGTTCCATGTCCAATTCTAACAATTGCTTCCTGACCTGCATACAGATATCTCAAGAGGCAGGTTAGGTGGTCTGGTATTCCCATCTCTTGAAGAATTTTCCACAGTTTATTGTGATTCCCACAGTCAAAGGCTTTGGCATAGTTAATAAAGCAGAAATAGATGTTTTTCTGGAACTCTCTTGCTTTTTCGATGATCCAGTGGATGTTAGCAATTTGATCTCTGGTTCCTCTGCCTTTTCTAAAACCAGCTTGAACATCTGGAAGTTCATGGTTCACATATTGCTAAAGCCTGGCTTGGAGAATTTTGAGCATTACTTTACTAGCATGTGAGATGAGAGCAATTGTGTGGTAGTTTGAGCATTCTTTGGCATTGCCTTTCTTTGGGATTGGAATGAAAACTGACCTTTTCCAGTCCTGTGGCCACGGCTGAGTTTTCCAGATTTGCTGGCATACTGAGTGCAGCATTTTCACAGCATCATCTTTGAGGATTTGAAATAGCTCAACTGAAATTCCATCACCTCCACTAGCTTTGTTCACAGTGATGCTTTCTAAGGCCCACTTGACTTCACATTCCAGGATGTCTGGCTCTAGGTGAGTGATCACACCATCGTGATTATCTGGGTCGTGAAGATCTTTTTTGTACAGTACTTCTGTGTATTCTCACCACCTCTTCTTAATATCTTCTGCTTCTGTTAGGTCCATACCATTTCTGTCCTTTATCGAGCCCATCTTTGCATGAAATGTTCCCTTGGTATCTCTAATTTTCTTGAAGAGATCTCTAGTCTTTCCCATTCTGTTTTTTTTCTTCTATTTCTTTGCATTGATCGCTGAGGAAGGCTTTCTTATCTCTCCTTGCTATTCTTTGGAACTCTGCATTCAGATGGGAATATCTTTCCTTTTCTCCTTTGCTTTTCGCTTCTCTTCTTTTCCCAGCTATTTGTAAGGCCTCCTCAGACAGCCATTTTGCTTTTTTGCATTTCTTTTCCATGGAGATGGTCTTGATCCCTGTCTCCTGTACAATGTCACGAACCTCTGTCCATAGTTCATCAGGCACTCTGTCTATCAGATCTAGTCCCTTAAATCTATTTTTCACTTCCACTGTATAATCATAAGGGATTTGATTTAGGTCATACCTGAATGGTCTAGTGGTTTCCCCTGCTTTCTTCAATTTAAGTCTGAATTTGGCAATAAGGAGTTCATGATCTGAGTCACAGTCTGCTCCCGGTCTTGCTTTTGCTGACTGTATAGAGCTTCTCCATCTTTGGCTGCAAAGAATATAATCAATCTGATTTCGGTGTTGACCATCTGGTGATATCCATGTGTAGAGTCTTCTCTTGTGTTGTTGGAAGAGGGTGTTTGCTATGACCAGTGTGTTCTCTTGGCAAAACTCTATTAGCCTTTGCCCTGCTTCATTCTGTACTCCAAGGCCAAATTTGCGTGTTACGCCAAGTGTTTCCTGACTTCCTACTTTTGCATTCCAGTCCCCTATAATGAAAAGGACATCTTTTTTGGGTGTTAGTTCTAAAAGGTCTTGTAGGTCTTCATAGAACCGTTCAAGTTCAGCTTCTTCAGCGTTACTGGTCGGGCATAGACTTGGTTTATTCATCTAGGAAGGTAGAAAAGCAACAGAGTGTAGTGGAAGAAAGTATTAAAAGAGAGTGAGCAGCTGTGTGAAATAGGTCAAGGCAAGGACTTAGAATTGGCCGTTGATTCAGCAACACATCGATGTCATTGTCAACCTCGGTTGGGTTTTTTAGTGGAGTGGTGGATGGGGAGCACTGGTGACTGCCTACTGAGAAAACTTCTGTTCAAAGTGGAGCAAGATTAGTGATGGATGTGGAAGTGAGATCAAGAAGAATGTTCTCTTCTTAATGGGAGAGAATACAGCACATGTTTATGATGAAAAGAAAGCCCAGTAGAGAAATTTATTTACATAGAAGAGAGAGGAGAGATTGCTAGAATGATCGTGGAAGAGAGGGGAGTGGGATCTGGTGCACAGATGGAAGGGTTTAGCTTTAGATGGGAACGTGGGTGGTTCACACACAGGTGAGAAGGCAAAGAGAAGTCTATGGATGAACTGGTAGCAGGTGGCTAGCTGTGGTGATAGCACCCAGGGAAGGAGCAGAGTTCTTGTGATTGCTGCAGTTTTCTCAGTGACCTAGGAGCCCAGTACAGAGACAGAGACTAGGGGAGAGGGGGAGGAGGAGAAGGAGCAGGAAGAAAGGGAGTGGGAGAGAGAGGATGGAAAGTCACATATATCTTTGAGCCTCAGTTATATTGGGGACAATAATTTAGAAATTGCACAGATTTTAAAAGGGTTGGCCATATTGAATCAAAAGCCAGTGTTCAAAAGCTCATAGTTGCCATCATCAGATCTACACAGAAGCGTGTGTATCTACTTCTCTCTAAGATTCTGACAATAGGAATCATGTGGTGCCTTTTTCTTTGGAATCTGCCTAAGAAAGTATGAACTCACTTTGATATCTTTTGTAATCATAAGAAATTAGAAAAAAGTTGCAAATAGAGAAGGGAAGTAAATCTCTCATCATTCTACCATTCTCCTTGTTGTTTTGCTTTTTTTATGCTGACTTTTGCTCCAGTCTCCTCATAATTAGATATAACATATATAACCAGTATTACATAGTTTTTTTTTCATTTAAACATTATATATTAAGCATTTTCCATAAGGTTAATCTTCAAAGCCATCATTTCAGTGGGTGAATATTTTTTCATGTGTCCACTCATGTAAATTAAACTATTATATTTTACACAACAGTTTTAATTGGATATGTTAATTGCTTCAACTATGTTATTAAAATTTATTATTTTGAATGTCTTTATGTGTATTTAAGCATGATTGATGAGCTTATAAATGTATCATTTAATGACTGATTACTGAGTACCAGTTATAAAGCTCCATGCTAATGATTTTTCATACATTTCATTTGATGATCTTAATGGCAGAAAAATAATTTTATTATTTATTTTTTAGATTAATTTTTATTGGAGTATAGTTAGTTTACAATATTGTGTTAGTTTCTGCTGAACTGCAAAGTGGATCAGTTATATGTATACATATATCTTTTTTAGATTCTTTTCCCATATAGGTCCTTACAGAGTATTCAACAGAGTTCCCTGTGCTATAGTAGGTTCTTATTAGTCATCTATTTTACACATAGTAGTATGTATATGTCAACTCAATCTTCCAGTTTATCCCTCCTCCCTTGTCTCCTGGTAACCGTAAGTTTATTTTCTATATCTGTGACTCTATTTCTGTTTTGTAAGTAGGTGCATTTGTACCATTTTTTTAAGAATCGACATATAAACAATATCATATATTTGTCTTTCTCTGTCCGACTTACTTGGTATGACAATCTCTAGGTCCACCCATGTCACTTCAAATGGCATTATTGTTCATTTATGGCTGAATAATATTTCATTTTATATATGTATCACATCTTCTTTATTCTTTCCTCCCTTGATGGACATTTAGGTTGCTTCCGTGTCCTGTTTGTTGTAGATAGTGCTGCAGTGAACATTGGAAAACTTGCATCTTTTTGAATTATGATTTTCTCTGAATATATGCCCAGGAGTGGGATTGCTGGATCATGTATGCACGCATATTCAGTTGCTTCAGTCATGCATGACTCTATGGGCTGTAAGCCTCCCGTCTCCTCTGTCAGTGAGATTCTCAAGGCAAGAATACTGGAGTGAGCTGCCGTGCCTTCCTCCAGGGGAATCATCTTGACCCAGCTACTGAACCCACATCTCTCATGTCTCTTGCATTGGCAGATGGGTTCTTGACCATTAGCACCACCTGGGAAGACCTGCTGGGTCATATGGTAGCTCTCATTTTAGTTTTTTAAGGAACCTCTATACTGTTCTCCAGGACTTCCCTGGTGGCTCAGGCAGTAAAGCATCTGCCTACAATGTGGGAGGCCCAGGTTCGATCCCCGGGTTGGGAAGATCCTCTGGAGAAGGAAATGGCAACCCATTCCAGTAAGCTTACCTGGAAAATCCTATGGACAGAGGAGCCTGGTAGGCTACAGTCCATGGGGTCGCAAAGAGTCGGACACGACTAAGCGACTAAACTAAACTATACTGTTCTCCATAGTGACTCTACCAATTTACATTCCTACCAACAGTGAAAGAGGGTTCCCTTTTCTCCACTTCCTCTCCAGTATTTATTGTAGATTTTTTGATGATGGCCATTCTGACTGGTGTGAGGTAATACCTCATTGTAGTTTTGATTTGCATTTCTCTAATAATTAGTGATGTTGAGCATCTTTTCATGTGCCTCTTGGCCGTCTGTATGTTTTCGTTGGAGAAATGTCTATTTAGATCTTAATTTTTCTATTTATATACTTAAGCATATATAAACGTTTAAAAATTATACAAAACACTCTTTTAAAATTAATTTTATTTGGAATCTAGTTGCTTTACAAAGTTGTATACAAAACATTCTTCAACTGACTCTTCACCCTTGCTAGTTCTTAATATTTAGCCATATTTGTTTTAAAACTTTCTAAAGAAATAATGTACAGATAGAGTCAAGGTGCCTTATCCCATTGCCTTCCCTTATTCTCCATAGGTGACTACTATCCAGAATTTAGTGTTTATGTAACTATTGATTTTCTAGTTAGTTTTTTCACATGAATGTATCCATAAGAAACATATGACATTTGAACTGCAGTATTGAATTTGCTTGTTTCAAGTTTCATATAAATGACATAATACTTCATGTATTTCTGAACTTCATTTTCCACTTGTGTTTTAGTAGGGTATATTTATGTTGATACATACACAATGCTTTCATTGACTTAGTTGCATCTTTTGCGCTGTATGTATAATCACAATTTATTATCCATTATGTTGGTAGGCCTTTAGGTTTGCCCAATAATCTGAACTTTTAAGCAATGTTGTAATTGGTGTCTTTTCCCATGTATGCTCTTAGGTCTGGAATTGCTCATTTCTTTAGCATGTGTGTCTAGATGTGAAATTAATTAGCCTAAATAGTGTTTGGGAATCTGTATCATTTAAAGGCTCCCTGGGGTTTTTTGGTGTGTAGTTGGGGCTAAGAACCACTGCTCTAGATTTTATCCTTTTCAGGGATGCTTAAATTATCGCCCACTTCTTCGCGTTATAAATGTTGAACCAGATGTATAAAAATCCTGATTTCTGAGGTTGCTGCCTCGGTGTTCTAGGGCTGACAGATCTTAAGACCAGCTGTAGATATCTATGAATATGACCTCTCAGGAGGGAGACTTCAAAGCAGACTTGTTGCTAGATGATACCTTTGCAATTCATCTGTTACCCTATATGTGTTTTTTTCCCATGGAAGGGAAGAATCAATACACATGCCGAACAAGCTCAGCCAGGACTGGGAAGGCAAATGATTCTTAACTTACCTATCACTGGTAATCAGTTGCTAGAATCCTTTTCATTGTTCTCAGCAGAGCAATGAGAAGGATTGTGAAGACACCTAAGACCTCTGTGGTGAAGACACCTAAGACCTCTATGACTGATCAGTGATGCCTGCCATGCGTCAGATACAAGTAAGTGGTCAAAGAGATGAGGTGCATAATCGCCAACCTGCCACCAGGATTTGCCCATCAGCAGTCATCCAGGAAAAGCAGTTGTCTGGTGAGTGGCCCTGTTGTAATTAAAGAGAATATCTAAATGTTGTCAGTGGACTGATTAAGAGGAAAACTTTGCAAAGTATTTTTTGGAAGTCTTAACTTCTTTCACTCTTTCCAAAAACTTGACCTAAATTATTTTCTGTGCCAATATGTCCTGGCTGACAGACAAGGTGAGCTCTTGAGCCTTCTTAGCTGGGGGAGAAAATGTAGGTTTTGGAGTCAAACCTGTGCTGGAGTTCAGATCTGCCATTCAGAGGCTTTAAGGCCAAGGCAAAGCCACTAAGATGCCTGTGTCCTAATTCCTCATTGTAAAATGATGGCCAAACCTGTGTTACTGAAAATCATGAGGATTGTTATAAGTATTTAGCACTGTCTTAGGCACAATTGCCAATTAATGGTAATGTTGCTACATTACCATCATTATTATTACTGTCATGATTATTATTAAAAAGCAAAATAATGATAACAGTGCTACAGTTTACAGATGGGTCTGGTTGAGGAAATACAGCTCTAGGTAGGTTTAGAGAATATGTCTCCAACTGAGATAATAGACTAGCAACTGATACATCAGGACAATTGAAGATGTCTGTGAAGGCAGTAGACACTAAGGGTAAGCAGCAAGAATCGCTGTTAGAGTTGTAATAGGAGGTCAGCTGCAGGCTGAGCTCTGAGGCCAAGTGAAGGAATAACCCAACTTCCATGGGAAAAAAAAAGGGAAGAAACACAAAATGGATCCAATTGCTCTGGGTATAATTATGTCAGCTATGAAAATACAAGTCCCACTGCTTTATGTCAGAACCCTGATACCTCCTGTGTGTGTGTATGTGTGTGCGCACAGCCTCAGTCATGTCCGAGCCTGCAATCTCATGGACTGTAGCCTGCCAGATTCTATCCACGGAATTTTCCAGGCAAGAATACTGGTGTGGGTTGCCATTTCCTACTCCAGAAGATCTTCTCAACCCAGGGATTGAACCACATGTCTTGCGTTTCCTGCATTTGTCAGGCAGGTTCTTTACCACTGTGCTCCCTCCTAGGCTCTGAGAAATAACTAGAAACATTTTTGAGAATTCTTTCTTCAACCCATTCAACATTCCATTGCAAACTGAGAAAAGAGGACAGGATGTGTATTTGAAAAGCAAATTGTTCTCACAGAGGTCTAGAGTCTCAAGTGTTTGCTTGGAATCTGCAAAAATGGATTCACCTCAAACATTGTACAAGTTAGAAGTATCTATGGAATGTAATAATAGATGTTTGTCATAAATGTATTTTGTCTTTATTAATCAGTGATATAAAATGGCAAATGATAATCAAAGGAATGACTTAGAAATCAGGGCTGCAATAGTATTTCCATGGAAAAAAGATCATTTTTAAGGAAAAAATAATAGTGGCCACAATTTTATAGATGAAGAAACTGAGTCTTAGGTGAAATGAGGGGGGGGGTCAGTTTACTGAGATATTAATATTTATAGATGATACAATTTTCCCTGAGTGTAGTATGATGAGTTTTGAAAAATGTATTTAGTTTTATAACCAAAACCATAATTAAGATATAGAACATTTCCATATGCAAAATGTTTCCTTGTGTCTTTTTGTAGTTAATCAACTCCTCCCACAGCCAGTGCCTAGCAACCAATGATCAATCTGTTTTTAGATATGTTTTTTGCCTTTTTATATAAAGTTATATAAATGTAATATAGAGTATGTATGTTTTATACTTTCTTTCACTAATATAATGTTTCTAAAATTCATCTTTGTTGCTTATATTGATGCTTTGTTTCTGTACTAAGTTGTATTCCGTTACATTTGTCACTGTTCAGTCGCTCAGTTGTGTCTGACTCTTTGTGACCCCATGGACTGCAGCATATCTGGCTTCCCTGGCCCTCACCATCTCCCAGAGCTTGCTCAGACTCATGTCCATTGCTTCAGTGATGCCATCCAACCATCTTGTCCTCTGTCATCCACTTGTCCTCCTCCTGCCTTCAATCTTTCCCAGCTTTGGTTATCCATTCAGCAGTTAATGAACATTTGGGTTGCTCCTATTATATGATTATCATAAATAAAACTTCTACAAACATCTGTAAATAGGTTTTTTTGTGTACATGGGTTATCAATTTTCTTGGTTAAAATACCAGAAGTGGGGGTTCTGGGTCACATAGTAAGTGAACTGATAACATTACTAGAGACTGCCAAAGACTTCACCCTTTCACATTCCCATCACTAATGTGTATGAGGCCTCCGGGTGCCCTGCATTCTCAATGGCACTTTTTAATTTTAGTCAGTGAGTGTGTAGTGGTTTCTCACTATGATTTTTTTTTTTAATAAATTTATTTATTTTAGTTGGGGGCTAATTACTTTACAATATTGTAATAGTTTTTGCCATACATTGACATGAATCAGCCATGAGTTTACATGTGTTGCAGTTTCTCTGATGACTAGTGATGTTTAGTTTCTTTTCACATGTTTATTTACCATTTATATGTCTTCTTTGGTAAAGGGTCAGTTCAAGCTTTTATCCATTTTTTATTAGTTTCTTTGTCTTACTGAATTTTGAGAGGTTTTTTTAATATTCTGAACACAAAGCCATTATCAGATATATGTCACTTATCTTTAATTTTCTTAATATCTTTCAAAGAAGAGATGGCTTTTAATTTTGATTCAGTTCAGTTATCAATTCTCTCCTGTTATGGTCTGTTCTCTCTGTGGCTTATCTAAGAAATCTTTGCCTAACTCAAAATCAAAAAGATTTTCTCCTACATCTTCTAGAAGTTCTTATATGTGTAATGCTGACATTTAGATACAGACCATTTCAAGTTAATATTATATATGGTACAAAAAAAGGTTGAGGTTATTTGCTTATTTAGCATATAAATGGCCAGTTGTTCCAGCACCCATTGCTGAAAAGATTATCTTTTACATACTCACTTACTCTGGCACTTCGGTTGAAAATCAATAACCATATATATGTGTGGTCTATTTCTGAACTCTTGATTCTATTCCCTTGATCTATGTCTCTCTTTTAGTCAATACTACACCATCTTGATTACTGTATCTTTATAGTAAGTCTTCAAGTGGTTAATGTGGCTACTCCAACTATATTCTTCTTATTCAGAATTACCTATTTCAATGACTTTAGTTCCTTTGCTTTTCGATATAAATTTTAGAATTTCCCTGTCAATTTCTACACAAAGAAATCATGCTAGGATATTGATTGGGATTGCATTGAATGTGTAAATAAATTTGAGATAAATTGATATCTAAATTTTCCAATCCATGAGCACAGTTGTATCTATCCATTTATAAGATCGTCTTGGTTTCTCTCATCAACATTTTGTCATTGTGAGCATTTAAATCTTTTGCATCTTAATAGTTCATGTTTTTAATGCTATTATACTAAAGAGTCTGAAATGCAGTACTTGGGTGCAATCTCAAAAGTGAGAGAATGATCTCAATTCATTTCCAAGGCAAACCATTCAACATCACAGTAATCAAAGTCTATGCCCCAACCACTGATTGCAAAGAAGCTGAAGTTTACTAGTTCTATGAAGACCTACAACACCTTCTAGAACTAATATCAAAAAAAGATGTCCTTTTCATCATAGGGGATTAGAATGCAAAAGTAGGAAGTCAAGAGATACCTGAAATAACAGGCAAGTTTGGCCTTGGGGTACAAAATGAGCAGGACAAAGGCTAACGGTTTTGTCAAGAGAACTCACTGGTCATGACCAACACCCTTTTCCAACAACCGAAGAGATGACTTTACACATGGACATGACCAGATGATAAATATAGAAATCATATTGATTATATTCTTTGCAGCCAAAGATGGAGAAGTATAAGTCAGCAAAAACGAGACCCGGAGCTGACTGTTGCTCAGATCATGAGCTCCTTATTGCAAAATTCAGGCTTAAATCGAAGAAAGTAGGGAAAATCACTCAGCCATTCAGGTATGACCTAAATCAAATCCCTTATGTGTTTTTGAGTTTTGTATGTATGATTGCATATATCAGCAATTTGCTTTAATTTATTTTAATTGGTGAGAAGTATTCCATTGTATGAATGTATTATTTTTAGTTTTTTATCCAGTAATCAACTGGTGGATATACATATAGTTTCAATTTTTGGCTGTTTTGAATAATATCACTATACAGGTTTTCTTAGAGATATATCTTTTCTTTTTTCTTGGACAAGCACTTAGAAGTAAAATTACTGAGTCCTATATATGATAAGTATATGTTTAATTTTTAAGAAACTGCCAGACTGTTTTCCAAAGCAGATATACCATTTTTATCCCTACTAGCAATGAACAGGGGTCCAGTTTGTCTATATCCTCATCAAAGCTTAGTAATTTCATACTTTTTGGCTTGGGCCATTCTAGTGGCTATATAGTGGTAGCTTTTGATTTAAACTGCCATTTATTTATCACTAATGATTTTTTGCATCTTTCCATGTGTCTGCTTATTATTTGTATCTCTTTCTATATCTTCTTTGATGAAGTATCTCTTTTGCTTATCTTTAATTTGGCTGTTTGTCTTTTAATTATGAAGCGATACAGTTTAAAAAAAAATCCTGGATGCAAGTTCTTTCTCTGGATTTTACCAGTTGTTAATCCCTCCAATGCCTTTCATTTTAGATATTGTATTTTATAGCCCTAGAGATTCCATTTGATTCTCTCTGTATCTTAATTTTTTTTTACCTCCTTTAAATTTCAAGTATGTTTATAATAGGTATTTTAACATCATTGTCTGTTAATTTTATCATCTCTACCATTTCTGGGTCTGTTTCTATTGATTTTGCTTTTTTCTATTTTATAAATCATATTTTCAGGCTTTTTTTGTGTTCCTGATGACTTTTTATTAGATGACAATCATTCTGAAGGGGTTCCTAGGTGGCACAGTGGTTAAAAAAAAAAAAAAAAATCTGCCTGCAATGGAGGAGACTCAAGTTCAATTCCTGGGTAAGGAAGATCCCCTGGAAGAGAAAATGGCAATCCACTCTAGTATTCTTACCTGGACAGTCCCACAGATAGAGGAGCCTGTGGGCTACAGTCCATGGGGTCACAGAGAGCCAGACACACCTGAGCGCACACACAGTGCCAGTCTTTGTGAAACGGACATCGTCGAGTGCTCATGTTATATATTTTTTTTCAGGAGTATGGAACGTTGTCCCATCTCACAGTTAAGTTACATGAACTCAGTTGAATTCTTTTGAGATTTGTTTTAAGCTTTTCTTAGGCACATCCTCTTTGTAGTGTTGTTAGCTCTATTATGAAAGCAATGCTCTTCTGAGGTTTTTACCCAGTGGCCTGTGTGTTCTGAGGGACTTTCACGGTGGCCAGTGGAAACACTTAATTCCAGTGTGAGCTCTAGGAATGAGGGTTATTCTACTGCTCTCTGGTGGTTCTTGCCTCGGCCTCATGTAGTCCTCTCTTACAAACACTCAGCCAGAAACTCAAAGGGGCCTCTCTGTAGATTCTCAGAATCTGAAACTCTCTTCTGTTCAGCAACTACTTGTCAAGTGTACAGTCTCACAACTCTAGACTCACTGGCCTCTCTAATCTTTGTCTCTTCAACTTAGAGAGAATGCTTAGTTCTCCTCCCTGTACTTCAGCTTGGAAAATGTCTCTAGGCAGTAACAGCAAACTTGTACAACTCATCTCATTTGTTTCTCATTTCAGGGAGCACAGTCATGCACTTCTAATTTTCCAGTGTTTAAAATCCATCTTTTTCATACATTGTGCCCAGTTTTCTATGTGTTTAAGAAGGGAGGATAAATCCAGTTCCTGTTACTGCATCATTGCTAGAAGCTTTGGATGAGAAGAAGGATATGATCTTACATGTATTTTAACATTATGAGACTGATGGGTTAGAAGTTGATTACAGAAAGTAGAGAATGATGGAAGCAAGGATGTAGGAGGCTATTACTATAATCCAGGCCAGACGTGACAGTCCCTTGTGGGAACAGTAGACATGAAACAAAATGGTAGAATTCTGGACTTGAAGAAACAATGAACAGGATTTGCTGATTGTTTGGATGTTGAGTATAAAAGGAAGAGAGCAGTGAAGGATGACTCAAAGAATTTTGGCTTAACTAACTAGAAGAATGGGGAGGTCAGTTTCAGTAGAATGTTGGGCAGAAATTCTGAAAGAGATGGATGAAGAAAGAATGGTAAAGAGGATTCAGACACACCACTGAGGATATGTAACTCTCTCAAGGAGTTTAGTCAATCACATTCCATCTCTCAAGGGACTCACAGTCTAACTGGGGAGGAAGGGAGAAGCGTAAAGAGAAAATTACATTAGAGTTAGGTGTACAGTAATAGAAATTTCAATAGCCAGAGATCAAATGAAGAAGGGTCTAATATTTGTTGTTGTTGTTCGGTCACTAAATCGTGTCCGACTCTGTGACTGCATGGACTGCAGCACGCCAGGCTTCCCCGTTGTTCACTATTTCCCAGAGTTTGTTCTAACTCATGTCCATTGAGTCGCTGATGCCATCCAACCATCTCATCCTCTGCTGCCCCCTTCTCCTCCTGCCAGTACAAAATATTTCACAGAGATGGTGAGGCTTGAGTTGCATGAAGAAGGACCAGGAAAATTTCACCAAAGGGAAGAGGTGGGCAAGGGCATTGCAGAAAGAGGGAAGAGTATGAGAAAAGATGACAAGTGGCAAACACTTCAGTGCAGTCAGGGGACATTGATTTCCTATGGCTCGCCTAGGGTGGGAGTGGGGATGTGTGAAGGAAGGCAATGCCGAACAACGTTCAGACTACAGCACAACTGCACTCATCTCACAAGCTAGCAATGTGATGCTCAAAATTCTCCAAGCAAGGCTTCAACAGGACATGAACTGTGAACTCCCAGATGTTCAAGTTGGATTTGGAAAAGGCAGACGAACCAGAGATCAAATTGCCAACATCTGTTGGATCATAGAAAAAGCAAGAGAGTTTCAGAAAAACATCTACTTCTGCTTTATTGACTATGCCAAAGCCTTTGACTGTGTGGATCACAATAAACTGTGGAAAATTCTGAAAGAGATGGGAATACCAGACCACCTGACCTGCCTCCTGCAGGTCAAGAAGCAACAGTTAGAACTGGACATGGAACAAAAGATTGATTCCAAATCAGGCAATGAGTACATCAAGGCTGTATATTGTCACTCTGCTTATTTAATTTATATGCAGAGTACATCATATGAAATGCTGGGCTGGATAAAGCACAAGCTGGAATCAAGATTGCAGGGAGAAATATCAATACCCTCAGATATGCAGATGACACCACCCTTATGGCAGAAAGTGAAGAAGAACTGAAGATCCTCTTGATGAAAGGGAAAGAGGAAAGTGAAAAAGTTGGCTTAAAACTCAACATTCAGAAAACTAAGTTCATGGCATCCGGTCCCATCACTTCATGGCAAATAGATGGGGAAACAGTGGAAACAGTGAGAGGCTTTATTTTCTTGGGCTCCCAAATCACTGCAGATGGTGAGTGCAGCCATGAAATTAAAAGATGATTGCTCCTTGGAAGAAAAGCTATGACCAACCTAGACAGCATATTTAAAAGCAGAGACATTACTTTGCCAACAAAGGTCTGTCTAGTCAAAGCTGTGGTTTTTCCAGTGGTCATGTATGGATGTGAGAGTTGGACTATAAAGAAAGCTGAGCACCAAAGAATTGATGCTTTTGAACTGTGGTGTTGGAGAAGACTCTTGAGAGTCCCTTGGACTGCAAGGAGATCCAATCAGTCCATCCTAAAGGAAATCAGTCTTGAATATTTATTGGAAGGACTGGTGCTGAAACTCCAATACTTTGGCCACCTGATGCGAAGAACTGACTGATTGGAAAAGACCCTGATGCTGGGAAAGACAGAAGGTGGGAGGAGAAGGGGACGACAGAGGATGAGATGGTTGGATGGCATCACTGACTCGATGGACATGAGTTTGAGCAGGCTCTGGGGGTTGGTGATGGAGAGGGAAGCCTGGCATGCTGTAGTCTATGGGGTCGCAAAGAGTCAGACACGACTGAGCAATTGAACTGAACTGATAAAAAGATAAACTTGAACTGAACAAGATAAAAAGACAGTGAAAAGGTTAGTTGATAAAGACGCTTCTTTACCATGTATATAGCTTAGACTTTATTCTGTAAGTAACAGAAATGCCTCTAAACTCTGGAATGTGACTGGAGGAACTGAATAGGAAAGCTGGTTAAAGGACCTGAGTAAGAAGCCATTGAGGCTTGAACGAAGCCAAGGAGATAGTGTTGGGGGTAGAATCTCACCAAGACTTTAGTTGAGGAATCGAGAGGTTTTGGTGAGCTGATGGATGGAGTGAATTAAGAGGGAAAAGAGGAAGGAGTTGAAGATGACATATAGCTTTTTGGCCTGGCCATTTGAGAAGATGATGGTGCTACTAGCTAAACTGGGGAATACAGATATTTGTACAATAAGATATTTTACATGCCTTCCCCAGGACTGAGAATTCAGTCAATGAGTGCTGACTCAAACGGTAGGTTAGAAGGGCTTTAATCTCCTACCCTGGTGGTCTTCATCATGTCTCCTCCCTGCCCACCAGCAGCATCAAAAAGCCTAAAGACTGTGGGAAAATATGATGTGCCTATACAGATAGCTTTAATACAGTTCCCTTAACTACTTTGCCTTTTATCAGCCCCTGGGGCTTCCCTGGTGGTTCAGACGGTAAAAAATATGCCTGCAATGCAGACCAGGGTTCAATCCCTGTATGAAGAAGATTCCCTGGCGAAGGAAATGGCAACCTACTCCAGTATTCTTGCCTGGAGAACTCCATGGACAGAGGAGCCTGGTGGGCTACAGTCTATGGGGTCTCAAAGAGTTGGACAGAACTGAGCGACTAACAGTTGTATATAAATACCCCTGAAACTGCAATAGATTCTGTATCAGATCAGGTTAATCTAAGAGCTTATGTTTCTCATCATACATACAAGTGACAGAGGTAAGATCACTCATTGTTGTACTTTGCATAGACTGGTGTCAATGCAACAGTGAGGGAGAAATAACTCTGATCTTCCCAGAACAGGCCTCCTTCATGCTCCAGGATCTAACCATGGTGCCCTTCTTTATGTTCCTCCAACCAGTCATGCCATACTGCAGGGCCTTTACATGTTCTGTTTTGTCTCTTGGGATAGTGACCTGCCCTACTCCATAACTTATTATATCATAGCAAGACTCTTCTTGTCTTTTGAGTCTCTTTCCCTAACCACTTTTTGGAATATCTGTTAACTTCAATTGGCCTTTATCATGTCACATTATCACTTCTCTTCCTAACATCTTGTAATTTTTAGTTATCTACTTTCTTGTTTAATTGATTATTTTATATCTGTTGCCCATACAAGACTTTATGAGTGGCAATCATGTTTACTTTGTCTTCACTATAAGATGATTAATATTACCTGTACCTTGAACATACTCAGTAAAGATATGTTTTATGAATAAGAAATAAAATGCAGATAATGAAGGTTATTATTAAAAAGCATTTTATGTATGAGCTAATAGAAGAAAATATGATTTCAGGATGGGAGGAATTCCCTGTTGTTTTTGAAACCGTCACACACACAGGTAGTAGCTTTCCCTAAGATTGGTCCTGTGTGATTGTGCAAACATAACTGCCAAGATTGCATTGGTGTTTCAGCCTGGGTAATTAATGCTAATGGATGGAATAAACAGCCCCAAGATCTCAGGAAGAGTTTAGGTTTTTCTCATGTTACAGAGTGTTTGATCACTGTTTTCTATGTGGTCATTTAGGGACTCCAGTGTCTTCTTTTTTGTGGCTCTACTACTCTCTCAGTGATACTTTGGGATCCTTCATTGAATCCGCTCTATTATACCCAGCTAACAGTCAGAAGGAAGTCTTACCTGGTTATATAAGAGATTCCAAAGACCAACTCTGCAAGTGGTATGCATCACTTTTGCACACATTCTGTTTGGTCAGAATGAAGCACATGGCCCCCATGTAACTGCAAAGGAAGCTGGGAAATGTAGTCTTCCTGTGTGTCCAGGAAAAAGAAACTGGATCTGTGAGCATGGAGCCAGCCTCTGCTACAGCAGGAGACTTCAGTTGGTTACCATGAGGATTATATAGTTAATATATGCAAAATACTCAGAATAGTACCTTGCGCATTAGGGACATCCATGATTCCAGGTAAGTTGCAAGAGGAGTTTCTCTGTTTGCACTAATTACTGTTTGCTAAACAAAGCTAGTATTCTAAAAGTTTCTGTCAAACCCAACAGCTGGCTGGAGAGTTTCGTGAGCCCCAGTGCCCAAGGAGGCCAGCCAAAGATGCAGATGTCACCGTCAAGTCTGTGTGGCACATCCTCATGCTTTGTTTAATTTGGTTCCCTGGGTGGGATGAGTTTTATGAGCAGGTGTTCTGGTTAATTAGGTGATTAATACTCCTCAAATCGGAGAGCCATTTCCCCAGTGACAGTTGTTGCTTTGCTCAAATATGAGACAAATCTTCATTGATAGTTTGAAGAGGCAACTGACTGAACTCACCAACCTTCCAGGCCTCTCAGGTCATCACTTTGGCCAACCCCAACAGCTGGCTGAGTCACCATCTAAATGCACCGATTCAGGGAAACAAAAGCACCCCGATCATCTGGCCTCCTCTCAGACCAGGGCAAAGTTGACCTGGAGTCACATTAAAGGTTCCCTTCTGGGGATTCCAATCTGTATCATTGCTCAAAGTCAGAGTCATTGTCTCTACACAGAGTTCTCCAACTTCTCTGGCATGGTGACCAATCCCCCTCCAAAGGCAAATAAGGCATCCAAGTTCTTTCTCTCAAATTTTGTCTCAGATCAATAGAAATATGTCCCCAACCCCCATACACCACATTCCAAGAGCCTTCTCACCAACCCCACACACCATTCTATTTCTGCCTTCTTGCCTTTGCTTCCCTCAATGCAAAGACTCTTTTCCCTGTCATTGATTTCATCAAACCTATGCATCCTTCAAAAGCCAAATGGTATTCCTCAGCTCTCCTGATTCAGCTTTAAGTGCTTTCTTCCTCTTTAGAGTTTTCATAGCACTTACTATAAGGCCCATATCAATCAGCATTTAATTATATGCCATATCTTTTCTTTCACATATCTTAATTTTGTCTTCCTAATTGGATTGTTGACAACTGTGGTCTATGTCTTCTCTTAGGCATGTATGAAGGTCCCAATAATCGGTTGTTTGATTGCTTAAATTAAGCTAGATGCCACTCACTCTTCTAGAAAATGGTTCATATCCATTCCATTATACTAACTTGAGCCACACACAACTGAAAGCATGACCACTTACTCATGTTCATCACATGTTCCAGCTTTGTAATCACAGAGGGACTAGATCTCTTTCTCTAGTTCTAGTTACAAAAATCCTAGGAAAGACTCTGATTTGCTAGTTTCAGTCATTTGCTGAACCCCTAAAAAATCAGTCTCGAGGGAAATAAGATTATGTAAGAACAAGAAAGTTCTGAGCCACAATCACAATAGCTGGGGTAAAGAGTAACAGTTGTCCACTATGGGTGTACCTGGATTTTGGAAGATTCTGTTTATCTTCTTCTCCAAAACATATTATTTTAAAATTAGGTATTCATCATTTAGTATTTATCTTGTCAGAATGGATCCTGCTTCTTGGGGAGACAGTAGATTAACTGTCAATAAACCTTGACTGTTCATGCTTTCTCAGAGAAGAGAGAAAGAAGACTTTGCATTGAAAAAAAAAGGTATCTTCCCCTAACCCTGTTCTCAAATTCAAACTCATGCATTGCTGTCTCTCCTAGGGGGATTTAATGGGGATAATAGTCTTAACGTCAAAGTGGAAGTTTCATCATCTCTCTCTCTCCTCCCTGTTCAACTGCTCTTCAGAGATCCGCTTTGGTGGCTCAGTGAATAGTGTGTTCTTTTCAGGGTCCCTAGTAGAAAATGGATGACATAACTCAAAGGAGTAACTGAAGAATGTTTAACGAGGGGATTATTTAGAAAAGCAAGGCAAGGGTTAAGCAATCAACAAGGCATGGGAACTGTCAGGTTTAGGGTAACAGGAAGCTGTTCTTACTCCCACCCCGAAAGAGGCAAGGGGATGGGACTAGAAATTAGAAGACCGGTCAGAAGACATGAATTGTGACCTTTGACAGAGGAAGGCAGCCACTGCCAAACTGAAGCCCTTGTGGGGGAGTCCTGCCCGCTTTCCTCCAGCGCTCTCGTATCCTGCTAGTTCCCCACACGACCAGACCCAAGAGTATGCAGGTGACGCAGTCCGTCAAGGTCAGCTTCCTTGGTAACAGAATTGGGTGACAGTGGGCAGGGAATGATGTGGACAATCCATTAGACAATGACCAGCATAAATGTTAAGTTTTAATGGAGCAGGAGAAAATGTATCAGAATGAGAGAGAATATATATAGTTAGCAAAGAAACCTCCCAGGAATTCTAGAAGAATGTAACCTCTTCCTCCCCCAAAGATTAAGCAGTGTTAATTAAAATAAGTAAAACTATGACAGGAGAATAGGAAGATTGGGAAGATCATTCATTCATGGATCCATTCATTTATTCATTCATCAGTCATCAAAGATTTATTTGTACCTGTAGGCATCAAGCATGCAAAAATGGATTAGCCATCTCTGAATGTTTGAAAATTTTTATAATAAAATGTTGGAACTAATGGATTATATATGGTGACTGCCCTAGGGAATCTAATAGGCTGGCTCAGCAAGATCTCCTAGAGAAATCAACAGTTAAACCGACTCTGGGAGACCCAGATAGGAAAGAGCAGGGTAGGATGTTCCAGGAGGGGTGTTGGGAGGGTGTGGGGGAGTGGTGGGAGATGAGGTGGTAGAGACAGAAGTCTATTTCAAAGTTCAAGATTGCACTGTCAGATTTGCTAGAAAGGGCCCCTGATCATCAGAGCAAAAGATGGATTGGGAGTGGGAGGAACAAAGAAAATTAGAGGACTGATACAGGGCCACTGTGAACAAGGGCCACAGTGAAAGCTGGTTCCATAGCCGGGAACAATGACAGGAGGGCCAAAGAGGAAGAGGGGACAGACTCAGACAACAATCACGGGGAGGATTAACAGGGCTCAGGAGCTGAATGGCTGTGCTGCGAGGCAGAAACAAGATGCTTTGGTTCTGTTTTGCCTCCCCCTACATTTTTAGCTAACAGGTCCATGAGTCTCCTTTGACAGCACCACTTCTACCTGCCTAGCTGAGTTTAGTTTGCAAAGAACCCTCACCCATGGGTTCTTGTCTTCTTTGACCAAGAGGGTGATCACGTGATGTCAGCAGGCCAAGCAGTCTCTTCCTCCTGGCTGTTTGGAAATCTTAGGTGCTTGCCATCTAGTTCTTGCCTTGGTTCTTGTCTTTTTTGAAAACCCCCTCTTTAATTTGTTCCTTACATTTTTACATTACCCCAAAACCTTCTTAAAAATTCATTTCTTTACTTCAGTTAGTTAGTTATTGCTGAAACCAGAAAACCTGCTATGATTAAACTGGCCTTACATTGGGACAGAAAACAGGTTAGAAGAGAAAGTCTGAGGTGGCTTTTCCTGGGGGAATGGGTGAGTAGTTTGCTTTTGAGAAGGCTATGGAAAAGTAAAGGGAACATTTTTTTGATTTGAAAAAAGATCCAAAAATCCCCAGAGACTTGTGTAGCACTCTGAAAATCATTCTACAGAGTATAAAAGTCATCTCTGGAACTTAGACATAAAGGCCTACCCAATAGCTTGACCTCATAAGGACTTAGACTTCTCTACCCAGAGTAATTCTTCCGTGAGGAGGCTGACACATTCTGCAGATTCCTTGGAATCAGTGGAGTGGGGGAGTGGGTGGAGCCCCATACTAGGCATGCGGAGCCCTGGGATGTGGCTCTGGCTGGCTTATTGATGTACTGCGTGACCTTGTACTGGTGCCTTTCCCTCTCTGAGACTTAATTTCCATGTTATTAGATATAAGGGTTGAATTTTATTGGGGGTTCTCCAAAACTTTCAAAAGAATATTAAGTTTGCACGCAAAAGGGCCAGTGCTACTGGGAGACTGGACTAAATACTCCTTAAACAATGTTTATGTATTTATATCGAAGTGGCTGCGCCGGGTCTTGGTTGCAGCGTGTGGGCTCGTCCTCACTGCGGCATGCAGACTCTCAGTTGTGGCAGGCAGGATCTACTTCCCTGACCAGGGATTGAACCTGGGCCCTGTTTGCAGAGAACGGAGTCTTAGCCACTGAATCACTGGAGAAGTCCCTTGAATTGAATAAACTTTAAACCATTTTATTTTAGGACTCTTAAATGCTCTTTAATACACTTATCTGTGATGCCATCACCAGGAGAGGTGAAGGTGAGCAGCATTCCTTACTTTATTTTAGCCCAAGGAAACTTCCGCCCATGAAAAAACACATGGAAGCAGCAATCATCAGAACACACTGCAGAGATGGTGGATTCGGTGATGTCTAAGGTTGTTCCAGCCTACACACCCCATGATTCTGGGTAGCCAGTGTCCTGTGTACCTCCTATTTCTCCCATTCCCCTTTCTTGGGGTTGATTGACTCTGGGCTCTGTTCTAAGTTGGCTCTCCCAGGGAAGGGCAAACTTGAATGCCTATAAAGTCACTTAAAGATCTAGTCAGGCTCATGAATTCCCCTCCCAGCAGCTTAAATGGAAAACATCCCACCCACCCCAACACACACACACACACACACACACACACACACACACGCGCGCGCACTCATACACACATACACTGTGCTTAGAGCCCAGCCTGAAGGGATTGCAAAACATGCTCTAGTATGCATTTGAGAAAACAAAGAAAGCCCTACTCCTTTCTGTTCCAGACAGTCTGAGACACTTGTGTGCCCTTGGGCCTTTGCCCAGTTCTCTCATCTGCCTCAGTCCTGGTACTAAATTGGTTCAAGGTTTGGAGGAAAGCTTCAGAGGAAAGGATGTTTAGCGTTCTCAAATGCTGAAGTCACCCGTCGACCCTCTATGGCCACCAGAGGGCGATGACACCAGCATCTGTGCTGAAAGCTGCTCCCAAGAATAACAGCAGTAAATTGCACCTAATGTGTATATGAATGATGGAGGGACTGAAGTGCATGCGTGAGTGCATGTGTGTGTATATGTACATACAATGGGGTGCCTGGGGCTAAAACTTTGAAAATCTGCTAAATACAATAAAATCAAATCTGCATCTCTACTATATATTCACAGGATGTAGTCCAAGTAGTTGAAAGTTCCCTTGAAGGAAAATGCATTAGAAGGTATCAGAGTAGCATTTATGTGAAAGAAAATGGAAGAACTGTCAGGAGAGTAGTTGTTGTTGGCACAGTGTGTGTGGGAACACGCATGCACACATGTGTTATATGACTGAGTGTGAATGTGTATGAGAGTATGTGGAACCATGTTTGTATACAAGTGGGTGTGTGTGATGGTATGTGTGATGGTGTGTGTAGGCATCGGTGTATTTCTGGTATGAGTGTGTGTGTGTGTGTGTATATGAATGTGTATATATGCAAAGGCTCATTCAGATGTTTTCACTGTGAGCAGACCTCAAGGAAGTCTGGGCAATACTTCCTCCAGTTCCTGCCCTCTCCCTCCAAACAAACAAACAAAATCATTCCTACCAGTATTTATGGAGCCCCTAACACATGCCCCTCCCCAGGGCATCTGGAAAAGCTCAGACCTGGCCAGTTTAGAGCGGGCACTGGGAGAGGAAGGCACTAGAGGCCAAAGGGGTGCCTTGCGTGCAATGAGTGTCTTGAAAAACACACTTTCTCTTCTTTGATGCTCCAGACAACCCAGGGAGGCGGGCCCAGACAGTGATGTGGCCTCCTTGCTTTGAGGAAACCAAGGTTCAGGTGACACGGCTGACCCAGTGTCACCTGGTCAGGAAGCAGAAGCTCAAGGCCTAGGAACCCAGCACTGTCAACCCAGGGGTCCACGGCCCAGCCATCACTACTCTTAGCAGCACAGCCAGTGTTGGGACTGGGCAAAGAAGCAATGCTTCCAAGTAGGGTTTACCGACAGTGACCTGAACAACTCAGGTGGCCATTTTCCGACACTTGTGACCGTGGGGAGCAGTCGTGACAATGCAACAGGCCCTTCAGGAAGAAGTGGATCTTGGCCAAGATCAGGCAGGGTCTTTGAGGATCTTTGCAGATGAAGCAGGGCTGCAGCTTTGATGGACTGTGAAGTAAAAACATAGTGAATGAGAGGGCCGTGGTTTGGGGTCCCCAGTAGCTGTGTGACTTCAGGCAAGTCACTTCACTTCCCTGAGCTCTGAGTTTTTAATCTATAAAATAGGGGTACTCAAATGCCCCCTTGCGGGACGATGTTGGGACAGAAGGTAAAACTGGAAGTAGCATGCCTAGCTCAGTGCAGGAATAAAGAAAATGGATCACCAGCCTGTTCAGTCCTTGGCTCCCTAGAGTGAATAAGCCTCAATTCTGGGGCCCTGCTGGCCGAGCGAGTCCCTCTTCCCGTCCGTTCCTTCTCACTCCTCGGTGGCCTCCTCCCTTCGTGCTCGCGTTCGCTCCAGCAAAGTTCCCAACTTAGTCGACATGACGCGCGGCGCAGCCAATGGGAGGCGGAGCTGGCGTTTTTGGTGGGGCGGGAGGGGTGGGCCCCGCGTCTCCGGTGTCTGCCCTGCTCAGTGAATGGAGAGAGCGAGCGCCGGCCAGCTCACCCAGCCGCCCCGTGCCCCAGCCGCCGTCGCCGCCGCGCTCCCGAGCCCGGCCCCAAGCCGGACCGCCCCGGGCGCCGTGCCCCACTGCGCTCTCCCCGGGTTTCCGACCCGGCCCGCGCCCCGGGCCGCAGTCCGGTGGGGCCAGGGGGCGCTCGGCACCTGGGCACTCCGAGCGATGCGCAGCGGGGCAGCGCCGGCCCCGCCGATGGAGCTGCTGCTGCCGCCGCCGCCGCCGCCCGGCGCGCCCCGCTCCGCCCGCGCCCCGTGCGCCTGAGCGCCGAGCTCGCTCCTCCTCCGCGCTAACTCCGCTGCCCGCTCCCCAGGCCGTCCGTGCTGTTAGCGCATCTCCGCGGGCTCCACGCGTCTTGCACTGCCGAGGCAGCCTCCTCCGGGCGCGGGCCCCTGCACACTATGGCCCCCGGGCGGACGGGGGCCGGCGCCGCCGTGCGCGCCCGCCTGATGCTGGCCTTGGCGTTGGCGAGTGTTCTGAGCGGGCCCCCCGCGGCCGCCTGCCCCACCAAGTGTACCTGCTCCGCCGCCAGCGTGGACTGCCACGGGCTGGGCCTCCGGGCGGTTCCCCGGGGCATCCCCCGCAACGCCGAGCGCCTGTGAGTACCCCCGCCCCGCCCTACCCACCCGGGCCACCCACCTGGGTCCCACAGAAGGGCCCCCAGGCGCTCCAGATCCTGCCTTTCCCCTTGGTCGCGTTGGTTGCAGTCTCTGCCTTCCCCATCTCCTGGATCGGATCCTCCACCCTCTGAGTTGGGGGTCTGTGGCTTTGGACAGGTCTAGGGAGAGAGGGCTTGAGGCCCCCTGTGATGAGCGAAGAGCAGCGTCTCTCCAGGGGTGAAGGGTTCCAGACGCAGGGCCAAATGACAGTTTCCAAGGAGAATGCTGGCAGAAGGCAAGGGAGGAGATGACACTGCAGCCAGGGAGGTCTTACGGTGAGATCTTAGGGAGAGAGGAAGGGGTCCGCGCTATTTAAAGAGGGAGGGGAGAAGAAAGCTGAAGGGTGATGGGGCTGCAAGGCACGGGTACTAGGAGAGAGGGCTGAGAGACTGTGACCGGCTCGGGGATCAGCATGGGCCAGCCGCTTTCTGCCCTTGCGAGGAAAGTTGAGAGTGTGTCTGAAGGTCTAACTTCTGAGGAACCAAACCAGTTCAGAGTGGGTGCTTGCAAAACCCGCCCTGCCTGGAGCGCAGCCTCGGAGATGCCAAGTTGCAGCCCGGGTGAATTTTTTATGGCTCGGTTATAAATGCCTCTCCGAACGGGGCCGGAGAATGGAAATGCTGACAGCCCTTTAAATGAGAGCGAGCGCTATAATCTTACAAACCGCACTCAACCTCGGATCTTGGGCTTGGCAGCAGGAGGAGAGGCGCTTGGAGAGTGGGGTGGATTGACCCTCGTTTTAACCCCAATTGTGCAACCAAATATTTACTTTTCATATGTCAACGTTTTGGAAACATTTATCATTTTGATCCTCGGACCAATTTCAAAACTTGGACTGGGGTGGGCTCTTTCTAGCCTGCAGTCGGGGAGTGAAGAAGGAAGGAGAAATGGTGGAGGGGGGTTGGAAGGGACTGGGAACACAGCCCAGAAGTGGGTGAGGGTTTGCTCTAGCTGGTAGCTTCCTGCTGGTCTTGGTTCTCCCACTGCCCCTTCCTCACATGTCTTAGAGTAGGTGCAAGGGTCTTTGAGATTCTGCCTTCTCAGCTTTAGTCTGGAGGAGAGTTGCAAGAGACTAAGATGGATTGTCTTAGAGTGTTATTCCTGTCAATCACCTCCTGTCCCTTCATTCTCTATTGCTTACTCTTTATGTGTCCCTGAGCAGAAACTCAATAGAATTGCCTTTCTTTTTCCTGCTTTCCTTTGGCTCAAAACATTTTTTTTCCCCAAGTGCAGTGATTATTCTGTGGGGGTGAACCATGCAGTTCTAGAGACGGGTAGAGCTGAACCTTCATGCATACACGTGGAAAATGTGGCTTGGAAATGTGAAATGACTCGCCTAAGGTCACACAGCAAATTGATGGCAATAAAAGGGCCAGAATCCAGGCTTCCACAACTGAATTCAGATATTATATTCTACCATGCCAGTGAAAACATCACTTTTTTTAGTGGTGTTTTTGGAAACCTATAACTGATAAACTAAATTCACCTCCCTCTTCACACCAGGGCCAACCACATGAGTGAGTGAAATAATAACTGTAGCTAATGTTTAACAAATGCTTTGTGTGCCTCAGTTTGTTTACATGTGTTATCTTACTGAATCTCTACAACCCCCTTATTAGTTACAAAGGTAATGCTTATTATTCCACTTTACTGTTAAGCCTTTTTGTCATTGGCTCAAGGTCATGTAGTATCTAGTTAAGTGTTTGAATTCGAGTGTATCTGGCTCCCAAGTGCACACCCCTTACCCCTCTGCTGGACATCCTTGGAACAAGGGTCAACTTGGACCAAGATCTGTAAATAGGTGGTCCTGGGAGGGTTCTCCTTGGGCCGGGGTCTTAGAATGGGCAACTGTTAGCTGCTGCTTCGGGTGCACTCTGCAAACATTCACTTGCTGTGACATTAGCTCTCCTGTTTGGGGTCTCTTTGATATTTAAAATCATGTGGCATGTTTGAGACAGCAAGGAGAGTAGGCCCCTCGACTTCTGGCATGTAGGAAGTCCTCAAAAGCTGCAGGCACAGCTCTGCAGCCAGCACACCACTGCACTGCCTCCCCCAGGAGACCCAGGCAATTGGGGGCTGCCCATCTGCTCTGTAATTGGAGAAACTGGGTAGAGACTGGAGTCCTGGGCATTCCCATGGGCCTCTGCCATCATGGCACCAGCAGGCATTGGCAGAGTAGGAGGTGCTTTGGAATGTGTGAATCTCATCTCCCTTGGTTCTGGTCACTGATGTCTCTTTTGGTGGGCTTGCATTAGGGTGAGGTGGTTGCCAAGGCTGGCTTTTCATCTAGTCTCTTTCCTCCTCGGGGTAGGGTTGGGGGCAGGTTTTACAAGCAGGCTGGGTCAGAGTTACTGCAGGGATTAGGCACAGCCTCCCAACAACAGTTCCTATAGTCCTTCATCATCCTACACCCTCTCTCAGTCAGCTCACATGTAACATTTCAATTCTGCATACTCTTGGGGGAGGGGTGGAATTTCTGAGTTATGCTAAGGATTTCTTTAGGGAGGAATTTTTCATTCATTCTTCCCTTTATTCATTCAACAAACATAACTTGAGCGTCCACTGCATTCCAGTAACTGTATATAAAATCATGGCATATACAGAGGAAAACCAGTAATCCAACTTCAAGAATGTAATCAAAGGATGGAAGAAGGAACTTTCCTTTAGAGAGCCCTTTCAGCTTCTCAAGGCTCATTTTTTCATGTGGCTCAGTTTTGTCAGCGGGGCTTCCTCGGTGGCTCAGTGGTAAAGAAGCCGCTTGCAATGTGGGAGCCACGGGAGACTGGGGTTTGATCCCTGGGTCCGAAAGATCCCCTGGAGAAGGAAATGGCAACCCACTCCAGTATTCTTGCCTGGAAAATCCCACAGACAGAGGAGCCTGGTGGGCTACAGTTCACAGGATCACAAAGAGTCAAACACAACTGAATGACTAAACAGGAACAACAACAACTTTCGTCAGCACTGCCTTTAGATGCTCGGGACCTTCCTAAAATCCATTTTCTGATCTCACATGTTTACGTTGCATTTTATAACAAAGAGGAAGCGTTTTCTCCCTTCTGCGTTCCTGCTATTCTGTCTCCTAAAGAGCCTTTTATGAAGGGGTGTGTGTGTGTGTGTGTGTGTGTGTGTATGGTTGTTGCTCTGGTGGTGTTGTGACCGTGTCCACCCACGGCGCACCTTTAAGGGAAACGTGCATGAGGATAATGTAGTCACCATTTGAACTTTGCTCCAGGCCTGGAATAGGGCCTGTTAAATTGTTCATAATTAAGCTGGTATCTGTGAGCTAGGGGTCTGTGTTCTAGCATATTCTCCATAATGTCAGCACATCACACGGAGAAACTCTCCGCCGTTTATAAACTACTGACAAAATTTTTTTTTCCCTTCAGTGGGGAGGTGACACCCACAAGAAAGCAAAATAAACGCAGAGGAGAATTCAGTGTAATTTATTATCCACGGAGCAGAGATAGAGGACGAGGGGAGAGGAAGTGAATGGTGGTGCCTGAAACAAAACATTTACCAGGGAGCTCAGAGTAAACAGATGCTGCATTTACCCTCTGAGTACAAAAGGAGCCCACAGATGGAACTCTTCTCCAGCCACAGTCTCGGCCTAGGAAAAGAGGAGACAGATGAAAATGAACTCTCATGCAGGGCCCCTTCGCCCCGTCCTGCCTAAAGGCAGGCGGAGGCCCGCTTCTCACCCACAGTGAGGTGGTGGCCTGAACAGTGGAGTGGGGCAAGAGTGGACATCTTTGGTTTTTCACTTGGCTCTGGAACATGCTAGAGACTGCTCTATTTAAATAAACATTTCCTGTTTGCGAAGGAATACGGGCTAAAGGCTGAAACGTGAGAATGTGGTAACTTAATTTTCTCCATCACTCCAGATGACGGCAAGCTTCGCCGGTGGTTGGGTCCAATAAAAACCGACACCGTGTCATAGGCTTTCCCTTACTTGACCACAGAGGTCCTGAGGTCAAGTGGGAGACTTTCCAAGATGCTCAACAGCCAGGCCCTGCATCCTGGTACTCCCAGCCCTCCAGGCCAGTTCAGAGGGCCAAGAGGCAAACTGGTGGATCCTGGGGCCTCTCTGGACCAACCATGGGGATGTGCCCTTTTCAGGGGAGCAGTGTTCTCCTGCTGCGTCTACTGGGTGGGACACAGCAGCTGAAAATATCCTGCAGGGTGCTGGGCCACTTAGAACGGATTGCTTTCCTTCTCTGGGCCTCATCTTTCTAAAAGTAGGATTCTGGTCCAGCCCATGGTTTTTCATGTATAGTCTGTTGTTCACTGGTGAACTGTCAAGGGCCTCTTTCCCACAGCATAGAACAGTGTCTGGCACATAGTATGTTTTCAGCAAGTATGTATTAAATAAATTAATGATGAATCTCAAACGTACACATCTTTCTATGGTTCATACAAGTGAAAGCTAAGTGGTTATAGATTTACATTTTTATGTATGGCTGCAGGCTACTTACTAGTAACCTATTATGTGAGTTATTAAGGGTTTCTAAAATTTAGCTTTCATGAGCTAAAATTATTGCCTTACTAGAGTTACCAAGGAGTGATCCATTCTGGAGTCTGGTTGCCAGGCGTTGCTAAGCAACCTTGCAAAACTCCTACTGTGTACATGCCCATGAAAAGAGCTAGAAATCCCGATCACTTAAACCATAGGACTTTCTAATCAGAAGCTCATCAGCATTATCCTCCACTCTGTGGCTTTTGATTGCTGCTCTGCTTCTATTAATCCATGTATGTGTAGGTTCGCTATTAAGTTTTGCTTTTGCTCAAGAGCTGGGCCTTGTTTATTTCTGCATATTTGCTACTTTGATTGTTAGTTTGTTTCTCTCCAGTCCCCTTTGTTGTACTGAGTTGTTTTTCCCCTGGAAAGCGAGAGCAACAGGTCTGAGCGCTGGGGAGTCTCTGGCACTGAGTGGTTGATGCAGGATGATTTCAGAGCCCCGGGCCTCCTGGTTCAGGCCTGGTCTCTGGAGACAGGCAGCTCTGGTTTGAGTTCTGGCTCTGTTCCATCTTTGCAGTTGCACTTGGGACAGGTCACCCCACTGCTCTGGGCTGCCCTCTGTTTCACCCCTTTGTGCCGTATTTCCACACCTGGTTAGAGGGATGGCACTCACACTGGCCCCTGTGGGAACGCTATGCGTGTGGCCCAAGGCGTCCATGTGAAGCACTCAGCGCAGTGCCCAGCGTGCTACCATTCTTTATCTGTACAGGGCGCAGAGTCAGTGTCCCTTTGGGAGACAAGTAAATGAAATAATGTACCGGAACTGCTTAACACAGTACCTGGCACACGGGCCTCCACAAACTCTTAATGATTGTGACCACAGCGGTTATTTCCATTTCTTCATCTCAGGCCTCATCCAGCTGGAAGTTTTGAGATGCCCATTTGAAGCGTGCCTGTCGGGGCAAGTTCCCTGCCTGCACATAGGCCATGCCCAATCCCTTCGTGCCCGGTTCCCTCTCTCTCCTCCCCAGCTAAGCCCAGGTTGGCCTCTGTTCCGTAAAAATGAGATTACGGTTGAAGTGGTTCATATCTTTTCCATGGGCATGCTGCTCTGTGGAATATTTAAATAAGGAATGCATTTATTTATTTATTTTGAGGAGGTTGGATTTTCATGCGGAATTTTTGGCCCTGACTTTATTTTTTCAATGCTCATTCCTTCTGTCTTTGCCTAAATACCTACTTTTACTGACTTCCCTTGTCTGCCTCTGTTACTGCTTTTACTTGAAACAGCTGTATTTACTAGCATGCTCCACCCTTGTTATGTAAGGTGGTCTTAACCCTTTTTATAACTGCTGGAAAAACAAAAAACAAACAAAAACAAGGCAGATTTTTTTTCCTGAGAGATTTTCTGAAGCACTGCTAATTCTGAATAGGGTAGATCCGAGGGTGCCCTGCTGTGGTTTCTGGTGTTGAGTTTTTCCAGGCTCCCGATTATTCATTATTCTCCAGACTTAAATTTAAATCCATCTTACTCAGATGGGGAGAACTCTGCTGGAAGACCTAGACTGTGTTTGAAGCTACTGCTAGCTCCGCTCTGCCAGAGGCTGCGCTTTCCTTCCTACTCTGTGGGCTTGGTGGTTGTGTTCCTGGCACCATACTTGGTATAGCCATTCCCCCAGAAACACTGTCAAGTGTGTGTGCTGAAAGGGCCTCCATACTGAGCAGTCTGGGAAGTGGGAAAGGAGTACTTTTGTGAGTAAAGGTGTGGATTTCAGAGCCAGCTGGGGCTCCAGTCCTGGTTCACTGTTTAACTATCTGGGTCACCTCAGCGTCTTCGTTTATAAAATGGGAATGATAATCATCCCCTTAAACAGGACGCTGTATCAGATATAGAGACTGCCTGAATCCCAGTGCATCCTCCATAAATACACCTATTATCATGCCTATCAGAATTCTTATTGACTGTAGTCTTCATTCTGGAGCACACTCAAGATAAAGCCTGATTTGGAAAAATATAGATTGTCGAGGTTGAAAGGGGTCCTGTTGTCCAAGTTTCGACCATTTGCAGGTTGGTCTTCCACCAGCATAATTTGGGGGAAAGTGGTCCTTCTCCTTTGTTTGATTACATTTAGTGGCGAGGCCCTCAGTTCTTCCTAAGGCAATTTATTCCATTTTTAAAAGCAGTTCTAAGAAAGACATTTTCTTTGTTTGGGGGTTGGACTTATCCCCCATCACTTGTTATTACACAGAGCAAGCCGAATCCTTTTCCCAAATGATAGGATTTCAGACACCTTACGGCTGTTGTGTTTCTCACCCACTTACCCGAACCTTCTCTTTTCTTCCATAAACTTCTATAATGACCTCAGCTATTCTGTGCGTGTTAGACTTCGAGACAACCACTCGCTCCTTTCATAGTTTTCTTCCTTTAAGTAGATCCTCGTCCTCTCTGCCTTTCACTGGTTTGAATGGGCCCTTCCAGCCCCTCGCCGTCTTGCCTCCTGTCACTGCATATGCTGAGGGGCCTCTCCACGCTGTCCGGTCCCTGCCGGAGGCTGGCTCAAGCTGATCCTGCTGTTCGCCGTCTCCCAGTGTCTCCCAGTGTCTCCCCAGTGTCTCCCAGTGTCTCCCAGTGTCTCCTCAGTGTCTCCCCAGTGTCTCCCCAGTGTCTTCCAGTGTCTCCCAGTGTCTCCTCAGTGTCTCCCAGTGTCTCCCAGTGTCTCCCCAGTGTCTCCCCAGTGTCTCCCAGTGTCTCCTCAGTGTCTCCCCAGTGTCTCCCCAGTGTCTCCCAGTGTCTCCCCGTGTCTCCCAGTGTCTCCCAGTGTCTCCCCAGGGTCTCCCCAGTGTCTCCCAGTGTCTCCCAGTGTCTCCCAGCGTCTCCCCAGTGTCTCCCCAGGGTCTCCCCAGTGTCTCCCCAGGGTCTCCCAGTGTCTCCTCAGTGTCTCCCAGTGTCTCCTCAGTGTCTCCCCAGTGTCTCCTCAGTGTCTCCCCAGTGTCTCCTCAGTGTCTCCCCAGTGTCTCCCAGTGTCTCCTCAGTGTCTCCCCAGTGTCTCCTCAGTGTCTCCCCAGTGTCTCCTCAGTGTCCCCCCAGTGTCTCCCAGTGTCTCCCCAGTGTCTCCCAGTGTCTCCCCGTGTCTCCCAGTGTCTCCCAGTGTCTCCCCAGTGTCTCCTCACTGTCTCCCCAGTGTCTCCCAGTGTCTCCCAGCGTCTTCCAGTGTCTCCTCAGTGTCTCCCCAGGGTCCCCCCAGTGTCTCCCCACTGTCTCCCAGTGTCTCCTCAGTGTCTCCCCAGGGTCTCCCCAGTGTCTCCCAGTGTCTCCCCAGTGTCTCCCCAGTGTCTTCCAGTGTCTCCCAGTGTCTCCTCAGTGTCTCCCAGTGTCTCCCAGTGTCTCCCCAGTGTCTCCCCAGTGTCTCCCAGTGTCTCCTCAGTGTCTCCCCAGTGTCTCCCCAGTGTCTCCCCGTGTCTCCCCGTGTCTCCCAGTGTCTCCCAGTGTCTCCCCAGGGTCTCCCCAGTGTCTCCCAGTGTCTCCCAGTGTCTCCCAGCGTCTCCCCAGTGTCTCCCCAGGGTCTCCCCAGTGTCTCCCCAGGGTCTCCCAGTGTCTCCTCAGTGTCTCCCAGTGTCTCCTCAGTGTCTCCCCAGTGTCTCCTCAGTGTCTCCCCAGTGTCTCCTCAGTGTCTCCCCAGTGTCTCCCAGTGTCTCCTCAGTGTCTCCCCAGTGTCTCCTCAGTGTCTCCCCAGTGTCTCCTCAGTGTCCCCCCAGTGTCTCCCAGTGTCTCCCCAGTGTCTCCCAGTGTCTCCCCGTGTCTCCCAGTGTCTCCCAGTGTCTCCCCAGTGTCTCCTCACTGTCTCCCCAGTGTCTCCCAGTGTCTCCCAGCGTCTTCCAGTGTCTCCTCAGTGTCTCCCCAGGGTCCCCCCAGTGTCTCCCCACTGTCTCCCAGTGTCTCCTCAGTGTCTCCCCAGGGTCTCCCCAGTGTCTCCCAGTGTCTCCCCAGTGTCTCCCCAGGGTCTCCCCAGTGTCTCCCCAGGGTCTCCCCAGTGTCTCCCAGTGTCTCCCCAGGGTCTCCCCAGTGTCTCCCAGAGTCTCCCCAGTGTCTCCTCAGTGTCTCCCAGTGTCTCCCAGTGTCTCCCAGTGTCTCCCCAGTGTCTCCTCAGTGTCCCCCCAGTGTCTCCCAGTGTCTCCCAGTGTCTCCCAGTGTCTCCCCAGGCCTCCGTGCTGTTGACCTTGTTTTCTCCCATCCTCAATTTGTGCACTTGACCTTTGGCATCTAAGTGCTACCCTTTGCATTTATCCTAATTAAATTTTGGGAAATAGTTTCATTTCATCAGCTTTTCAGGAACATTTCTCTGATGATTTTCCTTCCAGCATATTACCCACTCCTCTCCTCATTTCTTCTGCAGTATTAGTGAGCTTGCCGTATAGATCTTTATCCAGGTTGTCAATATAGTCAGCATCGTTCTCTCAGTTTTTTCCCACATCTTTCTATGGTCTGGGGTGTAAATTACATGAATACATTGTCCTGTTCTTCCTGGCTGGGGTAGATACAAATCCTGAGTTCTTATTGGCCTCTAGCATCTTCTTTCCCTGGAGTTCTATTGTTCGTATTTTCTCTGGAATGATTTCCTATTAATGTTTAATTCCCCTGTGTGTTGAATTTTCTCTATACTCTTGGTAGCCTTTTCCTTCATGACTTTTGCTTCATCCTTATCCTGTCAAGTTTGGTGCCAGAAGCCCCATCAGCCTACGATGTGGGGTGGATGAGTGTGTGTCTGTGTGTGTGTGTAGATGTGTGTATGTGTGTTATTCTCTCCTGTGAAATATTCTAGCCTGAGGAGTCAGGCCCTTCTTTTCAGCAGCGTGCCCCATCTGAGAACCTCTGTTTCTCAAACTGATTTCTTTTACTGTCTGGGGTGCCCACTGGTATGGAGCTCATTTGCTTGGAAAGTGGGTGAATGAATGTGATGCAGGACGAGGCAGAGAGGACTGAAGTGTCCAGGTGCTCCTGAAGCCTCTGTAAACACTGACGCAGTGACGATGGTACTCTCCATCACCGCCACAGCGTCCATTTATGGGGCCCTTGTTTAGGCCTGGTGCTGCTCTCACTCTTGACATGTATAGACACAATCTTCAAACAGTGATGCCAAACAGCAACTCATTGTGTCCCATTTTACAGATAAGGAAACAGAGTCGGCGAGGTTACTTCCCCCGGTGGGAGGTGTGGAGCCAGGGTTGATCCAGGCAGGCTGGTCTCTGGGCTGCGCTCCCACCACTGGTCACATTAGCCTTCCCCAAGTTAAGTTAGCATACCCTTTTCCTGTCTTCTAAACCTAGTTCTCAAAGAATGACCAGAAGGGAAAAAAGCAAGATCCTATTGAGTCAGTGAGAACCTACTGATGCAAGGTATCCTGAGAGGGATACCGATGCTGTGTTCTGGCCTCCTGGCAAAAGAGCTAGGCTGTCTGGCTTGGGGACGTATTAATAGGTGACGTTTGAATTGGAGAAGTGGGTTCCCATGGCTAGAAGTAGGATAGAAGTAGGAGTGTAGTTTAGATGCACAGAGTTCCCAGTTGTAAAAAACCTAGGAGGGCCTGAGCCCCTTTGAAATGATCGGGGCCACTCTTAAAAAGGTCTTATCTAACGGGGGCATTTAGGGTGTTTAGGACTAAACCCAGTCTTAGGGAAAATATCACCATGGTTATGTGGCTAATTACTATGATTTTTTATTTTAGATTTGAGGGAAACAACCCTCCAAGAACATTCTAATGTGGCTTCATTTTTTTTTTTTAACGAGGGCCATTTTTTTTTAAAGTCTTTATTGAATTTGTTACGATATTGCTTTTGCTTTGTTTGTTTGTTTGCTTTGTTTTGGATTTTTGACTGCAAGGCATGTGAGCTATTAGCTCTCTGACCAGCGTCTGAACCTGTACCCCTGCACTGCAAGGCGAAGTCTTAACCACTGGAACGCCAGGGGAGCCCCCTGATGAGCCTTCTTGGCGGGTTTTCCCCCATGAGTATCTGCCTAGCTCTTGCCAGGGATTGTCTTCCCGTCTAGCTGGCAGTACCACTCGCCTTCTTTCAGCCGTGATCTCTGGACTCCTGCCACCCTGAGGTTGGGTCCTGCTGGTACAGGATGTGTATAAGATGCAGCCTAGCTGGAATGAGCGTGACTTCACTTTTCATGGTCTTATCACTGCTTGTGTGGGCTCAGATTCCTCTTCTCTTGTCCGAAATGCCAGTCTGAGTTCCTGACCCCTGATTCATTCTGCACTTTGGCAACAGCATGCAGTGTGGTTCCTGAAAGGCTGCCAGCACATTGAACCACCCACCTTGACTCCCTCTTGGGTTTCTCAGCCTCCCTAGTTTCTGTCTGCTCCCGGCGTACCCCCTCCTTGCTCCCCTGCCCTCAATTGTAGATACCCCAGCTCAGGTCCGTCTGCATAGTGTGTCTGTGGTCTCTTCTAATCTGAGGCTTGTGGGCTTGGCCATGGAGGTGTGCATCTTGTGTGTCTCTCCTGGCCCCCGCCTGGACCCTTCCAAGCTTGGCTTCTTACCCAATCCTGCCCTGCAGGTAGCTCTCCATTGCCTAGTACTGAATTTGGACTTTGACCACCTGAGATTGTATTTCAGGAGGATCTTTGTGGCCTAGACCTTAGTTGGAGACTGGAGACTGCCAGTCCATGGCTGTGTCCTGAAGACAGCCTGAGACTTCATCTTTAAGGCCATCTGAAGTCTTTTATAATTCCCAGGGTGGTGGGGAGAGGTCCTCTGGGGCTGGCTCCTGTGAATGATAAATACAACATGCTCCTCAACTCCATGCAACCCAAACAGAGAATAGAGACTCCATGCAACCCAAACAGAGAATAGAGACTCCATGCAACCCAAACAGAGAACAGAGCGGCTTCTTCTGCGATTGGAAAGCTCAGCAATGATGATTTCATTGGCGAGCTGTCCTGCTCAGAAATGTGTTATGAAAGTTTCTGGATCATCTAGTCCTTTCCTGATATTCTATTGCTCCCCTGCACCTCTGCCAAGCTCTGTAATGTAGGTAGAAAGTGTTTTATATGTGAGGTTTCGAGGAGGTGTTAATGTGAAACCAGTGGAGAGTACAGTTTGATATAACCTTTAATGAGGAAAAAGACCTAGGGAGAAACCTAGTTTCCATCCATTTTTTTAACTGCAGAAACTTACAGGAGTGTCTTTCGGAGTCTTAATTGTCTCATCTGTAACCTTTAGAATGGTGGGAATAACACTTCTCTCATGGCACTGATGCAGAGTTTAAATGAGATCAAATGTCTGCAAATGTCTCCTAAATCTAGTGCCGTGGCAATGACTTACTGATGCCACCCACAAGAGCTTTATCAGCTAAATCCTGCATCTAAAAGATGATCAGGATTCATCTTAACATCTTATATTTATAGGTGAGGAAACAGTGAATTCAAAGGACTTGCTCAGGGTCATCCATGTTTTTGAATTTTGACTGGGCTTTTCCTTTTCATTTATCAAGATTCATCTTTTACAAATGCAAATAGAGCCTCACACCAACACCAGCCAGGTGGAGTTGAGAGAACTTTTCACCTGAGTAATTACTAACCGTCAGTGTCAAGAAAGTAGAACCACATAAGGGGCTCCTTGAAAGATGGAGTCATTTAAGGGAGCTATTTGTTGAGTGCCTACAATGCTGATGCTGGGAAAGATTGAAGGAGGGAGGAGAAGGGGACGACAGAGGATGAGATGGTTGGATGGCATCGCTGACTCAATGGACATGAGTTTGAGTAAGCTCCCGGAGTTGGTGATGGACAGGGAGGCCTGCGTGCTGCAGTCCATGGGGTCGCAAAGAGTCGGACACGATTGAGCGACTGAACTGAACTGAACAATGATGACTTGGGCTTCCAAGGTGGCAAGGTGGTAAAGAATCTGCCTGAGATGCTGGAGATGCAAGAGATGTGCGTTCAATCCCTGGGTTGGAAAGATCCTCTGGAGAGGGAAGTGGCAGCCCATTCCGGTACTGTTGCCTGGAGAATCCCATGGAGCTGGCAGGCTGCAGTCCAGGGGGTCACAGAGAGTTGGACATAACTGAGCATAGCCCAGCTCCGCAGCATAGAATGATGACTAAAGCAAGTGAAATGTCCTCCTAACCGGAACAGCTCAAAATAATATGGAACTCAGTCTAGGCTGAGCATTCCCACCAGGTGACTGACAAGGTGAAAGCCACCATGCTAGGTTCAAAGAGGAGGAGATTTATGGGGTGATGGGCAAAATGAAGGATGAGACAGCAAGCCCTCAGGAACCACTGGTGAAAGCAAGCCCCACTCATCCCTGTTAGTGGGTACAATATGTAGAAAAACTCACACATCATAAAAAAAATAGTACAAGTAGAATTTGAAAAAAAAAAAAAACAAAAAACGCATGGGGAAAATATTAATATGAGAACAATTGTATCCGAGAAAGAATTCAAGTATGCCTCCGCAGCTAGCTGGCAAACAGCACAAGTTCTGCATTTTATTAGAGTCCTGACTCTGCGTGGAACACTGACCTTATTTGAGAAGCATTTCATAAACAGTGACACACAGCTCGGCAGCATTTGAGGCCATGAGGAGATACAGGGCCTCCTTTGGGAGGCCAGCTTCCTCTCCTGGGCCTCCCCAGCTGTAACTAGACTGCTGGACTTGGTTTCCCTGGTGCTGATCCCCCCCTAGTCTTCTCTCTGAGGCTTAACAAAGCAGGCAGGAGTTTCCCCAGAGGAGAAGGAGGAAGGGGCTTTGGACCACAGTTTGCTCTTTGGACAGGTTTGCCTGAGAGTGGGGTAGGCAATGGGGAAGACAGCTTTGAGGGGAAGGGTCTGAGAACCTCCCTTTGGGCCAGTTTCCTTTTCGGAGAACTCAGTTTGTGCCTGTACATGTGGCTGACCGTGTGGTTCCTGGCCGCTGTTCAGCTGATCCTTTGGAAGGGAAGACCTGGGGCTTGCAGTAGCCCTAAGAAATGTATGCAGTACATCTCCTCCTGCTAGAAACTGGCACTTTCCTCTCCATCTGCTGCCAGCTTACAAGTCCTGAATTTCTGCCATGGAACTTGGTTCTGTCCCTCCCCCTCATTCCCTTGTCTAGCCAGGAGGCTTTCAAGCTTTGCAAGTAGCTCTGGAGATCATCTGGTCTACCCGCTTCCCACTGATCTCAACCCACCCGGACAGATACGAGTCTCAGAACTGTAACCGGAGGGGACCCCAGCTTTGTGGTGTGAGCTGCCCTCATGAGAAGTCTGTCCTGCTTTCATTTCAGCCTCAATCACAGCATTTGGTCCTCGATAATGATCACTTAGAGCCATAGGAAGCCTCTGCCAATCTGAGAAACCAGGGAGACAGAAGAAGGGACCAAATCTAGTCGAAAATAAATAAATAAATAAATAATATGGTGGAACCCAAGGGGAGAGGCACCAAAGGAGCTTGATTAAGGTATAGAAAGGGAAGATCCCAGATTGAAGGAAAAAAAAAAAAAAACAGCTGGGAACCAGGACTAGGGAAAAAATCCAAAATGGGAAGGCCAGTTACTTCAGGGGAGGTTTTAATGTCTCTAATGCTCCCCCTGCCCCCCTTCTAGTTGCTTCACGCCACAGGATGGTAACCAGTCTGCTTTGTTTACTGTGTTCAGGGTGCATTTTAATTCTGAGACACTTCCCTTAGGCTTCTTCCTGCCATGTGCCTTCCTTATATGTTCTAGAAATTTTGCAAAGATGGAAATCTCCTCTAGGTTTTTCCCGACTGGAGCTGCATGCTGATTCGAGCCATATTCAGCCAGGAAGCCCTCTTCCCGTCTTTAAAACAAGAGACATCTCCTTCTGAGAAGACTGCGCTACAGTTTCCTTTGTCTGTGTTGCTAATGAACAAGGAGGCCCCATTGCAAAACGGCGTTTCATGAGCAGAGTGGGGCTGATAGCACCTCTTGCCAAATGTGACTGTGTGTAGTTGTGTGGGGGTGTGGGGGGGAAACAGCTTTGTCAAGTGGAGGGCTGAGGGAGGCAGCTCTGGGGAATTTTTAGCAACTGCAGCATGGTGTGGTGGAAAGAAGGTTTGCCTGGGAATTTGGAGACCTGGCTGTACCTCTGGCATCCTGTGTGACCTTGGACAAGTCACTTGACCTCTCTGGGCCTCAGTTTCCTTGTCTTTTAAGGGGATTAAAGGGAGGAGGCTGGCAGATCTCCAAGGATCATTTCAACCCTATATGTCTTCACTTCTCGGGCTGGGATTTGGGGTTTAGACCTGAGCCAACAAGTAACCCACCCCAGGGACTTTCTAGAGGCAATCGAGAGGCCAGGACAGCTGCATCAGGGAGTGGCTGGTCCTTGATTAAGGCTCAAATAATTAGCTCAGTTCCCCAGTAAGCCTTCTGAAATTAAGAAAGAAAAAGATGTTTAGTGTCAAAAATAGCAGTCGGTGTTTCTGAAAACTGATTGGCTCTGGGCTTTGTAGACTCCGTGCACAGGCAGAATGTCCCTCCCTCTGTAGCAGACCAATTCACAGTACTGATGCTGGAGTTAGTGTGACCAGGGCTTGAACTAGCTAAGCAATCTTGGGCATGTTCTTTAATAGTCACCTGTGTCCTTGGGCTGCTGGAGGATCAAATGAGGTGTTATGTGTCAAGCTTAGAGGACAAGCCTGGTCTTAAATAACTACTTTAAAAGCCATTATTCTGATTATTTATGGCTGATTTGAACTTCCCTGGTGGCTCAGAAGGTAAAGAATCTGCCTGCTGTGCAGGAGACTCAGGTTTGATCACTGGGTCGGGAAGATCCCCTGGAGAAGGGAATGGCAACCCACTCCAGTATTTTTTGCCTGGAGAATCTCACGGATAGAGGAGCCTAGTGGGCCTCAGTCCATGGGGTCCCAGAGTCGGACATGACTGAGCAACTAAACATGCATGCAAGGTTGATTTACAAACCACTGCCAAAACTTAGTGTTGTAAAACCATGGCCATTTTATTATGGTTCATGATTCTTTGGGTCATGTTTCTGTAGAATGGCTTGTCTCTGCTCCCGGATGTGTGACATGTCATAGAGAGAACGGAATGACTAGGGGAGACTTGAATGGGTGGATACTAGAATCATCTTCAGGCTGTTCACTCACACGTCTGGCACCCAGGTGGTTTAGCTTGAAGACTGGGCTCTGCGGGGATGGTTGACCAAAGTGCCCATGTGCAACCCCTCTATGTGGCTTGAGCTTCCTTGAAGCATGGGGGGCCTTAGAGTGATCTAACTTCTTGTATGGAGGCTCAGAACTCTAAGAACCCTTGGGTCAGTAAATAACCCAGGAGCTACCTGACTTTCTATAAACTAGCCTTAGAAGTAACATAGTATCCCTTTGGTGTATTCTATTGCTGTAAACAACACATACTAGCCCAGATTAAAGGGGAGGAACCACTTGTGGAATGAAGACCTCCCAAAGATCTTGTGGCCATGTTTATAAAACCTAATAGCCGTATAGTTATCACGTTTATTTTCCATACCGTGTAACTAATATCCTAACAAGATTAAAAGCTTCTTGAGGGCAGGAGCTGTGTTTCTCTATGGGTTAAGTACAATGCTCGTGAAAATAAAACCAACTCAATGCATTTAAAAAAATCAAATTGAATTAGATAGCCAGGAGGTTTTGTGAAAAGTCCCTGAGCTTTAAAGCCAAAGAGATTTGGATTTAAAAAAATCTGGGCTAAAATTGTGCCCTTTGTCAAATTATCAATAATGGTCTTTCTAGACTCAGTTTTCTTATCAAAAAGACAAAAAAAAAGAAGACAATAATACCTATTTCATGGACTGTTATAAGAATTAGCAAAATGCCCAACACGTAGTTGATGCTAATGGGCATTGTGAGGCAGCCTGGCACTGTGGCAAGCACACGGATGCTCAAGCTGGCAGCGCTGGTTTCAAGTCCACTGCTTACTGTCCTGTAACAATAGACAAGTCCTTCTATTATGTGGAGTCCTAGGAGCCTCATCTGTAAAATGGGTATAATGGTAAATACCTTTTAGGGTTATTGTGAGGATGAGAAATTCATCAGCTAAAGCTTTTAGCTCAGTCCCTGACACTTGGTAGAGGCTTAATACATAGTACATATAAATTGGGTAGCTTCAGCTAACAATTGTAGTTCTCTTGTTTGTATATTGAATCATCCACGAATTTATGCACTGAACAATTATATATTTAATTACACAATAGCCTCGTTTTCCAAGTCCCTGCATTCTAGGATCTTTTGATGTCTAGATCTGGGAGGATGCCCTCATGGGATAGAGAGATGGTTCTCTTTTGGTAAGGAGCCAGCTAGGGACAGTGCCAGCTAGGAGGAGAAGGGGGTGACAGAGGATGAGATGGTTGGATGGCATCACTGACGCGATGGACATGACTTTAAGTAGGCTCCAGGAGTTGGTGATGGACAGGGAAGCCTGGTTTACTGCAGTCCATGGGGTCGCAAAGAGTTGGATACCACTGAGCAACTGAACTGAACTGAACTGAGGGACAGTGCTCTGTTTGAATACTTCTGCAACTGACCTTTTGCTTTTGACCCCAGAGCGCCCCCTGGCTTCCTCCAATGATAACCATTTTTCTGGAACAGCCACATAGTTCTTTTTCCTTTTTGATCTGTACTCTTTCTTACTACTGTGTAGAATAGTAATGTCAGTCACTCAGTCATGTCCGACTCCTGAGACCCCATAGACTGCAGGACCAGGCTCCTCTGTCCATGGAGTTCTCCAGGCAAGAATACTGGAGTGGATGGCCATTCCCTTCTCCAGGGGATCTTCCCAACCCAGGGATCAAACCCAGGTCTCCCGCATTGCAGGCAGATTCTTTACTGTCTGAGCCACCAGGGAAGCCCACTGCTGTGTAACTACGGGCAAACATGCTACCTCTGACCTGCGTCTGTCTTTGTTTCTGCATTTTAAAAAGCATTGCTTTCCTGCCCCAAGATCTGTGGATTCTGCCAGCCCTGTCTGTGTGGTGCCAAGCAAGGACATTAAGCTGAATTTTTCCAGGTAGTTTCTGGGGTCTGAGCTCAGTTAGGAGCTTCTCCTTTTCTTCCCTAAGATCTCCTAAAAGCCTTTTTAAAATAATTCTAGATAATCTGATCAAATAAATTGACCTTGTTCTTAGAAAAATGCACAAACTCACAATATTTTGCAAATGATTTTGAAGCTATTCACAGTCATTTTTCTGGGTGGCAATTTTGTTCTGAATGACCCTATCTGTTTCAACGATTACATGGACTTCTGGGTTTTTGCTGAGTCCTAGTTGAGGTTCATGGACTTCGCAGGTGGCTCAGTGGTAAAGAATCCGCCTGCCAATGCAGAAGACGTGGGTTGGATCCCTGGGTCAGGAAGGTCCCCTGGAGGAGGAAATGGTAAACCATTCCAATATTCTTGGCTGGAGAATCCCATGGACAGAGGAGCCTGGCAGGCTACAGTCCATGGGGTCACAGAGTCAGACACGACTGAGGGACTGAGCAGGCACACACGCATGCTCTTAAGGTTCATAGTGTACCTATGAGACGGTCTTACGTCTTCATGATTTTGTAAGTCCCTCCATCCCCTCTATCAGAGGAGACTTGTTGTGTTGTGGCTGCCGAGGATTCAGCCTTGCTTCCTAGAAGAATATTGTCTTTTACCCCCACTGGGTACAGTCTGGTAGATTTGTAATCAGGGACCTTGCCTTCTCTGAGTCAAGGGATCAGCTCATAACCCAAGTCAGGTCTGTCCTGGAATTGGAATCTGAACCAGAGGGACAAAGAAGTTGGACACAATGTTTTGTCGTATCATCTAAGTACTTGTGCAGGGACCAGACATCCCTGCTTTCCCTTCCCCAGACCTGATTTTAAGACTCCCATTGGCTCCAGAAGACCCTTATGCCTTCGAGTGAATTCCATTCTGCTGAAGATTACAAACTTACAACCAAATAACTCTAACTGAGAAAGCCACAGACAGCAAACTTTGGGGAGAAAGTGGCATAATGAGAAAGATTATGCCTGGCATTTAGAGAAAGGCAGACCCCGGTTTGAATCACAGTATTACGATTCACCAGCTGGGTGCCCTTAGGCAAGTTCACTTTGCTCTTAGGATGTCAGCATCATTGTAAAATAGCGGTAATGAGTCCTGAAATTCAGATTCTCAAACTTGGTTGTGTGTTGGAATCACCTGAGGAGATTTAAAAATTACCGATCCTTAGATTCCATCTCTAGCGATTCTGTTTTAATGATTTTGAGGTGCTTCCCGGATGTTGTGATTTTTGTAAAGTTCCCAGGTATTTCTGATGTGCAGCAGTGTTTGGGAAACTGACCTAAAGAAAAGTTCCCAACTATAGAGAATATTAAATGAGATAAGTTATGTAAAACACTTAGCATTATGTTGCTGTTATTCAGTCGCTAAGTTGTGTCTGACTCTTTGCAACCTCGTGGACTGCAGCATGCCAGTCTTCCCTGTCCTTCACTATCTCCCCGAGTTAGTTATATAGGGATTATATATATATATAATAATAATATATATATATAATATATATATTATATTATAGTTATATAGTTATTATATAGGGATTGATAAAAGTCACTCTCCTTTCCTTTTCCTTCTTAAGGTGAGCTCGAATCACTTGCTTTTGCTTATAGCACAGTTGTCTTTGTTTGGAGTAGTCATAGCAGTGGATGACAACCACGGTGCAATATAACCCTGATTATTTATACCACTTGAGGTGAAGGCCAATCATCAGTGTAGCCAGAATTATAGAATATACAAAAGTGTGATTACTTTCACATACATGGAATAACTAGGGCGAGTTCAACAATGCTTTGTGAGAACATTCTGTGGACTAACTGCTTTAATGGATAGATGAAATTGATTTATAATTACCATGGCAACAGCAGAATGGAATGATGTCTTCCCGAGGGACCTGGATTAAGACCCCAAGAGGGTTCTTTCCCAGGTCTGCCCTGCAACCTGCAGCATGGCCTTGCCTCCAGCAGGTTCACTCTCAAGTTCTCAGTTTCCCCAGATCCTATTATCTAGCCGGTGCAGCTTCAACAGCATGTTTTAAGGAAACGTGTCAATGTGACTGTTATTCAGACAAGGATGAAAAGAATCTGTAGGAAGCAGAGTGAAAGCAGGGCCTTGAAACTCTTAGAGGAGATACTGTCTATGTATCTGTACGCTGTTTCTCCCATGTGCCACCCCCTTAGCTCCTACCCCACAGCCTCTCCCATGTCTTGCCTTGTAGAAACTTACCCAAACCTCTGTCTTTATAAGAGGCTTCTCTGGTGGCTCAGATGGTAGAAGAATCTGTTTGCAATGCAGGAGACCCAGGTTTGATCCCTGGGTCAAGAAGATCCCCTGGAGAAGGGAATGGCTGCTCACTCCAGTATTCTTGCCTGGAGAATTCCACAGACAGAGAAGCCTGGCAGGCTACAACAGTCCACGGGGTCGCAAAGAGTCGGACATGACTGAGCGACTAACACTTTCACTATCTTCGTAAAGTCTTTTCTGCAAAGAGGATGCAAAGGGAAAACTTCCATCTACCCAGGGCTTTTCTACCTCGGTACTGTTGACATTTTGAGTGGGATATCTTGTCATTGTGGGCTGTCCTGTTCATTTTATAGTGTTTAGTATCATCCCTGAGCTCTACCGGCTGGACTACAGAAGCACCTCTCCCTAGTCTGACAACCAAAACGTGTCTCCAGACACTGCCGGATGTCCCCTGGGGGACGGAATCCCCTCTGGTGGAGAACTACTGCTCTCCCCTCTCAATGAGGTATGTTTCAGTTAATAAGGCATCAGTGTGTGTGCACGTGGCCAACCTCCGTAGCACACTTGGGGGTTTTCTGAGATGTCCCTGAGCCTTGTGTTTCATTGTCACAAATGGGGGTTCTGAGTTACAGAGAAGTTAGCAGTAATAATAATAATACCCACGCCTACCGTTTATTGAGAGTTTGTTATGTGTTACATGCATAGCTAGGTGCGTGATGTATTACATTATCTCCCTTAAAATTTGGCATCGACAGAATTTGCAAGCGAATGGCCAGTGGACCAGAACCAGTCATCCAAAGTGTTGTGCTTGGCCCGGGTGATATTGACTCATGTATTGGGGTTCCTTCATGTCCATTTCTGTTTCCTTTTTTTAAGATTGATTTATTTATCGGGCTGCTCGTTGCGGCGGTCTCTCTTGTTGCAGAGCACGGGCTCTAGGTGTGTGGGTCAGTAGTTGTGGTGTGTGGGCTTAGTTGCTCCGTGACATGTGGGGTTTTCCTGGACCAGGGATTGAACCCATGTCCCCTGCATTGGCAGGCTAATTCTTTTCCCCTGAGCCCCACCAATTGACACTAGAGAAGCCCTAGTGTCAATTGCTTATCAACATTTCAAGATTGAGTGAATTCATAGAAAAATCTATCTCTGCCTTCTTTCTTAAAAAAAAAAAATTGGAAATGTTGGTATCGGGGGGTCAGCTTGCCTCCAGGGCAGTGGTTGACTAGCGTTTAGATGGGGCGTGTCTGGATCTCCCCAGAGTCTCACCGCTCCCGATTGTGACCCCAGTGCTGAGATGGTGTGTCAGCTGTCATTTGGCATCATGTTACTCTTCTTTTGCTCAGCCCAACTCCCCTCATTGACGTCATCTGCCAGGCTTCTCTAGGCTGTCATATCTGTGGCTCCTTCCTTACACTCCACAGAGTTGGCATATATTACTGTTTTCATTTTAAAGATGGGAAAGCTGAGGCTCACCCAAAGGAAAGCTCTTGTCCAAATTCATACAACAGATAAGCAGCAAAGCTGGGAGTGGAACCTAAGCCTTCCTACCTCGCCCGCATCGCCCTGCCTGGCATCACAAAGTAGCCACCGGCAGAGTCTCCCTGCATCCTGGGACACGCCGGCCGGATCATCTGCATCTCAGGGTTTCCTTGGAGGACCACATCTCCGCGTCCTTTTGCTCACCAGGAAACCCACATGTCCCTGAGATGGAAGAGTGTCCTCTGAGTGTAGCTCCTGAGCTGCGTCGTTCCTGTGTCTCTGCCACTCTGGTCCGTGTCCAAAAGCTGCTTGCACGCTCCCACGTAGTGTGGGGCCAGCAGCTGTGTGTGCTGCTGCCTGAGACAAGGCCGCTTGCCTGCGGGGAGGATGTGATTGCTTTAGGAAATTAAGTGTGAGTGATTAATTAGGAAATGTACTGAGGACTAAGGAAAGAAATAGAAAAAAAGGGAAAAAATGGAACCCTAAATAGAGAAAGCGTCTGGCCACATGGCTAAGGATACTGAATTCAGTGGAATTGAAAGTATATGATCCTGTTTTTTTTTCCCCCTGCTGTTACTTTGATATATAAGGATGCTGGAAAAAATCATGAAATCAGCTGATCCAACCTCTCCTTTCACCAAATGAAAGCTCAGAGAGACTACCAGGAGAAGCTGGCAGCTTAACAAGAACAGCAGGGCTTGGGACTCAGAAGAAAGACCTGAGTTTGAATTGTTGATACATTCTTGCAGGATGTGTAATCTCAGCAAGTGTCTGAGTCTTGGTTTTCTCATTGTGAAATCAAGGTGGCATTGCCTGTTGCCAGGGGTTGTAGAAAGGGATTAGCGAACAAAAGCAGGCACAATGACTGCTAATAAGTAATGAGTGCCAGGCACCATTCTAGCGCGTGACTTGTGTTTTCTTACTTTTTACAACAGTCCTATGGAGCCCGTACTATCATGAGCTCATTTTGTAGGTGAAGAACAAAGGCACTGAGAGGATACATTATTTAATCTATGTCCCAAAGCTAGTATGTGGTACAGCCAAGTTTCCCATGCAGCCTGAGCCAAGAGTCCACGTACTCAATCACTAAGCACTCTGTCTTATGCATCTGATGTAATGTGTAGATAACATTATATACTCAGTGAATAAAATAGGACATTTATGTATGATATGATTAATATACAAATTATATATAATATAATAAGTATATATAATATAATAATTATATATATATAATGGAATGCAAGGAGCTGAAACCACTCAGTCCTAAAGGAAATCAATCCTAAATATTTATTGGAAGGACTCATGCTGAAGCAAAAGCTCCAATACTTTGGCCACCTGATGCCAAGAGCCACTGATTAGAAAAGACCCTGATGCTGGGAAAGATTGAAGGCAGGAGGAGAAGGGGGCAACAGAGGATGAGATGGTTGGATGGCATCACAGACTCAATGGACATGAGTTTGAGCAAGCTCTGGGTGATGGTGAAAGACAGGGAAGCCTGGCATGCTGCAGTCCATGGGGTTGCAAAGAATTGGACACAACTGAGCAATGGCAGCCCACTCCAGTACTCTTGCCTAGAAAATCCCGTGGACGGAGGAGCCTGGTAGGCTGCAGTCCATGGGGTCACTGAGAGTCAGTTACGACTGAGCAACTTCACTTTCACTTTTCACTTTCATGCATTAGAGAAGGCAATGGCACCCCACTCCAGTACTCTTGCCTAGAAAATCCCATGGACGGAGGAGCCTGGTAGGCTGCAGTCCATGGGGTCACTGAGAGTCAGTTACGACTGAGCAACTTCACTTTCACTTTTCACTTTCATGCATTAGAGAAGGAAATGGCAACTCACTCCAGTGTTCTTGCCTGGAGAATCCCAGAGACGGGGGAGCCTGCTGGGCTGCCGTCTCTGGGGTCGCACAGAGTCGGACACGACTGAAGCGACTTAGCAGCAGCAGAGCTACTGAACAACAAGAACATAAATATATTCTATTAGGTCAAACCCTATGGAGTTGTTATTTTTGTTCTAGGGAAGGTTGAATAGTAGTAATTTTATAGCTGCTGCTGCTAAGTCACCTCAGTCGTGTCCGACTCTGTGCGACCCCATAGATGGCAGCCCAGCAGGCTCCGCCGTCCCTGGGATTCTCCAGGCAAGAACACTGGAGTGGGCTGCCATTTCCTTCTCCAATGCAGGAAAGTGAAAAGTGAAAGTGAAGTCGCTCCAGTCGTGTCCGACTCTTTGCGACCCCATAGATGGCAGCCCACCAGGCTCCTCCGTCCGTGGGATTTTCCAGGCAAGAGGACTGGAGTGGGGTGCCATTGCCTTCTCCGAATTTTATAGAATTCATCCTAATATATGCTACACCAGTCACAGAAATTTCCCCTTCTCTCACCTTCCTCAGGAAGTTCCTATCTGTGGACCTCACTTTCCTCCTCACAGAGGGTGCTGCTGTACCCAGTATCAGTCACACACATGTATGGAAAGCATCCAGCCCAGTGCTTAGTAAGTCGTATCCACTGTTGTTACCTGGTGATGGGCATGGCTCCCCACGCTCCACCCCACCCCCAAGGGACTTGGCTTTTGACTTGAGAGTCTTCATATACAATAAAACTTTTAGGGTACATACAGGTGAGGTATTGGAGCCAGGAGCTATATTTTATTCCACAGGACTTTGATATTTTTGGTATGCTTCAGTGTAATACAAAGCCTCCTGTCAAGCCAGGCTGAGTGCTGTGGCCTTTCAGACATGTGAGAGTTACAGGCTTGTCAGCATGAAGACCACGCTGCCCGGCCTTGGAGCTCCTTTATTCTGGGTTTGCTCTTGGGTCCTCATGGAACAGCCCCCTTGCTGTTCTTACTGAATTTTCGGCTTGCCTGTCAACCTTGTCTTTGGAAACTCTACCCAACTCCAGTCCTAACTATGGGTTTTAATACAAGGAGTGTTCTTTCTGACCTCTTGAGCTGTGGGCTCTAGGTCTTTGCAGGAGAGCTGAGTTCATGACCCTGCTCTCTCTCAAAGCCCCTTGCCAAAAGGAGCTCAGAGGAGCTGGTGGCCCCAGCAGAGAAGACACAGGCGGAACCCCTCGTCTGCCATCCTGGCAGTGCTTCTGGGTGGGCACTGGTTGTTCTTCCAGGTTGGATCCCTGAGTTGGGAAGATCCCCTGGAAGAGGGAATGGCAACCCACTCTAGTAGTCTTGCCTGGCGAATTCCATGGACAGAGGAGCCTGACGCTATAGAGTTGGACATGACTGAGCAACTAACACTTTCACTTTTCACTCAGCCTGGAGAATCATTAGGAGACTAAGTTGGCCCTCATCCTGGAGGAAGCCCTTCTGTCTCCCCAGGGATCTTGGGGATCAGAGGAAGTACCTGAAGGAGGTGGGGTTTTGGGGGTCTGTGCACTGATACTGGAGCTTCATAGTAACAACAAAAGCTAACCTTTATTGAGACCTCAGGTGTGTCAGGCGCTGTGCAGAGTGTTTCTTTTCTTTTTTTTAAAATTAATTAGTTTATTTTAATTGGAGGCTAATTACTTTACGATATTGTGGTGGTGTTGGCCATACATTGACATGAGTCAGCCACGGGTGTACATGAGTCCCCCTCGTCCTGAAACACTCCCCACCTCCCTCCCCACCCCATCCCTCTGGGTTGTCCCAGTGCACTAGCTTTGAGTCCCCTGTTTCATACGTTGATTTCTTATTCACTTAATCCTCACAAGACTAGGATTAGGTCCGAACTGAGGCACAGAGGATAAATAGTTTGCCATGTTAATGTGTGTTAGTGGTAGAGCCGTAATTCAGGCCAGTCAGTTTGACTCACAGTTTTGACTTCTTAGCCACCCTTCTCTACAGCCTATAGACTTCTTACTTTTGAGTTTCCACTTAGTAGGCTTCCCCGATTCTAAAGCAGCATGTTTTACTGATTCCTAGATGTGAAAAAAATTTCAGAAAGATGGTTCAGGTGGTCCCTGAATTAAAGCCCTGGGATACTGGTGTTCTCAGTTGCTGCCTGAATCTTCTTTGTGAAGCTGTACTTCTTTGTGCCAGTTCCAGATTCCGTCAGTGGGAGAGTTGTACTGGACATCAGGTCCGAGGGAGTAAGACGGTGCTATTACCAGGAGAGACATTCATTCATTCATTCATTCAACACAACTGCTCTGAGTGTACCCATGTGCTCCTGTGATGCCCTGCTGAACAAACCACTTCTTGTCTCACCAGTTTTCTCTTCCCAAAAGGTAACCTACTATAATGGCTATAGTCAAAACAATTAAACAAAAACCAAGAACTCAGAAAATAACAAGTACCAGTGAGGATGTGAAGAAATGAGAATATGATGCAAAATGATACACTTTCTGTGTAAAGCAATATGGCAGTTCCTCAGAAAGTGAAACAAAGATTTGCCATATGATCTAGCCTAGTTTTGAGCAGTTTACACAAAAGAGGGCTTCCCTGGTGACTCAGCAGTAAAGAATCCGCTTGCAATGCAGGAGACCCCGGTTTGATTCCTGGGTCAAGAAGACTCCCCTGGAGAAGGGGTAGGCTGTCCATTCCAGTGTTCTTCTCCAGTGGCTCAGTGGTGAAGAATCCACCTGCGGTGCAGAAGCTGCAGATGTGGGTTTGATCCCTGTGTCGGGAAGATCCCCTGAAGGAGGGCATGGCAGCCCACTCCAGTATTCTTGCCTGGAGAATCCCATGGACAGAGCAGCCTGGTAAGCTACAGTCCAGGGGGTCACACAGAGTCAGACAAGACTGAAGACTTAGCATGCGTGCATGCATACTCAAAAGAAATGAAAGCAGGGACTGAAACAGGTTCTTGTATGTCAGTATTGCAGCATTATTCACAGTATCCAAAAGGTGGAAATAACTTGTGTTTATCAACAGATGAGATACATACATACAATGAAAAGTTATTCAGCCTTAAAAAGGAATGGAGTTCTGATACATGCTATGACCAGGATGAACCTTGAAAACATTATGTTAAGCAAAATAAGTCAGACACAAAAAGACAAATATCACGTGATTCCACTTATATGAAATGTCCAGAATAGGCAAATTCATAAACAGCAAGTAGATTGAGGTTATCAGAGGCTGATGGGAGTGGAGAATAGAAATTAGTGCTAAATGTGTACAGAGTGTCTGTTTGGGTTGATGAAAAATTTTTGGAAATAGTGGTGATAAGATGGTTGTGTGGCATTGTAAATGTACTTATGCTACTGAATGGTTAAAATGGGAAGTTTTATATATACTTTACTGCAGTGTAATGAAAATGGTCTTATCACAAGAGAAAGAAAAAATCTGCTTTGTAAAGGAACGACATCTTACAGAAATCCCTTTCTTATTCCCCTCAGCACCCAGGCCTTATGCCTAGCACAGAGCCTGGCACATAGTAGATGCGTATTTCTTTCTTTTTTTTTTCTTTTCTGAACCAAACTGGAAACAGACTAATTCCATTTGTAGTCGGAAATGGCAGTGAGGCTGCTGAGTGTATATTTTACTGCCATGGCAACTGTGGAACACTGAGATGATGCATGTGAAAATGCAGTGATATTTTTGGCAGGTGAGGTCAGCTGAAGGTAACATGGCCCGTGGCAGGTAAACATAAGGTTTGAGGGAGCGTGAATTATTAGTAATTGTTATAAAAACTCAGAATCCTCACCAGCCTATGCCCTGTTTGTTCTGGTTGAGAGCGTCCAGGCAGCTCTTTGGACCAGTTGAACCACAAAGGGTGAGAGGATGAAGTTGGTATTGAACTCGAGGAATCTTGGCTAGAAGCTCTCACGGGAAGACAAGAGGCCATCCACTCTCCGCTCCAATCATTCATGACACAGTTCGAATCCTCAGGAAGGGTGTTTGTGAGTCTAAGGATCTCCTTGACCATTAGCAGAGTCACAGCTGGTATCTGGGAGAAAGAAGAAAGAAGATCACAATTTGGCATTTAAGGAAATAGACCTGGGAGCAGATAAAAGAGATTCGTCTTGCTGTGTTGTTTCATGGGCCAAAATGCTTCTTTTAAAAGAAAATGATTTCTGAAAGCCGACATGAACTGTGCATTGCATTCAGTTGTTCTCCCTCTGTTTTCAGGCTTAGGTAACCCTTTTGGGATGGGGAAGGAAAGTCTCCTGCCCCCGCCTCCCCTCTGACCCCTCTCCCCCCACCAATACACAAGTAGACACACAGACATGCAATATACCCGCTTAATCATTAGCAAGTGAGGAGCAGTCTGGGAATCCACGAGCCCGATCTCCTGCAGAGTCCACAGTGTGGCGAGCCTGTCTCCAGCCCGCCTGTGACTTCCCTTTTCCAGGCTCAGAGTTCTCAGCCCCATCCCCTCTGATGTGTAGTGTGACACAGGGGTGCCATGAAGGAGCCTGGCGCACTGCCACGGCCACTGGCGGAATCCCATTGGGAAGAGTCTTCCCCCATAGACAGCCTCTGGGGGAAATCTGGGGGTTATTATTTCTCGGTAATATGATGACCAGGCGGTTGGCATCAGGGCTAAATTTGAACCCAGGCTTTGACACTTGATAGTCGTTTCACTTTGGTGAGTCACTAAACATCAGTCCCCCGATCTGCAAAATGGGCAGAGTGATTGATACCTCTGCCCCAGGGTTCACGTTTTGGGCACCTATATATGAGAAACATTTGCACACAGCCTGTAGGTAGGCAGCTGCCCACTCCATGGCAGCTGTTGCTTTGATGAAGAAACCAACAGCCACTTTGCGTAACTGGGATCTGGTGCTGGAGTGTACCCATGCTGGTCTGCTTGACAAATCCCTGACAGCCTTAGTTTCTCAGGGGTCACGACAGCACCCAGCTCCGTGCCGTGATACAAAGAGCTAATGTGTAGAGATCAGTTGCTGTATTTATGCACCAAGCTGCTTTACATACATGATCATGTTCAAGTCTCATCCCAACTCTGTGATGCTGATATTATACCCATTTTTAGAAGAGAAAACTGAGACGTGTGTGCATGTGTGTGCTCAGTCGTGTCCTTCAGACTCCTCTGCCATGGGAATCTCCAGGCAAGAATATTGGGGTGGGTTGCCATTTTCTCCTCCAGGGAATCTTCCTGACCCAGGAATCGAACCTGGGTCTCTTTTGCCTCCTTCATCAGCAGGTGGATTCTTTACCATTGTGCCACACATATGCAGACTGAGGCTTGTGTGTGTGCTCAGTCCTGTCTGACTCTTTGCATTCCCCATGGACTGTAGCCAGCCAGGCTCCTCTGTCCATGGAGTTTTCCAGGTAAGAATACTGAAGTGAGTTGCCACTTCCTTCTCCAGGGGATCTTCCCCACCCAGGGATCAAACCCATGTCTCTTGCGTCTCCTTGGCAGGTGGATTCTTTACCACTGCACCACCTGGGAAGCCCAAATTGAGGCTTACTGAGGTTAAATGACATACCGAGGGCTACTCACCTAGTAAGCACTGGATCCCAGACATCTGATGCCAGAGCTCACGCGCATAACCAATGTTCGGGCTGTTGTAACACATCCCTTCCTTGGGGTCATGTTGGAGGCTGAGCCACGAGATGCCTGTCTCAAGATCTACCATGTGTTCTGACCACTCAGTCTCAGAAGCTGTTGTCCTGTCTTGGACATCTCCCCGTTTGCCCAATGAATGGAGTCCCCATTCTTTGTTGCTTTTCTAAGTTTGCCAAGCTCATTCTCCATCAGTCATTCTTTAATTAGTTCATCCTTTCATTTGTTCCATCAACATTCATTTTGCTGACCAGCTCCTTTGTATCATGACTACTAGGGCTGGAGATCATTTATTGAGTATTTATTAGGCCCCAGGCACATCCTGGTGACATTTACACACTGTCCAGAGTCCTCTTCATACAACTCTATATGGTAGACCTCATTACCACTTGCTTATTACTGCTTCACAGTTGATGAAGCAGAGGCCCTAAGGAGGTTAAAGCTGTTGCTTAAGGTGTCCAGATTATGCCAGATCCTTCAAGCACTTCACCAATTCTAGACCCAAGAAGATGTCTTTCCTTTTCCAACTCATATAACATTAATTAGTCTTCTAGGTGAATATGCATCAGAATCACCTAGAAGGCTTGTTAAAACACAGATTGATGGGCCTCGCCTCAGAGTTGCTTATTCAGTAGGTTGGGATGAAGCCCAAGAATGTGTATTTCTAACAAATACCCAGGTGAGGCTGATGCTCCCAACTGGGGGACCCCCACTTTGGGAACCACTGCTCTAGGCCAAATCCTTTCAGGACAGGGATTCTGTCTTTGTTTTTCCTCTATAATTATACAGTGCCTGGCACAAAGTCATTTCTTGGTATGTGTTATTTTAAATTGCTCAATCACACATTAATTTTTCCTTTATATACCTTGTTCTGTTTTTCTTTCTAAATGTACAAATTATTAGGCTTTGCCATTTAGGATTTAAACTCACAGGGATCAGGAATTCACCTTATACTTCTTAGCACCTTTTGCAGACCCTTGCATACATGGAGTGTTAGGTAAATATTAGCTGGTTGGTTAGTGATTCAGAGACCAACATTTGTAAGACTCAAACTCCAAGCCAGTTGATCTGGGAGTGTAACTCTTGAAACAATCTCTAGATCCCGAGAGGAGGGACTGGTATGTAGTTGATGCTGAGTAGTGTTTGTTGAATGAATATAGCCAGTTTCTGTTGGCTTTATGGCCAACAGACTGAGGGTCTGCCTGATATCTTGCGCCCAGTTCTAGCATGGAAGCCCAACCTCAAAGCATAGGTTGGTGGATGGAATTTTCCAGGGCTTTCAGTTCACCAGCAGCAATGATTCTCAATCCTGGCTGCACAATGGAACCAGTGGGGGTGCTTTAAGATAATGTGTATGCCTGATACCTATCCCTGGAGATTCTGATTTCATTGTTCTGAAGCGTGGCCTGGGTGGCAAGACTTGTAATGCTCCCCGTGATTCTAATGTGCAGCCTGAGCTGTTGGCTGCACGCTTTTCTGTGGGGCCATTCAGAGCACGGTGCACCCACGTCACCTGCACGCTTATGGGCTCACACCTGTGCGGTGAAGGGCAGGGCTAGGCAGGCCCTATTGAGTGGTACAGGATGTGCATCTCCGACTCTAGGAGGAGGGTGCCAGGATTGGAAACCAAGCCTTGGGTCAAAGCTTGGCCGAGCCAGGGGCACTTGAGAGCCCTGAGCAGCATGCCTGCCTCCCTTTCCCCGGGCCACCTTCGGCCGACTGCTGGTCGCCATGTTCCGAGGCTGAGGGGCTCGGTCTCAAGGCTGAAAGCGGGTGGTGTGGCGGTCGCAAGGCCCTTTTGTTCCCCTCGGTTCAGAAGGGGCTGTCCTCCCAGGGGCCTAGGTGTGTGGCTTAGCATCTGGCATCGTGCGCCTCAGCGCTGAGTGTATTCTTGGGTTTCCTGACTGAGGTGTGCATAGCTACCTGAGCCCTAGGCGCTGGCTGAGAACGATGGGAACGGTCATGCCTGAGCCCCCACCCCAGCAGGTCGCTTGACTCACACACCTATGATGTGATCAGCCATGACAGGGAGGGAGAGGGGAAAGGGCTGGTGCTTACTGGTGTGCACTCAGCCTGGGCCCCCGGGGACCAGGGGATTCAGAAATGCCAGCTGTTCTCAATTTCACTGGAGCCAAGGTTTGGCTCACCTACAGTCATTTGCGTCGATTTGTCCCTGTGTGCTTCAGGAGACCAGCAGGATCCTGTCTCCCGGAGAGATGGTTGGGAGAGTAATTCTTATTCCCTTTCTTTTTCTCTTCTCGTGTGGCCTCAGCAGCTGTGTGTTGGAGACGCCATCACGTCACTACAGCCAGTTCACCCACTGTTGTTTGAGAGGTAGCGCTGAGTAATACACTGTGCTGGACACCAGAGCCAGGCCAGCGGCGTTGGACTTGGGAGTTTTTACATCAGGGAGCAAAGCGTTTAGTCATTCTGGAGTCTGGAATCAAATCCAGTGTACTCCTTGGGCCAGGGAGGTCATAGAAATAGGTGAGTTGGGCTGCCTGTAAAGCCATAGGGAATGAAGGGGGCTGACAGGGGCCATGAGTGAACTGGGGGACTCATACCCAGCCAAAAGGCGCTTTTTAAAAACTCTTTGCCAAGCAAACAGAACAGGGTCTGTGCAATGGGACTCTGGTGGGCAGCCAGTGTCACAGCCTCTTTCCGCCACTGGAGGTGGTGAGCACTTAGCTGAGGGGCCACGGGCTGTGTGAGGGGTCTGGAAACCCAGAGCCCAGGACAGACTCATGGTTCTGGAGAGGTCCTCTTGTGGAGCCAGCTTCATCTGCAGCGTCTGGGAGAACCTGCAGAGTACAGCTCGCCAAACTGGGACTTGACGCGGACCGGCAGGTTAGCTTGGAGGTGTCTGACGAGGCTGTCGGTGGGACCGGGGAAGCAGCACTGTGACTCTGCCCTCCGGGTATGACTGGAAGGCACCTCTGTCCCTTTAGGAACAGCAGGGGCAGGGGACAGAATCCGGGTCCCGACCGCTCTCGTCTCTGCTTCCTCCATCTTGGGTAATGTTGACCTGGCAGCTTGGTGGGCTTCTGTCCTGCCCCCACCCGGTCTCCTTGGGGTCTCCCTCTGCCCTCACCTGCCCACTTTCACCAGCACTGTGCTCCTTTGTACACACCGCTAGACTGGGATCCAGATCCACTGGGGCAGGTGGGGGTGGCCCTGAAGGCTTCGCCTGTGCTCTCAGCTTCCCCAGCTGTGCCCCCTGTGCCACTGAATCTGACAGGTGTCTAGAGTGAGAGGTCTGTATCGGGCTCAGGGGTCTTTCCTGCAAGAGATGACGAAGAAACACACAGACCTGAGCTCATGGTTTTAGAGTGGCAGATCCCTTTCTCTGGGATCCGAAGGCCTATGTGGCTTCCAAGGCTTCATTTCTTCTCATGGAGTGCTGTTTTTAGCATCCTTATACAGTTTTATAGGACTCTTTCATTGTTGTTTTTCTTTGTCCATTTATGTGCCCGTGTTTTCCATGCAGAGTACATTGTAGTCAGCGGTTCTTGAGAAGTCTCTTGCCTCCTTCCTAAAACAACTTACCCCCTTGCAGTGCCTCCATGGCCCCAAGCCACGTCAGGGAACAAACCACAGACTGAAATTGCAGCCGTTCAGGAGAGAGGAGTCTTTAATTTGGGCCTAAAATAGCCCACAGCCTGAGAGTTTGAGGGACTGGGAGCAAGGTGTAGTTGCAGGAATGGGTGTGGGGGACCCGCCCCAGGATGACGGAGCAGGGGCTGTGGGCTGGGAGAGAGACGGACCAGAGGTTGAGGGTCCGGGCTGGAGGCCCCACTGCTTATTTAACTTCACCTTCTTGGGTCTCTTTCAAAATGGAAGAGTGAATGACGTGCCAGCCTGCCCACTCCATCTGGAATGGAGTATCTGCTCCCCTTCTTTCCTCAAAGCTCTGTTTTGGCATCGTTGTAATATTGACTATAATCAGGGCAATCCTGTTACTGAACTCTTGGGTCATTGTATGTCTCAGGGGGTGCGTTTCTCACTGTTTAGAACAGTGCCCCCTGTTGTGTGAGTCACAGAACTGGTCATAATAAGAGCAAAGAGATGTTGACTGCTTCTGGGCTAGACATTGTTCTGTCCTCTTGATGTGAATAAACTTGCTTAATTCCCAACCCAACCCAAGAAGGAGGACACAGATTATCCCCATTTTACAGACAGGAAAGTGGAGGCACAGACGGCTGAAGTAAATTCCCCAGTTATGCCACTAGGTCAGTGTGCCAAGTACAGAGTAAGCGTCAGTATGACCCCAGTGCCCACACTTAACCCTGATGCGTTACCTTCCATGTCAGTGTTGTGTGGTTTTCATTCTTCTTGTTGTTGTGATTACTGTCCGTCTTAGGTCAGGTTGCTGTAACAAAATACCTGGCTGGGTGGTTTAAACAACATTTATTTCTCGTAGTTGTGGAGGCTAGAAATCCAAGACTCTGGTGACAGCGTGGTTGAATTACGCCGAGGGCTCTCTTCCTGGCCTGCAGCGGCCACCTTCTCTCTGTGTCCTCCCACGGTGGACAGCATGCCCTGCTGTCTCTTTGTCTTCTTCTAAGGGCACATGTCCCATCGTGGGGGCTCCACCCGTGTGACCTCTTCTAAGCCAAGCTGCCCTCCAAATGCCCTGCCTCCAAGTACCATCACGTGGGGGTTGGGCTTCAGCATATGAATTTTTTTGAGGGGCGCAAACATTCTGTCTTAACATTCCATTTCCTTGTTTTCAACCCTTTCTTTGTTGTTGTTGTTTAGTTGCTAAGTTGTGTCTGATTCTTTGCGACCCCAGGGACTATGCCCACCAGGCTCCTCTGTCCATGGGATTTCCCTGGCAAGAATACTGGAGTGGGTTGCCATTTCCTTCTCCAGGGGATCTTCCCAACCCGGGGACTGACCCGTATCTTCTGCTTAACAGGTGATTCTTCACCACTGCTCTACCAGGGAAGCCCTTTTCTGCAGAGGACCACATAGTAACCATCTAGGTTCTGGGAACGATATAGTCCTGTTTGCAACTACTCAACTGCCCTTATGGCGTGGGAGCTGCCATGACCATCTATAAATAGATGAGCATGGCTGTGTTCCAAGAAAACTGTATTTATGGGTTCTGAAATTTGAATTTCATATATATTTTTATGTGTCGTGAAATATTACTCTTCTTTTGAATTTTTTCAGCTATTTAAAAATGCAAAAGCCATTCTTAGCTCATGGGCCATAACAAAAATAAGTTGAGGGCTCACTTTGGCCTGTGGGACGTATGTCCTAGAGGGCAGGGCTGTGGGGAGTTACAGATTGACTTTTAATCTGTGCCTCCCCAGGGTCACTCTCAGTCCTAACTCTGTCTCCATCCATGAATGCTAATTGAATGACTCCAAGGTAAGCTCTCCCAGGTACGATGGATGACTCAGGGATACTGCTGGTTTTCAGAGCATGAGTAAAAAGTTTCCCTTTCTGAAAGCACGGGATGGAAATGCAGTCATTGTCACAAGGGCTCCCTTCCCGAATGTTTGTAGGAGAGTGAAGAGAGAAGTTTTTTTTTCTACATTAAGTGGAGGGATTTATTCTTCGCAAATAGACCTACAGAACGTGATTTGTAATAGGAAACAGATTTCCCCCGAAGATAAATGGAATGTCCCCACCTCCCTAACAGAGAAGAGAATTGTTTCCTCTTTACAAAGGAAACAAATTGGATTCTCAAAGGAATAATCAGAGAAGTTTTAAAAATTGTCATAATAAGCAAGATATGGTTTCATGAATGATGAAAGGGAGGTTTGCCTTCCTTGGGTCTGGATGTGCAGGGCCCTTTTCTCTCCCTCCTTGGCACTTTATCAGCACCAGATGGGGGAGAGTGGCTCCTGCCCGAAAAAGATTGGGGGGCCCACCCTGGACCCAGTGACTCACTATAAAGACATCCTCTTCCTCCAGCTCCTCTTCCATGCGCATCTAAAGTAGGTCCCCGCTCCCCAGCCCAGCTTCCGTCAGCGGCAGTTCATTCTGGCCTGTGGGAGAGAGGATTATGGATGGGAGACTTCCCTGAGCAAAGGCGTGGTGCTAGGAATGTGCCTGGTGGGTAGAGGGGGAGCACCATGGGTGGACTGGCTATTTGGGCTACAATCCCAGGCAGCCAGCGATAAGGCTGAGGCCTCTCATCTTGGTGGAGGTGGAGAACCTTGATGGATTGAGGGACGTGTACCACATGTCTGGATGAAAAATCAGCTGTGTGTTTGGCCAAATACTGCTGGGTATGGGCACTGAGAGTTGGTATATACATAAAATTGGGCTTCCCAGGTGGTGCTGGTGGTAAAGAACTTGCCTGCCAAAGCAGGCAGCAAAGATGTAAGAGATGCAGGTTCGAAGCCTGGGTCAGGAAGATCCCCTGGAGGAGGAAATGGCAACCCATTCCAGTATTCTTGGCTGGAGACTCCCCTGGACAAAAGAGCCTGGTGGGCTATAGTTCATAGGGTCGCAAAGAGTCGGACATGACTGAAGTGACTTAGCACAGAATTAGCTGGGAGAGGGAGAGATTGCAGTCATTTGATTGAAAAACCTTAACTCCCTAGTTCTTTGCTGGATTCTGGAGATGTGGATGGGACTACCACCCAGCCTTTGCCTTCTTGTTGCTTGTAGTAAAGTAGACAGATTTAGTTCCTCCAGTTTTTCACGAGATGCAGAAACAAAGAGTGTGGAGCCCCAGTAATCCAACTCTATCCTCCAGTTTTCTTGTCCTGTAGGTAGTACTTGTGTGTGTGTGTGCTCAGTTGCTCAGCCCTGTCCGACTCTTTGCAACTCCCTGCACTGTAGCCTGCCAGCCTCCTCTGTCCATGGAATTCTCCAGGCAAAAATACTGGAACGGGTTGCATTTCCTTCTTCAGGGGATCTTCCCTACTCAGGGAAGATGTGGATTGAACCCACGTCTCCTGCATTGGTAGGCAGATTCTTTACCACCGCACCACCTGGAGATCCAGTAGGTAATATTTAGGAGATGTTAATGGGGGCAAGTTACTCAGCCTCTCAGGACCTCAGCTTCCTGTGAAATGAGGATAATGAAAGTGTCTACCTCGTAGGACTGCTGTGAGGACTTAGAGGAATGAACAGTGCCTGATACATCATGAGAACTCAATAAATGACGGAACTGTATTCATTATTATTGTTATTATTTCCCAGCACTATCTATTTCCTACATTTGTACAACTTTTTAATTTATAAAGCCCTTTCTCTTACAATGGGCTTCCCCAGTGGCTCAGTGGTAAAGAATCCGTCTGTCAATTCAGGAGATGTGGGTTTGATCCCTGGGTCAGGAAGATACCCTGGAGCAGGGGAATGGCAACCCACTCCAGTATTCTTGCCTGGAGAATCTCATGGACAGAGGAGACTGGTGGGCTTCCGTCCATAGGGTTGCAAAAAGAGTTGGATGACTGAGGGACTAAAACAAACATGTCTCTCTTACAATACATCATTTAATCATCTTGGAAGCCCCTGAGGTTGATCAAGTGCTATTAACCCATTTTGCAGATGAGAAGACTATCTTGCCCAAACTGCACAATTAATCATTATGGAACCAGGTTATGAGCCCCAAAGCTGCAGCTCCGGGTCTGGTTGTTGTCAATGACTATTCTGTCTTCACACAGGGGCGGTGTCAGCCCTGTGGGTGGTGCCCAGATGTGGAGCCAGTGTTCTCTGCTCTTAAGGAACTGAGAGTCTAGTTGAAATTTGAAGAGACTTGTCTAGAAAATGGGGAGTCCACAGACAAGTGGAAATCACTTGTCTCCAGCAAGAGAGGGCAGGCCAGAAATCCACAAGCTAGGCATCTTATAAGGTCTTACATGGCACCGTCAGGTGACGCCCAGAATTTTCTTGTGCTGACCCTGCAAAGGCCTGTCTCTGATTTCCTGTGTGTCACTCAGCAGATTCCCTCCATGTGTGAAGTGAGCAATGGAGCCAGCTCTCTGGTGGATGGCGTTAGCTCCAGGTTGCATCACAGTCCCTCCCACCCCTCCTTCGCAACAGACCTTAACATTATTCTATGATTACTTTGCATCATCCTTCCCAAATGTGCATCAAATTAAAGAGTTATTAGGGCATGCCAGGACATGTTTATGGGGAAGAATTTCCTTTAAAGTCACAGCTCAGCCTGAACTCACTTTATTAGTGTTTATACAAAGTATGTAGTCTGTTCCAGTGCAATCCATGTTTATATTCGTGGAGCAATCATTGCATTCCTTGGGTTGTTCCTTCTTGTCTTCTTAAAGCGATTATTGCACCTCTTTTAAAAGTGAATCATGTGTGTATTCTGTGGCTGATCAGGCTTGGAGAGGTGGATCATTCAGAGAATGACATTTAGCTGCATCTTGCAAATGGCATAGATTCTGAAGTGTACCGTGGCCCCCGTGGATCGGCAGTGGGGCCCCTTCAGAACAGAAACACGTGGGCAGCCAGGCCCCCTTACGAGCACTTCCTTTGTCTTTCACCTCTTTCATGGGTAGTTTTTGGCTCTAGCAAGTATGAGTATTATGTTGATTTGCTCAGGATCGTCCCAACTTTTTTACATGTTTTCTTGATATTATTATTAATGTCATCCCCACTGACTCACAAAAGCATTCAAGTTTGGGTGATAAACTTATGGGGTCATTCTAACTCATGTCTACATTCACTGCTATAAATGAAATATGGACATCCACTTTCAATCTCAAGCCATTGTCAATGAAGGGCAAATGCAGCTCAATCAAAACTGCCGATAAAGAGCTTAAGTTCTGATCATTCAGTCATGCGGCAGAGGTCTATCTGTGCCTTTTATCTGCCAGACATTGTGCTGAACCCTGGGGATTCAGACATAAATAAAATATGACCCTGACTCTCATGGAGTTGGAGTTTATTGTTTTAGCTAAAATGAAGGGATTCATTATGAAAATTCTCTGACAAGATCATTTTAATTTGTCTTCCGCTCTTCAGGACACACAGAATTTATTTATTGTAAATTGATTGCTAACTTCTCAGACACTGACACCTGACTGCCTATATGTAAATATCCATTTGGCACTTGGTATTTATCAGCTTGTAACCATAGAGGAGGGTTTCAGTATTCCTGTCCCTCCATTTATTCATCCATAAAATGGAACTAATAATGATATTGATTTTGTAGGCTGGTTATGAGGATTACAAAAGGCACTGAATATGAATGCTTGGCACGTGCTGAACATCCAATACATGCTGGCTCTTGCATAATAATTACTCATGCTTCAGATATTTATTTAGACTCAACTAGGGGCTGGCTGCAGCTTTTGTACTTCTGTTGCCTGAAACTTAGGCTGCCTTCTTTAAAAAGAAAAAAAAAGAAAAGCATCATTTAAGATAATATGTGTTAATGAAGTTCAAAGCCTGTGAAAATTATCCTGGGGGCTAATTCGGGGTCTGTGAGAGTCTGACCCTGGGGAGATCAACCAGTTTATTTACCCCCTTTTAAAACTTAAAACTCAAGATTCAAAAAACTAAGATCATGGCATCCATTGCTTCATGGCAGATAGATGGGGAAACAATGGAAACAGTGACAGACTTTATTTTCTTGGGTTCCAAAGTCACTGCAGACAGTGACTGCAACCACAAAATTAAAAGGCGCTTGCTCCTTGGAATAAAAGCTATGACAAACCTAGACAGTGTATTAAAAAGCAGAGACATTACTTTGCCAACAAAGGTCTGTATAGTCAAAGCTGTGATTTTTCCAGTAGTCATGTATGGATGTGAGAGTTGGACCATAAAGAAGGCTGAGCACTGAAGAATTGATGGTTTTGAACTGTGGTGTTGGAGAAGACTCTTGAGAGTCCCTTAGACAGCAAAGAGATCAAACCAGTCAATCCTAAAGGAAATCAATGAATACTCATTGGAAGGATGGATGCTGAAGCTCTAATACTTTGGCCACCTGGTGTGAAAAGCCAACTCATTAGAAAAGACTCTGATGCTAGGAAAGATTGAGGGCAGAAGGAGAAGGGGATGACAGAGCATGAGATGGTTAGATGGCGTCATCAACTCAATGGACATGAGTTTGGACAAAATCCAGGAGATAGTGTAGGACAGGGAAGCCTGGTATGCTGCAGTCCATGGGACTGCAAAGAGTTGGACAGGACTGAGTGACTGAACAACAAGAACAAAATTGGAGAAAGTAGCTTTTCCCAGGTCTTACTCAGAGTCAGAAACAGAGCGTGGAGGCAGGTCATAGGTGCTTAGCTTCTAGATGCTCTTCTCCACTCTACCCTGTCACCATCAGCCAGCACAGACAAGGCTGTGCTGCAGGAACAAAACGTCCAGATATATCAGTGGTAAAACAAAAGAAAATGCTATCACTTCTTCATATCTGGGTAGTGGCTGGGTGGCCTGTATTCCAGTCACTTAGGAGCCTAGGCTCCTTCCATCTTGGAACACCAGCATTTTGACATGTGGCTTACACGTGTCAGGAAGACATGAGAAGGGAAGTGAGTGTGATGTTGTGCAGAATGTTTTACATACTTGCCCACAATTGACATCTCTCACTTCCATCCACATTCCTTTAATCAGAAATCAGTCACGTGGTCCCCACATAGTACAGAGGGTGCTGGGAAATTTCATCCTGTGTTTCCCTGGGAAGAAAATGAAATTGTTTCATTAACACATAACACTGTCCCTGACATCCTACATACCCACCATTTTCTGCCACATTTTCCAAGGCTGACCTCAGTCTCTTCTGAGATGTCTGTTTCTCCCAGGGAGTCGCAGAGTCATTTTTTTTCATACGCTTTCCTATACGATGTGGGGAAGGGATTTGAGAACAGATCTTCTGGGAAGAGTTTGAGAATTCTGGGCATGATAAAGTGGGACATAAGTAACCCTTTGGGTTGATAGTCAACTCCTGGAGGTTATTGCTCAGACTGGATCAAGTTGCCTTAAGTCATCACTGGAATAATTCAGGAAGGATTTATTTTTTGAGAGTGAGGTTTGGAGTGTCTGGGTGTGTGTTGTGGATGGAGAGATATGTCTGTGGATGCTTTGTGGAAGGGTGATGTGTCTGGGTGGACTAGGAAAACCAGGGGAAGAGCTATGGATTAGATCAAGTGCCTCTTTGAGGTTAATTAAGCACCAGGTCCCACCCCCCTTCCCTTTCTGCATCTTACTTGCGCTCACATTTTACATGAATAATAATCATCAAATTGATGGTAATAGTTAGTTATTGAGTACTTACTATTTCACCAATCCTATACTAGAATCACTTTATCATCTCATTAAATCCTCACAACATCCTTGGAGCTGGGTACTGTTATACCCATTTTACAGATGAGGCAGCAGAAGCTTAAGAGTGGGTTCAGTAGCTTGCCTGAAATCACGTTGCTCTCTGGTAAGATCTGAGTCCAGACTGATGCCAGGGCCTGCTTTCTTAAGCATTAGCCTGTGGAGCAGGGATCTCAAACTCACGTGCCGGTAGGGACCAGGTAGGTGGCATAGATGAGGGAAGCAGATGAATGGGCCTGAAGAATATCGGAGCACTTGTCCTTGTTCAAAATGGGCAGTTGTCTTTTAGCTCCAGTTTCCAGGGGCCACGAAACCTAGGGTTGTCACATCATCTGAGTTGGGGGAGACAAGCCAGAATTCTAGATCTGTATATGAAATGATCTCCAGTTGGCATTTGAGTGACAAATGTTACAGTCATATTGAGGACCAGACTAAACATGTCTATGGGTCAGTTAGGCCTGTGGGCTACCTGTTTGCAGCTTCTACTCGACTGCCTCCAACAAAGAGCTGGCGACGCCCCAAGTATGCTGGAGGTGAAGCTGGGCAGAGCAAACAGGGGTCGCAGGGAGCCCTCCTGCTGCAGGGAGAGGACAGTGGAGCCCCTATGCTGCCCCCACCTCACCACAGCCCCTCACCACCACTACATCTGCCACCGTATCCTCCACCACATCTGAGCATCCAGGCTGCCCCTCTGTCTGGCCCGCTCTCCTCCCTGCAGGTAGCTGTCTGTACGGCGCTGGCTGAAAACTTCTGCAGGTGTAAAATTATATATGCAAGAGTGTTGCCAAGCCAGACATTTAGCCCAGGGAGGCTTAGTTCCCAAACAACTGAGGTAGCGTGAAGCCAGTTTTCTAAATCAAATTCAGCCATTTCTCTCCTGAATGCGCGTATGTGTTTTTAAACTTGTATGTGGTTATAACTGATGAGAATGTAGTGCAAAAAGTTGGAGAATAATTGAATGATGCCTCCTGTTGTGCAAGACGGGAGAGGTAAGGCAGGAGGTAGAGCTCTGTGATGGGTGTTCTGTGGGGGAACACGGCTGTCTGTGGCCTGGTGGGATGGTAATTTGACAGTTCTGGAACACATGCTGTTTTTTCTCTTCCATTGTTGAAGGATGGATAGCATTAGGTCCTTTAGACTGGGGTAGAAAGCAAAGAAAGAGAGATACTCATTAAGGCAGGGCAGTCTGAGCAACTCCCAAGAAATGCCCCTGGGGTCTTCAAGGGACATTTTCCTTTGGCCAGTTTTCCAGAGTCTCGAACAGCTTTAGCTTTACTGAGAATGTGCCTGCAATGCAGGAGACCCAGGTTCAATTCCTGGTTCAAAAAATCCTCTGGAGAAGAGAATGGCTACCCACTCCAGTATCCTTGCCCGGAGAATTCCATGGACAGAGGAGCCCGGTGGGCTACAGTCCATGGGTTTGCGAAGAGTCAGACACAACTGAAAAACTAACACCAACTGGTCCCTTTAGCTCTGGGGAGAGTCTTATTTCAACTGGATCACTTTTTGCAATTTTTTTTTTTTGAGGGAAGAGACAGTATATTAGTAATACATATTTACTGTGGAAAACATTGACAGTACTAATAAACAAAATGTGAAATGTTTAAAAAACAAAAAAACTCTTCACCCCAGGATCCAAGGAAAACTAGCGTACATTTCTCTGAACGTCTCCCAGAGGCCTCACTTCACTTGAGGTGTCTGGGAAGAAGGGGGTAGGAGGATAGAGTCTGTGGTCTTGGCTCCCACAGAACTTCACACTCCTTTGGGAGAAGAGGCAAACATACAGGAATCAGCCAGCAACACATGAGGTGGAAGGGAATGTGAGGAAAGACCAAAATGAGTTGAGCAGAGGATAAATGATGCAGAAGTCCAGAGCAAGGACAGATCAATATGGGATGGAGAGGCTGGGAGCCCTGCAGAGAGCAGGGATGGGAGGCTTCTCCAAGCCTGCAATGAGGGTGTTTTGGTGTCCTGGAATTGCTGTAACAAAATGCCACAGCCTGGGTGGCTTCACACAACAGAAATATATTCTGTCACGGTTGTGCGGGCTAAAGTCTGAAAGCAAGGGATCAGTAGGGCTGTGCTTGCGCTGCAGTCTGTAGGGAGAATCCTTTGTTGCCGTCATGTCTGTGCAGAGAGGCCCTCCTTGCCTCTTCCCAGCTCTAGTGGTGGCTGGCCCTCCTTGGTGGTCCTTGGCTCGCAGCTGCGTTACTCCAGGCTCTGCCTCTGTCATCACATGTCATCCCTGTGTGTCTCTGTCTCTTCATCCTATAAGGACTCCAGTCATATTGGATGAAGTCCCACCCTCATGGCCTCTTTTAATCTCATCAGTTCAGTTCAGTTCAGTCGCTCAGTCGTGTCCCACTCTTTGGGACCCCATGAACCACAGCACGCCAGGCCTCCCTGTCCATCACCAACTCCCCGAGTCCACCCAAACCCATGTCCATTGAGTCGATGATGCCATCCAGCCATCTCATCCTCTGTTGTCCCCTTCTTCTCCTGCCCTCAATCTTTCCCAGCATCAGGGTCTTTTCCAATGAGTCAGCTGTTCGCATGAGGTGGCCAAAGTATTGGAGTTTCAGCTTCAACATCAGTCCTTCCCATGAACACCCAGGACTGATCTCCTTTAGGATGGACTGGTTGGATCTCCTTGCAGTCCAAGGGACTCTCAAGAGTCTTCTCCAACACCACAGTTCAAAAGAATCAATTCTTCGGCACTCAGCTTTCTTTATAGCCCAACTCTCACATCCATACATGACCACTGGAAAAACCATAGCCTTGACTAGATGGACCTTTGCTGGCATTACTAATGTCTCTGCTTTTTAATATGCTATCTAGGTTGGTCATAACTTTCCTTCCAAGGAGTAAGCGTCTTTTAATTTCATGGCTGCAGTCACCATCTGCAGTGATTTTGGAGCCCAGGAAAATAAAGTCAGACAGTGTTTCCACTGTTTCCCCATCTATTTCCCATGAAGTGATGGGGCCGGATGCCATGATCTTAGTTTTCTGAATGTTGAGCTTTAAGCCAGCTTTTTCACTCTCCTCTTTCACTTTCATCAAGAGGCTCTTTAGTTCTTCTTTAATTTAACTTGATTTAATTCTCTTTAATCTCACTACATCAACCAAAAGCCGATTTCCAAATAAAACCACGTTCACAAGTGCCGGGACATAGGACTTCAACGTATCTCATGGGGACCACAGTTCAACCCGTAACAGAATAATAGGGTTTTGATAAGGAGAGGGCTTCCGAGGCCAGCAAATAACAGGGACGTAGGTGTCGATGGAACACCTAGCGTGATTCCTGATCTGATGGGTGCTCGATCAGTGTCTATGGACTGAAAGAAGTAACAAACTTACAGTTACCAGGTGGACATGGGAGGTAGCTGGAGGGAGAAACTGGGAGATTGGAATTGACACATGCACATCATTATATATATTAATAAAATGGAGAAAGAAATGGCACCCTACTCTGGTATTTCTTGCCTGGGAAATCCGATGGACAGAGGAGCCTGGTGGGCTACATTCCATGGGGTCACTATGGAGTCAGACACGACCTAGCGACTAAACCACTACCACATATATAAAATAGATAACTAACCAAGGACCTATTGTATAGCACAGGGAACTCTTCTAAATACTCCTCATTACAGATGGGGACTTCCCTGTGGTCCAGTGGCTAAGACTCCACACTGCCAATATAGAGGGGCCTGGGTTCGATATCTGGTCAGGGAAGTAGGTCCCACATGCTGCAGCTAAGACTTCCATAGTCAAATAAATAAATTAAAAAAAAAAAAATACTCTGTAATGGCTGATATGGGAAAGGATTTAAAAAAGAGTGGATAAGGGTACATGTGTAACTGATTCACTTCACTGTATAGCAGAAACTGACAGAGCGTTGTAGGTCAACTATACTCCAATAAACATTTTTAAAAAAGAAACAGGACTAAATGAGGTAGGCTGAAAAGAGCAATGAGACCCACCTGGCTGCCATGCTCTTGCATCGGGAAAGAAGCTGGAATTTTGGGGAGACTAATCTGGCTGCAGGGAGCAGGTCTGATATCAGGGAAAGGATGAGGGCTGTTACATCAGGTCATCTCCCTGCCTGACCCCTCTGTGGTTCTGATTGCTGAGGGCCTGAGGTCTGTCCCATGGGTGTTCCACTGTCTAGGTGGCCCCTCCCTCGATATCCCGTGTGGGGCGTCCTGCTCCCGTTACCTGAACCTCCTGTCTGTCACCCAGACTCTTCAGAGCTTTCTGTAGTCACAATGTGTTGGGCTTCTGTCCCTCCTCTTGGAAATCGTGCCGTCATCTGGCTGCTGCTTTTTGTTTTTCTTGGACCAAATCTCTGCCTGTAAGAGAGACCCCTCCTGGTCACCTTAGCTGGTGCTCCTGCTTCCTGCCGCCTCCCCTCTCTCCACCTTACCCTGGCATGATTTCCTGGTTATTTCCCCATAGCCTATGGTTCTGTTGTTTATTTGTGGTTGCCTGTGTTGCACTGTGTTAGTTTTCTAATACTGCACAAATCCACAGCTTTAACAGCTCCCATTTATTACCTAGCATTAGCTGGGGGTCTCTGCTTCAGGGTCTCACAAAGCTGCAATTCAGCTGTTGGTTGGGGTTGTCATCTCATCTGAAGGCTCATCTGGGGACGGACCCACTTCCAGACTCTTGAGGTTGGTGACAGAACTCAGTCCCTTGCATCCTGTTAGACAGGGGTCTCTGAGCTCTTGCTGGTTGCTCTCAGTTCCTCATTGGATGTTGTAGGGGCTGTCTTCTGTCCCTCACCTGGTCGACCTCCATAACGTGCTGCTTGCTTCATCACAGATAGTGAGAGAATGGGTCCCCGAGCAACATAGGCACTACAGCATATGTAAGGTAATCACAGCATTACCTCCGTCCATTTTGCAGCATTGTATTGGTGAGAAGCAAGCCATCAGCTCCTGTCCAAGCTCACCAGGAAGGGATTACACAAAGGTGCTAACACCAAGGGGCACTGACCATGGAGGCTGCCCTAGAAGTTGTCTGCCACACTCTCCAAGAGAATAAAAGTGACAGCAGGGGTCACGGCAGGAACTGAAACAGGAGAGAGGGGAGCAGGGCACAAACTTTTAAAAGAATGGCACAGCCCAAGGACAGGACAGAAACCGTTGTTGCTATTGTTTGGTCCCTAGATCGTGCCTGACTCTTTGTGACTCCATATACCATAGCCCGCCAGGCTCCTCTGTCTGTGGGATTTCCCAGGCAAGAGTGTTGGAGTGGGTTGCCATTTCCTTCTCCAGGGGGATCTTCCCAACCCAGGGATCGGACCCACTTTTCCTGCATTGGCAAGTGGATTCTTTACCACTGAGCCACCAGGGAAGCCCTTGTGACATAAACTGATTAAAACCAAATAGGTCCAAGATGGTAGACAAGCTGGTCAAATTGACATGCACTAGACCTTGAGCCTCAGTATATGCTCATTGTAACACATCAGCCAGCTAAAATGACACACCCACCAGCCCCATGACAGTTCTAAGGCCAACCACTAAAGACCAAAAAGTGGACAATTCCTAGAAGTCCCCTCCCTGTTCCCCAAAATAGCTGGAATAATCCTCTCACTCATTAGCCTATGAAATTACTTAGTCCAGAAAAACTAACCATCCCCTATCTTGGCACTGCTGTCTCTGAAGGGAGTGGTAGAGAATGAGGTGGTTGGATGGCATCACTGAATCAACGGGCATGAGTCTGAGCAAACTCCGAGAGATAGTGAAGGACAGGGAAGCTGGTGTGCTGAAGTCCATGGGGTCGCAGAGTCGCACACGACTTAGTCACTAAACAACAATAATAACAACAATACTCTGTCTATGGATTGTTTCTCTCTAAATAAATTCACTTCTTACCTATCACTTTGTCTCGCACTGAATTCTTTCTGGGATGAGACATCAAGAACCTGGGCTTCATTAAATCCTGAGACCAAGTGTGTGATCCTAGTTGGAAGGCTGTGGGTTTTGGCTGGGTTCTCATCTTGGCCATGTGGGTTCAAGCCCCAGTCCGAGGTGCACAGTTTCAGAATCAGAGAGATCCTGAGAGGAACTTCTTTGTTGTTCAATACTCTCTCCCTCTCCACAAACACAGAGCCAGAGTAGGTGTTTAATAAAGGCATCCTGGAGGAAGAGAGGAAGGAGAAGGAGAGAGACAGAGGGGGGAAGTAAGTAATGAAGAAAGGAGGGAAAAGAAGGAATGTCCCACTTTCCCCTGCAGCATGCCAAAAGTAACAGCTAAACAGATCTGCTTGCAGTTATCCTGAGGCAATGCCTTGGGGTTTTTATATGCTGTTTCTTTTATTGGAATCCTCTTTTCTCCTTCTGACATATTCCCATGCCAACCAAACTGGCCATGACCAAGTCATTCTTGAGGTCTCAATTAAAATGTTACTTTTTCATGGAAACCTCTCTTGACCCTGAAAACCTGATTACTCAGTCCTCCTTCCACTATACTCTCCCATAAGCCTTTACTTATACCTCTGGCACCGTCTGGAGCAGGAGTCTGTACACTACAACCTCTAGGCCAAATCCAGCCTTCACCCTGTTTTTGTAAATAAAGTTTTATTGGAGCACAGCCACATCCATTAGTTTGTGTATTTTACAGCGCTTTCATGCTAGGAAACAAAGCTGAATTGTTGCCATAGAAAATACGGCCGGCAGAATCAAACTGACTTATCATCTCACCTTTTAAAGAAAATGTTTGCTAACCCCTTGGGCTTCCCTGGTGGCTCAGCTAGTAAAGAATCTGCCTGCAATGTGGGAGACCTGGGTCCGATCCCTGGGTTGGGAAGAGCCCCTGGAGAAGGGAATGGCTACCCACTCCACTGTTCTAGCCTGGAGAATTCCATGGATTATGTAATGCATGGAGTTGGAAAGAGTCGGACATGAATGAGTAACTTTCACTTTTCCGTATAGAATGCCTACCACAGCCTGTGATATTTGACCCTTTATTTGTCTCTTCCCCATTAACCCCTAACTGCCTAAGGATGGGGATCATGCCAGCTTAACCATTTCCCAGCATTTAGTCCAGGATCTGAAAGTTAATGGTCAAGATATGTTTGTTGAATGAATGAATGAAGTATCTGTCAGAAACACAAAACTGGTGGAAAAGCTCAAATCTTTTCCAATGAGTCAGCTCTTCACATCAGGAGGCCAAGGTACTGAAGCTTCAGCTTCAGCTTCAGTCCTTCCAATGAATATTCATGACTGATTTCCTTTAGGACTGACTGGTTTGATCTCCTTGTAGTCCAAGGGACACTCAAGAGTCTTCTCCAGAACCACAGTTCGAAAGCATCACAAGCGACTATTTCAGAGGTGTGGCTGCGGGTCAGGGAAGCAAGACTAGAGGTGATGGAGCCTCTCAGAGGAGAGGAACAAAGGCAGCCTGTTCTGGGGCAGGAAGTGGTCGGTCGTGAGGAGGAGCTGTGACCTTTGGTGATGCTAGCTAACCTGGATGACCTCTCAGGGTGCCCACCAGGAGGATGAATGCCCTCCTTCCCTCTGCTCCCTTTCTCCCAGCTCCTGCTCAGCTCAACTCTGAGAGAGATAAGAGCCCAGGGGCCAGCCCTGCAGTGTGGACCATTTAGGTCAGCCTCCCAGTGCAGAGAGAGGTGAATCACAAACTGAGGCCAAAGCTCCCTTGCCAGCTTCTTCTGGCCTGGTTAGACCCTCTTCTTTGCTGGTTGGAAACAGGGGTTCAGGCTAGGTAAGGAACACCTTCATTCTAGCCCCTCCTACCCTGTCCTGAGCAGGAGTCCCCAGATCAGACTGTGGGGTCCTTTTTTTTTTTTTTTTAATTTTTGGCTGCCCTGGGTCTCTGTTATTACACACAGGCTTTCTCTAGTTGCAGCGTGTGGCCTTCTCACTGTGGGGACGTCTCTTGTTGCAGAGCATTGCTCTAGAGCGAGTGGGCCTCGGTAGCTGCAGCTCGCGGGCTCTAGAGCGTGGGCCTCAGTACTTGTGGCACACTGGCATAGCTGTGCCCTTGCCTGTGGCATTTTCCTGGGCCAGGGGTGGAGCCCGTGTCCCTAGCATCGGCAGGTGGATTTTCAACCACTGGACCACCAGGGAAGTCTGGGCCATGGGGTCTTGATGTGAGCGCATCACCCCATCTGAAGGCTTGTGAGCTTATGGGCCCTCTTTGTCCTCAGACCTTCCACTTCTCTGTGACCCCTGTCGTGGTCCCTGCTGTCACCGTGTGCCCCCGGCCCCAGCACACTTCTTCCCCGTCTGCCCCAGGGGTCTTCTCTCTGAGTCCCTGCTCTAACAGTTCCCGCAGATCTCTGATTGCCCACTCTCCACAGAATCTATTAACAGACTACATCTCTTAACATTTAATTTTTCACATTGTTACATCATTCTCTATGTATCTCATAAGTCTTACTCCATCTCCTAAGCTAGACTGCAAGCTCTCTAATGACAAGGACCAAGGCGTAACTTATAAGCCCACTTGGTTCTGGACTGCCAAATAGAATTATAGGTCTCAAAATTGTCAGGACATTCTAGATCTTGAGTCTTACTTCCTACCTATCACAGATATCCTCTAGGCATCATTTCCAACATGAGTCAATGACTAATCTCCACTTGTATACCCCTGTAATAGAAAACCACTATGTTGTAGGGTGGCACTTACAAGTTTGCCCTGTGTTGAGACCTTACTTTCTTTCCTGAAACTTAGAAGGTGGCACTGTGTATATACTGATCACACAGACAGCACGCTTGCATGTCCGCATGCTCCATCACTCAGCTGTGTCCAGCTCTTTGTGACCCCATGAACTGTAGCCCACCAAGCTTCTCTGTCCACGGGATTTCCCAGGCAAGGATCCTGGAGTGGGTTGCTATTTCCTCCTCCAGGGGATCTTTCCAACCCAGGGATTGAACCACATCTCCTGCACTGTCAGGCAAGTTCTTTACCACTGAACCACCTGGGAAGCCCATCCAGAGGGCTGGTAGTCTTCAAGTCTGATCTGAGCTCACTCTGTATGTTTCACCATCACAGATGAACATCTTTTGTGAAGCCAGTCCTAACCTATACCTCTGCATCCTCTCCCTACCCGTTGATGGCTGTGGATGAAAACTTAACCACTCCAAATGCTGTGTAGAAAGCACCTCCTCACATACATTATCTCTTGAATCTCATAGTAATCCTGTAGAGCTGGCACTTTTGATCATACTTTATAAAAGTCTCAACAACAGTACCAACAACAGAGGCCCAGTAGGTTTAAGTGACTTTCTCAAAGTCACACAGCCCAGAAGTGAGAAAGCGGGGACTCGAATGCTCATCTCCTGAATTTACGGGTGAAGCCCTGTTTCTCCACCACTTCATCCCCGAATGACAAAAAGAAAATGTTGCAAGAATGCCACAGAGTTAATCAAGAGAAGGATGAATATACACGTGCCAAGATAAGGACAGTGGTCTGCCCTAGAACATTTCTGTTTCATTTTTTCCAGTGTTGTTCTGAATTGCACTTCCTCTCCACCCCACCCAAGGTGTCAAACAGATGTGAGAATACCACAGAGCTCCAAGTCACAGCACTGCTTAATGAGTCACTGATGGGGATGGAGAAAAACAATGCAGGCATTTACCATGGTGATGCCTGTTTATGAAAGCAATGTGGTAGATGATGAGGGACGTAGTAGAAGCCAGGCATGGGCAAAAACAGCAAGAAAGCATTTCCCCCTGTAGTTTGCAGTGGAGGGTTAGCACTCCCACTGGCTCAGGTCTCATAGGAAGATGGGATAAAAAATGTGCACCCTCTTGGCTGGGGTGGGGAGCAGCAAAGCCACTAGGAGTATCCCTTCACTTTCCTTAAGACATACGACGATAAATTCTATTCTATTCTGTTCTGTTTATTTGTTCATTAGTTTTTCTTGGTGGTGCAGTTGGTAAAGAATCCACCTGCCAACCCAGGAGATGCAAGAGATGCAGGTTCAATCTCTGGGTCGGGAAGATCCCCTGGAGAAGGAAATGGCAGCCCACTCCAGTATTCTTGCCTGGATAGTCCCATGGACAGAAGAGCCTGGCAGACTACAGTCCATAGGATTTCAAAGAGTTGGATGCGACTGAGCACACACACACCCTGATGCAGTAGAAAATGCTGAGACCCTAGCTGGAGTTGGGCAGCATGATGTGATGGTTAAAAACATGACCTCTGCGTTCAAGGAGCCTGGGTTCAAATCCCAGCCTTGCCACTTACTGCTTTTTTGACCTCGTGGCTAGTTGATTTATTGATAAAATCTTCTAAGCTAGGGTACTTTATCATGTGAAAAGTGGGATAATAAAAGTACCTACTACGTATGATTGCTGACTGGATTAGAGAGAATAAATATAAAGTTTTGGGTACAGTATCTGGTGCATTGTTTGACTCAACAAATAATCAGCTCTTTTTAAAGCTAATCTTTAGTATTTTATCTACTGAAGGAAGGGAGTAGTTCTTACCTTCCAGACTGTTGCAAAGGGAAGGAAAGATAAGGAATATGAAGCTCCTGACTCTAAGATATGGCTTTCTTTGGTGTCGAGGTGCTGTACAAATAGTCCCCAAATTTCAGTTGCTGAAGAATTATTTCTTGAACATGTCTGAGTCTAATGTGGGTAAATGGAGGGATGGGAGAAAAGTCTGTGTTCCACAGTTTTTCAGGGTCTTGGGCTTTTTCTGTCTGCCATACATGGAGTTCGCCACTGGATTGATTGAATCTAGCCCAAGGTGAGGAAAAATAAAGGATATGTAGGTGGGAAGTTTTATGGATCAGGCCTAAAAGTGGCATATATTACTTCTGTTCATGTGGCACTCACTCCAGTATTATTGCCTGGAGAACTCCATGGACTGAGGAGCCTGGTGGGCTACAGTCCATGGGGTCACAAAGAGTCAGACACAACTGAGCAATTAACACTTTCACTCATGTAATAGTGAGGAAATCGCAGTCACGTGGTTACACCTACATGCACGGGAAGCTGGGAAATGTGGCCTGTCTGTATGCATCAGATGCAGGAAAATGGCCTGGTGAATGACTTTCCAGTCTGTGCCCCAGCGTTCAATGAGTGGCAATGATATTTTGTGATTGCTAATATAATACCATGATGATTCCCATGGCATCCTAAGCCCCACTTAGAGAGATGGGCAACCCTAATCATGCAGCCTTTACTTCTCAGAGCCTGAGAGAAGGGCCAGTTCTTACCTCATCCCTAGAACAGCATGTGCCTTTGGCCCTTCTAAGCCATCGCTGGCCACGATGACAGGACCAAGGGTCTCAAGAATGGCAGGCAAGTCTCCAAAAGGACATGTCATTGACAGTCATGTAAATGGAGTTCCATTTTCTATGGTCAATTAAGTATTCATACATTAAATATTTCTCTTTCATCTCTCTATTATTGCAAAATGAGTCACCCTAAAACTTAATAGCTTACGATACACACTTGCTTTAGCATTGTCTCTCATGGTTTCTGTGACTAGGAGCTCAGGAATGGTTCGGCTGGGTGATCTGAGTTTCTCATAAGTTACAGTCAGGTGATAGCTGGGCTGGAATCTCAGAGGTGTCTGCACTAAACACATCTGACCTTTAAGCAGGAAAGACTCAAACAGCCAGGCCTGGACCAGCTGGGGCTCCTCAGAGGTCTCTCTGTCTCTCTGGTCCCCTCACGTGATCTCACCAGTGGGGACTCCAGGTCTTCTGATCTCACATGGCATCTCCTAATGCAAGTGCTCAAAGAAGGAGCCAGCCAGTCACTTACTGCCTCTTCTGATCTAGCTCAGAAGCTCTGCAGCATCGCTCCTGCCATATTCCTGTTTGCCTACACAGTCACAAAGCCTTGCTCAGGTTCAAGGGAAAGAGGCATAGACTTCACCTCTTGAAGGCAAGTGTATCAAGGAAACTTTTTGTAAACGTGTTTTGAAAAGTCCCCACTTCCCCATCTCCATCTAGACACTGTAATGGCTTCCCCATCTAGCATCATCCCAGATGGGATCATTCATCCTGCACATGGTCCAGTACTCATACTGGGCTAGAGTAGACTGATTTCCTCAAAGAACAAAGCTGAAGGCTGAGACATATGGCTAAAGGTCCAGAGGAGCCTGGCCTGGGATGGCTGGGCTGAGGCAGGGATGAGCATGTGAGGTGGGGCAGCCTTTTCTCAGTCAGTTTCCTCCGATCCCATTTTCAGCCAAGCAGCTGGTAGTCCAGACTCTGTCCTGCTCACAGTTTCGAGATCTTCAAGTAGGAGCCTGCTTGCGTGATAAATTGCTTCAGTCGTGTCCAGCTCTTTGTGAGCCCATGGACTGTAGCCCGCCAGGCTCCTCTGTCCATGGGATTCTCCAGGCAAGAATACTGGGGTGGGTTGCCATGCCCTCCTCCAGGGGCTCTTCCCTATCCAGGGATCGAATCCGTGTCTCTTGAGGCTCCTACATTACAGGTGCATTCTTTACCACTGAGCTACTGGAGAAGTTGCAAGTAGGAGAGGGTTACATAAAGCATGGAGGCTTAGAGAGTTTAAGTAAGGTACTCAACTCACATCGGAGTGGGGAGTGGGAGAGAGACTTGAACCCTGACCTGTGCCTCCTCAACCTGTGTGCTGTCTGACCTGTGGCAGTGTGTGCATTAGGCAGGGGAGGGCGCTGGGGGCAGATGAACAACACAGCTCTCTCCCTACCCTCTGTTTGCAGCCAGATACCAGAGAATTAGGTGCCATAGACAGGCTGCAAGGGAGGGGCCGCTGGAGGGGACCACTGTGGGTGCTGTCATTCTGTTAATATTTATTAGCCACAAAATGCTCCCCACTTTTCCCCTACAGGAAAAGAGCACATCAGTAGAGTCTCTTGGGCAATCCCAGGATTCATCTCTAAGGCACACAATTTGGGCTGGGACGGTCCTCTGCTCTTGGTGTGCTGAGATTTCAGAGTGGAAGTTTGTCAGGGGAGGCTGAGAGGATGGGAGGTTGGGGGATGTAATTCAACTAATCATAGAACCGATAGGTTTCATGATTGAGTATTTAACACGTGCCTCATAAGCACTGTGTATGCATCATCTCATTTAACCCTCATGCAAACTCTTGAGGTCGAGACTGTCCCCCTCATTTTGTTGATGGAGAAACTGAGCCTTGGAAATGACATGAACTGCCTATAAGTCACTTAGTACATGGCAGGACAGGCTTTCAAACTCACGGCTGCTTCCCTCTGAAGCTCAGCCTCCCAGACGCTGCTTCTGTGCCTGAGCCAACCCCACAGTCCCCACCCGAACTCTTGTCCTCAAGTCCTCAGTATTTCAGCCGCACACTTCGTGCCCCTTCATAAATAAATGTGAATTGAAAATATCAGTGCCACAGCCAGCAACGCAAGCTGCTGAAATGCCATGCTGTGTCCTGGTAATTAAACCCTTAGCTGCATTGTCATATTCACAGTGGTCACGGTCCCCAGGCATCCATTCCAGTTGAGATGGGAGGGAAGAAGGAACTCTGGGCGATGATGAGCACACACACATGCCTGTCTGTGTGCTGGCGTCCAATCCTTGCATGAACAGCTATTCTTTATTTCCCTGTGTAACTTCTGCTCTTCCTTTACAAGCCTCAGCTTAGTCTGAGAAGTCTAAATACAGCCTTTCTCCATCACATGCTATTTAAGAACAAACTTTGTTACTTTACTTTTCTCAGAGGAGGGGTTGGAATTAACATATACACATTACTGTATTTAAAATTTGTTGTCATTCAGTCTTGTCTGACTCTTTGTGACCCCATGAACTGCAGCACACCAGGCTTCCCTGTCCTTCACTATCTCCTGGAGTTTGCTCAAACCCATGTCCATCGAGTCAGTGATGCCATCCAACCATCTCATCCTCTGTCATCCTCCTTCTCCTCCTGCCCTCAATCTTTCCCAGCATCAGAGTCTTTTCCAGTGAGTCAGCTCTTCACATCAGGTGGTCAAAGTATTGATGCTTCAGCTTTAGCTTCAGTCCTTCCAAGGAATATTCAGGATATTTAAACCAGTCAATCATAAAGGAAATCAATCCGGATTATTCCTTGGAAGGACTGATGCTGAAGCTGAAGCTCCAATACTTTGGCTACATGATGTGAAGAACTGACTCATTGGAAAAAAAACCCTGATGCTGGGAAAGATTGAAGGCAGGAGGAGAAGGAGACGACAGAGGATGAGCTGGCTGGATGGCATCACCGACTCAATGGACATGAGTTTGAGCAAGTTCCGGGAGATAGTGAAGGACAGGGAAGCCTGGCGTCCTGCAGTCCCTGGGGTTGCAAAGAATTGGACACGACTGAGCGACTGAACTGAACTGAAAATAGATAACCATAAAAAAGTAAAGTAAGATAGATACCCAGCAAAGACCTTCTGTATAGCACAGGGCACTCTGCTGAATATTCTGTAATAACCTAAATGATTGTTACTTTAGATAGTGGAAAGCTGGATGAGGGAGGGAGGTCGTTCCCCAGGGAGATGGCTTAAGGACTCATTTCATTTTTATTTCAGTGGGCTTCCCTGGTGGCTCAGATGGTAAAGAATCTGCAACGTGGGAGACCTGGGTTCGATCCTTGGGTTGGGAAGATCCCCTGGAGGAGGGCATGGCAACACACTCCAGTATTCTCGCCTGGAGAATTCCACGGACAGAGGAGCCTGGCGGGCTACAGTCACAAAGAGTCGGACATGATTGAGTGACTAAGCACAACACAGCACATGATTCTTTAAATTAGAAGAGTGATCCCTCCTCAAACTTGATTTTTCCTTATACAAGGTGCTAGAATCTGAAAGTTGTTTCCCTTGTCATTTTATGCAACTTGAGCACTCACTGGTCTTTCTGAGGCATAATAGCAAGATTTAGAACCTGACTAGGAGAACCAAAGAATTCATGAATGTATGGGTGGGATCTGTCACTGGGAAAATGGCTTCTCAGTACCTGAATGTTCTGGAGGGATGCAAAGCCAATTTATAGATACCTTGTTGAGGTTCCAACTTGGCCAAAACCCTGAAAAGTTTCTCATCAGTAAGGCATGGTAAATAAGAATTAATTGCTCAGGCTTCATTATTAAGAACTGTAACATATTATCCATGGTCTTTTAAAGAAAAAATCCTGTCTTCTTAATTTTAGTGGACATGATATTTATATGATTGTAGACAGGTTCATTCTTGACTTTGATTTTTCCCTAATCCTGGTTTTCTACCACCTAAGGGGCCTCCTTCTCCCTGACACCACTACAACCATAATGCTTGGAGCTCTTCCATGGCACATTCTTCTCTTTGGGACCATTTTCAGGAGCTTCAGCCTACAAGTTGGGGCCAGAGTAGTCCATGTAGCTGTCTTTACCTGTTGTATGAGATTACTTTTGCCAGGCATATGTTCTGCTAATTGGGTTATGGAGTTAAATGAGATATGGTCTTTGCCCTCAGAGAGTCTGCAGATTAGCTGGCAAATCGGCAAGTACCTGGATGGGTACAAAGGTAGTCAAGATTCTTTTGGTTTCAGGTGATGAAAATTCAACTCAAACTGATTTAGGACAAAATATAAGGGAGAAAGGATAGATTGGCTCACATAATCTCAAAATACAGAGGAATCTGGTATCAGGCATGGGTGGATCCAGCTACTCACAGGATAAGCACCAGGAACCAGGTTCTTTTCATCTGCATCTGGAAAGTTCTCACTTCATGGTATAGCTAGATGGCTTCTGGCAGCTACAGTGGAGAGAAAGCTATTGGGAATTTGAGTCACTGTATGTACTCCTGAAACAGTTACTGTGGTCACAGGGAGTTAATATGCTTATAAGCCTGGCCTGGATCAGGTGCCCATCCTTAGAGTTGGGAAGAGGGATCAGCCCCACTTGTATTATATTGGGGGAGGGGAGCTTCCAAAGAAAAATTTGTTATCTGAAGAAGGGGCAACAGAAGCCAGGCAGCTAAACATACCAGGCTCTACTACTTACATAATGGCTAGCTTACTCCGTTGGAGAAGGCGATGGCACCCCACTCCAGTACTCTTGCCTGGAAACCCCCTTGGACGGAGGAGCCTGGTAGGCTACAGTCCATGGGGTTGCGAAGAGTCGGACACGACTGAGCGACTTCACTTTCACTTTTCACTTTCATGCACTGGAGAAGGAAATGGCAAACCACTCCAGTATTCTTGCCTGGAGAATCCTGGGGACAGAGGAGCCTGGTGGGCTGCCATCTATGGGGTTGCACAGAGTCGGACACGACTGACGCGACTTAGCAGCAGCAGCAGCAGCTTACTCCATACAGTGTCCTTTAGCCTGGTTGGGCATGCTCTAGGGAGTATCATTAATCATTGAAATCACCTTCTCCTGTAACAAGCAACATCCCTGCAGCCTGAGCCAGTCTGGGTTAAATAGACCATAATTGTAACCTGCAAAACTCTGACCCAAATTTGTTCTCTATTGCAGTGACCTGGACAGAAATAATATCACTAGGATCACCAAGTCGGATTTTGCTGGACTTAAGAACCTCCGAGTCTTGTAAGTAGCATGAGGCTCTCCAGTGCATTTTCACCCTCAGCTCTTCAGCCTTGTGAAAATGTCCCACTGCCCTGACATCACACCTTCAAGTGCTGGGCGACTAGAATTCACCTTTCTGCAGCAGAAAGCCCTTCGTTAGTACAGCCAGGTTTCCTTCTGCAGCTGTCTCGTTCTGTGTCTCTGTGCTGTGGGCTGGACTAGACTGATGAAAGAAGTCTGCTCTAGTGACAGGGAAAACAGAAGGCGATCCATGAATAAATCACTGTGCCCGGCTTTTAGGATGGCAGCAGGGTCATGTTGGCTCACCATGCTTCCCTTCCGTAGAGGTTATGATGTCTTCTCCAGACTGTGCATTACAAGAGCAAACCATTATCTATGTTCTGAAGGTGAGAGGACTAAGTGGAACAGCACATACCTCTTTAGCACAACACCTGGAAAAAGGAAAGTACTAAAAAGAAACATAAGCTCTTCCCAAAAACAGGAAAAAAAAAATTTAACACGTGCATAGAGAATGGAAAAAGTAAGAATTCATTGAATTTTAAGTAGATTTAAGGAAATTGTGAGTAAATTAGAATTAATCAACAACTGTTATTATTTTGATATTTTTAAAATAATTAATACAATGTAACCAGAATATGGTTGATCCAAAAATAGCTATAACGTAGCCATAAAACTTCAACTTACTGCATGAATTTTAACAACTGAAAATATCTCCATATAGAAGAATAGACTCTCAAAACTTATTCTAGGACTTCCGTTCCGTTGAATACATTGTCAAGTGATAAACAGAAGAAAGCTGACCATATATTAACCTCACCGTGTCATGTCTTTTATCATCATCTTATTCAAGTGGACATTTTTTACTGTCCTGTTACTTGATATAAGCCCAATTGATTATTTTATGTAAGAGTAATATACTAATTTTAAATTGGACATTTTGTTAGGATAATGCAACAAAGCTTTCTGTTTTATTAAACGCTTTCTGCGCTTTCCTAAAATAAATTTGTAAATTTTTCATTCTGAAAAAAAAAAAAGATCAATCTGGACAAAAGTTATTTATCTTGTTGCTTAATGGAGAGAAGGGGAGGAAGGAGGGAGAGAGTCAGACAGGGTCAGGGCACTTACTGAACAGCTGCAGCTGCACAGACAGGTAGGGAAATTTGAGATGGGCATTGGTGCAGCGGGGGAGCAAGAAATATTAGGTTTCATTGCTAAATGTTGAACACTGTCACCCACCCCTAAATATGAGTGATAAGAAGCTACCTAAATGCTTGTCCACTGATGGATCTCAGACATTCAGAAGTACCAGAGAAGAGCAATTGAACCTCTTTTCTTCCTCACTCAGAAGGTGATTTTGACCTGTAAGTGTGGTCCCAGACTGAGAGTGCAGCCTGGGGTTTGTTATGTCCTGGGATCCTCACTGGCAGATTTTTACTAGAAGTCGAGGCTAAAGTCTTGGTATCTAAAGCCACCTCCTTCTTTTTACTAACAGTCCTTTATAATACAATGCATTTTATTCTGCAGTCCAGAAATAGTAAGTTCTGGTCCTGACTTGGAATTTACTACCCACATGACCTCGAGCCGATCACTGTATGCTTCTGGGCCTCAGTTTTCTTATCTGTAAACTAGGGAGTGAATAGTGGATTAGTTTTTGAGGGCTGCTGTTACAAAGTCTCTCAATCATGCCCAGCTCTTTGCAACTCCATGGACTGTAGCCCTCCAGTCTCCTCTGTCCACGGAGTTCTCCAGGCAAGAATACTGGGGTGGGTTGCCATTCCTTTCTCCAGGGGATCTTCCCAACCCGGGGATCAAATCCATGTCTCCTGCATTGCAAGCAGATTCTTTACTGTCTGAGCCACCAGGGAAGCACCATATGCTAGGTGACTTAAACAACAGAAATTTATGGTCTCACATTTCTGGAGATCGGAAGTCCAAGATCAAGGTGTTGGCAGAGTTAGTTTCTGTCATAGACTGTGAAGGGTCTAGTGTAGGCCTCTCTTCCAGCGTCTGGTGGCTTCAGGAATTTTCTGGCTTTGAGATAGTTGTCTCTGGGTTTCTCCACATTGTCTTCCCTTTATGCATGTCTACCTCTGTGGCCAAATTTCTCCTTTGTATAAGGATACTAGTCAGATTGGATTAGGGTTCATCCTAATGACCTAATTTTTTGTTTTAATTGGCCACACCATGCAGCCTGTGGGATCTTAATTCTTTGAACAGGGATTGAACCCACACCCCCTGCCTTGGAAGCTCAGAGTCCTAACCACTGGACCGCCAGGGGAATCATGTAACGACCTCATTTTAACTTGACTACTCAATAAAGACCCTGTATCCAAATAAGGCCACATTCTGATTTGTTGGAAATTAAGTCTTCAACATATGAATTTGGGGGACATACAATTTGATTCATAACAAGTAGTTAGAAGTCCTTCTAACCCTCGTAATGCCTTATGGTTTTGATGTATTCGTAAACAGTCTGTTTATTCTCACTGAAGCCTGTGGAACATCACTTGCATCGTGTTGTTTTCCTGATTGAGAAGTAAATATGATGATGATAATTACTGATGTATCTATGATGCCTTCCACAGACTAAGCTCTGTTACATGGTTACTGATGCTTATCTGCCCAGAGGAAACAGAGGCACAGGTAGCGTAAGTGGTCCCAGCTCTGCATAGCAGGGAAGTGGAGGAGGCAGACTCAGAAGCTGGACTCAGAAGCCAGACTGGGTGCTTTCTGACCTCCTGGGTGCTTTCTGACCTCCGTGCAGTGCCTCTGTTCGTGTGTGTTATGGAAAGTGTGGGAAACCAGGAAGGTAATAGTCCGGCCACTTTATCGATGCAGCACAGACATGTGGGTGGCTGACCTGAGCCCCCCAAGCACAGGGGCTGGGCCTCCAGCTAGCAGACGCTGCTCCCTCCGTGTGGTCGCTGGTCTTGGGCCGGTACACCCTCCTCCCACCATCCCTGGAGGGAAGCCCCTACCCTCCGCCAAGTCTTTCTTTTGCCCCAAGCAGTCACGTGTCTGTCAGATGACCGGCAGCTCCGACAAGTGTGTGGATCAGAATTGAGATTGGGATAAAGGTGGGGGAGTTTCATGGCTCAGCGTTATGGTGATTGTTACTAAAGAGATATGGGCAGTAAACTCCTGATTCCAGATCATTTACCAGCGTAAAGAAGAGACACTCCTCTATTTTTTCAATTTCTTTCTCTTGCATCTGTGAGAGATTTCCTTTCATGCAAGTCAGAAATTGCACCTAATGCTTCATTTTTCTAAAAAAGTCAAAAATAACCTTTTGATTTTCTTACCATTACATCAGAAAGATGTAATAAAAATTAGATGCCTAATAAAAATTCCAATTTCCATATCTGCTCTCTGCAAATAGAAAGTTTAAAATAATCACAAAAGATCATATTAATATCCTCTAGATGGTCTACAACTTTCCTTTGACTACAGTTTATCTTTGCAGTTAATTGGTACATTCTTCTTACTTTGATAAGCTGTGCCAAAACCCTCCCCCTCCCCACACCTCCTAGACTCTGTTAATATGCTGTGTTTCATTATCTTCCTTAGCAGCTCAAAGACAATCCATTCAAATGGCTCTTTATTAGTGTGAAAGAATCTGCTACGTGGAATAGCTGAAATGTTTTCTAAGTCACACCAATAAAATATCCCGACGTTTAAACCATATTTTCTCTCAATCTGCTCTTTTTAGCTGAGTAACCTAGACAACTATCTTTTTTGAAAAACTTTCATCACACCTTGGCATATTCCCTGTATGTGTTTCTTATTTACGGTTTATTGTAGAGCCAGAAAAGACTCAATCGTCTTGAATAATTTGAGCCTACCATCCGTTTCCAGGCAGAACTGTTAATACAGTGCAGGTGAATGGATGAAAGCAGATAAAATGGAGATTGGGGAACTTTGGCTTCATCCAGAGGCAATTTTCCCCAAATAAAGTACATTCAAGGAGAAGATACAAGAATTGCTTATAACAGTTCTTTCCTCCAAGGGGCGGGAATAGGCAAAGGTCTCTTCTGGTGTTATCAATTATATTCTCTTTCTTAGTAGTCTATTGCAAGGGCTCTGCTATGCCCACAATGTGGGAACCAGCTTTATCCCAAATGAGGTTAATAAAAGAGTTAAACTCCACCCCAGCCATCATCACATGGGGGCGATTTCCGATTCTGATCCAATGTTAAAACTAAGAAAATAACGATGCCGAAAGAGCTGAAAATGAACACAGCCTGTGTCCCTCTTACTTAGAACAGATTCAAGCGGCAGTCAGCCCTTCTGGGTGTCCAGCCTTTCGTGGATCCCCTGGCCTCCTGTAACTGGTCAGTGACATGAGAGTGACAGCAGTGGTTAGTGCACTCTCCTAAACTGCCTTGAAGTCTAGATGGGAGGTTCACAGCACACTCCGTCAGTGATTCATTTATTCATCACACGTTGGTTCATTTATTGAGCCTTTAAAAACTAGGTAGTAGGCTGGATCCTGAAAGGTCTAGGAAGAAGGTCCAGAAGAGACCCAAACTACCTTACCACTCAGGATCCCAGGAGGACACATGAGGAGAGAGAAATAAAGATTTATTTGCAAAACTACGGGTGAGGTTGAGGGACACCAGGATGAGTTGGTGCAGCTCCCTGGGGCTAGCCGCAGTCACTAGCATCCTTTGAGCCTCAGGAACAGTGGGAGGAAGTGGCTACCTGAGCCCGCAGAGGAAGGAAGTGGCTACCTGAGCCCGCAGAGGAAGGACTGCAGGTCGGCACCTGGGTCTTAGGTAGAGAAACACAGTCCCCGTGGAGTCATCTGGCAGGGGGGCAGCTGCAGTCAATCTCCCCACCTCACTCACTCCTCTCCCAGCCACTCGTCCCCTCCCTTTGGCTGAGCCCCATAGGGAACCCAGAGTCAAGGAAGCTTCTCGATGAAGACAGTATGGTACATAGTCTACTCCCCTACATAAGAACAAATTCTGTTCTGAGAGCACATTTGTAAGCCCAGCTTGTGCTCCCCAGGTGCTGCTGGTGATAAAGAACCTGCCTGCTGGGACTGCCCTGCTGGTCCAGTGGCTAAGACTCGGCGCTCTGGTCAGGGAACTAGATCCCACACACCACGTGCCATAACTAAGACCCAGCACAACCAAATAAATGAAAAGAAAAAGGACCCGCCTGCCAGTGCAGGAGATGTAGAGACTCAGGTTCAATCTGTGGGTCGGGAAGAGCCCCTGGAGGAGGGCATGGCAACCCACTCCAGTATTCTTGCCTGGAGAATCCCATGGACAGAGGAGCCCGGCGGGCTGCAGTCCACAGGATGGCAGAGTCGGACACGACTGAAGTGACCTAGCGCACACCAACATTTCACTCACGCCTTACGAACACATGTCTGCATGTTTGAAAGTTCACAACTTGAAGGTTTGTGTGTGGGGAACTTCCTATAAAACTTAGCCTGCCAGGGCTTGACCAGGGAGGAGAAGGGGTAGGTATCCAACCATCTCTTCTAGTTCCCTTTCTGAAATAAACGGATAGTGTTAGATTAATTAGGACAGAACTAAGAGACTCATCATGGGAGGTTAGAGTTAGATTCCTTTAGAAACCCTGAAAGAGTGTGACACTCAACCACCTTAGTGTCGCTCCTCGTAGCAACTGAGAAGTAATGACAGCAAACTCTGTGATGGATTGATTGATAGTAAACCCAGCTGAACAAACCCTAGGGAACTCATACTGCACTGGTCCCGTTTAGCAAGAGGCACTAGTGCGAGTCTGTTAGTATTCCAAGACCCCCCTTGCCATATGGCAGGATGGCAAAGAAAGTGAACCGAAGGAAAAGAACATTTATTAAGCCTCTGATTGTACTCTAGATCCTGGGCAAGATCATTTATACAACTTATTCCACTTTTAATCTCACAAGGACTTAGGTTTGTGTGTGTGTGTGTGTGTGTGATTTTACAGACGAGGAACCTGAGCCTCTGAGAGGTTGACTAGATAGTCCAGTATCACACCATCAGTTAGTGAGAAAGCTGGAAAGGGATTCTCAACCAAATTTAATAAGCACACCAGACTGGGAGTGAGAGCCTACCGTGTGGCATTATATGCATAATTTCTCCTTGGACAAGTCTAATCTTAGCCTTTCTACTCCTTGGAGCCCAGACATTTTAAGTGAGGAGCCTATATGAGCCAGCCTACAGGGTCAGGAGTAACAGCAGTGTGTGAATCACAGTGGATGAGGATTCTGGCCAGCTGTTCATGTGCTGTGCTGTGCTTAGTCACTTGGTTGTGTCCAACTGTTTGTGACCTCATGGTCGGTAGCTTGCCAGGCTCCTCTGTCCTTGGGGATTCTCCATGCAAGAATACTGGAGTGGGTTGCCATGCCCACTGCCAGGGGATCTTCCCAACCCAGGGATCGAACCTAGGTCTCCTGCATTGCAGGCAGATTCTTTACAATCTGAACCACCAGGGAAGCCTAGGAATACTAGAGTGGGTAGCTGATCCCTTCTCCAGGGGATCTTCCCCAACCCAGGAATCAAACTGGGGTCTCCTGCATTGCAGACAGATGCTTTACCAGCTGAGCTACAAGGGAAGCCCCAGCTGTTCACATTTGAAAATATAAGCTGATTTTCCTAAAGGGGTTTCTTTTGTAGGGTGTGTATATGTGTGTATACTATCCTGAATTTTAATTGTTTGCAACAATTTCACAAACATGTAAAATATTATCGAACCCAAAGCAAATACCTCCATCACTCTGGTAGTTGGAAACTTCGTGTGTCCTGGACTAGCCTTCTCTTTGATGTAAAATCAGTGTGTGCCCGAGGTCCTCTCGAGTGTTTTATTCATACACTAAGTCTGTGAAGTGACTGCTGTGCTAGGAACCTGTGTTAGGGCTGGGACTGTGATGATGAACAGCAGACCTTACCTTCTTTGTTCTTAGGCATTGTGAGGAAGAGGGACTTGGAAATAAGCACAAAGCCCTGAGTGTTAAGCCTGAGAGGTGCAGGGGATTATGAAATATCTCAGAGCTGGAGGGCTGGCATGCATGAAGTCATTTTTGAGGTGAAAACCAAGCTTCTCCGAGGCTACTCTTCCTTCCTTCTGCTTTTCCTTCACATGCCTCAGGGCACTTCTCCTTCTGCCTCATCCAGAGGAACATACAGCCCTTTGAAAACTCCACCTTCCAGAGAAACATCTTCAGTCACAGCTGCATCCCCGCTAAGTCCCATTCAACCACCAGAGTCAGCCCTGGATGGAAACTGTGCACCCTCATCTCTTCTCTTTCGTACTGTTCAGCTAATTCATTTTAAGGTGCCTTTTTTTTTTTTTTTTTTAAGCTTAAGGGAACAAATGTTTCATTGTACATTCAGTTCTCAGGATATGCCACATGCATGAATCAAACTTTTAATCATCTGCTTGAAGGACTTTGGAGATGCGTAGAGTTCATGAGTGGGGAGACCTAGCTTTTGTGACCATCACCTTCATGTTGGGACCAGACAGGACCGGGGCACGTGGACTTCCTGAGGCAGGCAGGCACCCTGGACGGTCGCTTCAGCCTTTCTACGAGGTGACCCAGAGACAGAGTGAGCAGAGAAAGCCCTTTTCAATGAAGTATTTTTGAATCTTCAGAGGAGGGAGCTCCAAGGGAAGAGATGCTGAATATATGTGTGTGTGTTTTTTTTTTTTATAAGAAGCAGCTTTTACCTCTTCTTTTTCTGTGCAACATCCTGCAGTGCTTAGAGGGGGGAGGACATTTGCTGAGAACATTCTTAAAATAGAGGCATGGAAACCAATCTGTCAGGTAGAAGTGTGCAGGCGGCGAAACCCTGGTTACCGTGGCACCAAGCTGGGATGTGAAGTATCTTGTCCCACCAGACTGATCCCGGCTGCGGGGGAGGGGGTGGGCATCAGAGGGTCACGGGAGGGGCTGAGTGACCATGCCCGCATGGCCCTAAGCCTTGTATGAGAATCCTTGAGCCTCGTTCTTCCTTGACTATTGCTACCTCTTTGGTTCCAGGCATCTGGAAGACAACCAGGTCAGTGTCATCGAGAGAGGTGCCTTCCAGGATCTGAAGCAGCTGGAGCGATTGTAAGTACACACAACCCCCTTTCTTGAAAAGCCTTATTTATTTGTAAATTGGCCTCATTGTGGCATAAGGGGGGGAAAAAAAGAAGCTCCAATTGTTTAATAAAATGTTTGCTATTATATTTAAAGCACATTGGATGCCTGTTAAAGAGACACTGAGATCCACTTAATCTTTTTTTTCTTTAAAAGATGCTAGAATTGGCATCTGGAGCTTGTTTTTCTGCCTCCCAGCCTTGAGCTCTCTCTGGGTAGCTGTGCGTGGGGCTGGTTCCTGCCCAAGCCTCAGCCCTCGCTCTTGTGGGTGAAGAAGGACCACAGTTGGTTATCCCTGCCGTGGAAACCAGCATCAGATGCTCCCTATTCCTGTGCAGGGGGAGCAGGGTCCCTCCTCAGGCCCTCTCCTTCAGGCCCTTCTGTCCCACTGTTCCGGGAGAAGACGGACAGACAGTGGGCCTGCATCTCCTCTGAGGGAGCATCAGCCCATGTCAGGAAGCCCCCATACTTCCAGGAGAGATTGTGTTGCCAGTGGTTTAAAAATAGCCCACTGTTCTGACTCTGTCAGAGGGAGAGAATGAAAGGGAGTGAAGATGGAAGATGGACGGAGCCTCCATTTGTTCTGTTGATTAATGCTTTTGCAGAAAACTCTTGGGTCACCATGATGAGGGGGCTCTCAGATAGTTGAGTGGGCAGCTTCACCTTTCCTCGGTTAATCACATCTGGCAGCTCACAGCATCTGGATATTTGCTTTGTGCTGTTGGAGAGGGGATTGTCCCCAAGAGCACTTAGTCATGCTGGTGGGCGGCTCTTTCCATGCTTCCTTCTGTATCCCGGTTGACCTGATATTTCAGCCTCCTTCTTCATTCCGGGGGCGAGGCTGTAGCAGCTGACTGCTCCTCCAACTTACCTAGAAGGATCTTCCCAGATTTACCTGTCTTATCTATAGCAGTGGGCCTGCCAACAACTGGTTAGCTTTGTGATTTGCCTTCTTTTCCCTTGGAGTCATTCTGTCTGGGGTGACCTGAGAAAGGGAAGGGATATTACCCAGCAAAATCCTTACTCCCCACTCTGTGGGATGAACTGTCTCATTCATTGCTTTCCTTCCAGGTCAAAGGTCAACATATGTTCCATTGTTTTTGGTTTGAAAATAGGACATTAATTTTCTACAAGGGAAAATAGATTAAAAAAAAAAAGAATGTTGCCACTTTTTATACCTTTGACAGTGACAGTGTTAGTCGCTCAGTCGTGTCGAAGTTTTTGTGACCCCATGGACTATAGTTCACCACCTCTTCTGTCCATAGAATTCTCCAGGCAAGAATACTGGAGTGAGTTGCCATTCCCTTCTCCAGGGCATCTTCCCAACACAGGGACTGAACACAGGTCTCCTGCATTTCAGGCAAATTCTCTACTGTCTGAGCCACCAGGGCCTCACTTCTTAAAATTTTAACTCTTCTCCTTATTTAGATCAAGGAAAACAATAAGATATTTGTTGAACTTGCTTCCTTTGTATGAAGTACTCAACATTTATGTGGATGAATAAATACAAAATCCTTTGTCATGAGGCCACTTCTTGCTCATTCTTCTGATTACAAGTGTAAATAAATTCCCAATTCATTAATTTCATGGTTGCTGGGAAGGAACTAATTGAGTACTTTGGACATGCTGGGAATTGTGCCAGTATATTACATACTATCTGTTATTTTATCCCCACAAAATTCCTGTGAGGTGTGATTGCCCTCATTTTGTAGATGAAGAAACAGAGGCTGAGGGAGATGAAGCCAAAGGATTGTCGAGAGGGAGCCAAGATCCAAAGCCACATCTGTCTGACATCAAAGCCCACCTCCTTTCATATTTCTGTGCTGCAGACATGAGATGAAGTGTGATCTTTAGCAATGGCCCTGCAAATAGCCTCTCACATACCCACTGAACTCTGGGGAATATCAGTGGAATAGTCTAGAAAAAGGCGCTTTTCTTTGGCTTGGTATATATGGCTGAAATATCTTGCATGTCTGGGGTACTGAGAGGATTACAGTTGTAGGGTAAACCTGGCTGTTTCTCTCCTCTGGTATATTAGGAAGGTCATCTAGCTGTTGTACTAGATAAACACTCAAATTTCATGGCTTTACAGGGTGGAAGTTTACTTCTTATTCATAGAAAACCCAGTGTGGGCATTCCTGGTTGCTGGGCTTTTCTCCTCCAAGGGGAGACTTCGAGACAAGGACTCCTTCTGCTTCTCCACTCTGCCATCTTTAAATCTTGGCTTCCAGGGTACCATTATTTGTCTGCATCAAGCCGCTGGATGGGAAAACAGTAGGAAGGGCTGCGAGTGGGAGGTTACATGGAAAAGAACTGGAAGGACCACATGTTACTTCTACTGTTAGATGCCTGGGGTTGAAACTCAGTCACATGGCCACAGGGGAGGCTGAGAAAACTGTTGAGCTATATGCGCTGTGAGTAGAGGAAACGGGCTTAGCGAACAGCCAGATCATCTCTGACTTTCGTTGCAAGTGAGTGGGAAAACACTTGGTCAGGAAGAAGAGTGGCAGTCTAGGCAGCTGGACTAGTGTGTACAGATGGACAGGCTCCCTCATTTAAGGCCTTTCAGCATCGGTGTGTGTGTGTGAGAGAGAGAGAGAGAGAGAGAGAGAGAGAGAGAGATGACTAGTGTGTCTTGAAAGTCAGTATCTGGATTGGGATGTCCAGTCTGCCCCCAGAGTATTTGCTGTTAACAACGGAAGAGGTAGATGGCTGCTTGTGCATTGAATCCCTAGTCACTGAAAGAAAGTGAGAGTGAAGTGTTGATCGCCCAGTCATGTCCAACTCTTTGGACCCAACCGACTGTAGCCCACCAGGCTCCTCTGTCCATGGGATTCTCTGGGCAAGAATACCTGGAATCCACTGAAGTGGATTTCCATTCCCTTCTCCAAGGGATCTTCCCAACTGCTGGCTTAATTTACCTCTGTCTCTGTATTTCATAGTAGATTAATCTTTATTGATCATACTCTAAAAAAGAGGCTGAAAATTGTAACATTTTTGTAATGTTTCTTTTCATTTGAGATGGTCATTATTGGTGTAATCTCTTCAGGGATTACAGGGAAAAGGGAGAGAATTCTATCCTTCAGGTCTCTGCTGAGAGAAATTGTCTGTTTCTCCGTGAAAGGACCCTTGCCCCAGACTGAGTGAGGTGCTCCTTCCCTCATGACTACACATGATGGTCCGTATCATAGCCTTTATGCCATATTTTAATTTCTTATTTGCCTCATTGTCTATCCCCAGAACTATGAGTATGTTGAATGAGGAATTGCATTCCATCTAACTGTTGCTCTCAAAGCCTTGTGCAAAGCATGATGCTAATAGTAAACACTTGTAGAATATTTATCAAATACAGTGGTTTTGAACTGGCACCACTTTTTCCCACCAGAAGACCCTTGCCGCTATCTGGAGACATCTTTCCTTATTACAACTGCAGGATGCTGATGACATATAATGAGTAGAAGTCAGGAGTTCTGCTGAACATCCCACAATGTATAGAACAGTTCCCAGAACAAAGAATTACCCAGTCCAAAATGTTAGTGCTGAGGTTGAGAATCTCTCTTCTTTCCCTATTATGCATCAGATGCCATTTTAGTAATGATATAGGCCATCTCATTTAATCCATATAACATTATGAGGTTAGAATGATCACATTCCTGATGTGACAAAATATAAATTTCAAAGCATTGACTAAATACGCTTACTCTAAATCTAACAGCTAGAGCTTGCTTCTGATTTTGAGGAAGTAAACAGGATAGGGGAGCAGGTTTTTAAATAAACGCAGGAGAAAACAAGTAAATCCTGTGAACATTCTACAAGATAACTGCCCTGATCTGTTCAAAAAGTCAGTGTTATGAAGGATATGGGATTTGACTGTTCTACTTAAAAGAAGCTTAGGGTAGAAAAAGTAGTACAAAAATTGGGAAGGTCAGTGGAGTTTAAGTGTTTGAAGACCTTTGAATTATGCATAAAGTGATAGTAGTGCTGATGTTTATTGCTTTATTAGATCAAGGATGCATATTATAATCTGTAAGATAGCTATTAAAAAGGATAGTTAAAAAAATATAACTTAGTAGGGGGAGAAATGATACCAAAAAAATGTGACTAATTCAAATAAGGGATAAAGGGAAAGAAAAAGGAACACAGAATAAAATGAGACAAAGAAAACAAATATTAAGATGATGTATTTAAATACAAATATATCATGATTATTTTGTATGACAATGATTAATACTTTAAAAGACAAAGATTGTCAGGGTGGATTAAAAGAAAACAATAATTATATGATTCTTACAAAAGAGGAACATTAGGCAAAAAGAGAGAGAAAAGTTGAAAGTAAAAGGATAGAGAATGACACCGTGAAGACACTAACCAGTAGAAGGTTGATGTCGCTAAGTTAACACAGATGAAATGAACTTCAAAACAAGAAACAGTAATGGAGATAAAGAGGGATGTTTCGTAATGATAAAGGAGTAAATAAATCAGGAAAGTACAGCAAATCTGCATTTGACATACTATTATGACTATGCCAAAGCCTTTGACTGTGTGGATCACAATAAACTGTGGAAACTTCTTAAAGAGATGGGAATGCTAGACCATCTGACCTGTCTCTTGAGAAACCTGTATGCAGATCAGGAAGCAACAGTTAGAACTGGACATGGAACAACAGACTGGTTCCAAATAGAAAAAGGAGTATGTCAAGGCTGTATATTGTCACCTTGCTTATTTAACTTATATGCAGAGTACATCATGAGAAACGCTGGGCTGGAAGAAACACAAGCTGGAATCAAGATTGCGAGGAGAAATATCAATAACCTCAGATGTGCAGATGACACCCCCCTTATGGCAGAAGGCGAAGAAGAACTAAAGAGCCTTTTGATGAAAGTGAAAGAGGAGAGTGAAAACATTGGCTTAAAGCTCAACATTCAGAAAACTAAGATCATGGCATCCGGTCTCATCACTTCATGGGAAATAGATGGGGAAACGGTGTCAGACTTGATTTTTTTGGGCTCCAAAATCACTGCAGATGGGATTGCAGCCATGAAATTAAAAGACGCTTACTCCTTGGAAGGAAAATTATGACCAACCTAGATAGTATATTTAAAAGCAGAGACATTACTTTGCCAACAAAGGTCCATCTAGTCAAGCCTATGGTTTTTCCAGTGGTCATGTATGGATGTGAGAGTTGGACGGTGAAGAAAGCTGAGCGCTGAAGAATTGGTGCTTTTGGACTGTGGTGTTGGAGAAGACTCTTGAGAGTCCCTTGAACTGCAAGAAGATCCAACCAGTCCATCCTAAAGGAGATCAGTCCTGGGTGTTCAAGGGAAGGACTGATGTTGAAGCTGAAACTCCAGTACTTTGACCACCTCATGCGAAGAGTTGACTCATTGGAAAAGACCCTGATGCTGGGTAGGATTGGGGGCGGGAGGAGAAGGGGACGACAGAGAATGAGATGGTTGGATGGCATCACCAACTTGATGGAGATGGGTTTGGGTAGACTCAGGGAGTTGGTGATGGACAGGGAGGCCTGGCGTGCTGCGATTCATGGGGTCGCAAAGAGTCGGACATGACTGAGCGACTGAACTGAACTGAACTCTGTGTAGTATGCATGTATGTATGTATTAGTTGTTGTCAGCCTCTAAGTTGTGTTTGACTCTTTGCGACCCCATCAACTATAGCAAGCGAGACTTCCCTGTCCTTTACTATCTCCGGGAGTTTGCTCAAACTCACGCCCATTGAGTCAGTGGGGCCATCCAACCACCTCGTCATCTGTCGCCTTGTTCTCCTCTTGCCCTCAATCTTTCCCAGCATCAGGATCTTTTCCAATCAGTCGGCTCTTTGCATCAGGTGGCCAAAGTGTTGCAGCTCCAGCATCAGTTCTTCCAATGAATATTCAGGATTGATTTCCTTTAGGATGGACTGGTTTGATCTCCTTGCTATCCAAGAGACTCTTAAGAGTCTTCTCCAGCACCACAGTTCGAAAGCATCCATTCTTTGGTGCTCAGCCTTCTTTGTGGTCCAACTCTCACATCCATACCTGACTACTAGAAAAACCATATCTTTGACTATATAGACGTTGGTAGGCAAAGTAATGTCTCTGCTTTTTAATATGCTGTCTAGGTTGGTCATAACTTTTCTTCTAAGGAGCAAGCGTCTTTTAATTTTGTGACTGCAGTCACCATCCACAGTGATTTTGGAATCCAGGAAAATAACATCTGTCACTGTTTCCACTTTTTCCCCTATCTATTTGCCATGAAGTGATGGGACTGGATGCCATGATGTTAGTTTTATGAATGTTGAGTTTTAAGCCAGCTTTTTCACTCTCCTCTTTCACCTTCATCAAGAGGCTCTTTAGTTTCTCTTTGCTTTCTGCCTTGTCTGAAGTTGTTGATATTTATCCTGGCAATCTTGATTCTAACTGTGCTTCATCCAGCCTGGCGTTTCGTATAATGTACTCTGCATATAAGTTAAATAAGCAGGGTGACAATATACAGCCTTGATGTACTCCTTTCCCAATTTTGAACCAGTCTGTTGTTTCATGTATAGTGTATATTAAAACCATATTCTGAAAATACAGAAAACAAATATTGACAAAACTAAATGGATAAAGAGACAAGTTCCTGATCATTTAAGGTCCTTTAGTTGATGAACAGGCAGAGAAAATTGTTAGTAACAGTATAGAATATTTTAATGACAAGGTTCACAAACCTGACCTAATTGAAACAAAGAGAACAATGCAACCAGGAAGTATAGAATAACCATTTTTTCAGGTTCGTGTAGAACTTTTATGAAATACTGGTCTGGAAAGCAGGTCTCAACAATTATCAAAGTATTGAATTCGTAAGGAGCATTTTCTCTGACCACAGTAGAAATACAGAAATCAACGAAAAAAAACAGTAAATAGAAAATTTCAAAATATTTGGAAACTGAATGATATTCCTGTAAATAATCTGTGAGCCAAAAAACATTTGATGATGAAAATTGAAAGATATATTTTTTAGAATGTTAATAAACATCCAGTATATCACAAAGTATGGATTGCAGCCAAAGTCATGCCTAGAGGAAAATGTACAGCCTTTAAGCATATTATTTGATCTATGTATAGTACCTATTTAAAAAGAAGTAAGAGTAAAATCTTTATTAAAATACCTGTAAGGAGCATTTCCCTTCCCACTAAAGCCCGCCAGTGCAGGAAATGCAGAGAGACACAGGTTTGATCCCTGGGTTGAGAAGATGCCCTGGAACAAGAAATGGCAAACCACTCCAGTATTCTTGCTTAGGAAATTCCATGGACAGAGAAGCCTAGTGGGCTACAGTCCATGGGGTCGCAAAGAGTCGGACATGACTGAGCAACTGTGAACCCGCACGAGGAACTAGGGAAAGCAGAAGAAAGAAAACCAGTCACAGCGGAAGTATGTGAGATAGAAAAACTTTAAAAAAGTCAACCTCTCATTCTTGAAAAAACTATAAAAACTGACAAGACTTATTAGAAAGCAAAAAAGAAGGAAGACTAAATTACTGATATGCAGGATAAAACGAGGGACATAAGTATGGCTTTTCAAAGATTAAAATGATAGTAAGAGCAAATTTTGAAGAACTTTATTTCAATGATTTTAAAGATTAAGTGAAATGAAAAACTGAAACAAGAAGTAGAAAATATATATAATCCTAAATCTAGTTAAACCTTTAATTTAAATTAGATGAAATAAGCCTTTAATTTAATCTAAATATTTCCTTAAGAACTGTCTAAGCTCAGATGGCTTCATCAGTAAATTGTACCAAAGTTTTAAGAAATAAATAGTATCAATTTAACATAAGCCCATTCTATAAAGAAAATCAACTTTAGTCATTTGGAGAGCATAACCTTTATAGCAAAACCCAAAAAGGCATTTCAAGAGAAAATATGAAGGTATGGATTGCATACAGCATATTTCATGAATATTTATCTGAATTTCCTAACAAAATACTAGCAAAATGAATTTGGCAACTCTCGCCTGGAAAATCCCATGGACACAGGAGCCTGGAGGGCTGCAGTCCATGGGGTCGCTAGGAGTCAGACACGACTGAGCAACTTCACTTTCACTATTCACTTTCATGCATTGGAGAAGGAAATGGCAACCCACTCCAGTGTTCTTCCCTGGAGAATCCCAAGGACGGTGGAGCCTGGTGGGCTGCCGTCTATGGGGTCACATAGAATTGGACACGACTGAAGCGACTTAGCAGCAGCAAAAAGGATATATTATAGCCAAGTTTGGCTTATTCAAGGAAGGCAAGGTTAGTTAAACATTTGAACATTCCTCCCCTCAAAACATGCTGAACAACTAGGATGGCAAAAGCAAAGACACATAGACAACATCTACAATAAAACTTGTTGACAAAATATCCCAGTAAACACCCACCTCCCTAGTCAAAGTTGGGGGGTGGTGGCACAGCTGATGGCTATAATACTGCTGTGTTGTCTCATCTGTGTGGGAGAAAGTAGAAAGAAGAACTTGAGAACAGGAGACTGCTAAAATTACCAACACATACTCACTGGAAAACACAGTGATCAAACAGTTCAGTTCAGTTCAGTTGCTCAGTCATGTCCGACTCTTTGCGACCCCATGGACTGCAGCACTCCAGGCCTTCCTGTCCATCACCAACTCCTGGAGTTTACTCAAACTCATGTCCATTGAGTCGGTGATGCATCCAACCCTCTCATCCTCTGTTGTCCCCTTTTCCTCTCATCTTCAATCTTTCCCAGTATCAGGGTCTTTTCAAATGAGTAAGCTCTTCGTGTCAGGTGGCCAAAGATTTGGAGTTTCAGCTTCAACATCAGTCCTTCCAATGAACACTCAGGGCTGATCTCCTTTAAGATGGACTGGTTGGATCTCCTTGCAGTCCAAGGGACTCTCAAGAGTCTTCTCCAACACCACAGTTCAAAAGCATCAATTCTTCGGCACTCAGCTTTCTTCACCATCCAACTCTCACATCCATACATGACCACTGGAAAAACCATAGCCTTGACTAGATGAACCTTTGTTGGCAAAGTAATATCTCTGCTTTTTAATAAGCTGTCTGGCTTGGTCATAACTTTTCTTCCAAGGAGTAAGTGTCCTTTAATTTCATGGCTGCAGTCACCATCTAGTGATTTTAGAGCCCCCCAAAATAAAGTCAGCCACTATTTCCACTGTTTCCCCATCTATTTGCCATGAAATGATGGGACCAGATGCCATGATCTTTGTTTTCTGAATGTTGAGCTTTAAGCCAACTTTTTCATTCTCTTTCACTTTCATCAAGAGGCTCTTTAGTTCTTCCCTTTCTGCCATATGGCTGGTGTCATCTGCATATCTGAGGTCGTTGATATTTCTCCCAGCAATCTTGATTCCAGCTTGTGCTTCATCCAGCCCAGCAGTTCTCATGATGTACTCTGCATATAAGTTAAATAAGCAGGGTGACAACATACAGCCTTGACCTACTCCTATCCCTGTTTGGAACCAGTGCATTGTTCCATGTCCAGTTCTAACTGTTGCTTCCTGACCTGCATACAGGTTTCTCAAGAAGCAGGTCAGATGATCTGGTATTCCCATCTCTTTCAGAATTTTCCACAGTGTGTTGTGATCCACACAGTCAAAGGCTTTGGCATAGTCAATAAAGCAGAAATAGATGTTTTTCTGGAACTCTCTTGCTTTTTTGATGATCCTGCAGATGTTGGCAATTTGATCTCTGGTTCCTCTGCCTTTTCTTAAACCAGCTTGAACATCTGGAAGTTCACAGTTCACGTATTGCTGAAACCTGGGTTGGAGAATTTTGAGCCTTACTTTACTAGCATGTGAGATGAGTGCAATTGTGTGGTAGTTTGAGCATTCTTTGACATTGCCTTTCTTAGGGATTGGAATGAAAACTGACCTTTTCCAGATCAAACTGAGAAAAGCTGCCAATTTAGAAGGAAGTTTGATTAAATCCAATTCATGATAAGTACAAAGGAATCATTATGCGATAATGACTGATAGTACTTGGAGTATTCTGGGTCCTGAAAACTCTTTAAACTAATAAAAACAAGGCTCTTTTCCAAAGAAGGGCCTAACATTGATAAGAAACTTTTGGGAGTAGTCAATCAGAACAGGAACAATAGCACAAATGAAAAGAGACCTTTGTGATGAAAGTGTTAGAAATCAGCAGAAGAGGCAGATCTTAGGAAACACAAGGCCATGCTGTTCATAGTTTAACAAAACAAAAACAAACAAAAACCAAACACACACACACACAAAACAAACAAACAAAAAAAACCCCGAAACTCTAGACTCTTAAAGCTAAAAAGATATCACTTCTCACCCCTCCCTCATAAAACTACAGGGAATTTCTTTCATGTAAGAAGTAAGCAACCAAGAGGATTATGATTGAAGCTCATACAAAAATTTTTATAAGAAAAATGAAGAATAAGAAAATAATAATCTCTTTAGAAACAGTGAAAACATGCGACAAAGAGGTACCCACAAACAGATGAAAACTACAATAGGAAATAGTTCAGAACTAGCTACACACATTTAGGATCTTATAAACTGTAAAAGAACAACATAAATCTGAATTTGTAAAACTTAGATGATTAGAGTAGGATTTGAAACAAAGGGCAGTGAACTCAAGAAACAATTTAGAAATAAAATAAGTCTTTCAAAGTAAATACTGCCAGTACTGAAGGAGAACAAACTTGGAAGAATTACACTATCCAATTTCAAGACTTACTATAAAGCTGCAGTAATCAAGACAGCATGGTACTTGTGAAATATTAGATGCAAAAATTAATGGAACAGAATACACAGCCCAGAAATAGACCCATTCAAAAATAGATGATTTTTGACAAAGGTGCAAAGACAGAGGAGGAAAAAATAGTCTTTTCAGCAAATGGTGCTGGGACAGTTGGATGTTTATATGCAGAAAACTGAACATAGACACAAACCTTATATCTTATGCAACATTTAATTCAAAATGGATCATAGACCTAAATGTAAAGTCATATAACTTCTAGAAGAAGACCTAAGAGAAATCATCTACATGACTTGGGTTTGAGGATGAATTTTTCAATATGATACATGTTAAGAAAAAGATTGATCAGTTGAACATTTTTAAGATTAAAAATTTCTGCTCTGAGAAAGGAATTATTACAAAAATGAAGAGACAAATCACAGACTGGGAGAAAAGTTTTGCAAAGCATGTACCTAATAAAGGACTTGTATACAGAATACAAAGAGCTTCCCTGGGGGCTCAGTGGTAGAATTCCTCCTGCCAATGCAAGAGCCACAGGAGATGCAGGTTTGATCCCTGGGTCAGGCAAATCCTCTGGAGGAGGACATGGCAACCCACTCCAATATTATTGCCTGGAGAATTCCGTGGACAGAGGAGCCTGGTGGGCTACAGTCCATTGGCTCCCAAAGAGTTGGATATGACTTAACAATTCAACAACAACAACAACATATAGAATATACAAAGAACTTTCAAAACTCAGCAGTAAGAAAACACACTCCTACCCACCAAAAAGAAAGAAATGAGCAAAAGATTTGAAGAGCCACTATACCAAAGATATGCGGATGGAAAATAGGCAGTAAAAACATCCTGAACATTCATTTTTCATTAGGGTAATGCAAATTAGACAATAAGGTACCACTGCACCTCTACTAGAATGGCCACAATACTGAAAACTGACACTACTAATTACTGCACAAGAGACAGTACTGGAACTTTTGTTTATTACTGGTGGTAATGCGAAATGGTACAGTCACTTTGGAGAACAGTTTAGCAGTTTCTTAAAAAGTTACACATAATTGTAGCTGGTAATCCATATCAGTGGTTGCTAGGGGCTTAAGGAGAGAGTGGAGGGTTGAATAGGTGAAACATGGGAGAGTGGGGACTGAGGATGGTGAACCTATGCTGTGTGATCCTGAGATGGTGGATGCACGACATAGGCATCGATCAAAACCCATAGAATTTGAGAGCGCAAAGAGTGAACCATGGGACTTCCCTAGTGGTCCAGTGGCTAAGACTACTCTTCCCAATGCAGGGGGCCTCGGTTCAATCCCTAGTCGGGGAACTAGATTCCACATGCTGCAACTGAGAGTTCACACGCTCTAATTAAAGATCTTACGTGCTGCAATGAAGATCGAAGATCGTGCATACCATGTCACAGCTAAGACCGAGCAGAGACAGATAAGTGTAAACAAATGAGTGAACCTTAATGAATGCAAATTAAAAATATCATTTAGGAAATTGGAGGATCCCACGATAGAATACACACTGTGATGAATGTGTGAATCAACCTCACTGAAGGTGATGGGGGGAAAGGTGCTGACACAAATAGATTTTCCTCAGTTTATTGTGATCTACACAAAGGCTTTCACATAGTCAATGAAGCAGAAGTAGACTTTTTTTTTTTTTTGAATTCCCTTACTTTTTCTATGATCCAACAGATGTTGGCAGTTTGATCTGTGGTTCCAGTCAATTCTAAAGGAAATAAATCCTGAACTATTGCTGAAGCTCCAATATTTTGGCCACCTCATGGGAAGAGCTGACTTACTGGAAAATACTCTGATGCTGGGAAAGACTGAAGGCAGGAAAAGGGGGCAACAGAAGATGAGATGGTTGAAAAACGTCACTGACTCAATGGACATGAGTTTGAACAAACTCTGGGAGACAGAGAAGGACAGGGAAGCCTGATGTGCTGCAGTTCATGGGCTCACAGTTGGCCATGGCTCAGCACTGAACAACAACAAGTAGATTGGAAATGAGTGGACTCTGTGAGACGACAGTCAAAAAAATAAAAATAGCACACAAGAACTGTACCCTAGTCAACAGAGTTATTTCCCACAGGAGTATGGGTGAACAATTCTGGAATCACTACAAAAAAATATATTGACTTTAAAAATGCATAATGTGAGAGTCGTGAGTTAAGTTTTATTTGGGGCAATATGAGGACTGCAGTCCAGGGGACAGCACCTCAGATGGCTCTGAGAAATTACTCCGAAGAGACAAAGGGGAAGGACAGTATATATGTGATTTTGATAAAGGGGGAATACGTGCAATCAAGCACATTTATTTTTTAGAAAGTTTCTCCTGGTCTCATGAAGCTTCTACTAGTCATGAGAAACAGTGATCACCATGAAGGATTTTAGTGCTTTTCTAGATATGAGGAGAAACAAGAATTGGGCTCATAAAATCAGCTCCTGAGAATACCTATCTGAAGACCTGTTTTGCCAGTTTTTCCCTGAGCACAGAGTGCCTCATTTCTGCTGTCCGCCCTGAACTCCTTCTTGGGGTGTTGAAGGTCAGCAGCTGCAGCAGCACATGATTTAATCCTTGTAGAGGTAGGTGGTAAGCACCCAGGGCAAGTGCCAATTTGCTGTTGACATATGTATATTGGAATTAAACAGTGGATGGCGGGGCAGGTTTCTCACTGTTGAAATGAGTGCTTATAGACAAGCAATGGGGAAAGCTGGAATGATCCATGTAATAATGGATTGGAATTGGAGACATCAGTGTGAACGAATGCTTAACCTCATATGTTGATAGATACTTCCAGCTGATACAGATGGACAGGAAGTATGGGTAATTTGACCAATAAAATAAATTAGCATTAGATTATAACCAAGGTATAAAATAAGTATCCATGAGTTCATACTAATATAAATAAATGATTGGGTAAATAAACATATGAGGAGAGATTGCCCACACAGAAGAATTCTAAGTAATTTTTGTAGATTTTCTGCCCTCAAGGAGGTGGAGTGTAACTCTTCACTTCTGAAGTGTGGGCTTTCCACAGTGACTTCCTTCAAAAGAGTATGAGAAGAGAAGGGTGGGGGATAGTAATTTTACAGTGGAGAAATATGACATACTCCCTTAGCAAGGTGATTGAGATCCATATCAAAAGTGATGTCATGTTGATAGTATGTATCTTTGATATGATATAATAAAAATAGCAGTTTACATCTGTGATTTTCATCTCAGAAACCCATCACTCCAATCTAATGAGAAAAACATCAGACAAATCTCACTTGAGGGCTATTCTAAAACACATGTGAATAGTCTACAATGCTGTCAAGGTCATCAAAAAGAAGTCAGAAATTTCACAGCCAAAAGGCACTTATGAATACATGAAAACCAAATGTAATGGGGGCATCCTGGATGGTATCGTAAACAAAAATGACAGAAGTGAAAACTAAGAGACTCTTAATAAAGTATTGACTTTAGTTAATAATAATGTATCGGTATAAGTTATTTTGTCAAATGTACTATATGAATGTAAGATGTCAATAATAATGAGGTATATGAAATTGCTCTGTACTACCTTCTCAACTTTTGAAAAAGGTGAAGATGTTAGTCACTCAGTCGTGTCTGACCCCATGGACTGTAGCCTGCCAGACTCCTCTGTTCATAGAGTTCTCCAGGCAAGAATACTGGAGTGGGTAACCATACCCTTCTCCAGGGGATCTTCCTGATCCAGGGATTGAACCCAGGTCTCTTGTACTGGAGGCAGGTTCTTTACCGTCTGAGCCACCAGGTAAACCTAAATCTGTTCTAATATAAAACATTTATTTTTTTTTTAAAGTTGACTATGCCAAACCCTGGCACCCCACTCCAGTACTCTTGCCTGGAAAATCCCATGGACGGAGGAGCCTGGTAGGCTACAGTCCACGGGGTCGCTAAGAGTCGGACGACTGAGCGACTTCACTTTCACTTTTCCCTTTAATGCACTGGAGAAGGAAACGGCAACCCACTCCAGTATTCTTGCCTGGAGAATCCCAGGGACGGCAGAGCCTGGTGGGCTGCCGTCTATGCGGTCGCACAGAGTCGGACACGACTGAAGCGACTTAGCAGCAGCAGCAGCAGCATGCCAAACCCTGCTTGAATTACAGATTCATGAGGAAAAAAAATCTTACTGTTTTACACCAAAACCACATTCATGCAGATGTTGAAGGATAGAGAAGCCTGGCGTGCTGCAGTCCATGGGGTCGCAAAGAGTCGGACACAACTGAGCAACTGAACAACAACAATACTCCCCTACATGGAATTCAAGAGAAGATACATGTAATGGATAATACTTTAAGAGAAAAGGAAAATGTAAAGAAGTATTTTTTAAAATCAATAAGAAACAAATAGGGAGGTAAAAAGGATTTAAGTAACAGTGATAGATACATAAGTCAGTCAAAGAAGTTCTAATACACTTACAATATGAACCTCTGAGGCAGAAAACTAAAGCAATGGAACAAAACAAAACTAAACTAAGAGTAATGAACATGTTTTTGAAATAAAAGATGATTTGAAGATACATACTGAAAGGAAACCAAATGCCTGGAAAACAGTCCCTGCAGGTTTAAAACTAAGTATACTTTAAATATAAAGTAAATATAGTTTAAAACTAGTAAAACTATTTTGTACTTTCTGCAGTCATTATATTTTATTTTTTTAAAAATATATTTTTGGTTGGAGGATAATTGCTTTACAATGTTGTGTTGGTTTCTGCCATACAACACCTTGAGTCAACCATAAGTATACATGTATCCTCTCCCTCCTGAGGCTCCTTCCCACCTCCACCCCCGGCCCATCCCTCTAGGCGGTCACAGTGCTGAGCTCACTGTGTCATACAGTGGTTGTCACTAGCTCTCTGTCTCACACATGGTAGTGTATACATGTCAATACTACCCTCTCAATTCATCCCACCCTCTCCTTCCACCACTGGACCTATAAGTCTGCTCTCTATGTCTGTGTCTCTATTCCTGCCTGTAAATGGATTTATCAGTGCTGTTTTTTCTAAGCTCCATATATGTGTTAATATATGATAGTTGTTTTTCTCTTTCTGACTTATTTCACTCTCTAGAACAAGCTCTAGGTTCATCCACCTCACTTCAACTGACTCAATTTTTTTCCTTTTTATGAGTGAGTAATATTCCATTGTACATATGCGCCACATCTTTTTTATCCATTCATCTGTCAATGGACATCTAGGTTGCTTCCATGTCCTAGCTATTGTAAATAGTGCTGCAATGAACATTGGGGTATGTGTGTCTTTTTGAATCATGGTTATCTCAGGGTATGTAGGAAAAAAATCTTTAAGCATTCAATTGATTAGACACTTATAATGGAAATGAAAATCAGATTGCTAGTATGTTTTTGACACCAAAGCCAGAATGCAGTTGAATAATTTTTAAGGAAATAAACTGTGAAGCAGAAATTTTGTAAAATGTGAACCATAGCCCTGCTGCTGCTGCTGCTGCTAAGACGCTTCAGTCGTGTCTGACTCTTAGCGACCCCATGGACTGTAGCCCACCAGGCTCCTCCGTCCATGGGACTTTCCAGGCAAGAATACTGGAGTGGGGTGCCATTGCCTTCTCCAGTGCATGAAAGGGAAAAGTGAAAGTGGAGTCGTTCAGTCGTGTCTGACTCTTAGCGACCCCATGGACTGTAGCCTACCAGGCTCCTCCATCCATGGGATTTTCCAGGCAAGAGTACTGGAGTGGGGTGCCATTGCCTTCTCCATAGCCCTACATATATTCAAAAGTAATGACTACAGGAAAACTATTATGATCATTTAGAAATTCAGGCATTGTGTTTTTCATGGAGCCCTTCTTAAGAAATCTCCCAGAGAGCAGGTTTCATACAACCGAAAGACTGGAGAGGTGTTGGCATAAGGACAAATACATCTACACTTCCCAAACTCCTGGGAGTTAAGTGGAGACTTGTCCCTGAAGCTTGGGATTCCATGGAATCAGAGTGGAAGTGCTTTGCTCTCCATGATCCTCCATCCTGGCCCTCTTTCTCTATTCTGGCTAAATTGACAGGACTCCAAGAACGTGAAGGAAATAGAGACACAAAGTGAAAGGATTCAGAGTCCCTGTTGACATGCATGTGGCTATAACATGAACAAGACGTAAATTTCTATTAGTTCAAAAATAGCAATGTATTTCATCCCATTAACAGAGTAGATGAAAAAAGTCATTTCATCTCCCGTAGATGCAGAAAGAAGTATTTAATGAAATTCAACACTAATTCATGATTTTAAAGTATTTAGAATAATAAGAATAAAATGGAATTTCTTTATAAAAAAAAATCCTAAATCAAGCATCATAGTTAATTGTGAAATATTTAAAGCATTCCTTCTGAGAGACATCTTGTGTCATGACTCCCATTCAACATTGTATTGGAAATCCTGGTCCTGGCCATGACTTTAAAAAAAAAAAAAAAAGAGAAGGAAGGATGGAAGAAAAGAGAAAGAATAGGTATAAGGATTAGAATAGAAAAAATATCAATGACATGATTAAATACATAGAAAATGCAAAATAATCTACAGATAAACTATCAGGATTCCTAAGTGAATGCCTCAGGTCACTAGACGCAATATCAGTGTACCAAAAATCAGTGTAACTTCTATGTACCAACAACAAATAATGAGGAAATTTTTAAAATAATGTGTGTAGCAGCATCAAAAAATATCAACTGCCCAGGAATAAGTCTAATGGAAGATGTGTGAGGCCTTAACACTGAAAACAGCAAACATTACTGGAAAAAATGAAAGATGACTCAAATTTATAGAGCAATACATTATGTTCATAGATTGGAAAACTCAATATCTCAGGGATGACAGTTCTCTCCCAATTGATATATAGATTTAGGGCAGTTCCAATGCTAACATGTTGTTGTGGAAATTGTGAAAATGATTGTAAAGTTTATATGAAAATGCAGTTGGCCAAGAAGAGCCAAGACAGAATGAAGACCCAGGTAACAGAAGGTACTTGATTTGTAACAAAGATGGAACTGTGGAGCAGCTTGGAATGGATGATCTAATAAATCGTGATAGAGTAGTTGGATATGGAAAGCAAATTATCTTTCCCTCTGGCTCATAACATTCACAAAAATCAGTTATACATGTAAGGTAAAATAATATAATAACACTTGTAGGATACAACGTAGGATGTCTTCATGGCTTTGCCACTTCTTAAGCAGGATATAGAAGGCACTAAATTTACAGGAAAAAAGTAGGTAACTTGGACTACATTATATACATAACTTTTGTTCATCAAAACACCTCACTAATTGAGTGAAAAAGACATGTCAGAGTGGTTAAAGATATTGACAGTGCATGAAACTGACAAAACTTATATTGAGAATATACAAAGAATTTCTGCAAACCGGTTAGAAAAGGAAAAATGACTGTAGAAAAGTGGTTAAGAGTTTCAAACAGGTACTTCAAAAAAAAATGATGTCTGAATGGCCAGTGGTCCTATGAAAAGATGCTCAGTATATCATCAATCTCCAGAGAAATGGGACATAAAACCACGATGTCATACATGACACACTCATCAGAATGGTGTAGGAGCACTTAGAATGATGTGAAACAAACTACACCCATCATATACTGCTGTGGGACTCAATACAATTACTCCAGAAAACTCTTTGGCAGCTCCAGCAGAAGATACACATACCCCATGACCCAGTGATCCCACTCCTGGATTTACATCCCACAAAAAGACATAAATAAGAATACTCATAGCAGCACTATTTGTAATAGCCCCAGACTGGAAACAAACCAAATGCTCACCCACATGAGAAAAAAAAAAGAAAAAAAATCAACCGAGATATAGGCATACCGTGGGATAGACTGATGGAGAATGGAAACAGCACAGGAAAACTACTGCTACACGGGACAGCATGAAAAATCCCAGAAACGCAATGGGTGACCAGAGCAGAGCGTAGTAGATATTACTTGATCCCATTTATGTAATCTTCAAGACAGGCGAAAACAATCTGTGGTGTTAAAAGCTGCTACTGCTGCTGCTACTGCTAAGTCGCTTCAGTCGTGTCCGACTCTGTGCGACCCCATAGACGGCAGCCCACCAGGCTCCGTTAAAAGCTGGGGTAGTATTTATCCTTGAAGGGTTGTAAATAGAGGAGACTGTAGGGGTTTCTGAGGTATCTCATCCTCTGTTTCTAGATCTGGGTAGAGGTTTTATGGATTGCTTCACGTGGTGAACATGCTTCAGGCCACACAGTTTTGATTTGTGCACTTCCCTATGAATATATTTCACTTCAAAAATTATTTTAAAAAGAGAATTTGGAGACAGGTGTGTAAGATCGAACTTTAAATACATGGCTCTTAATTGAAATCTGGCTTGAAGAAAAGAATGTAGAAAATAAAATTTGGGGACAAATGGAGAAATCTGAAAGTGGACTGGGTATCAGTTAATGTTAGGGAATTATTAATCTTACTAAGCATGATAATGGTACTCCAGTTAAATAAGAGGATCTCCTTAATTTGGAGGGGCGGGATGCATGCTGAAGTATTTAGGGATCCAGTGCCCTGATGTTGATAATTTAAAATGGTTTGGTGAAGAAGACAGACAAAATCAAATATAGCAAATTGAAAACAACTGTTGAATTTAAGTGATAGGCATATGAATGCTCAAAACACATTTCTCCTTTTCTATATTTTTAACATTTTATTGATAAGGAAAAGTTTTAATGTATTTTTTTTTTTTTTTTAATAATCATGCCCTTTTCACAAAGGAAAAAAATCTGAACCTCAGAAAGTTAAAGTAACTTGCCATACTTGAGATTTGAATCCAGGACTATTCTGAATTCAGGAGCTAGGAAAAAAAAAAAAAAAATCACAGTCACAAACTGGAAGGAGATTGAGATATTGTATTATTCAGTTTTCTCATTTTGCAGACAAGGAAAACAGACCAGAGAACAATTTGACTTCCATGAAATGTTAATGCAGCATGCAGTGTTTGAGGGCTTGAGTTGCCTTGGTATTAGTTCGGTTTTTCCAAAGAGTAACACAGAAATGGTGCCCTTAGCTCTAACCTAGATTTCACATTTAATCAGATATGAATTAAATAATTAGATTATATTTTTAAATGCATAGGTGTAGAAAAAATATACAAAGAAATTACTGCAAGAACTATTTTGTTCCTTGTAGATAGACTCCTGCTTTTCCCACCATTACTAACATGTTATGTCCCTTGAGCTTATCATTTATAGGCCAGACCCTCAAACTGCCCATGAATATGGCTTTTTCTTCATTTGACCTCATTTATATCAGCATCAAAACCTGAGCATTGTTATTAACTCAGAATTATGGGCAATTTTCTTTGTGAAATGTATCGCCTGCAGTGTCAACACTTAAATCACACCAAGTCCTTCAAAAGAAGAAAAAAAAAAACAAAACAGTGTCTGTGTGGGTATAAGCTGCCAACAACAGAAAGACCACTGCTGACAGATTTTTGATTGGTTTATGTTGTTATTCCTTATTTAAAAAAAAACAACCCAGAACTTCATCTCGGAATATTTTCTCCATTGTCTCCTTAAGAATTACAAGACAGACTTGGGGGAAGCTGTAAGACTAAGGAAGTAGGGGGGCAGAAAAAAACTAGTGAAAGTTTTCAGAGCTGTCAGAAGGCCCAGGCAAGACAGTTGGCCTGCCTTTGTCACCCAGCCCAGCTTGACTCCCTCCACCAAGCTCCGTTTTCTCTAGTTGCATTAAAAGGTCTGGGGTTTCTCAGGTGGCTCTGTGTTAAAGAATCCACTTGCTGATGCAGGAATCATGGGTTCGATCCTTGGGTCAGGAAGATCCCCTGGAGGAGGAAATGGCAACCCACTCCAGCATTCTTGCCTGGGAAATCCTATGGACAGAGGAGCCTGGTGGGCTACAGTCTATGGGGTGGCAGAGTCAGACATGACTGAGTGACTGAGTATGCATTAAAAGGTCTAAGGCAGAAGAGGAGACGGTTGTTGGAAGACCTAGACCTAAACCTTTCAGATTGTCATATAGTGAAGGATGGGGCTGGCTCCATGGAGAACAAGACTTAGGAATATAGAGCTAGTGATGGCAGGAGTTTCAGTAGCTACATAGGAAGAAAGTATAGCCAAGCAGGAAGGAAGCTGAGCCCTTGCCTGCTGGCTCATATGTACACAGTGTTTGACCTTGGACAAATTAATGAACCTCTTTGAGCCTCAGGTGCCTCATTTATAAAACATCTGTATATGTGCCTCATAGGGCTGTTGCAGAAAACTAAATAGCACACACGCAAAGAATTTAGGATAGTATCTGACTTGTCATAAGTGCTCATAAGCATTTCACTTCAGTCTCTAGACAGGACTGAAAAAAAGAAAAAGACTTCTTATGTGGTCCTGCGGAATCTCTAAAACAAAGATTTTCAAACTTCCTTTCAGCAACTTCCTCTACCACCTACCCCACTGCAGCCCACCCACTTCCAGAGGGAGCCTACAGGCATATTTTTCATCTTGTTATTAGACAGTTTCATGCAACAAGCATTTCCTGAGCTTCTTTCATGTGCTAGTTTGTTAATACTAGAGTTTTTGAGAAGAATACAAAGAAATCTTTGTCCTCAAGGAGCTTACAGTCTGCTAGGAAGGCAAATGTTTACACTTGTGTCTTTGAACTTGGCAAATATTGAAGGTTCAGGAGTATAACAGAAGTGACCCATTATTGGAGAGGTCAGGGAAAGCTTTACCAAGGAGGCATCAACTGAACCAAGACTTAAAAATCACATAGGAGTATACAACATGAATGGTTTCCCTGGTGGCTTAGTGGTAAAGAATTTGCCTGCCAGTGCAGGAGACATAGGTTTGATCCCTGGGTCAGGAAGATCTCCTGAAGAAGGAAAAGGCAACCTACTCCAGCATTCTTGCCTGGGATATCCCATGGACAGAGGAGCCTGACAGGCTACATACAGTCCATGGGGTCACAAGGTGTCGAACACGACTTGGTGATTAAACAGCAACAATACATCATGACCACCAGTTTGGCAAAGAGTGAAGCATCTGGGGTCAGTCAGGATGAATTATCTGCTCTCTGCAAGTTTACACAGGCCCTTCATCCGCTAATTTAGTTAGAGTGAATGTGTGGTAGACACTTGGGCTAATGATTATGAGCTGAAGAGCATGGACTCTAGAGTTAGGATAGATCTGGATTTGAACCTGGGTCGGTCTTTTCATTTCACTTACCAGCTATGGGCCTTGAGAACATTTCTTAATAGCTCTAATACCATCTGTGAATTGGAGATCATCATTGTTGATTAGAGCTGCATTTTAAACAGAAGCTTAAGTTGGTGTGAAAGATCAAAATGGAAAATATTCAGAAGTATTTATGGTCCTCTCACTCAAAAACAATGTACTTAGAGACCGTTTTGTACTGAGAAATATGATTGACTTCTGGAATCCTCATCAACAAAAATGGGCTGACTGGGAGCAACCCATGAGGACTGAGAGGTTGTTCACATCTCTCATTCAGGGTCATTTGGTAGCATGGGTTCATTGAGAAGAATGGACCTTCTGCACCTTATATTTTTCACCTTCTTCTTTAATTTTTGCTGAGTGCCTGCACTTTGGTTGGGCTTCCCTGGTGGCTCAGCTGGTAAAGAATCCACCTGCAATGCGGGAGACCTGGGTTTGATCCCTGAGTTGGGAAGATCCTCTGGAGAAGGGAACGGCTACTCACTCCTGTATTCTGGCCTGAAGAATTCCATGAGCTGTATAGTCCATGGGGTTGCAAAGAGTCGGACAGGACTGAGCGACTTTCACTTTACACTTTGGTTCACTCACAGGTTAAATGCATAAGTGGCATGACTCCATTCACCCACTTCACCAGGGTCTTGTGACATTCTCTAGGTGAAATGTTTCACATGGTGTTTGGCCATCTTCAGTCATCCTCCTGGACCTTCCTTCTCTTTCTTCTCTTCATCATCCTCAGAGGCCAAGAGTCGTGAATTAAGAAAGAGAACCATTTGACCAAGTGAACCAAGTGGCTGCAGTTTCACTCACTGGCTTTTTGACACCCTGAGGTCACATACCCCAAGCCAAAAACACCACATCTCCTTCCTGTCCTTGGTCTGTCCTCAAAAGTTGTCAAAGTGTGTCTTTTTTTTTTCATCTGAAAAGTGAGTTTAATAGTATTTTCGGTCTGGTAGGAGTGAGGACGTTGTCAAGCACTCTAAAAACGCAAACAGACAAAACAATGCCAATTACTACCCTTTTGTTCTATTGCACCGATCTTGTAGGGGCACAGCCACATCACCAGCTTAACATTGTGCCCAACTCTTTCCCTGAATGCTTTGAGAATCAAAAGAACCAATACTTCAGTTTCATTTGTTGTATTCTCTTTCTTGACATCATATTGTTTGACTAGAATTTTAAAAACATATCTGAAGGATCAATTTTCTCGTTTCAAAATGTCTCTAAGTCTGGAAATATGTTAAGCCTCGTTTTGAATCTCAAAATGCTTATGTCTTCCTCTGTCTTTGTGTGTGTATGTGCGTGTATGTGGCTTCTCCAAGATGTGGAGTTTCAGGATAAAAATGGTAATTGACCTTTAACGAGAAAGCTGAGAGAGCAGCTTCTGTATATTATATGGCTGTGAGCTGGATTTTAAATGTTTGATTAAGTTATTAGAGTGTTTTTGCTTTGGCATAATGTGGTATAAATTTGCGATTGCTGGCCAAAGCAGTTAGTCAGAGGAGAAGAATAAATTGTTTTGAGAGGTGCTTCAAAACCTGGATTTTATTCTCTTGGAAAGACGGGGTTATATAAATCCTGTAATACAAATGAGAATTTCTATAATTAAGGTTCTAACTAGGAAGATCCCTAGGAGCTTTTGAATGGTGAAATGAAGAATGGCATTCCAGGATGCTTTCCTTTTTGAAAAAAAGTTATACTTTGAGTGTTCTAGTTTATTTCTTGTGGCCCAAAGACCAAACAGCACAGAACAGGCACACATAAATATATGTAAGAATTTATCTTTGAGTTAAAGAATTTATCTTTGAGATGTGAGTACTGGAAGGAGATTGATAGGCTAAACAAATGTATTAAAAAAAAAAAATAGAATAGTCCCAAGATACCTTTGCTTTATGGTGTTTCAAATGGTTAGAAGTTTCTGCAGCTACACCCATGTCATTACTTAGAGAATTTCTGTTTGGCCGTCTTACTGCCTGTTACTGAGTAATTTCACTCCCTGACAGCTTTTGTGTTTTCAGAGCACATTCTCCTGCTCCTGCCATTTAGGAAATCTCTCTTAAGTGGCTACTCCCCTGTCTTGGGGGCTCTCCCTGGCTCTTAGCTTCAGACCTTCTCCCCAGGGTTCTCCCAGCTGTTTCCTCAAAGCACCTCAAATACTGCTGTATTTATTTGATCTATGTACACACTAGAGAACTTTCTAACGTCCAGTGTACAATTATACCATTTGTAATTGATTAAGTAGGGCAATTGTGGTCATTTCTGGGAAAGTGTATCATCAGATTCCTCATTGGGAATCTGGGCACATACCATGACATTGTTTCTACGGGATCAAATGAGATGAAGTTGAGACTGCAGCCCTCTGTAGAACTGCAGAGTGCTACCCAAGTTGGATTGCTAAAATGCCCTTTTTCATTTGAGATTGGTTTAGCAATTAGGAGCACAGGCTGTGTCCTTGGGCTACTCGCTGGGAATTTCAGGTTCTCCACTGGCCAGCTGTGTAGCCTGAGGCAAGTGCCTGAATCTCTCATCTGGAAAAGAGGGTAATAGAATTACCTGCCTGAGTTATTGAGAGGATTAAATGAAATAATGGCAGCCTTGTGTCTAACAAAGCATCTGACTCAAAGTAAGTGCTTACTCTACGTGAATTGCTAATTACATCAGCATCATTATGATCAGATTTAAGTGGCAACATTTAGTTATAGAGTCTTTTAAGAATGAAAGCAAGTTGGATGGAAACTTGCTTGGATGTTCAGGATGGATGGTTCAGCTCTCCCCTCACTCACGAGTGCTCAGGTCTTGGTCCCATGCATGCTGGCACCCACCCCCATCACCTGTGCAGATACCCCGTCTCCTCAGTGGTCTCCATGTCTCTCATTTACCTGTGATCTCATAGACTTGCTATTGCTTGCCCGGGCCCCACCCTTTCCCAAGCTGGTCCCTACTTTCTACAGGGTGGACGCTGTAGTGACAGGACTAACAATGCAAAGCCTCGGGACATGAGTTCAGATAAAGTCCCTGCCACTCCTGCAGTCTCAGTATCCATCTCATGTTAAAAATGCCCCTTCCAGCCTCCACTTTATGTGATACCAGAGAGAATTTAGGCTTGGATCTTAGCAAAAGATGAAGATGAATCTTGCCTGAAGCTTTGAGTATCTCGAGACGCACCATTACCACCTCAATAGGTTGTGACAAAGTGAAAAAAGGGACTGAGGAGAATGACTGGCATTTTTGATTTTGGGCCTTAACCTAACCCTCAGAATAATGAATAGCAATAACATTTATTAAACACCTACTCAGCAGACCCAGCACTTGGTGCTTTACAGATATTGTCTGACTGCATCCTCCAAGCTAGCCTGCAGGGCAAGGGTTATTATCAGTGTTTTACAGATGAGAACAGGGAGTTCCAGGAAGGTGAATCACTTGCTTTCTGTCCCACAGAGCAGAGACTGGTGCCTGAACCAAAGCTTCAACCGAAGCAAGTGTTCCAGGTCTCCGTGGGTTTGGGGTTTGGTACTGCAGACTGAATAGGTGAGAAGTGGTGATAAGGCCACTTCCTTTTCCATCCCATGGTGGATGGGGAGGGGTGGGGAGAGGGCAGGAAGAAGACAGAGGCTGAAGAGGAGTCCGTCCTGCCTCCCAAAGGCGTATCTGGTGGGAAAGTGTCTCCCATAGAGCCCGCCCTGTAGGAACTTGGGGGTTTACCCGGCTCTGTACCTCTGGAGCACCCCAGCCCAGCTGTGAGGGGTTAGCAGGTGGGTGTGGGGCTTCCACATGCACACCTCTGTACCAGGGGGTGACAGGGCCTGGAAGGGGTACGGGTGGGAGCTGCCTCTGCCTGAGGCCTCTGTTCCCTGCCTTGTTCCATCCCCACTGTCCCAGAACTCGCCTTGGCCGTCAGCATCTTTTACTTGGAGAACCGCAGCCCTCCATTTTTACCTCTCTGTTTCCACTCAGGCCCTGGGGAAGTATCCACACTAGGGCAAGCCAGAGGGAACTTCTGAGATACAGACCATGCTGAAAGTCCTTCCTCAGCTTCCTTTCCAGCCTTGGCTCCTCACCGTGGTCCTCAGGACCGTAAGGGCTGGCCCCGCCCACCTCCCTGGCCGCTCCTCCTCTCCCCTCCTTACCAAGTGGCCACCGTTCGCCCTGCAGCTCCAGCAGTGAGGTCCCTTCCCCAAGGAAGCCTTCTGTGTGCTCCCTTCTCCCCCAGGCTGTTACGTTTTTCTCCCACACATTCTTCCAGGACTCTGACCCTATGCTTTTGTTAGTGATGCTGTGTTGACGCTGTCCTCCTCACTAGACTCTGCACACCCGAGATGGAAAGCTCGGGGCTGTGCTCCACTCGGTCTTACTGGCCCCGCCTTCGTGTCCGGGCAGAGTCTGCACTGGGAACCGTGGTCGTGTGAGTGAGTCGCCTGTGAGTCACTGGTGGCCTCTGCTTTGAAAACCCAGGTAGGACGATATAGAAGTGTGGCCAGAGTGAGGCTGCTCAGGTTACCTCAACCACTTCCCTTCCCCCTCCAGCTACATAGGTTCTGCTGGGCTCCCTTCTACCCCACCATCAGTGGGGGTGCCATATATCTAGAACTTCCTTGATTTACTTGGCATAGTCTTTGTCTTTTGAGGCCATACTTGTCCCAGTGAGAAGCCCATTTACGAAGCGCCTGGAAGAGTCTGGAACTACTTTTGCCTCTCCCCTGGCAGGGATGGAAAACCTAATGTAGTAGGTATTCTGAGAACACGTGTTGAATGCTCAGCAGCATGTTTCATTGAATATCCATTGTGCTTAGCAGCGATTTTTAAAATTGAGATTCAAGTTATATATAAAATAAAATAAAACATACATTTTGAGTGATATAATACGTGTTAGAATGATGGTGCCTTTCATTTAAAAAATTGAAGCCAGGTGAAGTAGTAATAATTATAATACATTGGTAAGCTGGGTAATTTTCAATCATAGTAAATTTTTTATATACTCTAATTTCTGTAGTGATATCCTCTTATGTGTCGTCGTCATCTTCTCTTTTTGGCCTCACTGTATGGCATGCAGAATCTTAGTTCCCTGACCAGGGATTGAACCCATGACTCTGCAGCGGAAGCAGGGAGTCCTAACCACTGGCCTGCCAGATAATTCCCATACATTGCTTTATTTAATGTTTACTGTAACTCTACGAAGTAATACTGACCTCCCATTTTACTAGCAAAGAAACAGGGGTCCAGAGAGGTTAAGTGATTTGACCAAAGTCTCAATACATGAGAAGCAGAGGCAGGATTAGAAAGCAGCTCTCATGGCCTCCAAAGCAAATATCACCTGATCTTGTGCATCTTCTTAAAATCCTAAGTAGTAAAGATAAGATGTAGTTACAAAGTCCAAAGCCTGCTTGTTCTTTGAACCTGGTAAACGGGCTCTTAATCTCTTAGCTTCCCCCTGTCCTCTGCAACCGCCCCCTTTCCTCCCAGATATCCCTGCCTCGGAGATGCATACACAGGCATTGCTACAGAAATGGATCTCTGAGTCAGCCCTGGAAAAAAAGAAACCTCTCTGCTGGTTTTATTTTTCTTGGTTGATTTATTTGACAAGGACCCGCTCTGTACATCATTTTGGAATTTCAAAATCTTTTTTTATCTCCAAAGGTCTCTCTTGAAAAGCCAAAGAAGAAATAAAAGAGAAACTGTGTATGCTACTCCCTGTGCAATGCTTTCTAAACGCTGAGCTCGGCCTTTTTACTTTATTTTCTGACCCTGAGATCACACAGGTTGCAGAATAGGGCTGAGCAGAGCTAAATCCCTGAGCCTCTTCTGCAGGTAGGAGTCCGATTTGCACTAATCCCCAAAGACACGTCTCTATCACTGTTGTTTGACTTGGCAGGACACCTACGTTGCTAAACCCCACAGAGGAAAAGCGCAGGAATTAGTCACTCTCCAGTGGGGCTTCTCTGCTGAGATTAGGTGTGACGACCAGCCAGTGAAAGGAAATGTTCCCAGTTCCAGCTGGCTGCAGATTCAATTACTGTTGGGTTCTTTACCTGGCGGTCCAAGAGGCCCCACTCCATGGCTTTCAGCAGGGATTCCAGGCCAGGGTTCCTGGGGTCACCACATCAGCAGCAAGACCATTTACAGAGGCATCCTTCATCCTGGCGCATCTCATGTCAGATAGAATCAGAGCAGGCACCAGGCCTCCCTGGGAACTTTCTCCACTTTAACATGTGTTTCAGCTGTGGGGAAAGCACAGAGGGTGGGGTGGGGAACCTCAGGCTCAATTTACAGTTGCCTTTAATAACCCATTCAACTAAATTTATTAGGTCACCATGCCCCTTTGAACTTTATGGTCTGGAATTTTCCATGCACAATTCTGTTTCTCTGGTGAGAAGCAGACCTTCCCATGCAGGTTTGTTGCATGAACACCCATGCCTTGGCCATTTTGGTTAAGAGCCAGCTTTGATCAAGGATGGGCTGGGGGCTTCTCTGTGGCCCTTGATGCTTATGGATGAGAAAGACTGAAGCGCTGACATCCACCCATGTGGATTGCCATGCATATACCAACTCTACATGTAGTTATTGTTGTTCAGTTACTAAGTATCTATGAACTGCAGCATGCCAGGCTTCCTTATCCTTCCCTCTCTCTTGGAGTTTGCTCAAATTTTCATGTCCATTAAGTGGGTAATGCCATCCAACTATCTCATCCTCTGCCACCCCCTTCTCTTTCGGGGCCTGGATCTGTAGACATCCTTATTCTTTCTCCTAAAGACACTTAAAGTTCTGCATCATTTTTTTGCAAGCTCCACTTCCCTGAGTGCTTTCTTGTTTTGCTAAGAATAAATTATGGCATAAATTTGTCAGTTTCCCTAGACTCTTCTAATTGAACCAAGAAGTTCAGGGCTAAAGTGTTTTTTTGTTTTTTTTTTTCCTTTTCTAGTCTCAAGACCTAGAAATCAGGGAAATAATTTGCTGAGGTTCTGAAATATACATATACACACATACACACACATATGTATTTTTTTCACAATCCTGACAAGTCTGGTTAAGTGGCATCTGAGATCAATTCCAATAAGCAAATCACTATTGAGCACTTACTGTGTGCCAGAGTCTCTGCTACAATGATGGGAAATAGAGTTCAAGACACAGTGGAGTCTTTTGATTTCTTAATGATTATTTTCCTTCCACGAGTGCCAAGGTGTGACAGACATAACATTTTAATTTTCATTTTCATGGATTTTCTTGTGATGTGTGATAGATAAATACCTCTTCAAATCCACGGCCTTATGGGTAGTTTTGCTTGGAAGGATAAAGAAGCAAGCAGTTAAGTAAAATTGAAAAGGTAAGTTAACTTATAGAAATATTGATATATTAATTAAATAATAATGGAGATGATACCTAGAAATGATAACTAGGTAGTCCATGAGTGATTAGAATCTCAAAAGCTGATGTCCTAGATGAACTTAAATATGCATCTCCAAGGAAGCAAGTCAGTTTACTATTCAAGGAGGTAAGCCAAGGGCTTTTGAGTGTTTGACAATACCTGGTCATTAGCTTGCACGGCTCACTGTGCAGCCAAGCCCTGATGGGCTTTTTTTTTTTTTTATAAATTTATTTATTTTAGTTGGGGGCTAATTACTTTACAATATTGTAATAGTTTCTGCCATACATTGACATGAATCAGCCATGGGCCCACATGTGTTCCCCCTCCTGGACCTCCCACCCACCTCCCTCCCCATCCCATCCCTCCGGGCCATCCCACCGCCCCGGCCCTGAGCACCTGTCCCATGCATCGAACATGGAATGGTGTTCTGTTTCACACATGACAATATACATGTTTCAATGCTATTCTCCCAGAACGTCCCACCCTCACCTTCTCCCTCAGAGTCCATAAGATTGTTCTATACATCTGTGTCTCTTATTCTGTCTCGCATATAGGGTTATCGTTACCATCTTTCAAATTCCATATATATCCATTAGTATACTGTATTGGTGTTTTTCTTTCTGGCTTACTTCACTCTGTATAATGGGCTCCAATTTCATCCATCTCAGTAGAACCGATTCAAATGTATTTTTTTAATGGCTGAGTAATATTCCATTGTGTATATGTACCACAGCTTCCTTATCCATTCGTCTGCCGATGGACATCTAGGTTGCTTCCATGTCCTGGCTATTGTAAACAGTGCTGCGATGAACATTGGGGTACACGCGTCTCTTTCAATTCTGGTTTCCTCGGTGTGTATGCCCAGCAGTGGGATTGCTGGGTCATATGGCAGTTCTATTCCCAGTTTTTTAAGGAATCTCCACACTGTTCTCCATAGTGGCTGTACTAGTTTGCATTCCCACCAACAGTGTAAGAGGGTTCCCTTTTCTCCACACCCTCTCCAGCATTTATTGCTTGTTGACTTTTGGATAGCAGCCATTCTGACTGGTGTGAAATGATACCTCATTGTGGTATTGATTTGCATTTCTCTAATAATGAGTGATGTTGAGCATCTTTTCATGTGTTTGTTAGCCATCTGTATGTCTTCTTTGGAGAAATGTCTGTTTAGTTCTTTGGCCCATTTTTTGATTGGGTCGTTTATTTTTCTGGAATTCAGCTGCAGAAGTTGCTTGTATATTTTTGAGATTAATTGTTTGTCTGTTGCTTCGTTTGCTATTATTTTCTCCCATTCTGAAGGCTGTCTTTTCACCTTGCTTATAGTTTCCTTTGTTGTGCAAAAGCTTTTAATTTTAATTAGGTCCCATTTGTTTATTTTTGCTTTTATTTCCAATATTCTGGGAGGTGGGTCATGGAGGATCCTGCTGTGATTTATGTCGGAGAGTGTTTTGCCTATGTTCTCCTCTAGGAGTTTTATAGTTTCTGGTCTTACATTTAGATCTTTAATGCATTTTGAGTTTATTTTTGTGTATGGTGTTAGGAAGTGTTCTAGTTTCATTCTTTTACAAGTGGTTGACCAGTTTTCCCAGCACCACTTGTTAAAGAGATTGTCTTTTCTCCATTGTATATTCTTGCCTCCTTTGTCGAAGATAAGGTGTCCATAGGTGCGTGGGTTTATCTCTGGGCTTTCTATTTTGTTCCATTGATCTATATTTCTATCTTTGTGCCAGTACCGTACTGTCTTGATGACTGTGGCTTTGTAGTAGCGCCTGAAGTCAGGCAGGTTGATTCCTCCAGTTCCATTCTTCTTCCTCAAGATTGCTTTGGCTATTTGAGGTTTCTTTTATTTCCATACAAATTGTGAGATGATTTGTTCTAGTTCTGTGAAAAATACCATTGGTAGCTTGATAGGGATTGCATTGAATCTATAGATTGCTTTGGGTAGTATGCCCTGATGGGCTTTTAATGAAACTGCTCTCACACATGTCCTCATGCCCTGCCCCCTGTCCAGGCAAGAGTCACACTGACATGGAGACCACCTCCCCGCAACCTTGACAGTCAGGATGCAGAGGCCCTTCGGTGGGAAGAAACAAGCTGCCTGTTGGATTCTGCACATCCAGATCACTCTGCCTTGGTGTTGAGAGGGGATGCTGGGCACGTGGCAGAAGTCACATGCAGCACCATGACCTGCTGGCTAAAAGACATCAGAGGAGGGAGGGACAGAGGGAGAAGGATGCCTTGAGGCTTGGGGCCGCTGGTGTGATGGGCTAGTGACAGCCCATGCCCTGCCACTGACGGAGCAAAGACCTGCCCCCACCCCGTCACATGCCCCTCGGAGGAGCTTTGAAAAAACCCATTCAGATGTGTAAGGCTGATGAGTACAGTGACTAGACTCACATTGTCTTGGCATCTCTGCGATGACTGATCTGTGGGCTCCTTGATTTTTTGCCGAGCTAAGTGGTCTTCCTATCATAGTTCTGGCGGCACTGAACAGTGATATACTGTGTCCGCGGGCCCTCCTGTTTATTGGCGCGCACGTAATGACAGCCTCTTGAATGAGAAGAAGTAATGTGTAAGCAAAGCAGCTGAGCCGGAGGGGAAGGGCTCATGCTGTGAGCCCTGTGTGCTCTGAGCCGGTCATGCAGCCCTCTTTGGTCGCTGAGAGCCAGGATGGTGAACCCTGATACCACACAGGTTCACTTTTGCGCTTGCGGTTACAAAACGTTCATGTCCGGTTTCACAAGAAAGTCTGGCCCCAGCACTGAGGCATCTTTGTCTGATAGAGAAAGTGAGTTCTCGTGTCCTGACCCCACTGGGGTGGGCCCCCTTGGGCCTGGGATCTCAGGAGTCAGCATAAGAGGCAAAGCCTGAGGGCGTATCATGGGCAAAGTCCTTTGTCCCAAGAAACCAGTTGTTGTTCAGTTGCTAAGCTGTGTCCAACTCTTTGCGACCCCGTGGACTGCAGCACGCCAGGCTCCTCTGTCCTTCACTGTCTCCTGGAGTTTGCTCAAGTTCACGTCCATTGAGTTGGAGATGCTATCTAACCATCTTATCTTTGTCCTTCCCCTTTTCCTTTTGCCTTCGGTCTTTTCCAGCATCAGAGTCTTTTCAAGTGAGTCAGATCTGTTGATCAATACACAGACTGGGAGCAGGAAGTGGAGGCCTGGTGCCAGAGAGAGCGGTCTGTGGGTGGCGGGCTGAGGTGGGCGCAGGGGGTCTGGCCTGCGGGGCCCTGGCGGGTCCCCACTGTTGACACTGCTTTATGTGCGCTGCGATTTGGAAGAAGGGCTGGTCTGAAGAGGCAGTTTAGAGAGTGGGCACAGGACATGACCATCTTTCTCTCACCGAACCCATGTGTTTTATTGTTGTTATTGACTGCTGTTGGAATTGAAAGTATCAGCTACTGGCATCGTCGTGGTATAAGATTATTAAGAATGAGAAGTCAATAAAGCCCAACTGTCACTACTTTTCCTGGTTGCTGATTCCCCTTCCCAAATGTAGTCATGGTCTTGTTTCTTTATATGCTTCCAGACATTATTCTTATACAAACTTGTAAAAATGTGTGTATGTAAAGGAGAGAGAAAGAGAGAGATCCCCTGCACCAGTCAGAGCTTTATCTGTAGATGGAGAAGATAATCATTTATTTGGTGTGGTTGAAGGAAGCCAGAAGGTCCCATAGCCAAAAAATTATCATCCCCAGGCCTGCCATATGTCCAAGATCTTTTTTTAACCATTTGAAAATCATTCTTTAGATTTAAAACAATAGCTAAGGCTATTTTTAGAGTAGTTCTAGGGTCACAGCAAAATTGAGGTGGGGTCCAGAGATTTCCATCTGCTCTCTGCCCCATGCGTGTCTAGCCTCTCCTGTTATCAGCATCCCTGGGGAGCAGCATGGGGCTCCAAGGACAGGGCCAGAGCCGAACGAGAAAGCCATGAAGCAGCAGACCCTGCAGTCTAAATGCTGCCAGTTTTAAGGAGGGCAGCTGGGAGATGGCAGGGGCCCCGGGGGCTGGGACAGGAGCCCAGGCTCGTCCTGATTGGCTGTCTGCTGTGTGAGCTGTGAGCGAGCAGATTGTGGTCAAAGAGGTGGGCCCGGCACAGAGACCACAGCCTCCGTGTTTGCCTCGGCATTTGTCTGCACACAGAGATAGTGAGACTCCGCCGCTCCGCTAGAGACTTCTTGACAACTTGAGGCCTCAAAAGACTCCAGAGAGCAACGGAGGAAGAACTACTTAATGATTGCTCACCTGTAATCGTGTGGCTTTGTGATAAATGCCTGTCTTTGTGCTGCTTCTGTGATTCCATATTTGAATCTCCATATTGCAGTAAAGTGTCCCAGAAAGTGTCACCACTTGCTTGTAGCTGAGGCTAAGCTGAGAAGCCCTCCCCCAGGCGGGTCTAGAATCCATCCCACCCCAGTAGGGTAGCCCCTTGATGCATGTCTCAGCCAGCCTACCCTCCTCTGGGCAGTGTAGACCACTCCTGGCCACACAGGATGAACAGACAGCAGGAGAACAAAGGATGATCAGTTAAGTCACAGTTGAGGTGAGAGGTGCATTCTGCACCCCAACCAGAATCCTGGTCCTGCCATATACTAGTGGTGTGTTAAGTTATATAACAAGTAACTGAAGTTCTCTGAGCCTCAGTTGTTTTTTAATATTTTAAATTTTTTAATTTTTATTGAAGTCCAGCTGATGTACAATGTTTTGCCAGTCTCTTTGTTGTTCATTTGTGAACAACACTACTCTAAGTCGTGTCTGACTCTTTTTGACCCCATGGACTGTAGCCCGTCAGGCTTCCTTGTCCTCCACCACTTCCCGGAGTTTGCTCAAACTCATGTCCATTCAGTTGGTGATGCTATCCAACCATCTCATTGTCTGCTGCCCCCTTCTCCTGCCCTCAATCTTTCCCAGCATCAGAGTCTTTTCCAATGAGTCAGCTCTTCGCATCAGGTGGCCAAAGTGTTGGAGCTTCAGCCTCAGCATCAGTCCTTCCAATAAATATTCAGGGTTGATTTACTTGATTGACTGGGTTGATCTCCTTGTTGTCCAAGGGACTCTCAAGAGTCTTCTCCAGCACTGCAGTTGGAAAGCACCAATTCTTTGTCACTCAGCCTTCTTTATGATCCAACTCTGACATCCAGTATATGACTACTGGAAAAAAACATAGCTTTGACTATACAGACCTTTGTTGGCAAATCTCTGCTGTATAGCAAAGTGACTCAGCTATATACATATAGACATTTTTAAAAATATTCTTTTCCATTGTGGTTTATTCCAGGAGATTGGATAGTTTCCTGTGCTATACAGTAGGACCTTATTGTTTATCCATTCTACATGTAATAATTTGTATCTACCAACCTAATCCTCAGTTTTGTCATCTATAAAATGAGATTAATAATGGTCTGTACCTAACAGGGTTATCCAGAGGATCTGATTAGTTAAAACCTATAAAGCTTTCATCTCACTGCTGGTAAACACTCCAGAAAGGTCGGGTAGTGTTGCTGTATTCTTCTGAAACCTTATTCTGCCTCTGTTGTCAACTGGTGGTCTGGGCTGAAGTGGATTAGGCCAACCCCTATGGTCTTTCTGCTCCTCTGCCCATAATCCTCTGCTGGGCAGGGCCTGAGGTTGACCTGATCCCTGTCTGCCTGTGTCCCTGAGGAATGTGTCCTTTAGCAGCCTCAGCGTGTTTGCTGATCTAATCAGGAGAGGGATTCAGGGCCCATTCCAATATTTATGTTGGCTTGGGGCCTAATCTTGTCTGTCTTGAACTCTAAGTCCAAGAAGATGGGCCTGATCTAGTTCAACTGCTCTGTAGGGTGAGTGGTAAATAAATGCATCTGGGGAGGGTGGCTGGGTTGTGGGTAAGGTCATCTTAGCTTTCCCAATTCATTCCTCGGAGAACATCTTGTTACCTAAAGAGTGGCCAACTGGATCGTCATTCTGCCTTCTGTCTTGGGCGCTGGGGTTTTAATAACCACTCCTGGCATTAATTGGGCACTAACCAGTTACAAGCTCTGTGCTAACCACTTCCATATGCGTATTCTTGGGTCAGCCTCAGAACCACTTGATGAGTCAGCTTGATTGTTTTCCCCTTTGCCTAGATGAGGACATGGAGGCCTGGATATTAAATCACTCTCCTTAAGGTCTCAGATCTAGTGAGTGCAGAACCAGAACGTAGGCATCAGTCTGCAGAGCTCTAAGCCCTCAGACCTTAGTGATCTCACGAGGTACTGGAGGTGTGGCTGACAGGCAGGGGTGGGGTGGGGGTGGGATCTGCACATCTGGGGCCTGGCCTGAGATGCTGCATTTTTCACAAGTTCCTAGGTGATGCTGATGCTTGCTGGTTCTTTGAGTGCTGTGCTTAGTCACTTAGTTATATCTTGACTCTTTGCAACCCCATGGACTGTAGCCTGCCAGGCTCTTCTCTCCATGGGGATTCTCCAGGCAAGAATACTGGAGTGGGTTGCCATACCCTCCTCCAGAGGATCTTCCTAACCCAGGGATTGAACACAGGTCTCCCTCATTGCAAGCGGATTCTTTACCATTTGAGCCACCAGGGAAACCCAAGAACACTGAAGTGGGTAACCTATCCCTTCTCTAGGGGAACTTCCCGACCCAGAAATTGAACCAGGGTCTCCTGCATTGCAGGCAGATTCTTTTCCAGCTGAGCTACCTGGGAAGCTGTGCTTTGAGTGACAAGGCATCAAACCAGGAAGCTGCACAGCCTCAGCTTGGTGTGTTATCTGTCTTGTTTTGCTGGGCCTAAGGGTTGACCTATTGCATGGTCGCCTGGCAGCCATCGTCTCACCACTCATGGCAAAGGTGGGGTTATGTGTGGATCTCAGCAGGTGAGGCATTAAGTCCTGCGAGGCTTTAGGCCAGAGGTCTTCCACCTTCAGGATCTAATGCGTGATGATTTGAGGTGGAGCTGATGTAATAATAATAGAAATAAAGTGCACAATAAATGTAATGCACTTGACCCATCCTGAAACCATCCCCCCACCCTGGTCCATGGAAAAATTGTCTTTCATGAACCCGGTCCCTGGTGCCAAAAAGGTTGGGGGCTGCTGCTGTAGGGGATGCGCTTGATGAGGCGTTTGTCCTGTTCTTAGAAATCAGGCAGGGTAGCCCTTCTGTTTTGAATCCATACTACTCGACTAAGAGAGAGGGCCCCTCTGCACCCCTGGAGGTGTCTGTCTTCCTAGTCTCTGCTGGTTTCCTGGGTTTCGGGTCAAAGAGATGCCACCTGACTTTTATTTTGAACCTGAGCCTCTTCCTCTTCTCGTGCTTCCCATCTCTGATCGTGGTCTCATTGAGCCTTTCATTCTTCCCAGGATAAATCCTTTCAAGCATCTTTGACTTCTTCCTTAGCCCCAGCTTTCCTTTGGTTGTCAAGTCCAAAATTGATTCAATCTGTGTAATACTGCTGACATCCATGCCCTCCAAAACTGAGGGAAAAGGACAAAGTCACCTCTTCATAACATAGGCCATTATTTATTTGATAGTTGATATATGAAGGATCTACCTCATTAAGCTCTCACCGCTGTCCACTGAACGGGTTTTATTATTGCCTTTAGTCTGATGGCTGTCCAAAGGGTTCAGAGACTCGCTCCAGGTCACCCAGAGAGTAAGTTTTGGCTCCAGGACTGAACCCAAAGAATCTAACCTAACAATCTCACTCCTAACCCCTCTGTGATACTGCAGTATTGCAATGCTCTCCTTTCTCTCAGCCTCCACTACAGTGAGAGGCATTGCCAACAAACAGGTTTGATCATTTATTGATTCAAAACTACCTGTTAGATCTCTAGTGTGTTCCAGCACTGTGCTGTGTGCTGCTACGCTCAGTTGTGTCTGACTCTTTGCAACCCCATGGACAGAAGAGCCCATCAGGCTCTTCTGTCCATGGGATTTCCCAGGCAAGAATACTGGAATTGGTTGCCATTTCCTGCTCCAGGGGATCCCTGATCCAACCTAGGAATCAAACCCTCGTCTCCTATGTTGCAGGCAGATTCTTTACCAACTGAGTCATCCAGCATGATACTAAGTGCTGGTAACACAGTGGAGAGTGAGACAGCCACATTCCCTCCTTGTTTGGAACATCATTTCAGTAGTCACACTATTGCCACTTGTTAGCCTCGTGACCTTTAGCAGGTTATTTAAACCATATGACCTGTATGACCCTTAGTTTTCTCATCTGTAAACAAGGATCATTATTGTACCAACCCCCGCAAGGTTGCTGCAAATACTGGACAGGTCATGTATGTAGCACTAGGCCCTGGCACATAGTAGATGGAAAATAATCTTACCTGAAATTGCATGAGGATTAAATCCAGGTTCCTAGGCATCCAAAACCTTGAATGAAGGTTATCCAACACTTTCATTCCAAACAGTCATGGATCATTGCTTTTCCCAGGCATGACATGCTTTTTCCGATTCCATGATCCTATGTAAGTGCTGTTTTCTTGTGCCTGCCTCTTCTCCAGTGTCAAACTCCTACCCACTCTTCAAAGCCCAATGCAAATGTTGCCTCTTCTGCTAAGTTTTTACCTGTAAGAACAGCTGGTCCACAATACCCTTGTCTTCTGGGCTCCCGTGTAGCACTGAATCATGCTGCCTTCTGTTTTTGTTTATAAGTCTACCTCCTTTGCTCAATTGTAAGATTCCTCACTCATTCGGCAAATCCTTCCTGAGCACTCGTGGTAGGCACTGTGCTCCCCATGGTGTGTATGAGGGAGGTAATAACTGTCTTCACACAGTGTACAGGCTAGCGCAGCAGTGTCCAGTACAACATTCTGTGGTCATGGAGATGTTCCCTTTACTGTCAAATATGATAGCCATTAGCTGCTATTATGTCAGTGCTATTGAGCACTTAAAATGTCACTAATGTAGCTGAGTGATTGAATTTTTTTATTAAAATATAGTTTATTTACAGCATGTTGTATTAGGTGTACAGCACAGTGATTTATATATATATATATATATATGAAGCAACTTAGCAGCAGCAGCAGCAACAGCATGTGTATATATATATATATATATATTCTTTTTCAGGTTCTTTTCCCTTGTAAGTTATTACAAAATATTGAGTATAGTTCCCTGTGCTAAACAGTAGGTCCTTGTTGGTTATCTGTTTTATATATAGTAGTGTATATATGTTAATCCCAAACTCCTAATTTATCCCTCCACCCCTTTTCCCTTTGGTAACCATAAGTTTGGTTTCAAAGTCTGTGAGTCTATTTCTGTTTTTAAATAACTTCATTTGTATCATTTTTTAGATTACACATATAAGTGATATCATATGGTATTTATCTTTCTCTGTCTGACTTATTTCACTCTGTATGACAGGCTCTAGGTTCATCCACATCACTACAAATGACCCAGTTCCATCCCTTTTTATGGCTGAGTAATATTCCATTGTATATATGTACCACATCTTCTTTATCTTTTCATCTGTTGATGAACATTTAGGTTGTTCCCATGTCTTACTTACTGAAAATAGCGTTGCTATGAACATAGCAGCTCTTTATCTTTTTGAATTGTAGTTTTGTCTGGGTATACATTTGTTTTCTATGTCTGTGGTCTATTTCTATTTTGTAAATAAGTTCATTTGTATCTTTTTTTATATTCATTTTTGTTTCTTTAATGTAAAAAGCCACATGGGGCTAGTGGACCCTGGATTCGACAGTGCAGGCAGTAGGAGAGAGCTGTTAATGAAAATCACGAAAAAATCAGTGGGGAACTACAGTTCTAGGAAGTACCAGGCATGGTTGCATACAGGCATAGTGGGGGGATCTGAACTAGTCTTGTGGGTCTGGTGATCAAGGAGTACTTTCCAGAGGTAGTCACCACTGAGCAAAATCTGGAGCTACTTGAAAGAATATGGGAGGCATGGAGGGCACACTTGCGGATATACAAGCCGCATGTGCAAATGGTCTGTAGTAGAGAAGAACATGGGCCTATGAGAAGATCTCTGAGAGGCCAAGGGCAAACACTATCATGTCTTCTTCTTTGAAGTCTCCAAAGCACCGAGCACCCTGTTCTGCACATGGCGGGCGCTACACTGAACTTCAGCTTTGGATGTGCCGTGCCAGTGCCTCAGTTCCTATGCAGTCTCAGCCATTTCTTCCTCAGAAATGGCCCAGCTGGAGAGCCACGAAGCAGGAGCTACCATCCCATCTCTGCTCTGCAGGTTACAGTCATTAGGGGCCTTGTCTTCTTTCAAGGAAGCTTCTTTACCATATATATGGCTGGCCACCTCCCATCTCTCAGGAGGAAACACTTGTAGTTTGAAAGAGATGTGGCCATAGGTAGGAGCTGGAATCACAACAGGACCTGTGTATTATGTCATTTGTTCTTTCGTTCAACAGACACTTGTAAGTACCTACTCCAAGCAGATACTCTTGGTGTCGAGGATGCAGGTGAGAACCAGAGAGGTCATGCCCTGACCTCGTGGAACTTACATTGTGGTAGGGACCCCAAGTCCCACAGGCTGGAGCAGCCAGGGCCACCAGCTCTTCACAGGACCCACAGAGTGTTTGAGGCTGTGGGTCACATTCTCCAGGGTCCCTGCACAACTCAAACATGCTCCCCAAACCCACCCATGCTCCACTGGGGTCCCAAATGCCCTGGCCCTGGAGTCAAGCCCTAAAGCTGCCAAGTCCTTCTGCTGTGGGCTGGGACTTTAGCTGGGACTTTCATGTAATTGCTGTATATTCTCGCCAGGAACTGCCCCGCACCCAAGTGGGGAGTGTGTGAAATCCTCAGCGTCATCATCTTTTCATAGGAAGAAACAAATAGCCCCTTGTTTACAGCCCAGCTCTCGGCCCCCACACCAGTTTTTTATTCACACTTGTGGCTCACGAAAGAGCTTAAACAAAGTTTAGCTCTTCAAGGCTGGGGGAGGGGTGGAAAGTCTAAATTTTTTTTTAACCTACTCAAGGTCTTGTCCAAATGAGTTGTCACCAAAAAATGAAAGCCAGATGTTATTTTAGTGAGAAATAAATATGTGGCTGAGCTGTGGATTGAACCTGAGGTCCCCCTGGATGGCTTCCACGTGTGTCGGTAGCTGGACTCCCAGGTATCGGCAGCACACAGTCTTTCTCTTGTCCCATCCCGGGCGCAGCACACATAGATGGCTAACGAGCAATTAACATCCGAACTGCGCATACTGCCATGGTGCTACCCATCGGCTCATAATGCAGATTCAGACCAGCGCTGTGGGCTGCTGAGTGCAGGGTGAGAGGCAGAGCCCCATGTCCAGAAAAGGGGAGAAAAGACAAATTCAGACTCAAAGGACTTCTTCCTTCTGCTTCTCAACCTGGGATCTGCTTTTGTTGGGAGCCCTTAAATGCTCACGGGGAACATACTTCAGATAACCTTTGAGGGATTACAGATGAGATCAGGGCCTTGGAGCGAAGAGCGACCCTTTGGGGTTTAACGTTGCAGTGTGTTCTTCTCGAGTCTGATTCAATGATGAGCTTTTCGGCCAAGGGAAGTGTGTTCGATAATTGGCCACATCTCGGTAGGAGGACCGCTGAGCTTGCTACTGCTTCTATCAGAGCATTTCTCATTGCTTGGGTTTTTCTCATACTTTTCAAGTTCTAGATACAATCAGTTGTGCACTGGCCTTTGAAGTGTGTTGTGCTAGTGTTAGAATGTCCTTGGAGAGCAGAAAAAAGGTGAGAGAGGGAACAAAATGATAGAATGGAGCTCAGCGGGTCAGTGGGGCCCAGAGCAGAGGTAAACCCTTGGGAAGGAGGGAAGAGGTGTCAGACTAGAGATCATGGGCAAGGGAATTAGAGGGTCAGGCCGGCAGGTGGTCAGAATTAGGGATGTCCAACCCCTGGAGAAGGGAATGGCAACCCACTCCAGTATTCTTGCCTGGAGAATCCCACGGACAGAGGAGCCTTGTGGGCTACAGTCCGTGGGGTCACAAAGAGTCAGACACAAATGAGTGACTAAACCAGCATCAACCTCAGGCTGAGTCCATGGCAGAACAAGCGAAAGAGAGATATGGATTCAGGCAAACCACAAAGACTTGGGGAAGAAGCCCAACGAAGGGGCTAGATCAGTGAGGATCTTTAGGGAAGGAAGGGTCTGCCAAAGGCAAAACAGGGCTCCGTCTTAGAGGAACCTCTCTGAGGTTTCCTCCTATGTAAGTTGAAGATAATAGTTCACAGTTCCTAGAGTTATTGTGAGAATAAAATAAATAGATTAACTGTTAAGTGTTTGAGTGGTACTCAATAAATTTGGTTATAACTTTCCAGGTAAAGATTTAGATATGAAGGAACAAGAAAATTCCGTTCCTAACACATGAGTTGATCACAGCAAAGGAGTTTTTTAAGTTCAATTAGTTTGTCCCTTGAAATGTACTATTTATTTATTCACATTCCTTCAATCATTTCTTCTTTATCCAAGAAATTTTTCTTGAGCCCCTCTGATGTGTGAGGCTTCCCTGGTGGCTCAGGTGGTAAAGAGTCTGCCTGCCATGTGGGAGACCAGGGTTTGATCCCTAGGTCACGAAGATCCCCTGAAGAAGGGAATGGCCACCCACTCCGGTATTCTGGTCTGGAGAATCCCATGGGAAGAGGAGCCTGGTGGGCTACAGTCCATGGGGTGGCAAAGAGCCAGACACGACTGAGTAACTAACACTTTTAAGTTTCACTTTTCTGATGTGTGAGGCACTGTGTGAGGCACTGTTCGAGGCCCAGAGATACAGTGAAGATCTAGAGTAGAAAATGGCAAACTGGGGCCCCCTGGGACAAATCTGGCCCAGTGCTTGTTTTTGTAAATTAAGTTTTATCGGAACACAGCCATGCTCATTCATTTATGTATTGTGTATGGCTGCATTCATGCTATACTGGTAAAACTGTGGAGCTGTGACAGACAGCAAAGAGTCTGTAAAGCCCAAAGTGATTATCATCTAGCTCTTTATAGAAAACATTTGCTGAACCTAATTTGGAGAGACCTTTCAGTGTGGCTCTCACTTTCTATTGAAAGAGGCAAGTCAGTAGGAAATTGTAATGTAGTAAAATAATCAGAGGATTATATACATTAGAAAATAGGATTGGACAGGCTTCTTAGAAGAGATGCCCACTCTGCTGAGACCTGGAGGCTGAGGAGGAGTTAATGAAATAGAAGAGAAGGGAAAAGTGTTCCAGGTTGAGGGAACAAAATAAGCAAAGGCTCAGAGGTAAGAGAGAGCAGGGTATGTTCAGAAACTGAATAAAATTTATCATAACTGGAGGAACAGAGGGCAGGTAACATGGAGCTTCACAGATAGGAAGAAATTTTGATGGTTTTCTGAGGGCAGTTGGGGTTCCCAAGTGGCGCTAGCAGTGAAGAACCTGCCTGCCGATGTAGAAGACATAAGAGACGCTGGTTCGATCCCTGGGCCAGGAAGATAACCTGGAGAATGGCATGGTAACCTACTCCAGTATCCTTGCCTGGAGAATCCCATGGACAGAGGAGCCTGGCAGTCCTTAGGGTCACAAAGAGTTGGACACACCTGAAGACTTAGCACAAACACACAGAGCATTATTAAAGAATTTTCAGCTGGGGAACAACATAATTAGCCTCGTATTATAAGGAGATCAGTCCACCTGGAACATGGAGGCTGAATGTAAGAGCTGAGTGGAAGTGGGGATCAAGACTGGAGGCAAGAAGGCTAGTGGGGAGCCCATTTCAGTAATGCAGGGGGCAAGCAGGGGAGCCTGAGTGACAGGTAGTAGTGGAGTCAGGAGAAGAGAATGCTTTGGAGGTATATTTAAGAGACAGTGCTCAAAGCACATAGAGATTGATTGCCATGGTGTCAGGTGAAAAGGAAGAAAGTGTGGAAGAGGGTCACTCCCTGAGATGGGGACCACGTGGGCAGGAGCAAGTCTGGGGTGCAGGAAGATGACTATACCCATGTTGGACGTGCCCCTGGGATGCCCGTGGGGAGATAAGTTTCACAATCCAGTTTCCACTCTTCCCATTTTGGCCCCAGATTGATCTTATAGCAGACCCTATTCATCTCCATCTGTACGTGCCTGATGGTCAGTGTGCCCTGGGGCTTTCCATCCACACCCCTGTGCCCACCTCTCCTTCTCCAAGGGACATGTTTCTGATGCCCTGGTGCCAGGAAATTAACATTCCCCAGCAATGACCCTGAGCCACCAACTGAGCTGGTCTGTGGACATCCGAGTCCCTCGCTGTCCTCTAGGGATGACTCTGAGGATGTGTTTTGCATTGACCTGCACAACTGCCCCCGAGAGACTGAGCTCCAGATGCCCCTGGACATAGGTTCCTAAATAAACCTCTCATAGTGGAACCCTTATTTCAGAGTCTACTTCCAGCGGAAGCCAACGAAGACAACTATGAGATGTTTATTTAACCAAACATTTTTGGATATGTATTGTACGCCAGGCACTGTGATGAACCAGAGGTCCTGGATCTTGCCTTCTCTCTCTCTTCTCTTCCTCACCATGGAAAACTTTAGTGGTTTCTCCTCCATTGTATCCTACACATCAATTCTAGTGTCACTGTCAGAACGCAATTCTCATTATAGCTCTTATCAGCTTAAAAACCCACAGTGGTTTTTCTCATGACCAAAACGCAAGCTTCATGCTCCCTAAATGGCCCTTGCAGAGCCCTTGACCAAGCCTGAGTGGTGTTCCCAGCATATTTGGCTGTGGTTCATCCTCTTCTGGGTGTATCCTGGGACCTGGCCATCCCAGTGTCCTGAAATAGGCACACGGGCAAGGTGAAGAGCATGGGCTTTGGAGCCAGAAGTCTGGCTCTGCTACCTGCTGTTAGTAACAGTGTGACCTTGTGTGTGCTTAAGTCGTTTAGTCACATCTGACTCTTTGTGACCCTATGGACTGTAGCCCACCAGGCTCCTTAGTCAATGGGATACTCCAGGCAAGCGTACTGGAGTGGGTAGCCACCGTGTCCTCCTCCAGGGGATCTTCCCGACCCAGGGATCTAACCCGAATCTCCTGTGTCTCCTGCATTTCAGGCGGATTCTTTACCACTGAGCCCCTGGGGAAGTCCAGTGTGACCTTGGGCAGGCTATTTTACCTCCTTGTGCGTTGGTTCCCACATCTGTGAATGAACGAGCAGTGCTTTCTCTACAGAGGCGCTGTGCGGATTAGACGAGACGATGCATAGAAAGCACGTGGAACACTGCTGGGCGTGCCGTAGTGCGGGGGTCCTCGACAGTCATGGAGTCCACACAGCAGGTGCCTGTGTCCTGCTCCGCCTGCAGACATCCCCCATTTGGTCCTTTAAAGAAACCCCTTCAAGACTCCACTCAAGTATTAACCTCTCAGTGCAGTTTTCCCTCACCAGAAACTCTTCACTTCAGTTCAGTTCAGTTCTGTCACTCAGTCGTGTCCAACTCTGCAAACCCATGAATCGCAGCTCACCAGGCCTCCCTGTCCATCACCAACTCCCAGAGTTAACCCAGACCCATGTCCATTGAGTTGGTGATGCCATCCAGCCATCGCACCCTCTGTCGTCCCCTTCTTCTCCTGCCCCCAAGCCTTCCCAGCATCAGGGTCTTTTCCAGTGAGTCAACTCTTCGCATCAGGTGGCCAAAGTATTGGAGTTTCAGCTTCAACATCAGTCCTTCCAATGAACACCCAGGACTGATCTCCTTTAGGATGGACTGGTTGGATCTTCTTGCAGTCCAAGGGACTCTCAAGAGTCTTCTCCAACACCACAGTTCAAAAGCATCAATTCTTTGGGGCTCAGCTTTCTTCACAGTCTAACTCTCACATCCATACATGACATGACCACTGGAAAAACCATAGCCTTGACTAGATGGACCTTTATTGGCAAAGTAATGTCTCTGCTTTTAAATATGCCATCTAGGTTGGTCATAACTTTCTTTCCAAGGAGTAAGCATCTTTTAATTTCATGGCTGCAATCACCATCTGCAGTGATTTTGGAACCCCCCAAAATAAAGTCTGACACTGTTTCCACTGTTTCCCCATCTATCTGCCATGAAGTGATGGGACCAGATGCCATGATCTTAGTTTTCTGAATGTTGAGCTTTAAGCCAACTTTTTCACTCTCTTCTCTCACTTTCCTCAAGAGGCTTTTTAGTTCCTCTTCGCTTTCTGCCATAAGGGTGGTGTCATATGCATATCTGAGGTTATTGATATTTCTCCCAGCAATCTTGATTCCAGCTTGTGTTTCTTCCAGCCCAGTGTTTCTCATGATGTACTCTGCATATAAGTTAAGTAAGCAGGGTGACAATATACAGCCTTGACATACTCCTTTTCCTATTTGGAACCAGTCTGTTGTTCCATGTCCAGTTCTGACTGTTGCTTCCTGACCTGCATACAGGTTTCTCAAGAGGCAGGTCACCAAAGAAATAATTGCTCTCAACTTTTCGGTTCCATGGTATTTTACATGTGTTTTTTGTACTAATGCTGTATTATGGTTAATTGAGCGTGCGCGCGTGCGTGTGTGTGTATGTTGAGTCTTTTCAGAGTGATTCATATCATTCATTCCACTGCTTTAAGACTAAGAGGTGAAGATGTTATCCACTTGGATATCTGAAGGAAGTGTTTTCTAGGAAGAGGAAAGCAAGAAAAGCCTCAAGGGAGAGTGTACCATGAGAAGTCCCAGGAGTAGCAAGGGAGGCCTTGTGGCTGGAGCAGAGGCAGCAAGTAAGAGATGGAAGGAGGTCAAGACTGAGGGGTGAAGGGAAAGGGGGGTGGACAGAACAGGCATGGGCAGTGACTCATCGCAAGGATATTAACCTTCACTCTGGAGCCATTGAAGGGCTTGAGCAAGGATTGCCTTGATTAGTGAGGACTGTGAAAGGGTCACTGTAGTTGCCAGTGGAGAGCAGGCTGTCGGGGAGCCAGGGTAGAACCAGGAGTCCAGGCGGGAAACTACTGCCAATCTGCATGCAACTCCCCCCCAACCCCATCTGTATTTGTCAGTTTTTCCCTCTGTCCTAACAACCCCAGAGGCTCACCAAAAATAAATATTTTCCTCACTAACAGGTCATGGTTTGGCTGGGTTTGGCTGATTGCAGCTGATCTCAGCAGGGCTTGGACTCGGGCTGTAGATTAGGTTCAGTCTTTCCTGTGATTTATCGTTCTTCTTGGCTTTGTGGCTCCCAGAGACACATTTCTCTCATGGCAGAAGGAAGAAGAGATGAGGTCCAGCCAAGTCACAGAAGCACATTTGAAGCCTCTGCTAACACCACACCCACCAACCTTCTATTGGCCAAATCAAGGTACCTGGCCAAGCCCGACATCAGGGGAGTGAGGAAATACATACTGCCCACTTGAATGGGAGATCCTACAGAGACACTCGGCCAAAGTCTGGGGTGGAAGATTCTAGAATGGAGGAGGGACACTAGACAATAAACCAGTTTACCACGTCCTCTCTATTCCAGTACCATCATCCAGTGTCATCAAGTTTTGCTTGTCATCTTTCTGTTTTTCTCATCTATTCCTAACTCAGATCCCCTTTGACTCACATACTGCCTCACACAATAGTCTCCTTCATGTTTTTCCCCAGCCAACTCATTTCTCCCCCACATCACATTCTTCATGCCCCTGCCTGAGTGTTCTTCCTGCAAGATTTCTTTACACCGATCCTGCTCAAAAAACTTCAATGCCCAGTCATTTAGCAACAGGATTCCTCACGTGCCAGTAATTTCTGTACCTTCTCATGGTTTTGGTCAATCTGTATAACACCTGTATTATTTAATATTTCTTTCACTTCACTTTAAGTCAACTTACTTTTTTTCCCCTAGCCTCATCTTAAATGGTAGTGACCATGAGAAAATTGTACATTTTTCTGAAAACATAAAAATGTATGCTGATTAATATAAACATGCTTGTGTGTTTACCCTCTAAAGTCACTAGAGATATGATGACTGCTCTCAGGGACCCACTAGCCTCTCATAGCCCCTGCCATTTCATCCCACCTGTCTAACCTTCAGTCTCATCTCTACATATTTCCATTGCAGGGACCATGATGGTCTCCTCTCTGTGCACCTGTCATGGCGGAGCGTTTGCCCTTAGCCTTGCTTAGACCACCCTCGGAGCCTAGAAGACTCTACCCCTTTCTCTCTGCCTGTCTATCCCTCAAGATCCGTGCCTCCTCCATAAATCCCCTTTCTCCTAGTTAGCTGGCTCTCACTTCCTGCTTCGCTTAGAACCCATCGCTCAGAGTCCCAGCTCACGATTTTCTCGTCATTTCACAGGTACTGATCTCACCAACTTGGCTCACCAGTGCCCCCAAACCTCGCACGGCTTGTTCCTGCCCAGTCTCTCTCAATCATTCACCCTGCAGGGATTCTTCATCCTTCACTCTGCATGTTAAAACAAGTGCTGTTTCCATGCTGTTCCATTGTAGTGTCTTTGACTAGGTTGATTCTCTGCCCTTTCTCTGTCTTTCATCCCCTGGTCCATTTCTTCTTTCTTTCAAGATGCTAATCAAATATTGGCTCCTCTATGAGGCTGTGAAGACTCCTCCCACAGTTTGCTGTGTGTCCTTTCTCAGCACATGTCACATGCCCGTGGGCATCAGTGTCCTTATCTCCCTTGCCCCCTGGACTGACTGTAAGCTCCTTAAGAAGTGGATCTGGCTGGATTTTGTTTCTCAGAGCATGACATAGAATAGGCACTTAGTAAACATTGAATTTCTCAATCAATTTTTGAATTAAAGTAACTTGGAACTTTGCTGTTTTAGCAGCACTATATGTTCTTTGAGGGCAGAGATCTTGACTTCTCTCTTTTTCCTTCCCCATAATTGCTTGCCCCAGGTAGATAACAGTAGGTGCTTATTAAGTTTGAAGTTAGATGAGTTTTGTGTGTGTGTGTGTAAGAGAAAAAGAGAGATAGCAGTCCAGATGCCAACACACCTGGAGTCTATTTGTGAGGATCGCTGGTTCAGTCCACAGCTTGGACCATTCATTTATTTCTCGCTAAGTGAACATCTGGGATTCAGTTTGAGACGCCAACAAGTTTGGATGGGATCTCAAAGCTGTGGTTGGGAAGGGGGACTGCTCACCCGAGGTGGGAGTGAGAGAGGTGATCAGGGGCTCTTAAACTATTCTGCAGACGTCAGTTCAAATGCAATAGCCAGAGGGTTGAGAAACCCTTCCCAGGCTGAAAAAGCATTTTCAGAAAGGCGGGGGGCGGGGGTAATAATCAAAGGAGATTCAATCCGATCAAAGCAATAATGCAATCTTCAAAGTACCCCCTTTCCCGTTTCACCCTGTTCCCTTTCTATCCCATAGTTTTTAAAATGTCCAGGTTTCTTCCTTTTCTAGGGAAAAAAAAGAAAAAAAAAAAACTTGGACTTTAACCAGAAAGGAAATGCTATGAGAAAGTAAAATTCTAATTAGTTATAGATGAGAATTGGTCACAGATAATTACTCAACATTCCTTGACTCATGCCTGGAAGGGCTTAAAAGATCTTTTTTTGTTGCTAGATATGTAAACATATATCTAGATACCTAGATAAACACACAGAGAAACTCACCGTCATTAACAGATCTTGCCGATTGCAAGTGTTTAGAACAGAAATGAAAGGGAAATTTGTCATTCACAAGCTAGGAATGTGTGCATCATTTGCTGTCAGGCCTGTTTTTTCTTTTTCTTTCTTTCCTTGTTTTTTTTACTTTGAACTTTTCTAAAACAAAAGAAAAGGTCAGCGTATTCAAACAGGATCATTTTAAACAGTGCCCTTCTAGAAAATTTGTGCTGAGTTGTACCTGCCCTTGGTGACATCTAGCGGCTTGAGTATTTCTCCTTCAATTTGCATCTGTCATTTTCCTACCTGTGGGTTGAAGGGGTTGGAGACCCTGGTGAAGGGCCTAGAATAATCCAGAGAGAACATGGAAAATCTGCGGTGAGTGGTGCTCCTGCTATCCTATTTAGAACCAGCTTTGCTACCTTGTTTTGGGGATTTTCAGCGTGGGAGGGAATCCCATAGCTGCCTCTTCATTCCTAGTAGAAATGGCTCAACAGTAACTGTCAGCTGCTCAAGGCAGGCTGAATGTCTTTGTGGAGTGTTTTTCCAGAACAACACTCACTTCTCAGGCATTCTCAGCCGTCCTAGGCTGCCCATCACAGCTCTCTCATATTCATTCCCAGGCAGCACAGACAAGGGAGAGTTAGTCTTTGAGGACCTTCTGCCGTCTTTGTTGTTGTTGTTTTTAGCACCCTTTTTTTATTGCTGTAGAAACCTCTCTCTGCTGCCCTGTGTGGTATGGGGACCCTCACCTTCACTTGGTTCTGAAACTGCCCTTGCAGGCCCCTCACCCCACTGTGCGGCTCAGAGGGGCTGGGCCTCTGCTCCTTCCTCTCAGGATCCTCTCCCTTTCTTTCTTTCTTTAATATTTATCTTAGTTATTTGTTTGGCTGCCCCAGGTCTTAGTTGCGGCATGCAGGACCATCTTCAGTCTTCGCTGAGGCACATGGGATGGTTAGGGTGGCATATGAACTCTTAGTTGTGGCATGCAAGATCTAGTTCCCTGACCAGGGATTGAACCCATGCCCCCTGCATTGGGAGCACAGAGTCTTAGCCACTGGACCACCAGATAAGTTTCAGGACCCTCTTACAAGCACTGTGGCAAAAGTGTTTCATTTGTGCTATTGTGATTCCAACCCTCCAATTACCTGGTTTCAACAAAACAGACCAAGACCCTCTTCTTAGGGGCATTTCATCTTCAAATGGATATTCTGATCAAGGTTGTTATTCCCGTTTTCACAGGAAGAAACCAAGAAAAAGACAGAGGTTCAACCCCAAAGGATACACAGCTTATTGAAAGCTGGATTTAGAATCCAAGTATCCTCAACCAGCTCTCAGAATAAGGAGAATAGAATGAGGATCTTAGGAATCATCACCTCCAACCCACCAATTGTGTTGATATAGAAAACCAGCCTCAGAGCAGGGCTGTGGTTCACGCAGTCACACAGCTCATGGGGGCAGAGCTCAGACCAGAGCCTGGCTTCCCTAGGTCCCAGTTCCTGGGGCCCTGTCCATGAGTGCGTGGATACTGGTGGCCTAAAATTCACTGGGCCCCTCATCTTGTCACTGTCCCACTGTCCTAGTCTGTTCAGACAGCTGTAATAAAATCTCAGAGACTGGGTAGCTTATTAGCAACAGTTTTATTTCTCACAGTTCTGGAAGTCTGATATTGTGCATGTTCACTGCAGTTTGCAGCATCTTTAGTTGTGGCATGGGAATGCTTATTTGCAGCATGTGGGACCTAGTTCCCTGACCAGGGATCGAATCCAGGCCCCCTGCAGTGGGAGCGTGGAGTCTTAGCCGCTGGACACCAGGGAAGTTCCTGGAGCCTCTTTTATAAATGCACTGATCCCCTTCATGAAGCCTCTACTATCATATCCCTGTCAGATTTCCAAGACCCCTCCTGGTAATGCTGTCATCTTGGGGGTTGGGATCTCAGCATACAAAGCTGGGTGAGGAGGGGACACAGGCATTCAGGCTGCAGAGACCTCCCTTACTTCCTTAACCACTAGAGACTTCATGGCCCATTTTCTTAAGTACTGTAAGCACACCTCCTCACCTGCCTTCCCGGTCTCACCTTCCACAGACCCTTAGCACCACACCTGCCCTCCACGGTCCTCTAACCTCTGCCTTCTCTGTTCTTGCCACAGACGTCAGGTCTTTGCCTCTGCCATTGCCATTATGTGTGCACTGGAATCTTCTCTGTTGTCTATTCAGGAGCCTCACACTAAAAATTTTCCCCTTATCCCCTGCACCTTTAAGTTATCAAATCATTCTCTTCAGCATAGGGGCATGTTGCAATTTGTCCCGTCTTAAAAAATAAAAAGGAAACCTTTTTTGACTTCCTTTCCCCTCAACCCATTTTCTGTGCCCCTTTGTAGCAAATTATTGTTTTCCCTTGATTTTTTTCTCCTCCCACTCTTTCTTGAACCAGTCCAGTTTATAGTTCATGCCTAACTCCATACCAAACTGCCCTTTCCAAGTCACCATCTTGCTAGGTTTGTGTTGTCCTCTGTCTCTGCCTCTTGGCCACATTTGATGAACCAGTCCCTCCCTCCCCGCCTCCCTCCTTGGAAGGCTTTTTCACGTGGCTTCTGCAGTTCCCCCTTCTCCTCCTACCACCCTGCACTGCTTCCTCCTCCCTCTGGTGGATGGTGCAGCCCAGGACTCAGTCCGAGATCCTCTTCCCTTCTTTTTTTCATCTTTCATGGTGGCCTTGGTTCCTTCACTTAAATACAATCTATTAATACATCTCCACTTTGGTATTATTATCCCTGAAGCCCATATTTGCAAATCCAATTGGCCATTGGGTTTCGCCACATGGATATTTATAGGCATATCAAATTTAACATGTCCAAATCTGGCCCCTCGCCACACCTGCCCTACCCACAGTCTTCCTCCCTCTCAGGTAACAACAGATCAAACTTTCAGATGCATAGGCCAAAACCTTGGTGTCATCCTTCATTCTCTTCTCCTAAGCTTTACCTCCAATCCATCAGCAAAGCCTGTCAGTTCCACCTTCAAATATTTTCATCTTAACACTTCTGCAGCTACCTGCTTGGTAGAAGGGTAAAGAGAGTTCCCAGAGAAGAGAGGAGCATGTGCAGAAACCCCGAGGCAGGGGAAGATGCAAGACTGGAGTTTCTCAGAAGGGATGAAGGAGCGATTCTAGTGTCTTGGGAGCTGCCTGCCCTGTGGGCCCCGTTATAAAATGGGGTTTAAGAGATTGCTAAGGGGATCTGAGCTTTGGCCACTGCCGAGGGGTCTGGCTGTCTGGAATGGATCTGGCCAGCTCTGAGGGATGTGCATGACTCAGTTCATTGCATGTGCGTTACGTCTGCAGTGGTGTGTGTGTGTGTGTGTGTGTGTGTGTGTGTGTGTGTGTGTGTGTGAGTGCTCATACGTATGCATAAGTATGCATTTTCTCTCACTCTTGACATCTTTTCCTAATGTCTGAGCCCTCCATTTTATTGATGTAGTTCCACGTCCAGTCTGCTGCTGGTGGACCCCCAGAAACTTCTGTTTATGACTTTAATCCTAGATGAAGCATCCTTTCTGTTCACAGACCCTTAGAGCTCCCTGCGTTGTTCTAGTCAAATATGACTTAGGCCTTGTGGGCTGTCACCCTGGAAGAAGACAACCTTCTGAGCCCTTGGCCACTTCTCTGCAGAGCCCAGAGTATCCACTGCTGCCAATCCAGGACTCCTGACCTTCTTTCCCACTCCCACCTCCAGTCCCCGCCCCCATCTCCCCCGCCCGCACCTTCCCCATTTCCTCCTGAAATCAGAGTCTTCTGGAGACAGGGGTATTTGGGCACATGGCAGCAGCTGGGACAGGGGTCAAAGGCAAGTCAGACTCAGGCCACTGATGTGTTCTGCTTTGTCCTTAACAACTGTGTTATTGGAGGAAAATTGGTCCAGTGTGAATTGCCAGAAAGTTCAAAAAGGGGTGTTTTAGAGTCTTTGTGCCTGTTTCCTTTTCACACTGGAGTGTTGAGTTGGACCCCAGAAGGTGAGATCCTGGACAAGCCCCAGAGTTGTCTAGAGCTGGACAGATGTCTCAGGACAGAGTCACCTACAAGGACAGGCCGGGGGCTGAGAATGCCCTTAGGGGATTTCAGAAGCGACAGACTCTTTAGGTCTGAAACAGAAATAAGCATAAATGCTCTTACGGAACAGCTCAGGATTCTCGGCCCTCCCTGGCCTGGGGGCAGTGATTTGCTGGGACCCTTAGAGCCTTCTTCTGAAACCAGAGGCCTTGGACAATAAGGCCAAGGACCACAGGGTTAGTTTCCCAGTCTGCTTTGACCCAGTTTCTCTGGCAAATGCAAAATGAGTGAATACTCTGTGTATTCACTGGAAGGACTGATGCTGAAGTTGCTGCTGCTGCTGCTGCTGCTAAGTCGCTTCAGTCGTGTCCGACTCTGTGCGACCCCATAGACAGCAGCCCACCAGGTCTCCCGTCCCTGGGATTCTCCAGGCAAGAACACTGGAGTGGGTTGCCATTTCCTTCTCCAATGCGTGAAAGTGAAAAGTGAAAGTGAAGTCGCTCAGTCGTGTCCGACTCTTCGCGACCCCACGGACTGCAGCCTACCAGGCTCTTCTGTCCATGGGATTTTCCAGGCAAGAGTACTGGAGTGGGGTACCACTGAAGTTGAAGCTCCAATATTTTGGCCACCTAATGTGAATAGCCAACTCATTGGAAAAGACTCTGATACTGGGAAGGATTGAGGACAGGAGGAAAAGGGGACGACAGGGGCTGAGATAGTTGGATGGCATCATCAACACAATGAACATCAGTTTGAGCAAACTAGGAGATAGTGGAGGACAGGGGAGCCTGGCATGCTGCAGACCATAAAGTCTCAAATAGTTGGATATGACTTAGTGACCAAGCAACAACAACTCCTTCTTATTGGTTCCTTCCTAGGATTGTTGGGAGGCCTTCTGGTCAACCAAGCACCAAAGAGTTAAGGAAGCAGAATGGTGATGGGATTCTGACACAGGTTTTGGTGTCAGAGAGACTTCTGTCCAAACCTTATGAGCTGTGTGACTTTAGACAAGTTCGATAACCTCTCTGCGCCTCAGTTTCCTTGTGTAAGATACTGACAATAACAATGTCGCTTTAAGGATGAAGGAAGATAATGCATTTAAGCACCTCCCACTGTACTTAGCACAGTGTAAGGGCCTGGCATTGATAGGAAAAAAGTAAAAAAGGAAGAACAAGATCAAAGAGATCATTATTGTTGCTTTGATTCCAAGATGAATTGGTTATCGTGATAGTTCTCACCAAATATCCAAGTGTCCTTGTAGATTTCCTATCTTCTTTTGCAGTTAGGTTTGGCCATGTGACTAGTTCTGGCCAATAGACTGAGAGAAGTGATATTAGTCACAATGAGGTCAAGGAACTGAAGACCTGTTGTGGCTCCTCCCTCCCACTCTTCCCCAACATACTGTGTTCTCTGCGAAATGAAGCAAGTCTTTCTGTGAATGTGAAATCCATGTCCGCTGTGTTAATGCAATGAGATTTTGGAGTTCATTTGTTACTGTTAATAGCCTTGCTGACCAATACAGTCATCTATGAAGGAGAAATAAATCTCCTCTATTTCTGACCTCCGGGGGTATCTAGGGATGATGATAATGAAAACAACAGTGGCCGTAACAGCTTACCATTTGGTGAGCCTTTGAGGGACACTACAAAGCCCATCACAGATGTTAAACCCTTCAGCCCTCCTGGGTATCTCACGAGGTTCAAGCTTTGCTATTACATAATAATTGTGTTCTTAAAACAAACTTTAAGCAATTTTTTTTTTTTTAAAGATTCCCTTAAACAACTCAGTGGGGAAAAAACTGCTTAGGGCAAGAGTTTTAGACTAGGATGACAAAGTTGTTTCTCTTACAGAAATGTCAAAAGTAAAGGTTTTTAATTGCTATTAGGACATTTTGAAGTTACCAACTAAAAATAACAGATTTTCAGAACTGACAGAAGTCAACCTAAATGTCATTGAGCAAATGCTGAATTCCATGGAAGACAAGACTCAGGTCAACTGGCTTCCAAACCATAAAATTAAATTGTGGCTTGGTCCAGGAGTGCTATTAAAAAGGAAGCCCCGTTAGAGCTCAATAAAGCTGCTACACACCTGCCCCCCCTCCAAATAAAACCTCTGAAAAGACATTATTAAAAAGGGGGGCAATTCCAGTGGCAGCAAACAGCCGGTCACTAACCAAAGTGGCTTGTGGGTGTTGAAACTGGTGGCCAACAGGCTTTCCTCTGATGCGTGCAGGGACCCTCCCTGATCATGACAGTGCTGTAAGCCAGCAGTCAGCACAGATCAGGTTTCTTGCTGAACTGCGTCAGGTTACATCCAATTTGCATTATGAAATTTGCATAGCAAGAAAAAAAACCTGAATTTGATATGGTGGGCAGGTGAGGAAACCAAGGAAATAGGAGGCCATCAGTGGCTACAGTAAATATCTGTGGAAACAAGGCCTATTCAGGCCTCTCTGCTCTTGACTCTGCTCTGCTGAGGAGTTCCCCTGATATAGAGTGACATCTGTACATCCTCATGGCTGAAACTGCCACCTTCAAGTTGGGGTTTGAGGTCTCTGAATTTGATTCTGCCCTTCTCATAGGTTCTGCCTTTCTTTTTTCTTTTTTTTAAATTAGTTTATTTATCTATTTTTTAACTTTACAATATCGTATTTGTTTTGCCATACATTGACATGAATCCACCATGGATGTACATGTTATCCCCCTCCAGAACCCCCCTTCCACCTCCCTCCCCATCCCATCCCTCCAGGTCATCCTGGTGCACCAGCCTCGAGCACATTGTATCATGCATTGAACCTAGACTGGCAATTCGTTTCACATATGATAATTTACATGCTTCCATGCCATTCTCCCATATCACCCCACCATTGCCCTCTCCCATAGAGTCCATAATACTGTTCTATTTATCTGTGTCTCTTTTGATGTCTCACATACAGGGTTATCTTTACCGATTAACTAAATACCATATATATGTGTTAGTATACTGTATTGGTGTTTTTCTTTCTGGCTTACTTCACTCTGTATAATAGGCTCCAGTTTCATCCACCTCATTAGAACTGATTCAAATGTTTCTTTTTAATGGCTGAGTAATATTCCATTGTGTATATGTACCACAGCTTCCTTATCCATTCGTCTGCTGATGGGCATCTAGGCTGCTTCCATGTCCTGCCTATTATAAACAGTGCTGTGATGAACATTGGGGCACACTTGTCTCTTTCAATTCTGGTTTCCTCAGTGTGTATGCCCAGCAGTGGGATTGCTGGGTCATATGGCAGTTCTATTTCCAGATTTTTCAGGACTCTCCACACTGTTCTCTATAGTGGCTGTACTAGTTTGCATTCCCACCAACCGTGTAAGAGGGTTCCCTTTTCTCCACACCCTCTCCAGCATTTATTGCTTGTAGTCTTTTGCATAGCAGCCATTCTGATGGGCGTGAAATGGTACCTCATTGTGATTTTGATTTGCATTTCTCTGATAATGAGTGATATTGAGCATCTTTTCATGTGTTTGTTAGCCATCTGTATGTCTTCTTTGGAGGAGTGTCTGCTTAGTTCTTTGGCCCACTTTTTGATTGGGTCGTTTATTTTTCTGGAATTGAGCTGCAGGAGTTGCTTTTATATTTTTGAGATTACTTGTTTGTCCATTGCTTCATTTGCTATTATTTTCTCCCATTCTGAAGGCTGTCTTTTCACCTTGCTTAAGTTTCCTTTGTTGTGCAAAAGCTTTTAATTAAATTAGGCCCCATTTGCTTATTTTTGCTTTTATTTCCAATATTCTGGGAGGTGGGTCATAGAGGATCCTGCTGTGGTTTATGTCGAAGAGTGTTTTGCCTATGTTTTCTTCTAGGAGTTTTATAGTTTCTGGTCTTACGTTTAGATCTTTAATCCATTTTGAGTTTATTTTTGTGTATGGTGTTAGGAAGTGTTCTAGTTTCATTCTTTTACAAGTGGTTGACCAGTTTTCCCAGCACCACTTGTTAAAGAGATTGTCTTTTCCCCATTGTATATTCTTGCCTCCTTTGTCAAAGATAAGGTGTCCATAGGTGTGTGGATTTATCTCTGGGCTTTCTATTTTGTTCCATTGATCTATATTTCTTTCCTTGTGCCAGTACCATACTGTCTTGATGACTGTGGCTTTGTAGTAGAGCCTGAAGTCAGGCAGGTTGATTCCTCCAGTTTCATTCTTCTTTCTCAATATTGCTTTGGCTATTCAAGGTTTTTTGTATTTCCATACAAATTGTGAAATTATTTGTTCTAGTTCTCTGAAGAATACCATTGGTAGCTTGATAGGGATTGCATTGAATCTATAGATTGCTTTGGTTAGTATACTCATTTTCACTATATTGATTCTTCCAATCCATGAACACGGTATATTTCTCCATCTATTTGTGTCCTCTTTGATTTCTTTCACCAATGTTTTATAGTTTTCTATATAGAGGTCTTTCATTTCTTTAGGTAGATATATTCCTAAGTATTTTATTCTTTTCGTTGTGATGGTGAATGGAATTGTTTCCTTAATTTCTCTTTCTGTTTTCTCCTTGTTAGTGTATGCAAGGGATTTCTGTGTGTTAATTTTATATCCTGCAACTTTACTATATTCATTGATTAGCTCTAGTAATTTGCTGGTGGAGTCTTTAGGGTTTTCTCTGTAGAAGATCATGTCATCTGCAAACAGTGAGAGTTTTACTTCTACTTTTCCAATCTGATTCATTTCTTTTTCTTCTCTGATTGCTGTGGCCAAAACTTCCAAAACTACGTTGAATATTAGTGGTGAGAGTGGGCACCCTTGTCTTGTTCCTGACGTTAGGGGAAATGCTTTCAGTTTTTCACCATTTAGGATAATGTTTGCTGTGGGTTTGTCATGTATAGCTTTTATTATGTTGAGGTATGTTCCTTCTATTCCTGCTTTCTGGAGGGTTTTTATCATAAATGAATGTTGAATTTTGTCAAAGGCTTTCCCTACATCTATTGAAATAATCATATGGTTTTTATCTTTCAATTTGTTAATGTGGTGTATCACATTGATTGATTTGCAGATATTGAAGAATCCTTGCATCCCTGGGATAAAGCCCACTTGGTCATGATGTATGATCTTTTTAATATGTCATTGGATTCTGTTTGCTAGGATTTTGTTAAGGATTTTTACATCTATGTTCATCAGTGATATTGGCCTGTAGTTTTCTTTCTTTGTGGCATCTTTGTCAGGTTTTGGTATTAGGGTGATGGTGGCCTCATAGAATGAGTTTGGAAGTTTACCTTCCTCTGCAATTTTCTGGAAGAATTTGAGTAGGATAGGTGTTAGCTCTTCTCTAAATTTTTGGTAGAATTTAGCTGTGAATCCATCTGGTTCTGGGCTTCTGTTTGCTGGAAGATTTCTGATTACAGTTTCAATTTCCATGCTTGTGATGGGTCTGTTGAGATTTTCTATTTCTTCCTGGTTCAGTTTTGGGAAGTCGTGCTTTTCTAAGAATTTATCCGTTTCTTCCAAGTTGTCCATTTTATTTGCATATAGTTGCTGATAATAGTCTCTTATGATCCTTTGTATTTCTGTGTTGTCTGTTGTGATCTCTCTGTTTTCATTTCTAATTTTGTTGATTTGATTCTTATCCCTTTGTTTCTTGATGAGTCTGGCTAATGCCTTGTCAATTTCATTTCTCTTCTCAATGAACCAGCTTTTGGCTTTGTTGATTTTTGCTATGGTCTCTTTTGTTTCTTTTGCATTTATTTCTGCCCTAATTTTTATGATTTCTTTTCTTCTACTAACCCTGGGGTTCTTCATTTCTTCCTCTTCTAGTTGCTTTAGGTGTAAAGTTAGGTTATTTATTTGGCTTTTTTCTTGCTTCTTGAGGTGAGCCTATATTGCTATGAATCTTCCCCTTAGCACTGCTTTTACGATGTCCCATAGGTTTTGGGTTGTTATATTTTCATTTTCATTCATTTCTATGCATATTTTTATTTCTTTTTTGATTTCTTCTGTGATTTGTTGGTTATTCAGCAGTGTATTGTTCAGCCTCCATATGTTGGAGTTTTTAATAGTTTTTCTCCTGTAATTGACATCTAATCTTACTGCATTGTGGTCAGAAAAGGTGCTTGGAATGATTTCAATTTTTTGAATTTACCAAGACTAGATTTATGGCCCAGGATGTGAGCTATTCTGGAGAAGTTTCCGTGTGCACTTGAGAAAAAGGTGAAATTCATTGTTTTGGGGTGAAATGACCTATGAGTGAGTGAAGTCGCTCAGTCGTGTCTGACTCTTTGCGACCCCATGGACTGTAGCCTACCAGGCTCCTCTGTCCATGGGATTTTCCAGGCAAGAATACTGGAGTGGGTTGCCATTTCCTTCTCCAGGAGATCTTCCCCACCAAGGGATCTTACCCAGGTCTCCCACATTGTAGACGGACGCTTTACCGTCTGAGCCACCAGGGAATTGTTTTGGGATAAAATGACCTATAGATATCAATTAAGTCTAACTGCTCTATTGTAGCATTTAAAGTTTGTGTTTCCTTGTTAATTTTCTGTTTAGTTGATCTGTCCATAGGTGTGAGTGGGGTATTAAAGTCTCCCACTATTATTGTGTTATTGTTTATTTCCCCTTTCATACTTGTTAGCATTTGCCTTACATATTGTGGTGCTCCTATGTTGGGTGCATATATATTTATAATTGTTATATCTTCTTCTTGGATTGATCCATTGATCATTATGTAGTGTCCATCTTTGTCTCTTTTCACTGCCTTTGTTTTAAAGTCTATTTTATCTGATATGAGTATTGCTACCCCTGCTTTCTTTTGGTCTCTATTTGCATGAAATATCTTTTTCCAGCCCTTCACTTTCAGTCTGTATGTGTCCCTTTTTTCGAGGTGAGTCTCTTGTAGACAACATATATAGGGGTCTTGTTTTTGTATCCATTCAGCCAGTCTTTGTCTTTTAGTTGGGGCATTGAACCCATTTACATTTAAGGTAATTATTGATAAGTATGATCCCATTGCCATTTACTTTACTGTTATGAGTTCGAGATTATACACCCTTTCTGTGTTTCTTGTCTAGAGAATATCCTTTAGCATTTGTTGGAGAGCTGGTTTGGTGGTCCTGAATTCTCTGAGCTTTTGCTTGTCTGTAAAGCTTTTTATTTCTCCTTCGTATTTCAATGAGATTCTTGCAGGATACAGTAATCTAGGCTGTAGATTATTTTCTTTCATCACTTTAAGTATGTCCTGCCATTCCCTTCTGGCCTGTTGAGTTTCTATTGAAAGATCAGCTGTTATCCTTATGGGAATCCCCTTGTGTGTTATTTGTTGTTTTTCCCTTGCTGCTTTTAATATTTGTTCTTTGTGTTTGATCTTTGTTAATTTGATTATTACGTGTCTTAGGGTGTTTCGCCTTGGATTTATCCTGTTTGGGACTCTCTGGGTTTCTTGGACTTGGGTGATTATTTCCTTCCCCACTTTAGGGAAGTTTTCAACTATTATCTCCTCGAGTATTTTCTCATGGTCTTTCTTTTTGTCTTCTTCTTCTGGGACTCCTATGATTCGTATGTTGGTGTGTTTAACATTGTCCCAGAGGTCTCTGAGGTTGTCCTCATTTCTTTTAATTCTTTTCTCTTTTTTCCTCTCTGTTTCATTTATTTCTATCATTCTATCTTCTACCTCACTTATTCTATCTTCTGCCTCTGTTATTCTACTGTTGGTTCCCTCCAGAGTGTTTTTGATTGCATTTATTGCATTATTCATTATATATTGACTCTTTTTTATTTCTTCTAAGTCCTTGTTAAACCTTTCTTGCATCTTCTCGATCCTTGTCTCCAGGTTATTTATCTGTAACTCCAATTTGTTTTCCAGATTTTGGATCATTTTCACTATCATTATTCAGAATTCTTTATCAGATAGATTCCCTATCTCTTCCTCTTTTGTTTGATTTGGAGGGCATTTATCCTGTTCCTTTACCTGCTGGGTATTTCTCTGCCTTTTCATCTTGTTTATATTGCTATGTTTGGGGTGGCCTTTCTGTTTTCTGGCAGTTTGTGGTTCCTCTTTATTGTGAAGGTTCCTCGCTGTGGGTGGGGTTATACAGGTGGCTTGTCAAGGTTTCCTGGTTGGGGAAGCTTGTGTTGGTGTTCTGGTGGGTGGAGCTTGATTTCTTCTCTCTGGAATGCAATGAAGTGTCCAATAGTGAGTTTTGAGATGTCAGTGGGTTTGGTGTGACTTTGGGCAGCCTGTATATTGAAGCTCAGGGCTATGTACCTGTGTTGCTGGAGAATTTGCGTGGTATATCTTACTCTGGAACTTGTTGGCCCTTGGGTGGTACTTGGTTTCAGTGTAAGTATGGAGGCGTTTGATGAGCTCCTATGGTTTAATGCTTCCTGGATTCAGGAGTTCTCTGGTGTTCTCAAGATTTGGACTTAAGTCTCCTGTCTCTGGTTTTCAGTCTTATTCTTACAGTAGCCTCAAGACTTCTCCATCTATACAGCACTGATGATAAAACATCTAGATTAATGATGAAAAGTTTCTCCACAGTGAGGGACACCCAGAGAGGTTCACAGAGTTACATGGAGAAGAGAAGAGGTAGGAAGGAGATAGAAGTGGCCAGGAGGAGAAGAGGGGAATCAAAAGGGGAGAGAGCAAGCTAGCCAGTAATCACTTCCCTATGTGCTCTCCACCGTCTGGATCTCTCAGAGATGTTCACAGAGTTACACAGGGAAGAGAAGAGGGAGGAAGGAGACAGAGGTGGCCAGGAGGAGAATAGGGGGAATCAGAAGGGGAGAGACAGATCCAGCCAGTAATCAGTTCTCTAAGTGTTTTCCACAACCTGGAACACACAAAGAGATTCACAGAGTTGGGTTGAGAAGAAAAGGGAGTGGGGAGATGGAGACGACCTGGTGGAGAAAAAGGAGAGTTAAAAAGAGGAGAGAGCAATCAAGCCAGTGATCTCACTCCCAAGTAAAAATGGGTGCTGAAGATTGGGTTCTTGAAGATACAAAGTTGATAACAAATACTAAAAAGCAAAGATTAAAAATCTAGAGTAGAGGTTAGGTTCTCAGAAATATCATACTGAAAAAGAGAAAAAAAGAGAAAAAAGAAGAAAAACCATGAGAGTCACAAAAATTACTATATATATATATATGTATATGTATATGAAGTTTGCTTTAAAAATAAGATCTTAAAAATAGAAATAAAAATAGGGTCTTTTTGTTTGTTTTTGAAAGGTAATAGTAGGTTATAAAAATGAAAATTGAAGGAGTAATAGGGGACTTAAAAATAAAAATAAGAGAAGAAAATAAAATAAAATTTAAAAAAATAAAAAAAAATAATAAAAATTTTAAAAATTTAAAGAAAAATGATAATAGTAAAAATATATCTAGGACTTTCTCTGGAGCTCTTATGGACAGTATGGGGTCAGTTCATTTTCAGATAGTTCCTTGGTCCAGCTTGTACTTCTCAGGGTCTTTAGGCCCCTTCCTATGTAGTCGGTGCTAACTACAGGGTTTTAATCTGTTGCATTTTTCACTTCCAAAGCGATTCCCTCTGTTTCTTTTAGCTTCTTCTGTTTGTTGGTCTCTTCAGTGTCTAATTTCCACCCTGACACAAGGAGGGGGGTGGTGGTCACTTTTTTTTAGTCTCACTTGTTCAGTCGTGCTGTGGGGAGGGAGGAACACTGCAAACAAATCTCACTGGCGTGTGCTGACAACGTTTCGGCCACACCGGGTTTGCCCCGCTCACGGCGTGTGTGCTTTCCCAGTCTACACTGCCCAGGCTCTAGGTTGCACTGCCAGGAACTGTCTGAAGCGGCCCCTGGGGTTGCCTGTACTTCCCAGGTCTAAGCCGCTCAGGTTCTGGTTCCTGGGTACTTCACAAAGGCACAGACTTGGTTGAGCCTGGATTTTGTGCCCTTCCCAAGTCTGAGCAGCTCCGGTGACCAGGTTTTTGGCTAGCGCGGTCAGGGTCTGTGCCTTTTTCCCTTCCCCCGTCCCAGCCACTCGGCTTTCTGGGTGTACAATGGGCGCAGCTTCCCAGGTGTGCTGTGCTCTCCCCTTGGGAGATGATCTCTGGCTGCGACCCTCTTGGCGGGTGTTGACCCTCCAGAGTCCCAAGAAGTCCTGGTTAGCAGCGAGGTCTGCTTGCAGTTTAGTATAGGATGCCTCTCTGGGGCCGCGATTCCACCCTTCTGGCTCTGGCTGCCCTCGCCTGCCTGTCTCCTGCGGGGGATGGGCCAGTCTGCAGCAGGCTTGCTCTGCTCAGTCCTTTGTTCTGTAAGTGGGCCTGGCAGTGTCTTAGGTTAAGGCTTTTTGCAGGAAAGCTATCCCATGGTCTAGGTTGCTGTCTCAATCTGGTTCCCTCAGATTGCTCTCAGGGCATTCAGGCCCAGTCCTTACCCAAAGCAATACAACCCACCGCTCCCTGCCCAGCCCCAGCTTGCTAGTTGGGGATGCGCGCATCTGGGTTATGCGCCCACTGGGATTTGCTGTTAGGTACGTAAACTGCGGGTTTTAATTATTTATTTATTTTTCCTCCCGGTTATTTTGCCCTCTGCGACTCCAAGGCTCACCACAGACCCGCCAGAGAGAGTGTTTCCTGGTGTTTGGAAACTTCTCTCTTTTTTAAGACTCTCTTCCCAGGATGGATCTCCATCCCTACCTCTTCTGTCTCTCTTTTTATCATTTATGTTTTTGTCCTACATCCTTTCGAAAACTATGGGCTGCCTTTCTGTGTGTCTAATGTCCTCTGCCAGCATTCAGAAGTTGCTATGTGGAATTTGCTCGGCGTCTAAATGTTCTTTCGGTGAATTTGTGGGAGAGAAAGTCGTCTCTCTGTCCTATTCCTCCGCCATCTTAGGACCACCCCCTGCAGGTTCTGCCCTTCTTGTAGGTTCTGCCAGGGCGTCTTCCCCTCCACTGGGGGAGGCCTGGAGCTTCTGTTCCAAATAGCAAAGCCACTTTGGCCCTTGTTGGTGTTTCTGAAAACACCAGAAGACCTGGAAGCCATCCAGGCTGCCTAAGAAAGTGCCTGGAGAAGAGGATTCAATTGATTTCATTACTAAAGCCAACAGTCCTGTGACCTTTGGGAATTAGCACACTGACTTCCTTCCTCCCTCGGGCCTTAGCTGAGCAGCTGAATATCCCACACCTCCCTAAGAAAGGGGAGGCATCCCATGGGTGCTGGGGCCTGCTGCTGATGAGTGCACTTCCTTCTGGCCTGGAGGCCTCTCAGCTATCCTGCACCCACTAAGAGGCCGCACTGGCCCCATCCTCTCCTGCCTTTTCTGCCCAGTAGCTCAGTAGTGAGGCAGGTGACTCTGGAAGCTGAGTCTCCAGGAAGATTCTGGAAGCAGACAGATTCAAGCAATTGGACCTTCTGGGAGTCTTGTTCACCTGCAAACAGGATGACTCCCTTCACCCAGCCCAGAAAAGCCATTGATTTTTCAGGTTCCCTGAATTGACCATTCCCAGTTTATGATTTACTCATGAAATTCAAGAGGCCCTTGCTAAAAGCCCCCTTGTATCTCTGGGATTGTGTTGGCTCACAGTGGGTCACTGAGCAGATATTAGACATATTTCCCACTTAAGGACCTTTAGAACTTAATGGGAGGATGAGACCCACACACGAGGTGATAAGTTATGACAATCTATAATGAGGGCTAAATTAAATACCATCGTTATCCATGGTAGTTAAGAGCACAGGTTTGGCATTAGGTAAATGTGGGTTTAATCCCTGGCTCAGGACGATCCTCTGGAGGAGGCAGTGGCAACCCACTCCAGTATTCTTGTTTGGAAAATCCCATGGACATAGGAGCCTGGCAGGCTACAGTCCAAAGGATCAAAAAGAGTTGGACACACAAGTACACACATCTATGTTCAAGTCCATCACCATCATTTTGGCTGAGTTTGGCTCCAGGAAGGTGGCTTAACCTTCTTAGGCCTTTGTTTCATTGTTATAGGGTGACTACTAGTACTACTCTTGAAGTTATTCTGTGGGGAGTTAAATGAACGGGACATGGGAAGCCCTTGTACAGTGCCTGACTCGTGGTCTTAGTGTTATTACCAGCTACTGCAACGAGCTGTCAAAATGTATTTGAGGGATCCCAGTAGCTTAGAAATCCTGAATCTGAACACAGTCCCTTCTGTGTGATGGTCCTCTCATCTCTATTTTTTTCAGCATTAACTGGTCATTTTGATTAATCAGTTACCCAAGTGGGAGCCCCTGGGGCCACTTTTAACCCCTTCACTTCTGTAACCCTCATATGCATTCACCCACAAAACCCCATGGTTGAGACTTCAGATCTCACTCCTCTCCTCCAATATGACTCCTACCCTTCCCCAGGGCCTCACACAGCCACAGCGATTACTCAGGAGCCCTCTTGAGTACTTACTTGAGCTTACTCAGAAGCTCACCTTGCTTCTGATTCTACCCTCTTTCAAACCAGGCTTAACTGCTACTCAAGAGAACTTGTTAAAATCCAAAATAGATGGTCATTCCCTTGCTCAGACTCCATCTTTGGCTTCCCCTGACTGTCAGTACACAGCCAAGCCTTTATCATGACCCACAAGGACCCTCATTAATATGACTTCTGCTTAGCTCTAGAGCTTCATCACTTATGTTTCTCAAGCCATCTAGTCCCCGCAGTGCAGCCCTGTTTCCCCAAAATTGCTTCTCAGTCTCCTGGTCCTCCATGCACATACTGCTCTCAAAGCCTAGAACCCATTGTTCCTGTCTCCTGAAGAGTCGAAATTATGCTTCAAACAAGCAAACAAATAAACAAAAACTCCAAACCAGTTTCTTTGGGAAGCCTTCCTGTCCCAGGTCTGGGTTAGCCGCTCCTCACCTTGTGCCCCCACAATAGCTTTGCTCACAAGATCGTGCTACAGATTTTTGTTTCCATGTCAGTCTCCTTCACTAACATCTGACATCCTTCTTTATCTACCTCTTATTCATGCAGATACAGGAAGGGACCATATCTTAATCATCTTTGTATGTTCATATTGAAAAATGACTGGGAAGAGGAATGGATGGATAGATGGATGGATGGACGGATGGGCAGACATAGAGGTAGAGGGTGGTTTTATGAATGGATAAATTAGTGGTTGCATGGGTTTAATGGACAGACAAATGAAAGAATTCAATAAGGTGGAAAAAAATCTCTAATTAGATCTTACACCCAGGTTCCTCCAAGAAGGCCATCAGTGGTACCACAAAGCCAAGACTCTGTTTCTTGGGGCTTCACAGTTCAGGCCAAAAAACAGAATGACCTTGCAGCTGGCAGCCCCTGGACTTCTTGACCCTGATGCTCTCCATTGTGCCAGCAGGAAAGCTGAAAAGGAGTGTTGATCTTAGAGGAAGAGAAGACATCCAGGTGGACTTAACGTGTCACTGACCGGGCCTATATCTTGTTTGCTGACCTCCTCAGGTCTGCCCTCCTACGAGTCCCATTCAGTCCTTTTCTCCATCCAGGCATCACAGGTTTATATCCAATTTGAACTGTGGCAGATTTCTACCTCTGGACCCAGGTGACAGAGCAGCAGATGGCGTGAGGGATGGAAGATACGGAGGCCGATAGCGGCTGTCTGCAGCCCAGCACTTACCTGTCCCTCTGGCAGGAGAACGACCTGTTTCCCTCTGTTCATTTTCCTGTTCAGGAGCTGCCCTTAGAGCAGCCACATGAGAAGTGCACCTTTTGCAGTCTGGAGCCTTCATCAGCTCTTCGAGTAATTCCTTTCAGACCAACTCGGCTCACTAAATAAGAATGAATAAATCCCAGGATGGGATGAACTAGAAATGTATCAAGCTCCCGCCAATAACAGAGAACCAGCGTGCGGCCCGCCCAAGCCGAAGCAGAAAGACCCTGAGGCTTTTAAAGGAAGGAGAGCCCAGCCCAGACACCCTGGAATCCTCATTCAGTGTTTACGAAGCAGGAGGCAGCGCACAATTGGCTAAATTTGGTTGTGTTTTTATTTTTGTCCAGCTGCAAATACCGGCAAAGAACTGAAAATGATCCCTTCCCTTCCTGGAGCCTCAGAGCCAAGCTCGTTTTATTTTTAGCTCAACTCTGGTTTTGAGCATTGAGCACACTCAATACCCTCCCCACTGAAGGCCGCGGTGGGCCAGATTTCAGGAGTTTTGCATGGATGGGAGCATTGACTGTCTGGGTGTAACTCTCACCAGACTTTGTGCAGCTGTGGCTGCCTAGGAGGGTTCCAGACAGACCTACCTGGAGACCCTCTGCTGGCCTCGGGGACCCCAAGAGCATCCTTTTCAGGGAGGGAAGTGTACTCAGGGCGGATGGTGGTCTGGGCAGGGGCAGAGGAGGTGGCCACCCTGGATGAAAGGAAGCAGAGCCAAAAAGAGAGAAGGGGAGAAAAGGGTGGGCATGGGGGGAAGGGAGCTGTCACTGATAGAGAGGCTTCCAGTAACCCCAGTGGTTTAGAACCAGGCTCTGGAGGCAGACCGCCGGGGTCAACATCCTGCCTCCGCCATTTCCTATCACAGTGGCCTTGCAGAATGGGCTTCACCTCTCCACGTGTTGACATCCTTTATCTATCTAACTATCTGGCTTCCCTGGTAGCTCAGCTGGTAAAGAATCCACCTGCAATGCAGGAGTCTTCAGTTCGATTGCTGGGTTGGAAAGATTTGCTGGAAAAGGGATAAGCTACCCATTCCAGTATTCTTGGGCTTCCCTGGTGGCTCAGATGGTAAAGAATCCGCCTGCAATGCGGGAGACCTGGGTTTGAACCCTGGATTGGGAAGATCCCCTGGAGAAGGGGAGGGCTACCCACTCCAGTATTCTGGGCTGGAGAATTCCACAGAATGTGTCTGTTTATTTATTTATTGTTGACTGCATGCAGGCTTACTCTAGGTGCTTAAAGTGGGGGCTACTCTCAAGTTGCAGTGGGTGGGCTTCTCATTGCAGTGGCTTTTCTTTTTGCAGCTCATGGGCTTAGGTGCCTTGTAGCATGTGGAGTCTTCCTATATCAGGGATCAAACCTGTGTCCTGTGCATTGATTGGCAGGTGGATTCTTAACCACTGGGCCACTGGGGAAGTCCCTTGACATACTTTATCCGTAAGATGCTGGTAATAATGACCCCAGTCTCTGAGCTGCACTACCCGAGATCGTACCCTTCCAGAATGTAGCGTAGTGTCTGACGCATAGTTATAAAGCTGCTCATTTCGATAATGCCATGTGCTCACTGCAGTGCTAGATGCTTTTACATGCACTGTGTCAAGATTTACTGTAACCCACTGAGTAGAGTTATTTTGCAGGTGGAAAACTGAGGCTTCAGTAGCTAGGTAACTTCCCCAAGGTCCTATGGCGAGAACATGATGGAGCCAGACCTGAACCTAGTCTGGCCAATTCCAGAGTCAAAGCACCTCACCTTCTCTGGGACCAGTGCTTTTCCATGTTCAGTTCAGTTCAGTGGCTCTGTCATGTCTGACACTTTGCCACCCCCATGGACTGCAGCGTGCCAGGCTTCCCTGTCCGTCACCAACTCCCAGAGCTTATTCAAACTCATGTCCATTGAGTCAGTGATGCCATCCAACCATCTCATCCTCTGTTGTCCCCTTCTCCTTCTGCCTTCAACCTTTCCCAGCATCAGGGTCTTTTCCAATGAGTCAGCTCTTCGCATCAGGTGGTGAAAGTATTGGAGTTTCAGCTTTGCATCAGACCTTCTAGTGAATATTCAGAACTGTTTTCCTTTAGGATTGACTGGTGTTGGATCTCCTTGCAGTCCAAGGGACTCTTAAGAGTTTTCTCCAACACCACAGTTCAAAAGCATCAATTCTCCTGCACTCAGATTTTTTTATAGTCCAGCTTTCACATCCATACCTGACTACTGGAAAAACCATAGCTTTGATTAGATGGACCTTTGTTAGCAAAGTAGTGTCTCTGCTTTTTAATATGCTATCTAGTTTGGCCATAGCTTTTCTCCCAGGGAGTAAGCGTCTTTTAATTTCATGGCTGCAGTCACCATCTGTAGTGATTTTGGAGCCCCCCAAAATAAAGTCTGTCACTGTTTCCATTGTTTCCCATCTATTTGCCATGAAGTGATGGGACTGGATGCCATGATCTTAGTTTTCTGAATGTTGAGCTTTAAGCTAACTTTTTCACTCTCCTCTTTCACTTTCATCAAGAGGCTCTTTAGTTCTTCTTCACTTTCTGCCATAAGGCTGGTGTCATCTGCATATCTGAGCTTATTGATATTTCTCCCAGCAGTCTTGATTCCAGCTTGTACTTCATCCAGCCCAGCATTTCATATGATGTACTCTGCATATAAGTTAAATAAGCAGAGTGACAATATATAGCATTGAAGTACTCCTTTCCCAATTTGGAACCAGTCTGTTGTTCCATGTGTAGTTCTAACTGTTGCTTATTGACCTACATACAGATTTGTCAGGAGGCAGGTCAGGTGGTCTGGTATCCCCATCTCTTGAAGAATTTTCCACAGTGTGTTGTGATCCACACAGTCAAAGGCTCTGGTGTAGTCAATAAAGTAGAAACAGATGTTTTCCTGGAACTCTCTTGCTTTTTCAATGATCCAGTGGATGTTGGCAGTTTGATCTCTGGTTCCTCTGCCTTTTCTGAATCCAGCTTGAGCATCTGGAAGTTCACAGTTCACGTACTGTTGAAGCCTGGCTTGGAGAATTTTGAGCATGACTTTGCTAGCATGTGAGATGAGTGCAGTTGTGCGGTAGTTTGAACATTCTTTGGCATTGCCTTCCTTTGGGATTGGAATGAAACAGACCTTTCCCAGTCCTGTGGCCACTGCTGAGTTTTCCAAATTTGCTGGCATACTGAGTGCAGCACTTTCACAGCATGATCTTTTAGGATTTGAAATAGCTCAACTGGAATTCCATCACCTCCCCTAGCTTTGTTCATAGTGATGCTTCCTAAGGCCCACTTGACTTCGCTTTCCAGGATGCCTGGCTTTAGGTGAGTGATCACACCATTGTGGTTATCTGGGTCATGAAGATCTTTTATGTGTAATTTTTCTGTGTATTCTTGCCACCTCTTCTTAATATCTTCTGCTTTTGTTAGGTCCATACCATTTCTGTCCTTTATTGTGCCCATCTTTGCATGAAATATTCCCTTGGTATCTCTAATTTTCTTGAAGAGATCTCTAGTCTTTCCCATTCTAATGTTTTCCTCTATTTCTTTGCATTGGTCTTTGATTAGGCCTTTCTTATCTCTCCTTGCTATTCTTTGGAACTCTGCATTCAAATGGGAATATCTTTCCTTTTTTCCTTTGCCTTTAGCTTCTGTTCTTCTCTCAGGTGTTTGTAAGGCCTCCTCAGACAACCATTTTGCCTTTTTGCATTTCTTTTTCTCGGGGATGGTCTTGATCCCTGCCTCCTGTACAGTGTCACAAACCTCCATCCATAGTTCTTCAGGCACTCTGTATATCAGATCTAATCCCTTGAATCTTTTTGTCACTTCCACTGTATAAACATAAGGGATTTGATTTAGGACATACATCAAGGCTGTGTATTGTCACCCTGCTTATTTAACTTATATGCAGAGTACATAATGAGAAATGCTGGGCAGGATGAAGTACAAGCTGGAATCAAGATTCCCAGGAGAAATGTCAATAACCTCAGATATGCAGATGACACCACCCTTATGGTAGAAAGTGAAGAAGAACTAAAGAGCCTCTTGATGACAGTGAGAGAAGAGAGTGAAAAAGTTGGCTTAAAGCTCAACATTCAGAAAACTAAGATCATGGCATCTGGTCCCATCACTTCATGGCAAATAGATGGGGAAACAGTGGAAACAGTGTCAGACTTTCTTTTTCTGGGCTTTAAAATCACTGCAGATGGTGATCACAGCCATGAAATTAAAAGACGCTTACTCCTTGGAAGCAAAGTTATGACCAACCTAGATAGCATATCAAAAAGCAGAGACATTACTTTGTCAACAAAGGTCCGTCTAGTCAAGGCTATGGTTTTTCCAGTAGTCATGTGATGTGAGAGTTGGACTATAAAGAAAGCTGAGTGCGGGAGAATCGATTCTTTCGAACTGTGGTGTTGGAGAAGACTCTTGAGAGTCCCTTAGACTGCAAGGAGATCCAACCAGTCCATCCTAAAGGAGATCAGTCCTGGGTGTTCATTGGAAGGACTGATGTTGAAGCTGAAACTCCAATACTTTGGCTACCTGATGTGAAGAACTGACTCATTGGAAAAGACCCTGATGCTGGGAAGGATTGAGGGGAGGAGGAGAAGGGGACGACAGAGGGTGAAATGGTTGCATGGCATCTCTGACTTGATGGACACGAGTTTGGATAGACTCCGGGAGTTGATGACGGACAGGGAGGCCTGGCATGCTGCAGTTTTGGGGTTGCAAAGAGTCGGACATGACTGAGTGATTGAACTGAAGTGAACTGAACTGAATGGTCTTTGGTTTCCCTACTTTCTTCAATTTAAGTCTGAATTTGGCAATAAGGAGTCCATGATCTGAGCCACAGTCAGCTCCCATTCTTGTTTTTGCTGACTGTATAGAGCTTCTCCATATTTGGCAGCAAAGCATATAATCAATCTGATTTGGGTATTGACCATCTGGTGATGTCCATGTGTAGAGTCTTCTCTTGTGTTGTTGGAAGAGGGTGCTTGCTATGACCAGTGTGTTCTCTTGGCAAAACCCTGTTAGTCTTTGCCCTGCTTCATTCTGTGCTCCAAGGCCAAATTTGCCTTTACTCTAGGTATCTCCTGACTTCCTGCTTTTGCACTCCAGTCCCCTATAATGAAAAGGACATCTTTTTGCGGTGTACTTCTAGAAGGTCTTGTAGGTCTTCAGAGAACCGTTCACCTTTAGCTTCTTCAGCATTACTGGTCGGGGCATAGACTTGGATTATTGTGATATTGAATGGTTTGTCTTGGAAACAAACAGAGATCATTGTGTCGTTTTTGAGATTTTATCCAAGTACTGCATTTCAGACTCTTTTGGTGACTATGAGGGCTACTCCACTTCTTCTAAGGGATTCTTTCCCATAAGAATCCATATTAGTGGCTTATCATAGACTGAGAGGTCTGACAGGCTACAGTCCTTGGGGTCACATGAGCATACACACACACATGCCCGTTTATCACTGGCTATATGGGAACTGCTATGAACAAGGGGCTAGACTCCCTCTCACCTTCCTGTCCTCTGGGCTACCCCCATTCATCCCACTCTAGTGGCAGGAATGCACAAAGGGCAGATACTGGGAGTGATGAGCAGAGCCCTGGTGAGATGCACAGAGACAGTAAGTACAGCAGTGTGGCGGCTGCCAGAAACAAGGGGAGGGGGCGTAATTTCCCTGGTACAGGTTTCGATTTTGCATGATGGCAAAGCTCTGGAGATCTGTCACACAACGATGTGAATGTACTTCACTTAAAAATGGTTAAGATGGTCAATTCTATGTTAAGGCTTTTTTTTTTAACCACTATTTTTAAAAATGGAAAAGAGCACGGGGAGTTAGGTGGGGCAGGGAATTTGAGCTCCCTTGTCCAACTTGCCAGCCTTTTCTCTGGCCTCCTGCCAGTCAGGAGTGTCACCAACAGAGTGTGGCTGGTCCACACTTGCCCACACTCAGTGTGAAGCCCTTCAGGGCTGAGCCACTGGCTTCTGACCAAAGCCTCATTCCTTGAGGTCGTAAATGCTTCTCTCCCACATGCTTTGCCCTTGTAAACTCCCTTCTGGTGTCCTGTCCCTCTCAAGGTTTTATCTGTTGACCTGGAATAAAAAAGGGCAAATAACAATATCCAACCCCCCCCACCCCACCCCCTGGAATCACAGCTGCTTGGAGCACAATGAGAGTGTGTGCTTTGGGGCCCGAAGCTGGGAAGAAGGTCACCGTCTCTTCTCTTCAGTTCGCTTAGCTCTAAGATGGAATAACATGATTATTCCATATAGCCAAACATGCATAGTTTAAGCAGAGAAATTCAGCCATCTGTAAACTGGTCTTTGTGCTGGGAGACTCTGGGGAGTAAGAATCTGAGGATTCTGAGGAGATTTGGGGACACTGGTTTGGCCTTCAGTGATTAGGCTGCATAATGACATTTGCTGACAAAGGTCCATCTAGTCAATGGTATGATTTTTCCAGTAGTCATGTATCGATGTGAGAGCTGGACCATAAAGAAAGTCGAGTGAAGAAGAATTGATGCTTTTGAACTGTGGTGTTAGAGAAGACTCTTGAGAGTCCCTTGGACTGCAAGGAGATCAAACCAATCAATCCTAAAGGAAAACAGTCCCGAATATTCATTGGTAGGACTGATGCTGAAGCTAAAACTCCAATACTTTGGCCACCTCATGCGAAGAACTGACTCATTAGAAAAGACCCTGATGCTGGGAAAGATTGAAGGCAGGAGGAGAAGGGGACAACAGAGGATGAGATGGTTGGATGGCATCACTACCTTGATGGATATGAGTTTGAGCAAGCTCCAGGAGTTGGTGATGGACAGGGAAGCCTGGCGTGCTGCAGCCCATGGGGTCACAAAGAGTCAGACACGGATGAGTGACTGAATTGAACTGAATGATATTTGGATAGAGAGGCCTGGGGTTGAGCATGGAGCATGCTTGCATGCCAAGTCGCTTCAGTCATGTCTGACTCTTTGTGACCCGATGGACTATAAACTGCCAGGCTCCTCTGTCCATGAGATTCTCCAGGCAAGAATACTGGAGTGGGTTGCCATGCCTTCCTCCAGAGGATCCTCCAGAGGATCTTGCTGACCCAGGGATCGAACCCGCGTCTCCTAAGTCTCCTGCATTCATGCTATCTGGGAAGCCCCAAGCATGGGGCAGGCTTTCCCTTTTGGCCTCACACTCCCGGGAAAGCAGCCTTCATGGGGGCAGCAGCAATGACTCACCATCCCTCGGAAGCTCAGGTGGCCTTCTTTACCGTGGGTATTAGCGTGGACCATTCTCAGGACAGAGTCTGGCTCTGCTGCTGCCATCCAGCGTGGGCTGTGCCTCCTGGACTGGCCTCCAGCCCCACTGCGCACCTAGATGGTGGTCGACTCCCCTGTTAGGCACCCAGGGCCAGCAGCGCTTTTAAGGGACCTGTGAAAATGGTTTAATTTCTTTGAAAATTAGAAGAAAAAAAGTGAGTGTTTAGGTCAAGTAAATGTTATATAATCTTAATGTATTTGTTTTTATACCAGCATAGTTATACAATGGGCTTCCCTGATAGCTCAGCTGGTAAAGAATCTGCCTGCAATGTAGGAGACACTGGTTTGATTCCTGGGTTGGGAAGATCCCCTGGAGAAGGGAATGGGTGCACATTCCAGTATTCTGGCCTGGAGAATTCCATGGACTGTATAGTCCACGGGGTTGCAAAGAGTCGGACACAACTGAGCGACTTTCACTTTCATAGTTATACAATACAATATTTAATTTTTTAAATAGAGGAAGGTGCCCACAAAGGCGAAAGTACCAAGGGCCCATTTTGGCCCTTGAACCCATGGTGATGTGCCCACTCTCTTCTCTGCTCCTATAATGGCTGCTGTCTGTCCTCCCCGCCCCCACTACCCACTTAGGATCTGGAATATTCTCTCTGGCATTTTATTTATTTTTAGGGACCCATTTCACATGCCAGTCCCATCCGTTGGCAATAGCTAAGCAAGCAAGTGGTGAGACGAGTTCAAAAGCCTATCTGAGGTTCCTGGGAAAGAACGTTGTCATCACTGAGTGACGTCTCTCTGAGGCTCATGACGGGGGAGAGAGAGCAAGCGTGTCGTGTTCCTGCTTTCCACCTACCTTTGCCTTTTATCCCCAACCTGACTCCACATTCTGCAAGATAGAATATGCCTTCCAGGTGCTAAGCATCCCATGATGAACGATCTAGAAGCCTGTAAGACCTACTGATGGATTGATTGAGGGGGGTCTGTGAATACCCTTGATCCGGTTTCACGTCCTCTCGACATCTCTTCACTTTCTTTTCCTTTTCGCCTTTCAGGCGCCTGAACAAGAATAAGCTCCAGGTCCTCCCAGAACTGCTTTTCCAGAGCAACCTGAAGCTCACCAGACTGTGAGTAGAGTGAACTTGCTTTCTCTACCTTGTGTCTTGCCTGCATTTGTTGATGCAGAGAATGTGGTTGCCTTAGTGCGGGGAGCCCTGACCACGTGGAGCTTGGCAGTGAGTCCGCACATGTGGACATCTGGAGCCCGGCTTCAGCGTGTGGGTCCCTGTGGGTCCCTCTCCTCCAGCCCACCTTTTCTGCTCCCTTCCTTCAGAGAGCCACTGAAGTGGCTGGTGAGCGCTGTGGACTTACGCTAGTGCGTCTCTCCTTTACCCAGAGGGAGGACATCCATCCTTTTACCTTGGGTCTGAATGTACCTCAGGGAAACGCCCTAAGTGGGGGCTTGGAGGTGAGTTGATTCTCACAAGACAGTCTCAGCAGGCAGTGGTTTGGATTAAACCTTTCAACCTTACCTCCTTGCTGGCTAGAAGGGTCCCTGCCCTGTGCCTGCCTCCTCCCACTGGCAGTCCGGGAACTCTGGGTCTGGAGGTCTGTGATTTGTGTGGGAAAAGAAAGAAACACCATGAACTTTGCTTTCTCTTCTGAATGGTCCAGGATCTAATGAAGCGGGGAGACTTGGAGATGTCTTTGGGTATTTATTCAGCATGAGAGTTTGGATACTCCAGAGCTGGAGAAACACATCCGGATGGAGAGTGTGATGCATGTCCTGGGGGTGTTAGGCAAATGCTGACTGTCGGCAGTGAACAGCTTCATGACTGCATCTGGAAGTCCTACTGGCGGTGACTAGTGTATGTCACGGGGTGAATTGCTTGCCCAAGGCTTAACTTTCTGGTTGGAGCAAAAAGTGTCTGGCTGCTTAGCAATCAGGCAGCGAGATTTACAACCTGGCTGGGAGGACTCTGACATTACTGGAGAGGTTTCTGCATGGTGGCCACCATTCCCATTTCCAATGGCCGTGTTTAATACCTGCGTATGCGGTCCACTGATGCGTGTAGGCTCCAGGATAAATTGGGAAATATAAAACACATGTTTGCATGTGCACTTAAGAATGAGTTCTGAATTAGGAAATTGTATCTCTGTCTGTACACACAGCGAGAGACTATACACATAAACGTACTTTAAGGCACTTTGTTGGAATAAGAGCAGGCTGGGGTTGGCCGGTATTTCTGTGCTACGGTGGTCTTGCTTGCCTTCTCTTGGATGCACCTGGACTTTGTCACAGTCTTCTCTGGGAGAAAGTGGGAAAGAGTACGCCTCCCTTTCCACTCTTCCACTCTTTATCCACCTTGATGGATGTGAGGGGGATGAAGTGCACTGTGTATCTGGCAGAGCGGAATAAGCAATACCGAATGGGCAGATGGGGAAACCACTCTGGTTTTTCCCTTCCTCTTCCCTGGAGAGTCCTTTCCTTAAACACTCACTTAATAGCTGTCTCTCCACCCAGCAGTACCTTGTGCCTTTCAGCCTGCTTTTAACTAAAGCACACAGACTGTGTGCCGTTCATCTGGACTCTCAGCACCACTTTCCAGGCAGACGGGAGGTGCCTGTGGGGCCGGGGCTGCTGGGCAGCTTTGAGCGGGTGGGGTCTGAGGGGTCTAGCTGCTGCAGGAGGTTGGAGGAGGGGTCTAGTTCCTGCTCCCCGCAGACATCAGGGGATGCCCATCTTGATCTGGGCAGAGGAGGCATTTCAGGCTGCGATAACAGGTCTCTGAGATGGAGGGTGCCAGGCCCAGGCAGGCAGCACAGAGCCGTGGGGGAGTCCAGTGTGGTGTCCTCATGGCCACTTTCTAACTGAGGGAGGTCAGGAGAGCCACTTTGTCTTCTGTGCCTAAGTGTCCTCACCAGTAAATGAGAGAGGCCCGCTCTTCCATGCATCCACCTCACCAAGGAGCTATCTGTACCCAAAGAGATGATGTTGTGCCTGCATTTTCTAGGGCTTAAAGTGCTCTGTACACATAATCAGCATAGATAACTATTGTTACTCCTGCAAGTCCCATTTTCACAACCTGTTTCTAATCTCCTTTCATGGGAGGCTTGAAGAGACGAGGAGCTGCCATGAGAACTGTGATCTGTTACATGGAGCTTTTGCTTCAAGCCAGAGAGCAGCGGTTGGAAAGGTCCATTCCTCTCCAGGTTCCTGGCCAGGCCCAGTGTGACACACATAGGCACTCAGGAATGGGTGGATAAATGATACAGGCCTCAGGTTATGAGCAGTGCGCTCAGGGAGCTTTGAATCTTTTATCCGTCATTCATTCAGGAAGCTTCTCCCAGGTGCCTGGCCTCTGTGCTGGATGTTGAGGTGCAGATATGAAGGATGCCCAGTTCTCTGTGTGCCCCGTCAGGACACACTCTGAATAGCTGCCAAAGAGCTGAGAGCTAAATATATCTTTTTTTCATTGAAGCAACTTTATTAACCTGGGTTTCGGCTATAATCAGCAATCCCTTTTTTCCCTCGGGGCTTGGTCTTTGATTTCTCTTAATGACCCTCTTGTGTCTTTGTCTTATTTTGTCAGCCACTCCAGGCCCTTTTTGGAAGTAAGCAGGGTGCAAATTAGAAATCAATAAATGTGCAATCATGAGTGTGTATACATATGCCACCGGCTCTGTTTTAAAAGAGCACTGAATCTCAATAGATGCAGCGAGCCATTTTCCAAGGAATGCTAAATGGGGCTGCTGGGTGGCTGTCTCCTCCACAATCTGCCATGAGGTTTAAGCAGCAATTCTGACAGACCTTCTCTTACTAGATGTGTAGACAAAAACTGCTTCATATTCAATGATTATCTGAAAAATACCTTTTGGAAAAGCTATGGTCATATTATAAGACAGGTAGTGATGGGAAAGGGAAATGATACTCATTGGGAACCTATGTTATTATAATATTGCTAGTAACTAGTGACAGAAATGTGACTAAAAGTGGTTTAACCTAAAGGGGAAATACGTTAGTTCATATGCATGAGAAGGCCAGTGGTTGTTATGGTTGGCTTTATTATTTTTATTTCCTTGAATAATTCTATATGTTTATTTTTGGTTGTGCTGGATCTTCCTTGCTGAACAGGCTTTTCTTTAGCTGCGGCAGCTAGGGGCTACTCTTTGCTGCAGTATTCAGGCTCTTCGTTGCAGTGGATGTTTTCCTTGTGGAGCACAGCCTCTAGGGCATGCGGGCTTCAGTCATTTTGGCTTGCAGTCTCTAGAGTACAGGCTCAATAGTTGTGGCACACAGGCTGAGTTGCTCTGGGTCATGTGGGATCTTCCCAATCAGGGTTTGAACCCGTGTCTTCTGCATTGGCAGGCAGACTCTTTACCACTGAGCTACCAGGGAAGCCCCTATGATTGAGTTTAAAAACAGCTGGATCCAGGGACATGGTGGTGTCATCAGGACTTCATCTCACTCCCTCCAGCCCTTGGAAGTGTGCACAGGATGGCAGACAACAGCAGAAGACTCAGAGAGAAGTAACCTAGCAACCAGGGTGGAGAAGGTGTCATTGACGACAGTCATGCAAAAAAGAACTGAGAGTCAGTTGCTTAACTTGGTCACACTTCCAACTCTGAGCAGATGACTGTGGCTGGTGAGACGATGGCCTCTGATTAACTAGTTGTTTGGTGATGAAGGTGTGTGGGTCCTGGGAATGGATTTCCCAAAGAAAATAATAATTCTGTTATCAGAAGACAGAGCAAGAGACCCCAAACTTAAACACATCTGACGTCTGCAAGTTTATTGAGCATCTAGTCTGTGCTGTTCCCTGTGCTTCCACTGAATGGCTTGGATCTTCACAATAACACTTCAAGGTAATAACGATAGCAAACACAGTGCATCCCAGATGCTCTTCCGAGTGCTTTACATGTAACTCGCTTATGCACCTAATGACGGTGTGGGGGTCAGGACTGGGATTACTTTTCCACAGACGGGAAACTGAGGCTCAGAGAGGTCCAAGGACTTGCCCAGCATCATACAGTTACTCAGTGACTGAGCCAGGAACCAAATGAGGGTAATCTGACTCCAAAGACTGTGTGTTCATTCTCCTACAATTAGCTCTCTGCCTCAATACGCCCATTTTATAGATGAGGAAACTAAGGCTTGGATTTTAAACTACTTGTCTGTATATCTCATATTTCTAAGCAGCAGCAGCTCTTTGGATTCTGCCTCAGTGCTCAGATTTCAGCCTTCACAGCAATTCTGCAAAGAGAATCATTATTAAATCTACTTCTAAAGCTCAGAAGAATTATCTGACCTACCTAAGTATTCTCTGTTTAGTTGTACAACCAGGACACCCTGGAATGGGGAACAGAGCGCATGTATGCTGCAGAGTATTTCCGTTTTCTGTCATGCTACATTGCTGTGCCAACTCTTGTGGGGAGCTGAAGTCATGCTACAAAGGAGAGTTTTTATCAGACCGTGGCTGGTTACCCACACCCCTCAGATGTAGCGCCATCGGATTTCTTGGTGCATGTGTATAGTAGTGATGTATGTACGCTCTTACTCTCTCCTTCAGTACACGGAGCATGCGCCATAGCATCCTAGAGTGCAGAAGTGCCCCGAGGCTTAGATAATACCATTGTGGTCTGTAGAACACCCAGCAAGGTCTCTGTCCCACGTTGGGCACTCAATAAATATTAGCTCACTCCAATCCTGAAGTTTTCAGTCTGTCTGCCCTCTGATAGAGGAGGATAAGAGGCTTATGGAAGCTTCCTGATGGGAGAGACTGACTGAGGGGGAAACTGCATCTTGAGAGTCTCTTGGGCTGCAAGGAGATCCAACCAGTCCATCCTAAAGGAAATCAGTCCTGAATAGTCATTGGAAGGACTGATGCTGAAGCTGAAACTCCAAAACTTTGGCCACCTGATGCGAAGAACTGACTCATTGGAAAAGACCCTGATGCTGGGAAAGATCAAAGGCGGGAGCAGAAGGGGATGGCAGAGGATGAGATGATTGGATGTCATCACTGACTCAATGGGCATGAGTTTGAGTAAACTCTGGGAGTTGATGATTTACAGGGAAGCCTGGCATGCTGCAGTCCATGGGGTCGCAAAGAGTCGGACATGACTAAGCAACTGAACTGACTGAATCCTGAGGTAGATTATAAGATTTTCAGGTGTCAGAGCTGTATTTCTGCTCTTTCTAGGTTTTCTCTCCTTCCTGACCCAGAGCTGATCTTAGAGGATGGCAGGGAAGTACAAGTGTTAAAGAACTGCCAATTACTTGTTATGAGACCATGGGCAAATTATTAATCCTTAACCTCTCTGGTCTCATGTTCTTGATCAGTAAAAGAGACTATAATAGAACCTCCTTCTCTAGCTTTTTGTAATATACTTGGAAACAGCCCAGGGACAACCTTTAGGATTGAAGATAGCGCACAGAAAGCGCTCAGTGAAAATGGCCATGGTTAGCTTCTGCCGGCTGACTGATAGGAGCGGTGCATATGCTGGGGCTTTGGCATCTCTGATGTCAGCATTTGAGAACCTGGCAAAGAGTTTAGGCTCGGAAATAGAGGAGGGTTGAGGGAGGTACCAGGAGTGGGATGATCCCGACCCTCGCACTGGCTCTGCCACCCACAAGCTGTGTGACCTTAGGCATGTTACTTCACCGCTCTGGGCCTGATTCAGAGAGGTTGGGATGGAGTACGGCCTGTCACATGGTCTGTAGGTTACTGATTTCTCCTTTTGTGCCTCTCCTTCCAGCTTTCTCTTTTACCAATACACTGGGGGAAGGAGTGAAAAGTTTCTGGTTATTTGGAAGTTAAGTGGTTCATGTTGCCAGAAATTCCTTCAAAGAAGCAAAAGACAAGATGAAAACAGTAATTAAAAGCTGTCTGCCTTTCCCCAGATTAGGGAGCTTTGAAGGGGATGAGAGGGACACGGAGTTTCGCAACTGCTTTTTAAGAGTTTGACTTTGCCAGCTGAGGCTGAGCAGACCTCGAGGTCCTTCTGGTCCATGTCTCCTGGATTCATGGCAGAAGAGTTCATTAGATAGTTGATAGTGGTTTAAAGCCTGACTGAAGAAGCAGCTTTACTAGCAACAGGACAGAGGCCCTCAGTTATTCTCCACACAGTCCTGCGAGGTATTTGGCGAATTTAAAAAAAAATGCCGCTGGTGTTAAACTTCTGTCACTCACTTGGGTCAGCGGAGTTGCAAGAGACTCGGGAAGCTGATCGCCAGGCAGCTGAAAACAATATGAAACGTGGCCAACCCACTTAGCCCCAGGTTACTGGGGCTGCTGCCCCCCTCCCAAAGAGTTGTGGGACCTCAGTTTTCACGGAACTTACTTGCAGTGAGCGAGCCATCCCCTCAACTGCCATTTTCTGCTCACTTGTACCTCCCCTTCATACTATCATTTTCTGCCCCAATCACACAGCCATGAGTATCCATGCTGTGTGCATGCTCAGTCATGTCCAGCTCTTTGTAACCCTATGGACTGCATTCCACCAGGCTCCTCTGACCATGGGATTCTCCAGGCAAGAATACTGGAGTGGGTTGCCCAGCTCTCCTCCAGGGGATCTTCCCCACCCAGGGATCGAACCTGCATGTCTTGTGTCTCCTGCATTGACAGGTGTGTGCCACTGAACCTCCTGGGAAGCTCCATGCCCCATATCCCCAAACAAACCAGAAGCTGCATTTCTGCATCTGTGCTTTGCTAAGCGATCTAATGTTTCTTTTTTTTTTTTTCTTTAAATATTTGTTTATTTGACTGCTTGGGGTCTTAGCTGTGGCATGTGGGGTTTCTTTGAAGCAGTCCAGTAGTGGAGGAAAAAGCCAGGGAACTGCCCAGACCTGGGTTGGGATCCCACCCTCTGCTGACTGACCCTGGGCAAGTGACCTCAACTCTCTCAGCCTCTGGTTGATCAGCTAGACAACAGGGATACTAATCAGAGCCCCTGTCTTAGTTTGCTGGGGCTGTGGCAATGAAGTACCTCAGACCAGATGGCTGAAATAACAGAAGTTTGCTTCCTCACAGCTTACAGCCTGGAAGTTTCCGATCTCAGTGCTGGCAGGGCTGGTTTCCTGAGGCCTCTCTCCTTGTCTTGCGGTTGATGGTCTTCTGGTCCTTCTGCTATGGTTGTCCTGTTCATGCTCACCCATGATGTCCGACCTTTTCTCATAAGGACACCACCCTGATGGCCACATTTAACTTAGTGAACTCATGGAAGACCCAATCTCCAAGCAGAGTGACATTTTGAAGTACTGGGGGCAGGAACTTGAACAAATGAATGAACACATTAGCACATAATAGATCCCAAGTGTTTACTGCATTTACTGCATATTTACTGTGAATCAGATGCTCTGCGATCTGCTTTCAGGTAGCTTGTCTTCCTGGGTGGCTCAGTCAGTAAAGAATCTGGTTGCAATGCAGGATTCAATCCTTCTATCTGGAAGATCCCTGGAGAAGGCAATGGCAACCCACTCCAGTACTCTTGCCTAGAGAATGGACAGAGGAGCCTGCCGGGGTACAGTCCTTGCGGTCTCACAGACACAACTTAGCCATTAAACCACCACCACCATTCTCAGGTTTAGGAGGTTAGATACTACATTATCCCCAGTTTAGACATAAACACCCGGAGTCCTAGAGATTTAGACAGCTTGCTCAAGGTCACTGGCAAAGCTAAATTTCAAACTCAGGCTTGCCCGAGTCCAGAGCCCACATCCTCACCACAATTTCCATCCTAGAGGTATGAGATGTTAGTAGCTAAAGTGCCAGCACCACCTTATAGAAGCTCAATTAGTGCTGCAGTTCTTTTATATCTTTGAAGCCCTATGTGAGCCCACATTTGTTGGATGATTGGAACCCTGTACCTCTACCTTCTGCTTCTCAGAGCTCCTTTTGCAGCCACCTGAGTCTTCCAATTCTGCACTAACCTTTAAAACATAAGTACATGCAATGTGTGTCTCCATAAAACTCTGCATTGATGTGAAATGGTGCTATAAAAGTGAAAAACCAGCGGAGAAAACAAAAACCATACTACTCAGTTTTCCAGCAGAGTTGTTATCTGATGTGGTAAAATGGTAATAGGATGAGGGGAAAGCCAATCCATCAGGGTGGTGGGGGCTTCAGAGACTGCCTTCCTGGAGCTGGAGACTTGTCCCGCTTCTGGGCCGGCCCAGCCTTCGGAGACCAGGGGACAGACGGTGAGACCAGCCTCACCATCGCAGACATGGGGTCACTTTTTCCAGGGGCACGGCTACCTCAATCTCAGGGAAAGAATCCTCACTCACTGGAACTCTGCTTCCTCCTCCAACATCCCCCCAATCCCCGAGCACTGTGGCAAGACCAGCCTCCCTTTTGCTTTACGACAGGCTTCATCACGTGCTTGAAGACGGGTTTAGCTTTAGTCTGCGTGTGGACAGATAATGGATTGCAGTGGGTACCCTGGCACTCTTGGGGTTTCTGAGTTGTGTGAGTTGCACTCACTGTAGTGCCTGAAGCTAGAGCGAGGGAAAGAAGTCAGGCAAGGTTTCTGTTCTCCCTTCACTGAGACTTTATCCAACTGAGCACAGAAGCCTGTGGCCTTGTTCACACAGTTGATTGTAAGGATAAATCTTTGAATTGCTTATAGACTCATCCTATCGAATAACAGAGCTAGAAGTAAAAGTTATCTGGACCAGCATTTTTCAACCTTGACTGCGCATCTGAATGCCTGGGAATCTGGTTAAAGTGTGGACCCTGGTTCTGCAAGTCTGGGGCCTGGGAATCTGCATTTCTACTTGACCACACTTGGCAGAGCAAGGATCCAGACTTCAGTGGTTCTTAGACTGGCCCATAGGAAAAAAATCCTTTGAGGTTCTAGTTAAAATGTTGATTCCCGGTCCATGTCCCCAAGGACTCTAGTTCATTAGATCTGGAATGAACCTAAGGATTTGACTCTGTAAGTAGACAATTTTGGTGTAGGTCACCCACCCGTGGGGCATGTTTTGGGAAACACTGATCTAGTACAATCCTGATATTTTATAGACTGGGGAGTAGAGAAGGCACCAAACATTTCATAAGCACCCACTGTGTGCTACACGCCTCATGTATTTGCCATCTTTGGTCCTCCTTCAAGGTAGGCGTGTTTGTGCCCACCACACAGATGATGAAACTGAGGCATGAGTTTAAGTGACTCACCAGGAATAAACCCAGGTTGTTCTGACCCCCAGTTCTATATATTTTTGTTTTATAATGTGCTGCTGGTGCTGAAAGACATCTTGAAAAAGACAATAGGTGGCTGGTAGGGGGAGGGGAGAATAAGAGCAGTCATGGAACTCTGAAGCTTTCAAGATTCAGGGTTTGTACTTTTATGCGCATATGAGTATATATGAACCTATGCTCGTATCTGAGATCTAGGATATTAAGACTTGAAACATTAAAAGAGAAGAATTTATAGACTTAAATGCACGTTTGCAAGTACCTTTCTAAGTTCCCTACAATTTATCAGAGATAGAGTGAGGTTTTACGTTTTCCAATTCTTTAGCCCTTTGGGCCAGCAGGAGAATCTTCTAAAGTGATCAGGCAATACTCGTACTTGAGAACATTCTGCCAGCTTGGAAAGTTTTTACATTTCTTTTTTTAAGAAAGAAAACCAAGCTGTGACTTTACAATGCTTTGGAATTACAGAATATGCTTGTAATTTTTACAATTCTGCACAGACTTCTTTGCCACATCTGGTTGATATTACTGGCAGGGATATATGGGGGAATAAGCATGGGCTGGAATGTGAAACATCCCACAAAATGAGTTTCTTATAGGTTGCTGTATAAAACATTTTGAGTCTCCCTCTCTTTGGAAGCATGGCTTAAGTGACTTCATGGATTTAGTATTTTATTTGGTTCGAAGGTAAAGGTTTTTGCTGGTCTACTTAGTGGGGGTTCCAAGATGATTTTCCAAGGATGTATGGAAAGGGTTAAGATTTGAGAGTGAGGCCATGGGTCAGAATGGGAAAAGCCACCCTTGGAGGAAGTCAGATCAACCTTTGATGAAAAGCACTGGACCCTGGTGATGGTTAGAGGCCTGGGGGCCAACTGAATTGCTACAGGAAAAGGAAGAATGGAGGGAGAGAGGGCTACATGTGTAAGGGCTTAGGAAACCTCGTGAATCTTCTCTCAGCTGGTAAGCTGGTGAGCATGAAACAGCTGATAGCAACAAGGAGTTGAGTTCTTGCAAAGCCAAAAGCCTTGGTCCATCTGTGGGAAAATGGAAAAATCAAACAAACTCCCAGGCTGGTCCCTGGCACATGATCAGTTCCCTACTGGGGACATTCTTGCCCAGTTCCCAGGTGGAGAAAAAACTGTGTGACCGGGGCAGTTCCGGCCTCCGTTGAACACCTACTGCGTGGGTGCGTCACAACCACGAGCTGGCAGTTGGGTGCTGGGTCCAGAATACAGACATGTCTAATCTCATCCCAGAGGGTATGAGCACGGCCCTTTCGCCACCTGGCTCCTTCTCAGGCTTCCTTGGCCGGGACCCACCTGCACAGTTGGAAACTTTCTGCAGAAGAACATGTGCTGTTCTCAGCACCCTGTGGCATGCAGTGGAGTTGGCCAGGCTTGGCTAGGCTGTGTGGACATCACCAAGGGTGCTCAAGTAGAGATCATGATGTCTGGTGGCCATACAGCCCTTTGCTGAACACGACAATCAGAGGCCAACCTTCACCCATACCTTTGGACCTCCTCCTCCCTGTCTAGGGTTAGAAACTCTCAGGGGGCTTGAACATGTCAGGGAAATACCACACTGCATATACAAATATATCAGCCTTGTTGACACGAGAAGACCCCAGGCACACATTCTTCAGTTGCATAAGTGACGCTACTGTACCCGCATCTCATAATCTTGACCTGTTTGTTCTCGAATCACATTCAGTATCAACAGAAACCTTTCTAAAGGGCCTAATCATCTCTCATTTTCAACCACCACTTGGGAATCCCTCCAGGGGACAAATAGCATTTTAATTTGATGTCCCAAATTCTAGCCTAATTTTGAACCACACACACATACTCAGAAGCCTGTGATGGTGACTTTCTTCTGACTGTCCTAGGGGCTCAGGATCCTGGATTTCGAGCATCAGTTTCCATTTGTGAGGTTTGCCGTCCGTTTACAAATCCTGGAGCCTAAAGCTTGTAATGAGAGTGTTGACACAGTATTAACAACAGCAAAACTATGATAACACAGTACTGTCCAAACCAAACAGAAATGGAGAAGTTTAAGTAAATTTCATGCTCCTTGCCTGAATGTGGTGTGCTGGGCCTGAGTTTTTGATTCATGGTTTAGAATAATATTTTAATGTTTTATTCATGATGTTCCTTTCTTTCCATCATTCCTTCTCTAATTCTCCTCACCCTGCTTGTGGTGATGTAGCCTGCTTGAAAGTCTGGATTTGTCTTGATTGGCACTGCCTGTTGTGTAGCCAAAAGTCCTCCCCATGGTTGGTTAATTGGAGGATTCAGCTAGGGAGCTGATAGTTTGGCCTCTCGTTGGCATGTCTAGGGCTCTGGACTCAAATTTCTCATCAATGAGTCAGCTTTTGATTAAAATATACATAGAATCATGCCAACATTTCTTTCAGTGGGGAGGCAGCATCTTGACTTTGAGAGGTCAGGATGCTCTGTCTAAGGGAGAAAACTGCATTTCTAAGAGAGTAAAAGGGTAGCCAAGGACTGATCCCCTCCATCTCAATTTCATTGAATTTGGAATTTAGGAAACTCTGAGCCATAGATCAGGATGCTCAGAGAGACCTAACTTCAATAATTTTTTAAAAATGAAAATCAATGGTAGCAATAGAGAAAGAAAGGCTGGGTCATCCATGGTATTAATATCACGGCCCTAATCATCTCCTTCCTGTGTCTTTCTATCTCCTCTCCCACTCCCCCTTTTATTTCAAAAGCAAACACACATACCCATCACATACCACACACAGACACAGTAAAACCTTCTCTCCGTATAAGAATCTCAGACAGATAAATGAAGATCCCTTACAGACTGCAGAATCAGAGCATAGATATAATTCCACTTGAGTGCACGATACTGACTTTTGAATGAGCTCACGTTATTGAGCAACGCTGTGAGGAGATACCAGAGGTCAGGACAGCAGCCGCGGTGGTGGAACAGGAGACACTTTGTCTCCTTGGCTCACGTAATTGGTGTTTTTGGTGCACAGAGATGGTAGTGGCAGATCTGTGTCAGAGACAATAAATTATTAGTGTAAATGTTTTCTGGCCTCCAGAGAGAGCTCCTCTGTTCCCTGGAAGAGAGGTGCCTGGGCCAGGCTGACCTGCAGGGATGGTCACTCCACGTTACAACACAAGGCAGAGCTTTGTCGACCACTAGTTCCCGAGGGCTCAGCCACTGGACAGAATTATCTTAGGAAATAGTTGTTGTGGCTTTCTCTGCTAATGGCGTTCTCTGCAGATCCTCTTGCCCTATGCATGGCACTTCCTTTGTGTAAGTGAGAGTGAAGGAGGGGCGATCATTAGGCCTAATGAGGTTGGAAAAGCAGCAGCGGTGAAAGACTCGTTGCCCAGGAAGTTCCGTACTTGCCAGGTTTTCCCTGAGTGGAGAGTCACTGATAGGAGTGGCGAGACAACCGGGTAGCGTTCGTCACTATGCATCATCTGTTGTCATCAGCCTAGTATGTGCCACCATCCTGTCTCCATGAGATGACTGCAAGGACCTCCCCACTGAATCTTCGGGCTTCTACTCATGTCTCCTCACTATCCATCACCCATTCGACAGTTACCATGACTGTTTTCAGTCAAATCAGATTTCATTTCCCCAATAAAACCTTCGATGACTTCATATCATCCTAAGAAGAACCCCAAGCTCCCACACTGCACAGTCTGGCCCCGCGATTCTTCTCAGAGCCATCCTAGGACACGCTTCCTGCTTCCACCACACTGCGGCCTCCGGGGCCTTCTTCCTGGTGCTCCCACACTCCCAGCCCTGTCTCAGCATGTGGCCTTGGCCTGTTCACTCCCTTAGAGACCCTTTCCTGGTCACCCTACCCACAGGAGCATCCCTTCCTTACTAGTCACTGTCTGTAACATGACCGGGTTTTATTTTCTTCATAACGCTTATCACTACCCAAAATTCTTTTGTCCATTTATTTGTTTACTTTCTGCTTGCGCATCCCCCAGGAGATTGTAAGCTTCCTGAGAGCTGGGATTTTGTCTGTCTTGTTGACTCTGTAACTGGCTACCACTGCACCTAACACGGAGTGGGTACTGGGTAAGTATTCTCTAAAAGAGTGAATGAGAGAAGGAACTTGGACTTTCCACAATCTGCTTTTTGCTCTCAGTACATGATCAAAGGCACCTTCTGCTCCAGACCAGCACTGTCTGCTCATTGCTCTGAAAAAGTCCCAAATAATATTTAATAGCATGTGTGTACATATATGGTTTCCCTGGTAGCTTTAAAGACCCCGCCTGCCAAGGAGGAGACCTGGGTTTGATCCCTGGGTCAGGAAGATCCCCTGGAGAAGGGAATGACAACCCTCTCCAGTATTCTTGCCTGGAGAATCTCATGGACAAAAGAGCCTGGTGGGCTACAGTCCACAGGGTTGCAAAGAGTTGGACATGACTGAGCTACATAGATGCACTCATGGACATAGAAACACACTCGATAATATTGCACATACGCAAGAGTGAGGATAAGACTAACACACTGGACTTCTTCCCCTAGTTTCTAGACTCTGTTTATTTCACTCTTTGCAAGACAAATTACTTGGGTTTAAGAAGTAGAAGGACTCTATCCTGGGGTCATGGGACGAGCCCATCCACACACAGATACACCTTGCAGCACAGGTGTGAGCTGACTTCAAGGGCCACTAGGGTGGGATCTCAGACTCCCACCAGAGAGAGAGAAAGAGCTCGTGCTGGGCTCCTCTGCTGGCAGATGTGAGCCAGTGTCCAGGACTGAGAGCTGGGGAGGGAATGTTATTTTTTGATGCTTATTTCAAAGACCTGGAAATAATATTCTGTGATACAATGAAATGAAAAGATAAATTGCGTTTGCTTCATCTTCAGGCCTCACTGATTTTTTTTTTTTTTTTGCTTCTAATGGGCATTGAAAGGAATCGTCTAGCTATTGGAAGCCTCGGCTCAGTGGAGGCTTTCCAGAAAAGAGACCTGTGGGGACTCAAAGCAAACCCGAATCTTAGTATGAAAAAGAATAGATCATACTCATTTACTGAGCATTGACCTAAACCTCCAATTATTATTTTTTTCTTGATCTGAGATCTAAACCAGAGGTTGTTTGAAAGACATCTGGTGAATTAGTCCAAACCTGAAGTCAACCATGTCTTCTGAAATAATTAAACCAGGACCACACTGAAACATCAAAATATTAATGTTTTCCAAACGGACTCTCTCTGGGTCTCTGACTGGCATAGCTATAGCACCAACCTACTGTTTGTTCCCCTTTTCCCTCACCCAGGCCTCTGCCCCTGTCACTTCTCCTTTCTGCAAACCTGTCATCAATTAGCAATGGGCATTCACCAGTGCTGCCCTGGGAAGGCAGACCTTCCAGACTCACTGTACTGCTGCCTTGATGAGAAGAGAGACCCACCTACTACCCTTAATTCCATGTCATGGGGAAAAGAGGAGGTGTCTTTCCCTTAGATGAATGGGGGGATGGAATCATAGGATGGAGAGGAAGGAAGAACCCCAAGAATGAGAAAGAGAGGGAGGGAGAAAAAAGAGCAGCAATCACCAAATAGTGAATATGGAACAGAGACGGTAAAGGTAAAGACTCAGTGAAGGGGCAAGGTAAAGAAAGAGCGAGAGTAGGAGCCTTTGGGGGAAAATTTGTCTCTGGTTTGTTTTTGTCTTTTTCTGGTTGCTCCCCAAGGCAGATGGAAGAATTTCTGATCACACACGTGCCTCTCAGTTCTGTACCAAGCTCTGTGTCAACCCTTGTCTCTACAGCAACCCCTCAGGAGGCAAGAGCATCATCTTCACAGAATCCCAGGGCTGGATGGCTTTTCTAGAATTTCTAGAAATAGGCCTTTGTTTTTGCAGCTGGAGAAACTGGGCACCGTGCAGTAGGGAACTCACAAACCCCAGCCCTGGGCTTCCTAGTCCGGGGCTGTGGGCACAGCCCGAGCAAGATACATTCTTACCTTTGCCATGATTTGTCAGTAAGTGGCAGAGAAGAGAAATCGTGGAAGAAGGATCGACTTACAAAGAATTAAGGACTGGGGTTTCCAGGGGTCAGCCTGCCTGGGGTAGCAGTTTCTCTTTTAAGAGCAAAGATATTCACTTGAGAGAGATGATCTTGGTGATAGATTTGCTCATCCAACTCAGGATGAGCAGTTCTTACCTGTGAAAGGGTTGTTGTGAGTATGTGGTTATTGTCATGACATACTTGAGGAAGGGAATCCGAAGAATCAACCTCACTTGAGAGTCACTGCAAGAAATGAATCAGCAAAATAGGCAAACAAGAGGAAGATGTAGAGGCTGATCCCCTAAGGTTTCCATCCTGGTGTTGGAAGGGTACCATCGAAAGGAAGTAAAGAGGAAGTCCTCTTGGAGGGTGGGGGATGATGGATGAGGGCTGCTTCTCAGACCTTGCAGCCCTCCCAGGGGCACCCAGCACAGTGCGTCTGAATCTCCATCTCCTTTTAAGAATTTCAGAAGTTAAAAACCCAAGAGTCAGCTTGGCATCCACTTCAGCATCACTTTTTCCCCATTCCAGCTAGTTACCTCTGAGGATACATCCTTTATAAGGAGGCTGTTCATTTAAGAAAAAAGACCCCAGCCTGTTACTTACAAGCCAGCAGCTGCTGAGGAACTGACCAGATTTTCCTGTTGGGCATGAACACTGCACCCTGCTTACCTGTCACCTATAAGTGTTTACCTGCAGTTAATTAGCCAGACTTCAGTGTGGAATCCCCAGTTGCTATGCTAATGATGGCAACCCTCCCCTCCCAAGAAGTGATTTCCCATCTCAGCATGAGGGGCTTCAGTAATATCTCTTTTCAGTGATATAATTTGATTCCTCTATAGGAGGCTGCTCTGGTCCTAGCTCACTTAGCACTAAATCTCTCGCTAGATCTTCTCCTTACTTAATCTTTTCAGGCCCCAGACCAGCCCTGGCCTCTTATTTATTTATCTGGGGCCCTGTTTACTTCCCTGTTGTAAATTACTTCTGGCTCCTGGCCGTCTGATCACTGCAGTGATAGACTAATAGCTCAGAGCTGCTGCATTTGCCTTGTGTGATGAGGCAAATAATATGCTTAACTTATGGGAGAGAAGTACACCCTCCATTTATTTCAGTGGGGGAAATATTACTCAGGGGAAAGGGCCAAATCATTTACCTAATGGCTGCTGGTGTAATTATGGACAGAATTATGTGAAACAAATTGCCATGCTCATAAATCTAAACCTCCAGTGTCTCAGAGGCAGAGAGGGAATTCTGGTGGCTGGCATGGGCTCTGACTCTCTTAACGCATTCCGGTTTGCTTGGCAAAGCAGATGCTTTTCCCCAGCTCCCAATTCTAAACGGCTAAGGCCAAGATGGGCAGACTACAGCCTGCAGCGCCCCTCAGCCTGCTGCCACCTGCTATTGTGAGTAAAGTTTTATTGGCACACAGCCACAGCCGCTCACTTCCATACTGTCTGTGGCCTTATCTGTGCTCCAGTGGCGGAGGTCCTTAGTTCTTGGCAGGAAACTGTATGGCCCTCAAAGCCAAAAATATTTTCAATGTGGCCCTTCACAGAAAAAGCTTGCTGGTCCTTGCTTTGCCAAAAGAGGAACCTTCCGACAAATATTTTATATGGAGATGGAGAGACTGATTTAGATCGCTCCCCTTAGCTTTCTTTTTTCAGACAATTCAACGCCATGGTAAGGAAATGTGATGCCAGCAGTAAGGTTATCACTTGCCCTGTAGTGCTTCTACATCTATGCATGTGGCTTCTCTCAACAGTTGTGTGGCTTCATAGGGATTATGAACCCATCTGGCTGAAGAAGACACTGAGACTCTGGAAGGTGAAGCGTTTTGCCCAAGGTCATTCGGTAAGGAAGTTGCAGGACTAGGATTCATACCTTGCCTATCTGGCTCCAAATTCTGTCTTCTTTCAGCTAAGCCTTGTTGCCTCTCAGCAAAAAAGAAGGATGAAGGTGTTGGCACTGGGAGAGGGTTTTTCTCGGCTTTGCTTCTCTCTGCAGAAGGGCTGTTGAAAGGGAACATGTGAGCACCCAAGTCACAAGAAATGTGGAAAGCTCCAGAAATGAGGGGGGTCTTGTTTTCTTGCATCCTCACTTGCTGTGGGGTGGCTGTTGGAGTGGACCCAGGAGTGCTTTGTTGTGTTGGGAAACCTAACAGTTGTTTGTCAGACAGCAAGAGAAAGCCCAAGAGAAAAAGGCCTGGATGATAAAAAGCTTATTTCATGGTCTGCGTTGCCTGTGCAATGCCGATTGCCAGAGGGAAAACAGGGTCCATATGGCATCCTCATGGGGGAGGTGGATGCCACCAGCTCTGCAGCAGGCAGGGTAGAAGGGAAGCCTTAGCTCTTGCACTCTCTGGGAGCAGTTCTCTTGGCTTTGGGGCAGCCTCAAGCCAGATCCAGACACCCTGAACTTCTACTGTGAATGTGGGCAAAGTGATGGGTCCACAGACATCACCAGTGTAGCTGTAGAAATCTCAGGTTGAAAACAGAAGCAAAAGCACCTCTTCCAAAATAGTGTTTACTCTCTGAACCTAAAAAGGCAAGAAGGTATAGTGGAATAATGGCAAATAACACAGCCACATCACAGCAGCTACCATTTGTTAGGTGTTTAGAAAATATCAGGCATTGCCCTAAACCCTATAACCTTTATTGTTGTTTTTGCTCAGTCTCCAAGTTGTGTCTGACTCTTTTCAACCCTGTAGACTGCAGCACACCAGGCTTCCCTGTCCTTCCCTATCTCACAGGGTTTGCTCAAACTCACGTCCATTGAATCGATGATGCCATCCAACCATCTCATCCTCTGTTGCTCCCTTCTCCTCCTGCCTTCAATCTTTCCCAGCATCAGGCTCTTTTCCAATGAGTTGGCTCTTCACATCAGATGACCAGAAAAGATCATCTTTATGATCTCATTTGATCTTCAGCATTATCTTGTGAGGTGGGTATAACTATTCCATTTATTGAAGAGGAAATAAACTCAGTGATGATAAATAATTTGCTCAAGCTAATGTGTCAGTGGTGGAGCTGAGAACCCCATCTGCCTGACCCCTTAATCAGTCCATGTACTAGAGGTGGGAAGTGAGGCAGCCACACACATGGTCAAAGTATCATAGATCAACCGTGCATACATCATTTTTATTTTCTGACCTTCAATGTCCAATATTTGAAAGGATATAACAGCCAGGGTTGTAGAGATAGTTGAGGGTGATGATATATTTTCAGCATGAACCTATTTTCTGACTCACAGTAAGAGCTCAGTGTCTCTCCATTTTCTTAATTCTTCCCATAGCTGATAAGACACAAACTCAAGCTTTACTATCACTACCATCATTGTCTCTGATGTCCTGCTGAGCTCTGCAGGGAGTGGAATACGCAGACCCAACCTCTCCCTTGGAGGCATTTTCCATCTAAGATGGATATACATCTATCCATGTATCAGTAATTGTACCATTATGAACCCAACCAGGGAGAAAGGACCATCAAAAGGTATAGAAAGAACAAAAGGTATTAGCACCACGTGGATGACAGGGAAAGTTGCATTTTAGAGGAAGACGGTTTTGTTTTTTGCTATTCATTTTTCTTTGCTGAGCCAATAGAAAGCAGAAAGAGGTGGAAATAGGCAGGTAGGACAAGTGAGGGCCAGCTGTCGCTTCTCTTTTGTTCAGGCTGTAAAGGCTCTTGGTTCTGGCTCCTCCTCTCCTGGAGCTGGCATGGACTGTGATGTGCTGATGCGTTGGGCTTCCAAGAATTAGAAACACAAGAAAATTAACAGGGATTTCCCTCGTGGTCCAATGGTTAAGACTCTGCACTCTACTGCAGGGGACGTAGTTTCCAACCCTGGTTGGAAACTGAGATCCCGCATGCTATGCGAGGCACAACCAAACCAAAGAATAAACCCACACTCTGAGGACCGCAAACAGCCCAAATAGAGCAAGAGGCATTGACTGAACAGGAGAGCAGGAAGGTGATTTTAAAAACAGAGAGCAGGAAAGAAAGAAAAAGAAAAGAAAATCCACGTTGTTTGGTGGTGTACTCGGTGCTGAGCAAGGTCTCTCTCCAGCATCTTTATGTTTCCCTCCCAACCCTGTGAGGGGGGTGTTAGTCATCTGCGTTTGCACTGAGGGAAAGGATTTAAAGAACTGAAGGTCTCAGAGTTAAGAAAAGATGGAAACGAGATCAGAACCCTCTTCTTTCCAATTCTGGAGCTTATTATACACTCCACCCCAGAGGATCTGTCAGCACACTGTGAAGAAGAGATACTGTCTTCATTTCTTTCTGATGACATCCCAACTGTCTCCAAAGAATTCTAGAAATCACGCCAGGGGCCGTGTGTGGTTTCTTGGGATCTGACCACTTCCTCCCTCGAGGAACCTGGCTTTGGGGGACTCTCAAGGTTGCCACAGACAGAAACGTGAAGCAAAGTGGAATAACGAGAAACCAAACAAGCCTCAGTGATGAGAACACAGAGTCCTGCCATAGGGCTGGTGCTAAAGGTCACCAGGACCAGAGCCCCCTGCTGGCTGCCGCTCTTCCAGATGTCATCTCAGGCCTCTCTGCCTGGCATCTTCACCCCTCATGTCACCTGTGGATGGAGCTCTGGCAGACTGGCACAGTGTCCCTATCGCTTTGTGGTCAGAGAACCAGGAGTCTCCCCTGTTGTTCGTTCCAGAAGATTCTCAGGGCAGGACTCCTGTTGGGTCAGGCTAGAGCCGTGTGCCCTTCTTTGGACTGACCGTTGTGGCCAGATCCTAGGAGCTATGATGAACCCAGTCTGGGTCACATACTGGAAAAAAGCAGAGCGGATTCTAGGCATCCAGAGACGAGAGCCAGCATGCCTCAGCCAGGAGGAGTTCCGATTAGGATGCATGCTGAAGATCGCAGCCAGCCTCCTGTTCCAGATACTAGCTAGGCTGCTTCAAGACAGCAGCCATGCCTAGAATGCCTTGCAATTTCATTCCCGGGTCCTCCCTAAAACAGGGAAAAGTCACCTGCAGCTATCCCCAGGAATGACCCAAGGGAGCTCAAAAAAGAAAAAAAGCCAGATTGAGGTGACATCAAGGCTGATGAAGGGTGAACATTAGAATTCGTAGGCTGGGAAAATAATGGGGAGAAGGGATGCAAACTTAGGATGGCCATGCCTTTGTTTCCAGTTCTAAGAGGCAGCATCCTAGAGACTCGGCAGGATATTAGGAGAACAGAGCGGGCTTGAGGGGATTCCTGACTTCACCTCTGACCCCCTCCCCGGCTCGGACTCCGCCCACGTCTTTGCTCACTCTTGCCACAGCTAGCCTTTGGCAGTTCAGAAATTCACCATGATTTGTTTTCTCTGCATCTTTGTGCCTTCTTAGTCGTACCTGGAAGGCTTTTCTCACATCCTGATGTCTAAAAGTCAGCTGTTGTTTATCCTCCTCCAGGAAGCCCTCCCTGCTGATGCTAGGCTTATTTATTAGGAAGACTGCCCCCTGCCATTTGAGCACTAACCATGCTGACTCCAAGGCTGATGTTTTGTCTGCCTTTCCCACCAGACTGTGATCTGCTTGTGAGTTGGGAATTATGTTTTTTATTTTTTATTAGCAGGGTTTAGTGCAGGGCTATAATAGTTTTTAATGGAAAAACTGAATAAATGGTGTCTTAGTGGAAGCTGCTATAACAAAACCCTGTGGATTGGTGGCTTAAATAACAAACATTTATTTCTTACAGTTCTGGAGACTGGTAAGTATGAGATCAAGGTTCCAGCACAGTTGGGTTCTGGTGAGAACTCTGGCTGGCTTGCAAAAGGCCATCTCCATGAGGTGTCCTTGCATGAGAAAGAGAGATCAAGAGAGAGATGGAGGGAGAATAGGAGAAAGGGAGGGAGGGAGAGAGAGAAAAAGAGGGAGAATAGGAGAGAGAGAGAGGGAGGGAGAGGGGGACAGAGAAAAACAGGGAGAATAGGAGAGAGAGAGAGGGAGGGAGAGAGAGAAAAAGAGGGAGAATAGGAGGGGGGGAGAGAAATAGAAGGGGAATAGGAGAGAGAGAAAAAGAGGGAGAATAGGAGAGAGAGAGGGAGGGAGAGAAAAAGAGGGAGAATGGGAGAGAGAGAGAGGGAGGGAGAGAGAGAAAAAGAGGGAGAATAGGAGGGGGGGAGAGAAATAGAAGGGGAATAGGAGAGAGAGAAAAAGAGGGAGAATAGGAGAGAGAGAGGGAGGGAGAGAAAAAGAGGGAGAATGGGAGAGAGAGCAGGGGAGGGAGGGAAGGAGAGAAGGAGAGAGGGAGGGAGAGAGAGAGGCAGGAAGAGAGAGGAGGAGAGAGAGAGCTCTGTTCTTTTCTAATAAGGGCACTAATCCCAACTTGAGGACCACCCACCATGACCTTATTTAAACCTAACTACCTCCCAAAGGTCCCACCTCCACATACACTGAAGATTAGGACTTCAACACATGAATTTTGAGGGAAACACAAACATTAAACCCATAACAAATGGGAAGTAGTGCCAGAGAGCAGCTGTTGACTTTATGGAACTCATTATCTTTGAAGTATTTGAAGTGGAAGATCTGAACATCCGCTTCAAATCTAGAGGTGCATTTCCCAAATATGTTCCATCTTAATAGATGTTCAGAAAGAAGTACCTTGGTCAAATATATCTGGGAAATATTGTGCTAAAGGAAGTATGGGAAGTTTTTTGACTGTAGGACTTCTCAGAGCCTTCATCGTGTTAATTTCCATTGGAAATTTCCAAGAGGCGAAATTTGTACGCAGGCAGTGCCCCAAATTTGTACGCAGGTAGGACTGTGGAATCAGTTTTCATGGCAGGTTGAGTAGGACTTGGGTTTTATAGAACTGGTGTTGAGAAAATGTGAGCTTAGAACTTTTTAAAAATTAGGTTAATGAGTGCATAAAAAGACCCTGCAAGAATTATCTGAGGGCAATTTAGTATTTCCAGTGGGAACCCTTTGATCAAAGTGGACCAAATGTTGGTCAGTCCAGGTTGGTGATTCTGAAGCCCCATTTAATTATAATCTCAACTTGGCCCTTGAGAGCCTTCTTATTATTGGTTCTGATACAGTGGCAGGGTCCCTCTCTGAACACTTCCTCTTACTGAGGTCAAGAAGCATTGCAGAGGCAGCTTTCTGAACATCATAGCTGCTTCTCAAAGCTTTACCTAAAGGAAAGGTAGCTTTTCATCTCCATCCTACCCTGCCTACACTCCCTGCTCCTCTCCCTCCCTCTCCTCACCCATCACCTTCAACTCTTCCCCTTTGACTCTGTCTTTGGGGGATTCCTTTGGCTCCAAGAGCAGAGAACAGCTGGAGGCCACTTAGGCATTCTGGGTGGGTTGTTGGAATCCAGATCTCTGCCTGAATCCAACATCCCCACCCTATCCCCACCACCTCCCCTCTTGGGTGGGATGAATTCTTCCCAGTGGAGTCCAAGGAGCTGAATGCCTACAGATGCTCAGCAGCTTCCCCCAAAGTGATGAATATTCATGGCTTCTCTCCGTGGGCTACATTCCAGCCTGCGGACAGGGACCTTTCCGCATTCTGCCCCTCTCTTTTCTCAGGACAGTGGTCTGACCCTTGTCCCTTCTGTGTGGACCCCCTCCCTCAGGTAAACTCTTTCCTGAGGCTTCAGATCGAGGGAGTGCTGCACAAGCCTCAGGGCTGTGGCACCCCTGGCATCTTGGCGTCAGACACCTGCGAAAGCACAGAGCAAACCTGCCTGGCACAGTCAGGCTGTCCTCTGCCCTCTGCCTCGCAGGCTTGTTTGACCCCTTACTACCTCCCTGCTGTGGCTCAGGCCCATTCTTCCTGCCTGGGATGCCCTGCCTTCTCTTTTAAGACCTGTCCAAAGCTAAAGACAGTGCCTTCAGAGTGAGCTGTAAGTTGGAATTGTGAACATTAAGTGAAGCAATCCTTTATAAAGCATTTAGCACGTGGCCTGATGCCCAGTAAATGTCCATGGCTTTCTTTTATCTAATCCTTAAGCCTCAAATCCTCCCCATTCAGTGAAGACTCTATGGCAGCTTCACCCCACATTGATCCCCCCAGTTCCTTAGCCTGAGCATCAGGACTGCGTGGAGGACGTTTTTAGTGATATCATTGGCATGGTTCCATGGATGGCTCTTCATCTCTGCTGTTATTAAACAGGACACTCTCTGTTTCTGCCTTTTTCTCTCAACCATGTCGTTGAGGATCATGTTGTTTGCTGGGGTCAGTGGCACAGAGTAGCTGGTTAATTTACTTGTTTGTTTAATTGAACCAGCAGATTGGCCACAAAAAAAAAAGTCAAAGACATCAAAATATCATCCTTACTCATGTGCTGGCAACCACTCTTTCATTTAAAGAGATTGAAAAATGGCCCTCTCGCAGGGGGAATCCTGCCCGCAGGTGTATGGTGTTTGGTCTGCATTGTTTGAAAAATATGAGTTGATTATATTTAAAAATTCAGAGATTTCATCTAAGAAGACAGATTAATTGTTCTCCCTCCAAAGCAGCTGCAGCACTGGGCCCCAATTTCCATATAGTAATAGTCCTTAGAGCTGAGTCTTGGGTGCTCTTTTCAAGGAGTGCATTTCCCCCAGTTTGCTAACATTCCCATCACCCTCACTGCCCTGCATAAACCCTGCTCATTTATTTTCATAACCTTCATAATCTTAAATTTGGGGGCCAGACCTTCTTCATTCCCAGCAGCAGTGCACAGAAGAGGTGACTGAGGCCCCCAAGGCCAGGGGACCAGTTGGTCAGTGATGATGGGGGCCAGCTGGCAGACCCCTTCTTCACAATCCTGGATGAAGAGTGGCCCCCCAGTAGGCCTCCTTTTTCCTTTGTTGGGTTTGGAACTCGTCATGGACTCTACTGGACCTTTCTTTGGTGGTTTGCACAGTCCTTTCACCCCTGAGAAGTGGGCAGAGCAGACGTCCTGATCTCTATCCACAGAATCGGTTGCCTAGCAACCATCTGGAAGTCTTCAGATGCTCTTGTTGGGACCCTGAAGGCCAGGGCAGGGGAGGCAGCAGGAGCCTTTCAGATGGAGGTGTTCATGCAGTCTGTGGACTCTGCAGCACGTCTGCCACTTTTGGTCCCCAAGACCAGATCCTGTCATCTGGGTGCAGTCAGGGAGAACAGAGAGAACCCAGCTGAGCATCCTTCAGGAATGTGCATTCCCTCTCTGAGGAAGGGCCGGAGCCGCCTGCTCCACATCACAAGCTTCCTTCCACCCAAGAGGAGAGCTAGACTCGGTCTCCGTGGCTAGTCCACATGGCCTCTGGCATCACATAGTCATGATCAGGCCTTGAAGCTCCTCTGCCTCGTGGGGCTTTGCAAACAGAGGCTTTAGAGAAATGAGGAGGTCTGTGTTTAACTGAAGCAGTTACTTCATTTCCTCCCGGCGTCCCTCAGTCATGGCCCTGTTTTTTGTGATGACACGGCTTCTCTCTCAAGTTTAGGCGCCTCTGTGTCCAGGTCTTGGTGATACTGTGCCGTCGAGTGATTTGGGGAGTGCTAATTACCTCCTGAACTGGGCGGCAGCTCTCTGATAGGGAGCAATTTGTGGTCAGGAGGCTTCCCTTGCCAGGGATCCCCTCTCTAATTTTCTGCACTGTGAAAATGTCTTCCATTCTCTATCATTTGACATCTCTAGGTTCCCCGGGCTCAGGACCTTCTCATGGAGAAGTCAGCTAATTTATTTTCATGAATTACGTCATTGAAAACTGACTCCATTATTTCTTCCAGAAAAAATGTGTGCTTTTATGCACTTCGTGTGTAGACATACCATAAAATGATCTATTAATCTGGAAGGGCCCTTTGAGATCCCCTCGTTTAGGCATGGCAAATTGATTACATCTTGAATGCCAACTGTGATTAGATAAATGGTGCCCAGGGTGATATCTTGAAAACGATTGAGGCCCATCCGAACGCAGAAAGACACCCTGGGATATGCTGGGCTCAGATGGCATGGACCCAGCATGGTGACCAGCAGGACGTTCCCTACATACAGCTGTCCCGAGGGAGTTCATGTTCCCCATATTACAGATGAGGAAACAGCCCAGAAACCAGAGACAACTATAGGGTTCTGTTAGTCCTTGCAATACTCCTGAGTTGGAAAAGGAGCCCCCTCTGAGTTGGCAGTGCTCCAGGGACATGAGATTTGGGATGAATCTTGAATGATTAGTGAGAGGGTCCGCCAATGCTATGGTGGAGCAGGGGGAGGTGTAGAGCTGGGTGACTCGCTGTCCCAGCCACGTCTCTGACCAGGGGCCACATCCCAGGTCCAAGGAGCTTCTGTACAACTTGCCTTCCATTTCTGTTTCCCGTTGTTCCTCTGAGGATGAAGGCAGGTCAGACAAGGGCCATCGGCTGTTAGAAGCATGCTTATAGGTGAGAGCTGGAAGGCAAGGGGGTCTGCATAACTTGAGTGACTGGAGATTAAAAACCAGACAGACCGGTGTTTGAATCCTCACTTGGCTGCTTTGAGTTCCATGGCCAAGTTCCTTCCTTTCCCAGAGGTTCAATTTTGTTTTCTTTTGTTTGAAAGTAGTGATACTAACACCTCCTTGGTAGAGTTGTGTAAAAATTAAATGAGATGACGTCTCTAAAGCTTCTAGCACAGTGCACAGCATTTAATTAACACTGTCTCAGTAAATGTTTGCTATTTTTATCATCTGCCTCCGTGGAGCACATTTTCCTCCTGTCAAAAGGCTCTAAGGCAGAGAATTTACCAGATTATTGAGCAGTCCCAGGGCTCTGAGACTCCGTAATCTTAGAACAATAGAAAACAAGATGGTTGCCTATTTTTTCTTTTCTTAAAAGTTTTTTTTTTTTTTTTTTGCCTAATTAAGAACAATTTGTGTGAAGAATTTTGGAAATAAGTAGTAAGTCATAGTTTTGAAGATACCTAGCCTACTCTCTGGAAACTGTTGTCAGCACGGTGAGGTTGTAAGAAGGGGCTGACCTGCACTCAGAATGAGTGGCCCAGGAGGACGTGAGGGATTTGGGTTCTGTTGACCTATGGTAGAGGAGAGATGCTTAGAAAGATGAAAAGGGGCTCCCACGGGAAATTCCCTTGTTGCTGCCCATCGGCATTGCCAGAAACCTCAGCAGAACATTAAAGTTCAGATCCCCACTGTGGAGAGGTTAGGAAATTCTCAGGTAGTGTTCCAAAGGAGCTGTGGGCCCCCCTCCCCCTAGGCCAGAGCACTTTCCAGAGTTACACCAACCCCCGCCCCTCCTCCCTGGTCGCTCTCTCCCGCATCCCCCTAGGATCAGTGAGGTCCAGGATGCTAGGGGCGGGGGTGAGGGGTGAGACAGTATACGGGGACCAGTGCCAGAAGCCAGCCTGCCTGGGTTTGAATCCTCTGCTATGTACCTCAGGCAGATTATTTAACCTCTTAGGGTCTCTCAACTTTGTCATCTGTGAAATGGGCACGATGATGGTGCTGGGTTCACAGGATTGTTGTGGCCGTGAAATGAGTTAAAGTACGTGAGCATGTAGAACAGAACCTAGAACCAAGTAAGCATTCCAGCATCATTGTTCTTAACACAGGGGTTGGGGAAGGGAGGTAGGAAAGTCACTTTGGAGAATTCCCAACTCTCTAAGGCAGGGGTCCACAGCCCCTGGGCCACAAACAGGTACTGATCCGTGGCCTGTTAGGAAATGGGCCACACAGCAGGAGGTGAGTGGCGGGTGAGGGAGTGAGTCTTCGTCTGTGTTTACAGCCGCTCCCCATCACTCGCGTTACTACCTGAGCTCCAGCTCCTGTCAGATCAGCCGCAGCACAAATGTAATGCACCTGAATCATCCCCAAATCACCCCTGCCCCCAGTCCCCTGAGAAATTGTCTTCCATGACACTGGTTCCTGGTGCCAAGAAGGGTGGGGACCTCTGCTCTAAGGGCTGTGGAGACACAGACTTTTCTGGATAGGAAGCGTCATTTTTCTCGTTTCTGCCGCTCCCAGCTTTCTCTCACACGCACTTTCAGTGCTGATCCTGACGTAAAGCAGACGCTGGAAAAGATGGACGGGTAGCAGTCGGGAAGGCGATAATGGAGTGGGGGTCAGAGGAGGGCGTGGAAATGACGTTTGTGCTGAAGCACCTACCATGTTCCAGCCCTTCGTTAAGTGTTCACTGCCGGGAGGAGTGACCTGGCTTGACCAAGATCCTGCAGCTACGTGGTAATAAGGTCTAGGGTTCAGACTGAGCGGTGTGTGGATTGAGATCCAGGCTAGGTCCGCCGCCTTGTCTCCCAGCCCTGTTGCTCAAAAAGGTCTCCATGGTCCTGCAGCAATAATGCCGCGGTCATTTACCTCGACGTGTCCCCTTCTAAATGAAGCAGCTGAGCATGGATACGATGAGTGAATCATTCACCAGGCAGCGGTTTTCTCATTAAGAACATGTGTCAGCAAATGCGTCTGTATCTCAGCCTGAAGCAGTCCTTTGGGGGAGTCATTGGTCTGCGTGGAAAAGAAAGTAAACACAAAAGCAGTGACCCTAGAAGGGGAGGAGAGGGAGGAGGAAGAGGATGGGAAAACGGTGGTGTTAGGGCGGACACCAACCTTAGGTGGCAAGGTCAAAGAGTACAGTGCCTGGTTTCTGGCACTGAAACCTAGCTTTGATCTTTATTGTGTGAACTTGGGCAAATTGCTTAACCTCCCTGTGCCTGTTTCTTTATTTGTGAAACAGCCTTGTGTGTGTGTGCTCAATCATGCCCAACTCTTTGCGACCCCATAGACTGAAGCCCGCCAGGCGCCTCTGTCCATGGAATTTTCCAGACAAGAATACCAGAATGGGACACAAATGTCTGTTGAGCGTCCGCTCTGAGCTGGACACTCAGACTCTGCTCTGCTCGAGGTTACGGGGACATAGCTGGGAATGAAGCAGAAAAATATGAGACCTGAGGGACCCCATGTTAGTGGAGGATGCACGAGATAAACAAGCTGAACAAATGAAACAACTCATCTGTTGGGTAGTGATACCGGCTAAAAAGAATAATTACACAGCAAAGACGGTTCCTGGTGGCAAGGTAAGTATTGGGTATGGTAGCCTGCTCGGTGCTCTGCGGTGACCTAGATGAGAAGGAGATCCAGAAAAGAGGGGATGTATGTATATGGACAGATGCTTCACTTTGCTAGATGGCAGAAATTAGCACAACACTGTAAAGCACCTGTACTCTAGTAAAAACTAATTTTAAAGGTAGCCAGAGGAGCGCTTCCTGAGAAAGTGACTTTTGAGTGATACCTGGAGGAAGGTGAGAGAGAGCTGTGTGATGTCTGGGGTAGAGCACCCGTGACTTAGCGAATGAATGAGTGAGTGGATGGGGTTGTGTGGATGAAATGCGATCGTGATATGTGTAAACACTTAGAAGAGTCCCTCACACGTTGTACATGCTCAGTGAACGTTAGCTGTTTTTATATTCAGCAGACAAAGCAACGAAGTTGCTACCACACCCGTATTTTTGACTTTCGGAAATGTCGTTTTCAAGATGTGCAGAAAGGAAGGCCCCAGAGCTTCCTCTGATCTGTTGACAGACATTGTACAATAGGACCTCTCTGGGCTCAAGCTAAGACTCATCACATATACATGGATCATGATAATGTTTCCTTAGACCTGTAGCCTTTGGAGATTTTCCATACATTTACATATTTTGCATGACTTATTCCTTCCAGCAGCCCTGTGGGGTAGGTAAAGCAGGGGCGCCCAGCTGCCCATCTAGTTCAGAAAGGGTAAAGGGATCTCCCGTTTCCCCAGAAGTTACTGGGTGCCAGGCATTCTGCAATTCCTTTGCATCTGTGTGTTGCCTTCCTTAATCCTCCCCCAGGCCCAGGAGGACACAGGTTATCACTACTGTCACTACTGGTTGAGATGTGGGAAACCAAGGTGCAGCTGGGGCTGAGACTGGCCCTGAGAGGCAGGACCATGGGTGCCCTGCAGGGGCTGGCACCTCCGTGTCCTGTGCGGCAGCATCCTCCTGGTTTTCCTGACCCCCACCTTTGTCCACGTGTGAGGCCTTGGGAGTGCCGGTTTGGAGTGGCGGGCCGTGCATGGAAAAGCAGAGGACAGGGCCCGGGGTCGGTCGGCTCGCAGTTAAGTGAAGTAGAAAGCAACCCAGTGAGACAGGCACAGATCCGATAATCCTGATCGCAGGAATGCCAGGGATAAAAGCAGCCCTGGGCCCAGAGAACAATAGCTCTGCTTAGCAGCAGGGAAGGGCATGGTCATTGCCCCCAACCCAAACAACTGCTCTTGATCCGGCAGAGCCAGGGCCCGGAGGGTTTGGCTGGTCTGGCCCCAGAGAAGGCTGACTCCCAAGACATGAGAGCACAGCCCAGGAAGAAAAGGAAAATGCAGAAGCCAAATTTGCCCCCAGTGGTGTATACTTTGGGGCTGAGTAATGCGGCAGACAGTCAGTCCCTTTAACATCCCACCCAGAGTGGAAGCACACCCTGAAGCCACAAAGATCATTTGTACCAAAACAGTCGAGCAGACGGGAACCACAGGCTCTGCCACTGCTTCGGGAAAAGGTTTTGTGGTCCCGACTCCCCCACCCCTCACCTTCCAGAGTGGGACCTTGGGAAGTGAAGCAGTCTCCAAGGGAAATAAATTCGAGGAAATATCTCAGATCACATTTTCCCTCCCATTGACTCGTATTTACCGGTCTTGGTGGGGAGTCTGAGGGTGGTGCTTAGAGGACCTTCAAGGGAAATTCTAAAACAATAGACTAGACTTTCAAAAATGTGGTCATGTTGAGATGTCTTGGGTTGCTTTACCCTGGCTTTGAAAAGGAGCAGCCCAAACATCTTGATTTGCTAAAATCCTCCCAGAACATAAATCACTGGGGTGAGGGCTGGGGGAGCTGGGTGCTGTCCGAGCTCATGCTGAGATGGGCCCGGTGCCCGTCTCCTGTGATCTTCTGGTTCACTCTGCTCTCTGCCCCCAAGCTGCTCTCAGTCAGGCCCACAAGCACCACTTCTGCCCAGGCCCTAGAGGAGCTAATGGGGCGTAAGTCTGAGCAGCTGGCCTCAGTGAATTTGAAAGGAAAACTAGCCTACAAGTCACAAGATTGGAAGAGGGTGGGAGTGAGTGTGTCCCCCATTCTTCTGTGGCTCAGGAGATTGTTCCTGAACATCTTTGGTACGTCCACCTATGCCTGAGGCCAAGGTAGAATGAAGTTTCCAGACTATTTTGCCCTTTGGCATAAGTGGTAAAGAATCCTCCAGCCAATGGCAGAGATGCAAGAGACGTGAGTTCGATCTCTGGGTCAGGAAGATCCTCTGGAGTAGGAAATGGCAACCCGCTCCAGTATTTCTTGCCTGGGAAATCCCATGTACAGAGGAGCCTGGTGGGTTACAGTCCATGGGGTTGCAAAGAGTCGGTCATGACTAAGTTCATACACACCACTGAGCTAATAGCCCATGCTGTCTGTTTAATCACTTTGATGAAGGTTTAGGCCTCTAGAACAGGGAGAAAATGTGGGAAATCAGAATTTCAATTTTTTTCGGTTACTTTTCTCAGTATGTAAGTTATTTCAGATGTTCCTACAAGAAAGATCCAGATTAAAAGGAACAGCCATAGAAATATCTACAACTCCATTCCTAACTCCTGGCGATTAAACAGGGCCTACTCAGAACACGTGTATCCGAGGCCATGGTTCTCTGGGAGTCTGTGTACAGCTTTGGTTTCCTATGTCTGAGTCTGAACACTCAAAGTGAACGTTGTGCAATAAGGGTGATTTGGCCTACTGACTGTTAGCCTGGGATGCCTTTTAGTTTCCCTTTTTAGTCATCAATGGCACTATTTTCTTCTTTTCCCTTGTGCTCATCTATGAGGTTTTCATCTCGCTTGAAATCAAGCTCTCAAGTCCCCCATTCTCTGTATGTCTTCCTCCCTCAATGCGGTCTCCCCACCCCCACCTTACCTTTCTATCATGATTTGGCAGTGAAACCCACATCATCTGGTGACAGATCATAGCAATGACTCCAGCCATTTAGTAACTGATCCCTGCACTACGTGCCAGGCACCATATAAGATGGTTGCCTTAATTTCATTCTTAGAACAGCCGCGTGAGGAGGGTCAAGAAGCCGGGCACAGCAAAGTCACATGACTTCATTGAAGTTCCAGCTGATGAGAATGGAAGCCAGGATTTGCACTTAGCTGTTTGACCCCCTGCAACCTTGGAATGCTGATGATTTTGATTCCTTTTATGGTCTATGTTGTTAGCTAACTTTGTGCACATCCTTATTTGAGCTTGATAATTAACGAACTATCTGCGGGCAGATAATTATTTTTTCTTCAGGCAAGGCATTCACATTTCTCTGTGTCCTCCTGGTGTCTGGCACAATACCTTACACAAAGAAGACCTGTGTTTCTGTGAGTTGTTTGAGAGGTGTGTGTGCAGCTGGTGTTCACTTCGTACCAATTACCAGGAGGTAGAAAAGATGGGACACCCTGCTCATACTGTGCGGGAGGGTGGTGAGAGTTCATTTAAACCTTTTGGTATCACGTCCTCCCAGCTGTTGTTCAATCGCTAAGTCGTGTCCAACTCTTTGCGACTCTATGAACTGCAGCATGCCAGGCTTCCCTGTCCTTCACTATTTCCTTGAGTTTGCTCAAACTCATATCCATTGAGTCAGTGATGCCATCCAACCATCCCATCCTCTATTGCTCCTGTTTCTCTTGTCCTCAATCTTTTCCAGCATCAGGGTCTTTTCCAGTGAGTCGACTCTTCACATCAGATGGCCAAAGTATTGGAGATGGAACTTGAGCTTCAGCATCAGTCGTTCCAAGGACTGGTTAAAACATCTTTGGACCCACCCCTGGAGGTCTTGAGTCAGGAGGTCTGGGTGGGACCGGGTAATTTGCATTTCTACTAAACTCCTAGGTGGTCTGGGACTCACTCTGAGAAACACTGTCATAACAGGAAATACAACCCAAGTTCAAGTCTCAGCCCAACCACTTACTGTCTGACCACAGGCAAGTTTCTACAACTCTGTCACATCCAATAGAGTTTTCTTTAAACAGAACGATAACCTCATCAAGCTGTTGTGAAAACAAACAGAATATCACAGAAACATTGAATTTCTTTACCAAAGCAGATATGGCTCTTCCTGTCTTTTACAAATATGAATTCATGACAAGCCTGGGAGGTGGCCCTCTTATTTTCTTCATTGTCCAGAGAGGTGACTGAGGCCCAGAGAGGTTCTGTGGCTTGCCTACAATCCCCTACCTAAGTCCAAGGAGCTGGGCTACACCCTGGGCAGCCCGGCTGGAGAATCCATGCCCTCAGTGTTCCACAGTGTACAGTACCTGTGCTGTGGTTGACAAACATTCCTTCTTGCTCTTAGGCTAAGAATGGGCCCTCCCTAAGGGCAGAGAGACTGGTTTTCTAGTTTGTAGGCATATTAACTGGAAATGACAAAGTAAAGACAACTGTTTTACGACCTCAGCTTGAAAATCACACACTTGACCTCCTTTCTTGATATCACTTTGGCTGTATCTCTTTAAACTTCTCTGGCACCGGGGTTTATCATTGCTCAAGAGGAGGGTGCTTGAAAGAAGCCTTGTGGGCTGAAGGAGTGTAGGAGGTGGGTTGCGGGTCAGTAATAAAAGGGGAGAGAGGTTTGCAGCTTCCCCACTGAGAGCCTCAGGAGTCTGACCAGCGGGCGGGTGCAGAGGCACAGCCTAAGGAAGGGGCAGTGATGGACAGGGTGGGAGGGGAGCAAATAGTTTCAGCCTGGCCGGGTAACTGAAGCCGAGGGGGCAGGCAGTGCGAGAATTCCAGCTATGTCATGGGAAATGGCTATGGCCGGGGCTCTGATTAGCAGCCGACCACAAATCCCCTGGGACCCAGCCAGGGGTCAGGAGACTGGGGCGCCACTGGGATGCCAAATGGTTGCTGTATTTTATTGTCAAAGAAGAAGGAGGCGATTTTGACTGTTATCCCTGGATGTGAGTGCTGGCACTGCCAGGAGCCGAGAGCTGGGTGGAGATGTGGGAGTGAGAAGGAGCTAGAAAAATCCACTTTTCATTCCAGTGAACATTGAGGAAAGGGAACATAGAGGAAAGACCAAGCCACGCTGCTGGGGCTTGGCATGATCTCAAAGCTTTTTTGGCCACCCTTTCTGAAGCATTTCTGCCCTTTCTTCTCCTCTCTGCAAGGTGAGACATCAAAGTCTCTGTTGCCATGAAAGGTAAAAATTGACCTGAATTCTCAAAAGTGTAGATGGAATGGAACAGCAGGATTTCTGGGAGAATTGACTTCACCCGTGAACCCCTATAGTCTGCTCGTTTGATATCTTAGGCTTGGAGCTAAGCAATGAGATGTGGAAACATCTAACTTTCAGAGTAAATGAATTCAGTGCCATAATGGGGACCCCTGGAGGGATAGGTTTGTGTCACTTGATTCATTCTCCTGGCTTATCTTAGGGCCTGGCACCATTAAGCCCTCATAAATGTTTGTTGAATGAAATGGGGGTTGATTGATTAATAGATTGATTATGTCCAAGGGAATAATGGATTCAAAAAGAATCTCAGCCAGCTTTTTCAAAATGCCTGATGAATAAAAGCTTTCTGTGAGTTCATCATGGTTTTGTGTGACTATGGAAGGAAATATTTCAGCCAAGCCTCTTTTGGGGAGGATTTCACTAGGTTTCACAGTACACTTTTGAGATCAACAGTCCAGGCCCTAGAGTTGCACTAAGCAGGTTTGCGCTGGGCAGATGTAATGTGTTAACTTGACCACCTGCCTCCTCAAATCATTAGAATAATCTTTGTGAAGGGCTTGGCGCAATGATAGACCCATACTAGCTCTCAGTAAGTACAGCTCTGGTGTCAGTGAGGATCCTGTTCACCTGCGAGGAATATAAAGCCACAAGGTAACAGGGTTTAAACAAGTAGAGATTTATTTGTCTGTGAACGAAGAATTCATGGAGAGGAAGTCCAGAGTTGGTGTCACATCTCCACTCAAACAAGTACTCGGAGGGCCAAGTTTCTCTATCTTTTTCTTCCACTATTCCTATGCTGTGACCTTACCCCAGTACTCTACGTTTGTGTGGCAGCCGCCACACACATTTTCCAAGAGACCAAACGGAAGCAAACCCAAGAAGGGGAAAGGACATGAACCAGCTGCCCTTTAAGGAAAGTAGTCACATGAAATTTTTGCTCACATCCTATTAGCTTAGAGTTGATCGTGCTTTCAAAAAAAAAAAAAAATCCAGAGATCTCTGTCTTTTAATTAGTGTATTTAGACCATTTACATTTAATGTAATTATGGGTATGTTGAGCCTGCTGTTTTATGTTCTGTTTTCTGTGTGATCTGGTTTTTGTTTCTCAATTTTCTTTTTTCCTCCAGTCTTCTTGTAGGTTATATGGTCATTTTTTAAAGAATTCCATTTTGATTTATTTATAGTGTTTTTGAATGTCTCTTTTTCTATGGCTTTTTTAGTAGTTTCTCTAGATATTATGTTATATACATTATACTTATCACATTATTATCACTGGTTTTGACAATTTACCAGTTTGAGGAAAGTGTAGAAAACTTACCTCCATTTATGTTCCTTTACCCCCCACAATTTAAAATGTAATTGCCTTGAATATACAGTGGAGAAAAGACAATCTCTTTAACAAGTGGTGCTGGGAAAATTGGTCAACCACTTGTAAAAGAATGAAACTAGAACACTTCCTAACACCATACACAAAAATAAACTCAAAATGGATTAAAAATCTAAATGTAAGACCAGAAACTATAACACTCCTAGAGGAAAACATAGGCAAAACACTCTCCGACATAAACCACAGCAGGATCCTCCATGACTCACCTCCCAGAATATTGGAAATAAAAGCAAAAATAAACAAATGGGACCTAATTAAAATTAAAAGCTTTTGCACAATGAAGGAAACTATAAGCAAGGTGAAAAGACAGCCTTCAGAATGGGAGAAAATAATAGCAAACGAAGCAACAGACAAACAATTAATCTCAAAAATATACAAGCAACTCCTGCAGCTGAATTCCAGAAAAATAAACGACCCAATCAAAAAATGGGCCAAAGAACTAAACAGACATTCCTCCAAAGAAGACATACAGATGGCTAACAAACACATGAAAAGATGCTCAACATCACTCATTATTAGAGAAATGCAAATGAAAACAACAATGAGGTACCATTTCACACCAGTCAGAATGGCTGCTATCCAAAAGTCTACAAGCAATAAATGCTGGAGAGGGTGTGGAGAAAAGGGAACCCTCTTACACTGTTGGTGGGAATGCAAACTAGGACAGCCACTATGGAGAACAGTGTGGAGATTCCTTAAAAAACTGGGAATAGAACTGCCATATGACCCAGCAATCCCACTGCTGGGCATACACACTGAGGAAACCAGAATTGAAAGAGACATGTGTATCCCCAATGTTCATCGCAGCACTGTTTACAATAGCCATGACATGGAAGCAACCTAGATGTCCATCATCAGATGAATGGATAAGGAAGCTGTGGTACATATACACAATGGAATATTACTCAGCCATTAAAAAAAATACATTTGAATCAGTTCTATTGAGATGGATGAAACTAGAGCCCATTATACAGAGTGAAGTAAGCCAGAAAGAAAAACACCAATACAGTATACTAATACATATATATGGAATTTGAAAGATGGTAACGATAACCCTATATGCGAGACAGAATAAGAGACACAGATGCATAGATCAGTCTTATGGACTCTGAGGGAGAAGGTGGGGGTGGGACGTTCTGAGAGAATAGCATTGAAACATGTATATTATCATATGTGAAACAGAACACTGTTCCAGGTTCGATGCATGAGACAAATGCTCAGGGCTGGGGCAATGGGATGACCCAGAGGGATGGAATGGGGAGGGAGGTGGGAGGGGGGTTCAGGATGGGGAACACATGTAAACCCATGGCTGATTCATGTCAATGTATGGCAAAAACCACTACAATATTGTAAAGTAATTAGCCCCCAACTAAAATAAATAAATTTATTAAAAATAAAATAAAATAAAATGTAATTGCCTTAAATATTTCCTTTCTGTACAGTAAGAACCACACCAGGCAGTGATATAATTTTTGCTTCAGCCACAAACAAAATTTAGAAACCTTTAAAGGATAAGGGAAATAAATTTACTCATATTTTTTCCCTCCCCATTGTTCTTTGTCTTTTCTGATGTTCATTTCTTTTCTATTTAGAGAATTTCTTTTAGCCACTTTTTAAGATAAATCTACTGTGGCAGATTTCTTAGTCTCTCTTCTGAGAATGTCTTGATTTTCCTTTCATTCTAAAGGATGCTTTGCTGTATAGAATTTAGGATCAACAGTTCTTCTTTTTTTTGTTTCAACTCTTGAAAAAATTTTTGTCATTTCCTTCTGAACTTCATGATTTCTGATGAGAAATCTGCTGTTATTTGAATTGTTTTTCCCTGTAGATAAGGTGGTATATCTTGCTCACTGCTTTTTTTGTTTGTTTGTTTTATTTTTAGTTTTCAAAACTTGGGCTGTAATGCACAGATTTATTTGGGTTTATCCTATTTGAGTGCTCACCTTCTTGCATTTGCAGTCTTCTCTTCCAAATTTGGGACATTTTCAGTTATTATTTCCTCAAGTACAACTCTATTGTCTTTTTTCTTCTGGGTCTCCCAGTGACAACAAATGTTAGATCTCTGAGGCACTGTCCCTTTCTTTTCAGTCTGTTTTCTCTCTCTTGTTCAGATTAGGTCATTTCTGTTGTCCTATCCTCAAGCTTACTTAGTCTTTCTTCTTTTCGTTCCATTCTGCTGTGGAGCCCACCCATTGAGTTTTTTTATTTTGATTATTGTATTTTTCAGTTCTGAAACTTCCATTTAATTCTCCTTTCATCTTCAGTCTCTGTACTGAGACTTTCTAGGTTTGTATTTGTGCCAGGCATATTCTTTATTGCTCATGGAAGCATTTTTATGATGGCTGCTCTAAAAATTCACATCAGCATTGGCACCTTTTGATTGTCTTTTAAAACTTAAGTTGTGGCTTTCCTTGTTCATGGTACAATGGGTGGTTTTTCTATTGAAATTGAACATTTTAGATATTATGTAATGGAACTCCGGATCCTATTTAACTCTTCTGTTTTATCTGGCTCCTGACACTCCTCTGACAGTGGAAGGGAGTGGCACTGCCTTGTTATTGCCAGAGGCGAAATTTCTGATTCCCCATTGATTCCTGGGAGAGAGAGCTCCTTGTTATGGCTGGGTGAAAGTGAGAATTCTACTCTCTCTAGCCCTCTGTTGATACCACCTGGCTGATGGGCAAGAGTGACTTATTACTGCTCCCCACGTGGCTTCCCCAATACCACAGAGGGGCAAAGGTGCCCTCATTATCTCTGGGCAGTGGTAAAAATACTGAGCTTCCCGAAGACTCCCCTGATACCACCCTAGTGGTTAGATTGTTAGGAAGAGATACCTTGTTACCTGTCAACAGCTGAGTCTAGAAGACCAGGCCCTTCCCATGATCCCCACTGACACTGTGGTGAAGGATTTCATTACCACTCAGAGATAACTTGGCCTTCACTGATACTACGTCAGCAAGGGGTTCGGATGCCTTGTCAGGCTGATGAGGGCAGAAGCTTCCCCATTCAGCCGGTGCTTGTAGAGATGAAGCCACAGATTTGGCTGGAGTAGAGCAGTTATTGTCTAGAAGTTTTCTGCTTACCAGGCTGCCTCTTTTCTGCTCCTTTGACTAAGGCAACAGGCTTTGTTGTTCTGTCCCCATTGCTCTACTGGGGCTGCTGGCCTGGAGTAGGGGAGGCAAAAGAAAAAACCCGAGGAACTCACCATCCTCTCGTTCTTTGGGTTCCAGATCCTGAGCCAGGCTGCCTTCTTCTCCATACCCTTGAGAGTCTTCTGATACTTGCTTCATATCATGTTGAGGGCTTTACATGAAAGTCAGTGGAAGACATAAGGAAAACTGTCGAGTCCACCTTCCTAGAAGCAGAAGTCCTCTATGATGGCTTTCTAAGCATCATCAGGGACCTTTATGTTTCTGACAAGGCAGATGTGAGCTAGTTGACCTGAGCCATGGTTTATTCATTTATAAATCCTTTCTAAATCCGCTAGTGACTATTCTTAAAGATTTTGCCTGTTGCCCATTAGAAAAGAGATGGAAGATGCTCTCCACTGAACTCCTGATGAAAGCTGCCCTCAAGAGGAGGAAACAGCCCAGGGCAGGGCAGAGAAGTGGGTACAGTTGGGTCTTTCCATCTCCACAGCTTGGAAATGCCCTCCCTCCTGCTGATCCCAGGACCAGGCTGCTGGGGCAGGAAGACTGCTGATATGCTGAGCAAGACACTTGCCAGAGTAGCCTTTGGGGATGGGAGTCAAACAGGGTGTCTGCAGTTCGAGTCTTAAGGGTCATTAAATGAGATGCAGTCTGGCCTTGTGTGTGTGTGTGTACACGTGCGCTTTGTGGCTGTCTGCAGGAGAGTTGTCTTAGAGGAAACCACGTTTTCAAAGTCTTTCCTTTACCAGCACATCTATTTCTCCCTCTTTGTCAGGAGGGAATGAGCTGGAGTGAGTCATTGTTTTTCTCTTTAGCAGTCAGAAGAGTGAACTGGGTGGCTTATAATAATAAGGCTGCCATTTCTCAGAGTATTTCCTGAAGCTTCTAGAGGCTAGTAAATTAAAAAGTGCTGTAGCCAAAAACATTTGAGAAATTCTAGGTTAAAATAAGTTAAATACATTTCTTTACTGTGGGACTTCTAAGAACCTTTAATGTGCTGACGTGCATTTTAAAATCTGCATTGTTTCCCACGTTTTCCCAGTCAGGGATCTATTTTATTTTTTATTTTTATTTTTTTCAGTAAATATCCATTTATTATTCCATTTGTATAGAGCACAGAAACCAACAAAATAAATCTTTACTGTTGGACACTGGAACAGTGTTTCGCTTAGGTAGGTGCAATAACTGGAAGGGACCACAAAGAGGGACGTGGGGGTACTGGTTATGTTTTGCTTCTTGGCTTCAGTGCTGGTTACATGTGTATGTTTAGTTTGTGAAAATTCATTGAGCTCAAAGCATATTTTGCTTCAACAGAAAGTATATAAAATCTCATTTTATGTAAAAACATTATGACTGGGATTAATGAAAGTAACTTAGTAACTATTTTAAAAAGCCTTCTATTTTTTTCTTCTTCCAATTTTATATTTTTAACTTTTTATTTTATACTGGAGTATAGCTGATTAACAATGTGACAGCATTTCAGGTGGACAGCAAAGGGACTCAGCCATACAAATACATGTAATGGATCCGTTTTATGATGGAACATTGCTGGAGACTAGTGTCCTGGGGAGACATCTTGTAGGAAGTACCGCCTGAGACAAGGTTCAGCATTTCACAACTTTGTAGAGAAAATGTTCCTTCTAACCAAGGTGCACAAACAAACTCTCTCCCTATCTGTGCCCAGCTCTGTGTTTTCAGAAAAGGCAGCCACAACTTGCCTCTGTCACTTGAGAAGTTGGGGAGTGTTATCTTAGATTGATGTCTCCCGTAAGCCCTTAAAGGAAAAGGAAAATCCCAAAACTCTACCCTAGGTCTCTTCCAAAGAGTCAAGGCCCCCACGTGACGTGGGGATGCAGGCTCGTTCCACTGATGTGCTGACCAAGGTTTACATCCTCTTCTCACCTTCTCTCAGCTGTGGCCCTGGATCCGTATTAGAATTGAGATCCTTGCTCACTGAGGGGCCGTTTGGTCCAGTGATTTGATTTTTCCAAGGACAGAAAGTTTGCACTCGTGGCAGCTTATGGGGCATTGGAGTTTTCAATACATTAATTTCAGATCCAAATTGTTCGTGATATTGTACCACGTGAACGTGACTTGAGCCAGGAGAAGTGGCTCTGATGCTATCAGTTGCAGACAGCGAGGTGTTGACAGTGCTTGGAACAGTCTCGCTTTGTCTGAGTAGGAATGTCGAAAGCTGACCGCGTTGATAGGGAAGATTTGAGCGCATTGTCCTTTTGTTGGGGCAAATGTGTGGATACGCTCTGTAAACGGGTCGTTATCTGACTCACAGACACAGGGTTGATCAGCGCAAACACCAGCCATGGACACTAGGCCACCAAAAACTGCAGCTGCTTCTTACAGTTGCTTTAACCAAGTCTTGCTGAAGCTGGTAGGTCAAATGTCTGTTTTTAGCTTTCTCTTCCTATTGGAGTCTCAGAGCTGATTTTTAGATGAGTTCCTCTGTTAATGTTCCTAAGTAAGGAAAGTGTTCTCTTTGCCAAAAGATATGATCAAAAGATGGCTTGCTGTGGACTTGTTTTGAAGGTTATTTGGAAAAGCCTTGGTGAGCTTACACGTTCAAAAAGAACATTCCCACAGATCATGCTCATTTTCCTAATTCTCATTCTCAGTTTGGTCCAGATTTCAAGATAAATTTTAGAATACCTGAATGTCGACAGATCGCTTGATTAATACAATAGCCGATATTCACTGTATGCTTGAAAGTTACCAGGCACCTTGCTATCGTTTATAATCAGATTATATCAGATTTAACTCCCTCGACTCCATGGGGCTATCTTGACTTTATAATGAAGGAACTAAGGCACAGAGTGACTGAGGAACATGTTCAAGGTTGCTCAGCCAATGATGCTCTGGGGCTGGGATTTGAAGCTGACAGCCTAACCCAGAAGCCTATGCATTCTCTCTCACCTGCACATGGCCCCATTCCCAGAAATCATAAGAGATGGGCAGGCAGGGGCTGGACCTAGAACCCTAGGACTAGGCCGAAGGGGCAAAGTCAGGCTCATCTGGATGTCTGGCAGGCAGCAGACCCCAGGACATGGAGACTATGGCTGTGTAGGTAACATAGGCAATGCCAAAGAGCTGTCAGGACATGGAGACTATGGCTGTGTAGGTAACATAGGTGATGCCAAAGAGCTGACAGTATAGGATGGTGGATTAGAAGTGGTGGGAGCAGAACTCAGTGATGGAGAAGCAGGAGTCTGTGTTCCCCAGGGACGTGGAAAGGCTGGCAGCATCAAGGGACCTTGTCAAGAGTTCAGCTGGGTGGGCAGGGTTCAGAGCAACACCTGCAAGTGAAGGGACTCAGGTGTCCTGTTGGCACCTCAGTAGGTTTCGGTCACAGGAAAACACCTGAAACCAATAACCAGAACCGGAAGCCAAGGTGGAGACCGAAGGCAAAAGTTGAGCTAATATATCAGGTTTAGAGCCAGAGGCGATGCTATGTTGATGATGGGGCTTCCCAACCTGTGAGGCAGAGAGCCCAAGATCCTCTTTGCCCAAGTGATAATTAACTAGTATTGATTTGGGACAAGCCCCCAGGGAGAATGCAAGCAGGCTGTGCCTGACACACAGCCTCTCCTGGAGCCAAAGAGAAAACCCAGGCCTGAGCGTTTCAAAACAAACAAAAATGCCATCTATCTCCATGTTGTCTGACAGTTCGTTGGTGGAGACAGGGAGACCGCAGGGGTGCTGCGATACCACCTAGCCACTCACTCAAATGAAACACTGTCTCTGCCACAGTGGGTATCGTATCATATCTGTTGAGAGGCTGGAGATTCTACAAAGGGACCTGTAAATTGCCTGATATAATTTCCACTGCTTTGTAAAGTCTGGAAGCTAGAAACAAAGTTTTTGAAATTTAGAGATTGTTCAGGGAGAGAAAAATCATTGTTTGTCCATTTGCCAAAGACTGGAAACTTGCCCTGAGTCTAAGTGGGGTTGTGGGGGTCCTCCTGCCCTCTTCTGGGCCCAGGTGGAGTGAGGGGTGGGCCATGTAACTTGAAGCAACTTATCAGTCTTCAGCTGTGAGTTCAGAAACTGGCCTACATGAGCAAAAGTGATGTCTTATCCACACACACGCCATAGGAGATGTGAACTGGATTAAAACCAGAGCAGGGAAGGCTGTGGGACCTCAGAGCCTTCTGAAGGTATTTTTAGAATGCTTTTAACCTGAAAAAGGGAAAGTGCCACCTTTCTGGAGACCAGAAGCTGCAAATGGCTTGTAGCTAAACCAGGCTAATAACTAATTTGGGGAGGCCCCCTAGCTGCTCCCTGGGGTTGGGGAGGGAGTTCTGTTGTTATGCTGTGAGAATATGACCTGCAGGGGATGGTGTAATCCTAGCCACCCACCCCCACCTCTGCCTCCCATTTAGGCTGGGACTGGGATGCTGAAAGGGAAGGGGAAGAAAATAACTATCCCCATGTTTGTGAATGTGGTTTGCAAAACACGTGGACAGAGTTTATGTCATTATCAGCACTGGATCCACTGATCGGCCCCAGACTTGCCACCACATCTTCTGATGAGGATCTTGAGGTGCTTGTCTAGTGTCCTTGCAGCTCAGCAGGAGACTGTCAGCTCATACACTCAGCAAGAAAACAGTGTCATAAAAATGACCCTGAAAAATAACACAAATCACTCCCAACCCCAAGAGCTGTGTCCACCCAGTTTGCCCTCCAAAGTTGGAAGCGATCAGTTTCTTCAGTGGAGTGCCAGCTGAAGTAGTTGACTTTCATTTTGAGAGCATGTTTTATGCGGAAAAAGGGGGAGTTGCTCGGTTCCCAGCCCGCTGAGACGCACATACATGAGGAACACAGAGGAGCTGAGACACCAGGAGAGCGACAGGGTTGCATCTCCCCTGCCACACTCCCACTCCCAGGGCTGCTGCCTTCTGAGTGGGCAGCGAGTGGCTTTCTCTTCTTCTTTGTAACAAATGCATGTACTTGAATTTGCCCATTTTACATGAGCGTGCGCTGGAAACGTGCTGTAAGTTCCAGAGCAGGCATTCCCACCAAGGCCTCTAACTCCAAACCTGGGCCTCTTTATACCCGTATCACACGGCCTCCCACAGCCCGGGGTTGCCTGACCAAAGGGACCGTTGTCTGCTGACCTTTCAGTAATAATGATGGTGGTGATGATGCTCATCATCATAGTAGTGACAGCTTTGAGATTTCATCTTGCGCTGAGTGTCATACATGTTTTTATCTTCTTTGCTCTTCCAGCAACAGCCTGGGAGAGGCTCTGATTATGCCCATTTAATAGAATGGAAAACTAAGGCACAGAAGGACAGAACAAGGTCACTAAGCTTGTAAGTGCCAGAGACTGGATTTGAACCCAGCTCCGAGTAGCTCCCAAGTCCATTCCATACCCTAACCACCTTGCTCTTCTGCCTCTCTCTCAGTTTTTCCTTACCACGGAGCCACATGCTCACACACCTTGTAAGGACAGCCAGCCCTTTGAAGGGAGAAGGAGCAGACATGAGTATCTTGCCCTGGGCTCTCTAGCTGGCTCTTTATTTATGCTATTTATTTGTGGGTGTGCTGGGTCTTTGTCGCTGCCTGGGAGCTTTCTCTAGTTGGGCTGAGCGGGTGCTGCTCTCCAGGTGCGGGCCTCTGGTGTTGTGGAGCGCGGGCTGTAGGCACATGGGCTTCGAGAGTGTGGTGCATGGGCTTAGTTGCTCCACTGCATGTTGTCCTCCAGGACCAGGGATGGAATCGATATCCCCTGCATTGGCAATTGGATTCTTAACCACTGAACCCCCAGGAAAGTCCCTGGTTTGCTTTTAATGGAGACCCGGAAGAAATTAGTTCCAAATGACCTGGTCATCCAGCTAAATAAATTTCCCAAGAAGTATGCCCCTGATGCCAAGTGAACTCCTGGCCAGCCCCACTTCTGCCTGTGCTGACAGAGTTCCTCAAACACCGCATGCTCTGTGCTCTGCAGAGGAAGCTCAGGTGGGTCCTGACAGTTGTCCCAGCACTGACTTTCCTCCCACCAAAGCTGTTACTCCAAGCTCTTTGGAGTGATTGTCACACCTTCCGTGCGATTGGGCCATTAGAACCCAGGCCCCATGGTGCAGTGGACAGAGCTCAGGAAAGTCTCAGAAAGAAGGCAGGAGGTTTGATCTCAGTAAAAGGGGAAGCAGGGCCATGCACCGTGGAAGGGATGCACTCCCAGGCAGGCCTGGGTGTAAATGGTGCATTTAATGAAATAGCCACCTGCTGTGCTAAGGGAGATGGTCCAGGTCAGGCCAGGAGCCGCTGGCTCAATGGGAAGCAGGAGGGAATTGCTGCTTCCTTTGAAATTACTGGTCCCAGTGTCTTTTATACTTTGCTTTTCTCCTTCACTCCCTGCCCTAATTCCTGGCCTGCCACCTGCCTTCCAAGTCCCAAGGTGTGGTCCACTGCCACGCCCCTCACATCTAGAAGTCCAGCTGCAAAATGCTTCAGGCTTATCTCTCTTAGAGGAGATAAAGGTTTGAGTTTTGCTTCCTCCAAGCTGTTGGGGCCTCAATTTCAGTAGATGTTTCCAGCACCTCTGGCATGAGTTCAAATTGCCGATCCCCAAAGCCACATGGCACGGGAGTCCTTTAAGAATGACAGGTTATTTACAGAGTGCTATCTGGAAGTTGCTCTACATCTCCAGGTCCTCTGGAGATGGGTAGATAGGACATCTTTTGTTCAGATGGAAACTCCTGTTCAAGGTCACAGTGTTTTAGTAATGCCCAGGAACAGAAGCCAGATTACCAGGCTCCCAGCTCAGTCCTCTCACCTTCTACCTGTCTGTTCACTCAGTCGTGTCTGACTCTTTGTGACCCCATGGACTGCAGCACGCCAGGCTTCCCTGTCCTTCACTATCACCTGGAGTTTGCTCAAATTCATACTCATAGAGTCGGTGATGCCATCCAGTCTTCTCATCCTCTGCCACCCCGTTCTCCTCCTGCCCTCAATCTTTCCCAGCATCAGGATTTTTCCAGTGAGTCGGCTCTTCACATCAGGTGGCCAAAGCATTGGAGCTTTAGCTTCAGCATCAGTCCTTCCAACAAACATTCAGGGTTGATATCCTTTAGGATGAATCAACAAGTTTGATCTCCTTGCTGTCCAAGGGACTCTCAGGGGTCTTCTCCAGCACCACAGTTTGAAAGCATCAGTTCTTCAGCGCTCAGCCTTCTTTATGGTCCAACTTTCACATCCATACATGACTACTGGAAAAACCATAGCTTTGACTTTATAGACCTTTGTCAGCAAAGTGATGTCTCTGCTTTTTAATATGCTGTATCTTGTATCTATATCTTGGTACCTCCTGACAAAGAGGTGACAGTAACTACTCCACCCCAAATCCTTATATCCCTATGTGATGTGTGTGAGAAAACAAGTGTGTGTGTGTGAGAAAGAGGTGTGTGTGTATGTACATGTACGCACATTTGTGAAGTAGGATGGGAAATTTTCCTTGATCTCAGCCTGGAACAGAGACCATTTCTCTTTCCTTATTTAGACTACTGTTTAGACACAAGTGTCTTCTGCTTGTTCCTGAGAAACCTGCACAGCCTCACAGCTTTATCTTACTTTATATTTAACCTCATTAGCCATTTGCAGGCTTGCCTGGACCAGATCATAAGGGCAGACACACAAGGCAAGGGGCCCTGATGTTTATCTCTGCTGAGGAGTGTCTGGTGTAGTAATTAACTTCCAGATCCTCAATACATCAGGATATGAGGGGAAAAATCAGAAAAGCCCTTGCTAATTTGCAGACAACTTTGTAAAACAAACCAATTATTTGTTTATTTGTTGCTTGCATAAGGAATATTTGCAATATCTAATTGCAAATCACAATGTAATGGAGCAGAGCCTGGTTTGGTGTCTGATTTCCAGGGTTAGAATCCCACTCGCTGGCTGCGTGATTCTGGGTGAGTCCCTTTCTCTCGCAGAGCCTCAGTTTCATCACCTGTAACACAGGGATGTAAAGCAAGGATGAAATGAGATACTCGGTTAAAGTACTTGGCACTGTCCCTGGCATACAGAGAGCATGACTAGAGCAGAGAGTCCTGTCCAGCGTCTGTGGCCGTCCCGCGCCTGGTGGTACCCACTGTTTCTACAGCTCAGACTCCTGTTGAAGTGGGATCATCTGACATCGATCATTCCTGACTCAGGAGGGAAGAATCTGTTGGAATTTAATTGTTAAGGGAGTACCTTAAGACCTTCCTAGTTTGGGACATAATTGCATTACCAGATTTTTAAGATCATTTTACATTATTTATGCCCCTGATCTTTCAAGTTGTGCAACATCTTGCCCCACTTTGCTTTTATGGGCACAAACAAAAGCAATTAAAATAGCGGCCTCTCTTAGGTCCTGGTTTCTTGGATTCCCTGGACTTGTGTTGAAGCCACTGGAGCACCAGGGGTCTCTGGAGTCTGGGTCTTCTACTGATTGACCAACAAGCCAAAAGTCAATCATTGCAGAACTGTTCAAAAGGGAAAAGCCAGACTGCACTGCAGATGACAGGAACAGGATTTTGGAGCTGGAGTTAATAAAGGAATCTTACCACATGATGAAAAAAAGCCCGTGTCATGTTCCTTTGTGAGGTTAAGCTATATCTTTTCCTAATGAGACCATTTACAATGATTTTATCCCCAAACCATCACTGAGTATAAAATGTCCTTCTCCGAGCAATCAAATAAAATCTGTTAGTGTCACTTCCTTTTAATTTGTCATGCAATTAGTGTGTGATTGGAATTTCCAAGTCTATGTTTCTTCTGTTTAGGGATTAGATGGCTTGTGGTCATGAACGACAGAGTCAGAGAGCTCTAGCTTTAAATCCCAGCATCTTCCACCTACTGACTGTTTAGCTTTTGGCAGATCATGTAACCTTTCTGACCTCAATTTTCTCCTCTATAAAATGGGAATGCTGATTTTCCTCTAAAGGTTCTCTGAATAGTAGATGTGCACTGACATCTGGCACTGTAGTAACTTTTCAATAAATGGCAGATATTATGAGTATTTTGATTTTTTTTAAAATGACACTGTTAGTCACAAACATCATTGATCTGCCTTGGAGAGCAACTTAGGACTCCCAGGATATAATTAAATGTGTCAGTTCCACTCCGTCACGGTTTAAGCTTGATCCATCCTGTGTTTCCTTGTTAAGCGTTTATTAGATGATTTAAGAAATAAGTATTTTATATAGGGGCCAATGACAAATCACGATTAGTGACAATTTTTTAACGACGCATAACAGAGGTTGGGAGCTATTTATGTACGACGACAACAGCCACCGAACAATGTACAAAGAAAATATTATGCTGTCTTGGCCATTCCTAACATTTCAAATAGAGGTGTTGCATTTAATTAATCTCTCGAAGGTTTAATCTCAGACTTATTAAGAGTATTATTTTGTGAAGGCAAACAAACAGCTCTGCTAGCGGCACCAAACATGTTTATTCCAAATAGTTAATTAAATTGTGTCAGTTCCTGCCCTGGAGCTTTCAAGCTATTCTGTTTTTCTACCCGTGTGGACATTTTGTCATCATTCATTTTTATTTCATCTCCGGCCTTTTACAAAGAGAAGCCAAGCAGCAGCCCAAGCAAGTGTGTAGCTGCAGCAGTTTGCAGAGTTAAATTGGTTAAACACGGGCCCACCACTGGGTGCTGGGGCCGCCTCCATTTTTCAAAACCCATTGGGGTTTTTCCACCAACATCAAAACTTACCTGAACAATCCTGACCTTGAACATGATCAGGAATAGTGGACCAAGGCTTGGAAGGCTCTGGAAGTGCCTGGAGCTTCGAGCCACGTGGAAGGAGCAGCAGAGACAGGACTCTGGGTGCAAAGAGATCTGATGGCTGGCTCCCAAAGCTGCCGACCCATATCTCTTCTTGTTTCACTCTGACCTGCAAAAATAAATAGGGATGTATCAGCTTAGGATCTTTATCCAGGAAGTACAGAGGCTTCCTTCTGGCTTCAGAAATGCAGGGCACTAGCCCTATTATGGGAGAAAGGGCAGGGAGGACATGGAGGAAGAGGGAAAGGCACCCAGCTATGCTTGCCCATGCTGCAAAAGGTGGTGAGTCAGCATCAGGAAGACTCCGGTGTTTAGATATCCAAAGCCTGGGGATACTGGACGTGGGGCAGACTGGACCAGACATTCCACAAAGAAGCAGGATGTTCTGCATCTCTCCACACGCCCACTCTGACAGCTCCAAAAGTACCAGGTTAGAAAGTGCAAAGAGTAGAAAGAAAGGTGCAGAGGGCAGGTTCTCTCAAACTTAGTCCACATAGATACATGCTTGCAGGGCATACTTGTAAATGAGCATCAGACACAGTTCCATCCTCAAGGAGCTATAATGACAGAAGATGCACATGGCCAAGTACTGAGCACTGACTCTGAGCCAGACACTAGGCTGAGTGGTTCCCCTCTGTTGACTTCAAACAACTCTTTGAGGTAGGCACAGTCATTAGTACCATTTTACAGACCAGGAAACTAAGGCACAAAGAATTAAGTAACTTGCCCAAGGTCACCTAGCTAGTAGGTGGTGGCCCAGGGATTCTGCTGCACAAAAAAGATAATGTGCTAGAATCATCTGTTAAAGAAATACATAAATAGGGCCTTCGCTGGTGGTCCAGTAGTTAAGACTTTGCCTTCTAGTGCAAGGGGGTGCAGATTTGGTCTCTGGTCGGGGAGCTAAGATCACACATACCCTGTGGCTGAAAACCCAAGACATAAAACAGAAGCAATAGTGTAACAAATTCAATGAAAACTTAAAAAAGTGGTCCACATTAAAAAAAAAAAAGATCTTTAAAAAAAGAGTAAAAAGTAAGTAAATAAAATACATATACGTACACATACACACACACAAAGACATGCGTGTGTGCTAAGTCACTTTAGTCGTGTCCAACTCTTTGCGATCCCATGGACTGTAGCTCTCCAGGCTCCTCTGTCCATGGGATTCTTCAGATAAGAATTCTGGAATGGGTTGCCCTTTCCTGTTACAACACACATTCATACATATATGCATATCTGCATACCAGCTTGGCAAATTTATGTGAAATTTGAAAAAACTCAGGACTGTAGCTGTTTCAAGGAGGAAGGAGTCTCTGTGAGCTGGGTTTTTGGCAAAGGCATCATGAGACACGGGAGTGCACCACTTGGGGACAGACAGGAAGCGCATCACGCAGGCGGGGCTGGGATGATCTGAGACGAGCGAAAGAGGAGTTACATGAAGAGCAGGAAGATGGCTGGGGCCAGCTGGCTTGTGGGGGGCCTTGAACGTCAAGCCATTGTCACCACACAGGAGCCAGGGGAAATGAAGTGATGAAAGGCCTGCAGCTGGTGGAATCCTGACAGGCACCAGGCTCCCTCAGGCCCTAGATCCCCTTGTCCTAAAGATGGAAACTGCTATTAATTAGCAGGATCGTGGGCCATACACTGCATCATTGTTAATTTTCAATGCCACCACCAGCCTGTGCTCAAGAAGGAATGGGTTTTTTATGTTTTATTTTTTTCTTATTAGCCATTTATTTTCCAAGAAGGAGCATGTTTGCAGTTAGGGCGTGTGTTCTGGTTCTGCCATCTAGCCGTGTGCCTCTGGAAGAATGACTTGGTTTCTCTGTGCCTGAGCTTCTCTGCACTGTGAAGCTGAGGGACAGTGCGTTACTGGCACAGTTGTGCTAAGAACCAAAGGGCCTGGCATGCAGTAGGCCCTCGGTATGTGTTAGGTGATTCCGTGGTTATCATTGTCATCTTCAACTTTGAGACATGAGCATTATTCCAGAGCCTAGAGAATGCCAGAGGCGGATCATCTCAGAGTATGCAGGTTTAAATCTCTCTCTCAGCTTCTCAACTGTCTAATCTAAGGGCATTAGCTCTTCTGAAGGGTGATAGTGAGCCCAACCAACGTGGCCTGGCCGCTTGGCTACGAACAGTTTCTTTGCAGCTGCCTGAGTCACCAGGCTAAGAAGGCACGTGTGGTTCCTTTTATGTGGAGGAACTCAGCCAGCAGAGGTCCCCGGGCTCAGCCCGCACTGTGGGCCCTTCCAGCATCTGCACATCCCTGCCTTAGGAGCCATGTGACCTGCCAGAGGGAAGGCCACTTATCCTCAGCAGACCTCAGGGGGCATCGAGAGGTAATAAATTGTATTTCCTCTCGAGTACAGGAGACAGGAAGCTCCAAATTGGACTCTAATTAACTCTGAAGGAACAATGGGTTTCTCCAGAGCCTGGCAGTTCCAATCGGGTCTAAGGAGGTGTCACACAGCCTTGGAAAATAATTACAACCATAATGACGATGTCTCCGAAGTCAGGCTCCTGACGATACACCTCGAACAAATGTGTTTCTCCTTCCTCACAAGGTTCGCTGCCTTTGATTGCTACCCTGCTTCATTAAGGGGCAATTAATTTTGCCACTGGGTTTCAAAAGGCAGTAATTATAAGGCGGGGACAAAAGACCATGGTTAAGGCATAATCAGCTGGATGTAAAAGGTGCTCCCTGGCCGATTCAGAAGGCGGGAGGGAGAGGGGCTTGTGTTCCCGGCAGGCAGCAATTTGCTTCTTGGGTGTTTCTTGGCCCGGTTCATGACTGCCTCTGCTCTCACAGGGTTGGCTGTGTGATGAGCTTCCTGTATCTGCTCAGGTTGCAAGACTTGGTATCTCACAGGTCTTTGTTTTTGATGTCTTAGCCAGTGGACCGTCTCCGGCCATAGAGGTTGACCAGGAGTCTTGGGCTAGGTGCAGTATGTGGCTTTCCAAAGAGACCAGACCACCCCTCTGCCATTTTAGGCTTCTACATGTTAGGGGCACTTTTAAAAAATTCTCTTTATTTATTTATTTATTTATTTTTTAATAAATTTATGTATTTTAGTTGGGAGCTAATTACTTTACAATATTAAAAATTCTCTTTATTTATTTATTTTTGGTTGCACTGGATCGTCGTTGCTGCTCGTGAGCTTTGTTCTCGTTGCAGCAGCCGGGCTCCTCTCAAGTTGTGGTGCTCGGGTTTCTCAGGGCAGCGGCTCCTCTTACTGCAGAGCACAGGCTCCAGGGCACCGCACCTCAGTAGCTGTGGTGCGTGGGTTCAGTTGCTCCACAGCATATGGAATCTTCCCAGAGCAGGGTTGAAACTGTGTCCCCTGCATTGGCAGGCGTATTCTTGATACTGGACCACCAGGGAAGTCCTAGGGGCACTTTTAATTCCCGTGTCATCCTGGACATACATTCATTTACTCATCTTCCATCAGATGTTTGTTGAGAACATTCTAGACACTGCACTAGACTCTTGGGAAGGAAATGGTGAGCACAGGCATGTTCCATGTCTTCCTAGGTTTACAGTCAGATGGGCCCACTGGATGTTAGTGAAATAATAACCCAACTACAGAATGAGAATCATTGAAACATGCCACGCAAGAAAAGTGGATCATAAGGCTGGGGCATCAATGTGGTCAAGGAAGGGGACTCCAAGAAAGGAACTCTGAGCTGAGATCAGGAGAGGAACTCAGGTTAGCCCATGTGGGAGGGAGGGAATGTTCTAGTCTCAGGGCTCTGTGACAAGGGCAAGGGAGACAGTTTCAAAAAGCAGAAAATCGGGTCTTCCCTGGTGGTCCAAATGTCTGTGCTGCCACTGCCGAGGGCCTGGGTTCAGTCCCTTGATGGAGAACTAAGAACCAAGATTTTACAAACTGCGCAGTGCAGCCGAAAAAATAAAAACAAAACAGAAAATACAGTCAGTGGACTGGAACACAGAGGTGAAGGAGGTGAGTGTTATACGTATCAGGCAGAGGCTGAGAAGCTAGGTGGACCTCAGTTTTCCCATCCATGGTGTTGCCTTCTCTTGTCTGTACCACAACAGCATTGTGAGCATAAAGGGAGAGAGTAGCTTTGTGACTGTGCAGCCAAGTTTACTGAGATCCTACCAGGTGCTCAGGGTTTTCCTTACACCAGAGAGTCAGCCTGGGACCGCAGTCCTCAGCTTCATGACACTTTAATGCTGGCAGTGTGAGAGCTCAGGCCTTCTGCTTTGATATTTCTGTGCTCTCTCCCCATTTTTCACCATGTACCCTTGCGATCCTGCCTGTGGTCAGTTCTCTCTCTCTCATCCCCTCTCCCTTCCCCCTTCCCTCCCTTTCCCTTCACTGCTCATACCACCCCCATCACACACAGGCGTGCGTACATATACATATTGTTCAAGCAAGCAAAATTGGAATCATACTGCAACACCATAGTGTGGGGGTTAAGGCATGGGCTTTGGTGTCAGACTGAGTTTATATGTTGGTTATATTAACTACTGACCACACAACCTTGAGGAAGGTACTTAACCTCTCTAAGCTTCAGTTTCTGCATCCGCAAAATGAAGGTGAGCGCATCAACCTCTCTGGTAGTGTTTGGATTAGACAAGACAGTCCAAAAAACTGCACTTAGCAAGCTGTGGACACTCAGTTACAATGGCAGCAGTCTTAGTACTGAACGGCTCAGTACAGCATCTGACACATAGCAGGTGCTCAGTATATGATGTAGTCGCTGAGAAGAATATCAATAGGGACGCTTTAGGATAAAGTGGCAGAAACACAACTTATACAAAAAGTGAGGGCTTATGCGCTTTTAGGGCTCATCCTCTTTTGCTCTCTTTCTTTCTGCATCTCAGCTACATTCTCTCTGTGACAAAAGGACAAAAGGGCTCTCCTTTTATCTTTTTCTTTTCTTTCTTCCAAGCCTTTATTGTCTTCAGAGCAGTTTTGGGTTTACAGCAGGGTTGAAAGGAAGCCACAAACTTGCCTTTTCGCCCTCCTTCTGCACGTGTGTGGCCCTACCATGGCCAGCGTTCCCCACCAGAGCAGAGCGTTTGTACCATCGATGAAGCTGCACTGACTCATCATAATTACTCAAAGCCTGCAGTTTAGATTAAGCCTCTCTCAGTGGTGCACCATCTATGGGTTTGGACAAATGTACAATGACATGCATCCATCATTCTAGTATCATAAAGGGTATTTTCACTGTGGGTGGGCTTTCTCCATGGAGCAGAAAGATGGTCTCTAGAAACTCCAAAGACCTGTTAGTCCACCCTGTGACCAACCTGGGAAGGGATGTCCTCTTCCCAGGGTGGAAGCACAGTTCCCAGGGTGGATGCTCACTGGCTCTGCTTGCACACGGACCCGTATCAGGGCCTAAGGGTAGATCCTGGGATCTGACCTGGGATGATGGACAGCCCCCGCTATGTGGTTGAGGGCTGGGAGTCTGGGTGCGGGTTCTCCCCAAGAGGGAGGGGTGTTGTAGCAGAGACATCCCCTGATGAAGGCCCACGTTGAGTGTGGCGCAGGCTCGACCCTTGGGTGCTCGTGATCAGACTCCTCAGTGGCTTCGAGGATTAGCGGTCTGTCATTTGACTCAGGACTGAGACGTTTTACGAGTCCCAGTTTACACTCAGTCTCGGAGCTAATGAACTGCTTTGCTATTTCTCTCTGTCGCTGGGCTGAATCCAGTGGGCAGTGACCCAACGCCCAAGTGATTTGTGGGCCTGAAGGAGGAGGGGAGAGACTGATTATGGAGTCAGCAATTACTCTGCCCAAGCCCATGCCTGGCAGGGTCTTATCTTTATTTATAGCTGGCTGAGCCTCCCAGAGCACAGTTTTTGCCCTTGAGTGACTAGTACACTGCAGTTTTAGTTCATAAAACACTGTTTGTTTATAATCCTTAACGGATTCTGTTTTATTAAAAGAGAAGTCTCCATCCAGAGTATAAATAAAGTTAACTGGTTAAGTTTTGTTTACATTCGTAGTGAATATGCAATGGATGGGCACACACCACAGAATTATGCACACTCAGGACCTGACTTTATTAAAAAAATGTTTAAAGGCCTCTGCGGTCTGGACAAAACCTTTTTCAAGGGAAGGAGGGTGGGGTGGAGGAATTTAAGATTTTTAAATCAGCTTTGTGGCAGTGGATTTTTTTTTTTCTTAGTTTTTTAATTTTTGTTTATTTTACAATATAGCAGGCATATCTTTGGGTACAGTTCTGTGATTAGGGAGATGGAATTAGGATAGACTTAAGCCTATTTGTATTGGAGTGTGTGTGTGTGTGTTTGTGTGACACATAAAAAGAGAGACAGACAGTATGCAACTCAAGGGAATAGTGAAGGCTTCTTGGAGTATGTGGCATTGAGGTGAGTCTTTAAGGATGAGTCTGATTCTGAGCAATTCAAGAGCAAACAGGAAGGAAAAAAACATGAGTCAAATTCATAGCAAAGGGAAAAATTGAGGTTGCATGGGATATTGTGAAAGGGCCAGTTTGCAGAGGGCATTAAGATGATACAAAGAAGAGTAGACAGATTCAAGGACAGAATGGTGCTGGAGGATGTTGTCTGATGCAGCGGGCTTCATGCTTGACTTGGAAGGCAGTGGGAAACCACTGAGTTTTTGAGTTGAGCATAGTTCAGCTTACTCTTGCTATGATTCTTCCAATTGGCCCCATCCTCGGAAGCGATCCCTCCTGTGGTAGCCAGTGCCTTCCTAGAGCCTTGGAGGAACAGCCCCCGCCTCTCTCCCCATCGCCCTCGCCCGCCCTCGCTCCTGCTGGTCTCTGTGGTTGCTGAAGCTCCAGGTGGAGGGCGCCTCTGTATGCAGGCTCACTCTTGGAAGGAAGGAAGGGGGAACTTCAAGATCTCTGTGGCTGAACAGGCTCTAAGTTTCTTACCAAAGACCCACTAGTGCTTCAGGAGTTTCTAAGTAAAGTTTGGTCCCTAGTGGATGGAACAGTTCTTTGGGGTCTCCCCATAGCAGCCTTGCCAAAGAGAAGAGAAGTCCAGGAATGATGGTGGAATACTTAAGGCAGGAAAACTCCAGGAGCTGCCAGGGACATTCTGTCTCCAGCCTTCCCTCCCTCCCTTTCTTCCAGTGAATGTATTTATTAAGCTCCCCTTGTATACTTGGCATTTTCCATAGAGTGGCCCATTTTCTCCTTGGCGGGAGCCAGAAGGGTTTCTTGGGAAAGAAAGATCACAGCCTCAAGCATCATCACTATGTATGCATGTTACTCATTCAGTCATATCTGACTCTTTGCAACCCCATGGACCCTAGCCTGCCAGGCTTCTCTGTCCATGGAATTCAACAGGCTGGAATACTGGAGTGGGTAGCCATTCCCTTCTCCAGGAAATCTTCCCTACCCAGGGATCGAACCCAGGTCACCTGCATTGCAGACAGATACTTTACTGTCTGAGCCAGCAGGGAAACCCCATCATCACTATGCTTATACATAAAGGAAGGGATGGCAAATGGTGCGTATGTTTGAGACCGTCCCCTCTGCCCGCAGCCAACCTCACAAACAGCTCACAAAACATTCTCAGAGAGCCTGGATGGTGCCTCAGAACCATTCTTGACACAGTGCTCCCGGCAGCAACTTCCAGCTAGTAAATGTGGGCTCCTAGGATTGTTCCTACATGTCTGACGCCCTTACTAAATACCAGCTGGGCACACCCAGGCTTCCTTCACACAGGATTGTCTGGCATGCCTAGAGGTGTCTACACACTCCACCTGCTGGCCGATCTCCCCCCCCTCCACCCCCAGCCGTTCTTGTGCTCATGCAAAGCTGAGAAGACATACTGGCCACCACCGAGAACTGGCAGTGATATTTGAGGGTGGGGATGGTGGGGGAGAGGCCAGGGTTATATGTAGGGGTTAATGTCACATGAGTCAGAAGCCTGGGTCATATTCCAGGCTGTCATTTGCTAGCTGGGACCTTGGGCAGACCCACCTCCCTGGATTTTGGTCTTCTCATCATTGAAACAAGAGTTTGGATGAAGTGGTATCCCTTCTGGCTCTGGCATTTTCGGGTCCAATTCATTAAATATTTCCGTTTTAAATCGAAGAACCGAAGTTCCAGTTTGACCTTTCAGTGGTGGAGGAAATAACAAGGGAAGGAGGTAAAACAGGTTTCTGGTTTCGTTACTGTATGTGTATCAGTATAAATAAGCGCTTCGTGATCCGTAACCGAGCAGAACTCAACGTGGGCTCTCCGCTTAAACCTTCACCTCGTTATCACAGCTCTCGAGCTCCTTGTTTTCTGATCCCTGCTCCCAACCTAATCTGCACAACCCTGAAGGCTGCAGGAGGATCTGGTGGCATTCCCAGAGGGAGACCTTTCTGAACAGACCCTGGCTCCACCTCTGGACCGCCAGTGCCACCTTCCCATCACCAGGGGAAGTGAGGGTCCCTTGCCCCCCAACCAGCCCTGCTCACGGGCTCTGCGGACTCCTCCGTAGGCAGGCGGGCCGGCTGCCACTCCCCCGTGGAGGCGTGCTTGCTGTACTCACAGTGTTTGACTGTGGCTAATACATCAGGATTTCCTTGGGCGGGGACTTGGCGCAGAGCACGTCTCCAGGACACCGGCAGATAGATGGCCTTCTCTCGCGTCGTTCTTCCCTGTTTTGGCAGAGTTGAAGGGGTGACTAGCTGCTGACAAGAGGCAGGGAGAAGGAGCCCTGCTTTTCCCAGGAGCTTCAGTCTCACAACTTGGCCTGTATGATGCTGTCAGGGCTTCACATGGTTCCCGTCACTCCCCCGTCACCCAGCCCGGCCCTGCCAGAATTCTGGTCCCTGTACCCACATTTGCTTTTACCGCTGGTTGAAAGCCCCTTGGGGCGGGCTGCTCTGGGAGGAGCAGGGCTTCGAAGCTGCGAGTGTGGGTGAGATCCAGGCTGCCTGGGCAGCATCCTGCACTCGCTGGGGAGACACACACCCTGGGTGAGCTCCTATGTCCTTCTGGGAGGCGAGGAGGAGGAGGATGGAAGAGCCGCGAGGGTTAGCAAAACCGGTGACAGAGCACCTTGCGCATAGTGAGTGCTCAGAAATGTCGGGTCTTGTTCATTATTGTTATTCTCTTTCAATCAATTCCTGGTGATTCTTGGATCCTTCTGCCTGCCTTCAGTGCCTTGAGGATATGGACTGAAGCATCCGCTTCTTCTGTGGTTTCTTCTGTCTCTCTCCTGACAGAGCACTGCTGGACACACAGGAAGGTCCTGCATGCAGCTTTGGGTTTTAGTCGAAGTGCCCTACATCAAAGACAGGAGCATGGGGGCCGGCCACCAGCGCCGGGGAGAAGACTTGTTCCTGGACAGGGTTCTCTGGGGAAACGAGAGGGGGCCCTCCTGCCAGAGATCCCTCCGGGAGGCAGATTTAAAGAAGGTTTAGACCCGATGCCGGGTTTCCCTGGTGGCCTAGTCGGTAAATAACCTGCAAAGAGGAGAACAGGTTAGACGCCTGGGTCAGGAAGATCCCCTGGAGAAGGAAATAACAACCTACTCCAGTATTCTTGCCTAGAGAATTCCATGGACAGAGGAGCCTGCCGAGCTGCAGTCCATGGGGTTGCAAAGAGTCTGACATGACTGAGCATCTAAACCAACCCAAACCAATGGGCCTGCTGCTGGGGCGGGGCTTCCCCCAGGAAGGGCTGGGATGGTGGGGGCCGAGACGGGACACAGCGGTTCTCAACTGTGTCAGTGGATCATTGAGAAGCTACTTACCTGTCATACCACTGAGGCTTTCAAATGGTTACTTTGAAAATTAGAACGATCCCCCACCCCCACCCCCACACTATGTGACTTTAGGCCATTTCCATTCGGAAACACTTTCTGGAGTTGAAGTCAGGGACTGGGTAACAGCTGGGGTCCCTGGCACTTGGCTTCCCCCGGGTGTGTCCATGCAGCGTGTCATGCACAGGGGCATGGGGTAGCAACTGCGGTGCACAGTGCGGAGTAGAGGCCAGACCTGCAGCTCCAGGGGACAGGACAGCGCAGCTGCAACATGGGGTCTCACTAGGCGCCTTGCTCTGACCTCAGCATTTTATGTGCACAGTCACGTTTAATGGCTGCAGCGATTTAGTCAGGCAGGTGTCTTGAGTCACGCCCCAGAGAAGCTGAGCCTGAGCTCAGGATTCTTTTACAACTGATTGGATGCGAATGTGCTCGAGGAGAGAACTTCAAGAGAAGGAAGCAGGCTGGAATAGGGGAGGAAGGCGAGGATAGTCGTGGCTGCAGGAAACATCTCGCCTCAGCCTGGGCCCCTGGCGGTGCTGGCTTCGGAATGGCACCCCAGGTCTGCTCTCACTGGAGGCAAGGGGGCTGTCCTCTCGTGTCGGTCACAAGCTAGAACTCACACTTCCTGCAGAGGGTGAGGCATACTTTCCCCTGCATTTCTAGGAGAGCCGCTCCCATATTCCCATATTAGCAGCCAAGTCTTACAGCCACTGGGGGACAAGAAAGGGAGAATGGGTGGGGCCCCAATAGCATTTGCTACTGTAGGTATAATTAATAGGCCCATTTTCCAGATGAGGAAGCTGAGGCCTAGAGTATTTTGTGTAATTGGCCCCCAGCTGTGTGGAGGCAGGAGTCAAACCCAGGCATCTCTCTCCAGAGCATTTGGATTTGCTTGACTTACACTCCCTCCCTTGATAACTCATGTGTCCAAGCAAGGGCCAGGGAGGAACCAGTAAACTGGAGAAAGGTGAGAGATGAGCTCAGGAGACCTGGAAAGAAGGTGAGAGGAGCCCAAGGGCAAGCCCAGAATTTAGGCCTCTGCAGCGTGAGCAGCTCATCCTGCTTTTTCATCCTCTCCTCCATGTTTGGACACTGCAAGTCTCACACCCCAGGAGCCCCCTCGGTCCAGGGTAAATCAGGACAGCTGGTCTGCATGGGCTGCTGGATGGGAGCAAGGCAAGGCTGTGAGCACTTCGTGGTGCCGCACAGCGCCGTTGAGGCAGCAAAAGTGATCAGAGCTGTCATCCCCCGGGGCTCCTGGAGCCAGAGCTGCGGCAGCTAGGGGCTGAGTAGGATACGGGGGTGAGGGGGAGCAAGTCAGGAAAAGGACGGTATGCTGGCCAGGAACAGAGCAGAGAGGGTGGTCTAGATCCAGGGTGGGCTCATGAGTGGAGGGTCTTGGATAGATTGGAGAAGGAGGGGGGGTAGTAAGTTACCAGTCCCCGAGGCCTCCTCGGGGAGCTTGCCAGAAATAGATACCCTGCTTCTGCCTCCCACTTGCAAGCAGGCTGTTTTGCTGTGTGTGTGTGTGTGTGTGTGTGTGTGTGTGTGTGTGTGTGTAAGAGAGAAAGAGAGCAAGGAGGAGAGAAGACAGCAGGGTGCACACTGGAATCAATCCTATGAGTAAGTGTTGTCCTGTTAAGTTCCTGTCTGTCTGTAGGGCTGAGCAAGGTGAAGTTGGCTCCTGTGCTCTTGAAAGGCCCTATCACCTGAAGCTGAGTAACCTGCAGACCTGACAAGAAGAAGCTCTCAGGAAGCCAGGAGCCCCATGACAGGAATAATCATAGCCTTGGGTGAAGAACTCGGATCTGAGGTGCAAAAGCCTAAAAGAAAAAGGGCGTCTTGGGTCCCCAGGATTGAGTCTCAGGCTGTAATGTCTCAATTCTCATACCTTATGTATATAATCCTTGTAATGCGTTAGTCGCTCAGTCGTGTCTACCTCTTTGCAACTCCATGGACTGTAGCCCGCTCCTCTGTCCATGGGATTTTCTCAGCAAGAATATTGGAGTGGGTTGCCGTTTTCTCCTCCAAAGGATCTTCCCAGTCCAAGGATGATCCCAGGTGTCCTGCATTGCAGGTGGATTCTTTACCATCTGAGTCACCAGGGAAGCCCCGTGTAATACAGATATATAAATACACATGTAGGTATGTATATATGCACATATATATTCATGTGTATATAAAAATATAGATACATGTGTGCACGGGTAAACACACACACACGCACACACACACACCTCCTTCTAACCAGAAAAATACCATGGCCCGTTCTCCAGATGGGAAACTTCAGCCAAGACCCAGACTCAGGGGTTAGGCAAATTTTTAGGAGTTGAAGTGAGGAGCCAAGGATCACCAAGTTTAACCTCCAAAATGGATTATGCGACCCTCCCCGCCCCCCCCCCCCACTGCACTGTTGACACATGGTCCGGCTGGACCCATGGTTGGACTGCCACTTCCTGCCACCTCAGGGGTAAAGGTGGGATCTGGAGACACAGGACAGAGCAGAGTTCCAGCCAAAACCCCTCCACTCTGGCTGGAGCAGAGGGTGAACGGGGCTCGGCGGTGTGCATTCTAGAAGGGACGCTGGGAAGATTGTTTAGAAGTGTTTCGGTTGGCCACTGCTATTTCCAGCTCCTATTTCGTGCTGTTTTCTCTAATTATCCCTAATCAGTGTAAACTCCTGAGAAGTCTGCTTTGTTGGGGAAGTGCTCTGGGAAAAGGATCCTCTTCCCCGGGGACTGGATTCTGACTGTGATGTCCAGGCAAGGATGTGAGCTCCTTGCCAAGGGGTAGGAAAAATGGAGAGTTAACTTGATTCCTGATTCTCCCTGTGTGGCATCCTGGCCCATGTCCTTTTGATTAGGAGACTGTTCCCAGAGGAGCCGGGTTGAGAAGGACATTTGTCTTTCCCTGTTGGGGACATGGAATACGGCGCTGGTGATGTGGTAAAGGCAGGGCTGACTGAGCCATGCTTTCTCAGGGACCAAGGGCATTGCCTCAAGCCTCTTCTCAGTCACTAGGAGCAAAGAGATCTTCTGTCCCATTTAGAGAGACCCTCCCAGCCCAAGCAACGTAGTTACGGGGGAGCGGGAAGAAGGATCCAAGAAGGCCATGGATGAGAGGCAACTTGGGAATCTCAGAGCTTGTTTAATCCAGCTCTTTTCCAGCCTTCAGGTTTTGAAGACATTATGATGTTTCTTGCCTGTGCCCCACAGAAATGGCTATGTATACTATTTTTATACTTTATCCCATGGCCCAGTAAACAAATGCATATCAATACAGAAAGAGTGCCATGAAACAATACTTACCTTTCTGAAATCACTGGTGGTGAGGGCAAGTATTGTTTCTATGTTTCTGGTGATTTCTACGCTATTTCCTATTCTGTTAGTCTTAACAACAATAGACAAGGAATAGATAAGCACCCACAGGCTGAAGGAACACTGACTCAGCCCACACCCTCATTTTGCAGAGAAGACAGAGGCACAAAAGAAGGAAAGTGACTTACCCAGGATCACACTGCATCTGGTTAGATCTATTGAACAGCTGTTACCTGCGAGGAGCTGCCTTAGGCATTCGCAGTGTCCTGTAGAGCAAAACAGGTGTGGTCTCTCTGCCATCCAGATGCTTAGAACCTTGTGGGAGAGGTGGACATTAAACAAAAACACAGACTGATGTATCAGTATAAAGTTACAGTATGAAATGGGATTAATGCCATGGAGAAAGCCCACTGAGAGTTCTAGAGGAGGCTAGTGGGAGGGTGGGGGGTGGGGGCAGGACCTGCTTTCTGTAGGGTGGTCAGCAGTCTCCTTGAAGATGCAACAGCTAAGAGAGTTGGGCAGCTCTGGAGGGACGGGAGACGGCGAGAGCAGGAGATGGCCGAGCGGAGGAGGCATGTGTTTTGAGCAAAGAGAGTGGAAGTCACTCTCCTTCCACTGTGCCTCTGTCTCCTCTGCAAAATGAGGGTGTGGGCTGCGCCCGTGGTCCTTCAGCCTGTGGGTGCTTATCTATTCCTTGTCAATTGTTGTTAAGACTAACAGAACAGGAAATAGCGTAGAAACCACCGGAAACATAGAAACAATACTTGCCCTTTGACCTTGGGTCAAAGAAGAATGGAAAGAAAACGAGCGTGGCTGGAGCACAGTGACGGAAGGAGACAGGCCTGCGACGGTCAGGAAGCTCCCTCCGAAAGGCCTCTGGCCTTTATTCTAAGTGGGAGCCACTGAAAGATCTTCAAGCAGGCATGTGACACGGACTGATTTATGGCTTTCAAATATCCTACTGTGTGGAGAAAAGATTGGAGGGGGGCAAGTGTGGAAGAGGAAGATGAGTGGATCTTTGTCTACAGGGTCTCCGCAGGGAGACCAAAGGCCCTGCATTTGCAGTAGCCCCGAGCCTTGCACGCTTAGAAGGACTGCATCATTAATGCAGCATTTGCATCTGAGGAGATGATAAAACAGGCTGCTACATGTAAAAATTAAGTAACTCAATTTGTTTTAACAGCTTGTGCTCTAGTACAGCAATGTGTTTGGCATATACAAGGGACTCCATCTGAACAGTAATTATGCCTTGCTAATTATTTTACTGCGTTGTATACATCTGACATTTAATTACGAGGTGAGTGTGTGAGGGTAGATTTTCTTCCTCCCTCCGCTGGTGTGACAGGTAGCTTTGTTTCCCCATACCTCTTTTCCACCTACATTGTCTTTATGCCAACTCGTCATCTGCAACGAAATTGTGTTTCCATGACAGCTTAGCTCAGCCATGTTGCCTGCAACTTGCAGACAATCACCAAAATAAACAGTTGACACAGATGTCATTCTCACCCTCCCATTCTGCCTCTCCCTCCCCCTCCATCTAGCTCCTACTAGAAAGATTGTATGGGTTTTTTTTTTTTCCTTCCCACTTTGAGAAAGGAAAGTGATCCCTGTCAACGTTGAGCATCTTTTGATATGTTGGCACATCTCGCAGTGGCTTCTCTGGTGACCTCTGCCCCTCTCCATGGAGACGGCTGGCAAGCTGACTCCTGTGGCCCGTGTATAGAGATGACACGGCTCAGCAGCTGTGGGTGGTAGCCAAACAGGCTCTGACTTGACATTCACAGGAAGGTGGCAAAGGTGGGCTCCCCACTCAAGGTTCCAAGGCCGTGGATGGACTGAGGCTGCAGCGTGCTCTTTGGTGGGTACTTGACAAGGTCATCAAGCCCTGGCTGGCCAGGTGCCTGACCATACCTGCAGCTATTGGCCTGAGGCTGCGGAAGGGCAGAAACGCGCCATCTCTTCAGGGAAGAAGGGGGTCAAAAGGAAGATGAGACACATGTCAGCACCTCCTGCTGGCCTGTCGTCTTGACTTGAGTGTCCGTAATGGCCTCTCCCTGAACAGGAGAGGGCTGTGTGTGTCTCTGCTAGAGGGAGGGAGTTGAAAAGAGAAGAGGCATTGTGAGACATTGCCACAAGACAGAAAGGAATGGTTTGAAAGCAATCAGAACACCAAAAGGTTGTTTTTTTTTTTTTTTAAGTGCCTTGCTACAAGACTTTATATCTTAACATACAGCAAAGGTGCATTGAAACACATACATGCAACCCTGCTGTGGGTATAAAATGAATGTCCGGTGGAGGTTAGAGATCAGGGGAGGTCTCCCAAGGCTAGAGCAGGAGCCATTTCTCCCTCTGTGTTCATTATATTTTCCTATATTTTACCTGGGGTCAGCCAAGAAATTTGGTGCACCTTAGGGAAATAAAGATTAGACCTAAAGACCTTCAACTTGGTAAGAATGTGCTCTTTGTGACAAACTGGTGCCTGCCCCGTTCAAGCAGTCTTTGATTTGAATCTTACCACCTTACCTTTTGAGTTTCAGACCCAAAGCTGCAAACCCTCTGGCCAGGAATTTGCATAAGTCAGAGCTCCCTGTGAGCACCAGGTGGCCTCTCTTGGTTCATGAGATGATTGTTGGTGGCACATGGACCAATATTTATTTTTTTACTTTAATAGTCATGTATTCATTTTAATGTGCATTAAAATGTGTATAAGCAGCACATCAAATCCATGTTTTAATGGCTATAATAAAGTTTCTTGTATAAATACAGGTTTGGCATGTCTTCTTTTTTCCCTCTCTTCCAGGCCTTTTTACTCACCTTTACACATGTGCTTAAAACTTTCTCCTTTCAGGCACCCCATCCTCTCTTTATTTTTATTATCCTCAATAAGCCCATCCTCTCTTTATTTTTTAAATTAATTAAGGTATCCTTTTTATTTATTTGTTTGTTTGTTAAATGTAATATATATTTATTAAATGTGTTTATTTTTGGCCAGTCTGGGTCTTCATTGCTGCGCGCGGGCTTTCTCTAGTTGTGCCAATCAGGGGCTCCTCCCTAGTGTGGGCTTCTCATGGCGGTGACTTTTGTTGTTGCAGAGCACAGGCTCTAGGCACGTGGGCTTCAGTGGCTGCAGTGTGTGGACTTAGTAGTTGAGGTTTGTGGGCTCTGGAGCACACTGGTTTAGTTGCTCTGCAGCATGTGGGATCTTCCCAGACCAGGGACTGAACCTGTGTCCCCTGCATTGGCAGGCAAATTCTTATCCCCTGGACCACCAGGGAAGTCCCCCATCCTCTCTTTAACCCTCTCTGTTCTACTTCTTTATTTCTTCCTCTTCCTTCTCCCTGTTGTCATCTGCAGGGACACCTAACATCTAAGGCGTTCCTTAGAGCCAGATGCATGGGGGACATCAGTCAGGAACAAGTCGCACACACGTAGTGATGGAACAGCCCTGCTGTGGTTTAAAGCAAGGGAGGCTTTCGAGTCCTGAAGGAGACAGAGCAGTGCTGATGTAGCTGTCCCGGGTGATGTCAGAGTCCCAGGTTCCTTCTCTCCTCCTGGGCCACCTCCATCCTTCCACCTCCACAGAGGCGACGCCCATAAAGGGCCTCCTTCCCTCTGGACCATGTTCTGTATTTAGGGAGTGAAACTCTTCTACTGACAGAGCATTGGCCAGAACTGTTCCTTGCGGGTGTACCTCGCTGCGAGGAAAGTGGAGAGAGTGTTTTATTTAGCGTTATAGTCTCAGTAGTAGAAGGCAAGGGGGCAGTGGAGTATGGATGGTTTGGGGGTAGCTACTCCAGAACCAGCTGAGGGGGAGGTCAGTAAGAAACAGAGACAGTAATTCTCCGTTACCGCATTCTCCAAGGTAAGAAAGAAAGCAGTTATTAAAAGTCAACCTTATAATTTTAGGTAAGTTGGTGTATTGTTGTAAGGGCTTCCCATGTGGCACTAGTAGTAAAGAACCCACCTGTCTGCACAGGAGACATAAAAGACGCAGGTCTGATCCCTGGGTAGGGAAGATCCTCTGGACAGAGAGCACAGCAATCCACTCCAGTGTTCTTGGCTGGAGAATCCCATGGACAGAAGAGCTTGGCAGGCTACAGTCCATGGGGTTGCAAAGAGTCAGACTTGACTAAAGCGACTTAGCATGCGTGCATGTATAAACTTTTAGAATTGGGGAAGAATTTAGAGAGCATTTGGATCTAGTCCATATTTTAAGAGATAAAGAAGCTAAGTCTGAGATGAAGGGACTTTTAATCAAGGCTAGGCCACCCAAGAAGCCTTCTTGGCAGACCCTACTAGTCCAGTAGTTCTCCTTTGGAGTAAGTATCAGAATCACCTGCAGGGCTCACTGCTGCTGCTGCTGCTGCTAAGTCGCTTCAGTTGTGTCCGACTCCGTGCGACCCCATAGACGGCAGCCCACCAGGCTCCCCCGTCCCTGGGATTCTCCAGGCAAGAACACTGGAGTGGGTTACCATTTCCTTCTCCAATGCATGCATGCTAAGTCACCTCAGTTGTGTCCTACTCTGTGCTACCCTATGGACAGCAGCCCACCAGGCTTCTCCAACCACAGGATTCTCCAGGCAAGAATACTGGAGTAGAATACCTATTTCAGGGCCCCCACACCCAGAAGTCAGAATTCAGTAGCTTTGAGAGGGAATCTGAGAATTTGCATTTTGTTCCCAGGCTATGTGGATGCTGCTGGTTTAGGAAACACTCTGAGAAACACTTTGAGAAACACTCTGCCAACCAATTGCAAGCATGCAATTTATAACCAGTCATCCTATGACAGACTTTCCTAAATGATGCTATTTTAATCTGTCTGTCTTTGTGTGTTATTTAGCAACTAAATAACACAGTAACAGCCAATGTGGCTAACAGGCCAGCTAACCTCAATCTAGGAATTGTCAGTGGTCACATTGTTTGTGAGGCAGGTCTTCACTGCTGTGACCTGGCTGTGCCTCATTAAGGGATGAGCAGTGACCTGTCCTCAGTGGCTCTGCCCTTTCCCTGAGATGACCACTACCACATGCTTAGTAAACCTTTCTGGTCTGTGTTTCTCCATTTTTTTCACCATGTAAATCAGTGTCTATGAACTGAACATGGCAACCCTTGGTATATCTTCTGATGTTTTACTTAAGTAGTATCATACCACGTATATTGTTCTGCAACTTACATTTTTTGTTCAACAATATGTTGAACTCCAGTCCTGGTGATTCATCTCAATCTAGTTTGTTTAACTGCTTCATAGTGTTCTGTTTTCATATAATGCATTTGTCTTTCCTGTATGTTTCAAGTTATTTTCAAGAGGATGAGTAAGGTATTGATCTTGCTATGAATGCCAGTAGTGTATTGAAATAGGCCATTTTGAACTCTTTGCATGCATTCACTCATGCAACACGTGTTTGTCAGGTAGCTACTTTCTGCCAGGGACTGTTTTAGGCACGAGGGATTTAGCAGGGGGTGAACCACCTCCCTCCCTCATGATGCTTACTTCTGATGGTACTTGCTACAAATCTATCAAACAGTTGCTGTTATTCACATTTTACAGATGAAATTTAAATTCTATGAATTTAAGTGACTTATCCTGGCTCTCACTGAAAAGAACAGGAGGTTTTTAATCAAATCGCCTCATTCCAATTCCAAACTCTGCTTTCACTGGATTTCTGGTGAATTTAGCATCAGTGAGACAATAGTTACCGTTCCTCTTCTTAATCTTCTTTGGAGGCCTTGATTCTTTTAAAAATAAATTTTTATTTGGGAATAATTTTAGATTTACAAAAAAGTTTCTAAGATGGTACAGTGAATATCTATATACCCCCTATCCAGTTATTATGAACGTATTACCATTACCCACTATTAACATATTACTAGTATACTTGTCAAAACTAAGAAACTGACATTTGTCTGTAACTGTTAATCAAACTCCACACTATTTGGATGTCACCAGTTTTCTCATTAATGTGCTTCCTGTTCCGAGAGCCTGTCCAGGGCACCATGTCGCATTAAATCATGATCGCAAATTCCTCTGATATGACAACTTCCCAGTCTTTCCTTGGTTTTCATGACGTTTACGGTTGGTGCACTGAGGCCTTGTTCCATGTAGTTTACCACAGATGTCCGAACGAGGCGGCATCAAGAATGGGGAGACCGCACCCACCTCACCCGGGAGTAGACTTCGTGGCATCCTGGCAGTGGAGAGAGGCTGTCATTTCAGTGCATCGGAAGGGACATCTTTCTGACACCGCTGTCTGATGCAGGGGCGCAGGGACACAGTGGATGACATATTGTCTTGAGACTGGAAGGGCCAGATGCTTGCCAAGTGTGGCAGCTGGTAGGCCTTAGAAACCAAGCAGCTTATGGAGGAATTATAACCTCCTGCCTACCAGTAGTCAATTCCAGTTCTAAGTGTCTTGCAACTACAATGTGATGCTGTCCCATTTCCCTCAACACTGCCTTTTCCTATGAACACCTGTGTCTCTCAAACATCAGTCCTGATTCTGATGACATCAAAGAGAAACACTTCGTCAGTGACAAAGAGATAAGAGTGAGCTTCCTTTGCTTGGGTTCTGTGATACAGTCACAAAAGAGAATTTAATCATTACATGTGCTAGACCCACTGTCCATGTTGGCTAGCAGTGTGGAGGTATCAGGGAGCTCTTTGAAGTGATATCCAAATTACTGGTTTAAAGATTTGTTAAGCTGTAGGATGGAAGAGCACAGACAGGGTCAAATCTTGGAGCCAGATACTTTCTTAGAAGTTCAATGTTTATGGCACTTTATGTTTTGAATTTATATTTTGTTTTATATTTATATATAGTTAAAATTTCTTTTATTTTTAAATTTATTTAAAATTTATATAGAAAAAGTATGCTATCTTTCATCCCCCATTATTAAAAAAATGATAAAAATTCACTGTACAGTTTTTGGAATTTTTCAGAAAGCAGCACCTAAAGTAATTTACTCATCCTCCATTTCCCAAAGAGGATTATTGTTTATCTTTTACTTATCTCCTTCTACATATTTATGCTTTCTTTCTCAGAATACATTATATATGTTTTAATATTTTTATATAATACCATCATAAACATTTTACTGATTCTTATAAGTAACTAACAAATACATAATAATTTCTTATTTAAATAGTCTTTATTTCACTTAATCATTCTATGATATATTTGGTTACTTTTCATGCTGAGAAAAACCTTTTTTAAAGTAGAGCTCTCCTTCCCTTATATATTAGGTTATTTCTATAAAATAGGATTCTAGAAGTGGGGTAATTAAGTTATTATCAGCATTTCTAACATTTTTTATACATTTTGCAATGAGGGAGCTCATCTTATTAGAGCTCAGTAGAAACCAGGTAATAATGCTATATTAGTTTCAGTTCAGTTCAGTTCAGTCGCTCAGTCATGTCTGACTCTTTGCAACCCCATGGACTTCAGCACACCAGGCCTCCCTGTCCATCACCAAGTCCTGGAGTTTACCCAAACTCATGTCCATCAAGTCGGTGATGCCATCCAACCAGCTCATCCTCTGTCGTCCCCTTCTCACCCACCTTCAATCTTTCCAGCATCAGGGTCTTTTCCAATGAGTCAGCTCTTTGCATCAGGTGGCCAAAGTATTGGAGTTTCAGCTTCAACATCAGTCCTTCCAGTGAGCACCCAGGACCGATCTTCTTTAGGATGAACTGGTGGGAGCTCCTTGCAGCCTAAGGGACTCTCAAGAGTCTTCTCCAACACCACAGTTCAAAAGCATCAATTCTTCGGTGCTCAGCTTTCTTTATAGTCCAACACTCACATCCATACATGATTACTGGAAAAACCATAGCCTTGACTAGACGGACCTTTGTTGGCAAAGTAATGTCTCTGTTTTTTAATATGCTGTCTAGGTTGGTCATAACTTTCCTACCAAGGAGTAAGTGTCTTTTAATTTCATGGCTACAGTCACCATCTGCAGTGATTTTGGAGCCCCCTAAAAATAAAGTCAGCCACTGTTTCCACTGTTTCCCCATCAATTTGCTATGAGGTGATGGGACCAGATGCCATGATCTTAGTTTTCTGAATGTTGAGCTTTAAGCCAACTTTTTCACTTTCCTCTATCACTTTCACCAAGAGGCTCTTAAGTTCTTCTTCACTTTCTGCCATAAGGGTGGTGTCATCTGCATATCTGAGGTTATTGATATTTCTCCCAGCAATCTTGATTCCAGCATGATGAAGATCCAGCCTGGCATTTTGCATGATGTATTCAGCATACAAGTTAAATAAGCAGGGTGACAATATACAGCCTTGACGTACTCCTTTTCCTATTTGGAACCAGTCTGTTGTTCCATGTCCAGTTCTAACTGTTACTTCCTGACGTGCATACAGATTTCTCAAGAGGCAGGTCAAGTGGTCTGGTATTCCCATCTCTTTCAGAATTTTCCACACTTTATTGTGATCCACACAGTCAAAGGCTTTGGCATAATCAATAAAGCAGAAATAGATGTTTTTCTGGAACTCTCTTGCTTCTTCGATGATCCAGCAGATATTGGCAATTTGATCTCTGGTTACTCTGCCTTTTCTAAATCCAGCTTGAACATCTGGAAGTTCATGGTTCATGTACTGTTGAAGCCTGGCTTGGAGAATTTTAAGCATTACTGTACTAGTGTGTGAGATGAGTGCAATTGTGCGGTAAAAAAAAGTTTGAGCACTCTTTTGCATTGCTTTTCTTTGGGATTGGAATGAAAACTGACCTTTTCCCGTCCTGTGGCCACTGCTGAATTTTCCAAATTTGCTGACATATTGAGTGCAGCACTTTCACAGCATCATCTTTTAGCATTTGAAATAGTTCAACTGGAATTCCATAACCTCCACTAGCTTTGTTTGTAGTGATGCTTCCTAAGGCCAACTTGACTTCACATTCCATGATGTCTGGCTCTAGTTGAGTGCTCACACCATCGTGATTATCTGGGTCATGAAGATCTTTTTTGTACAGTTCTGTGTATTCTTGCTACCTCTTCTTAATATCTTCTGGTTCTGTTAGGTCCATACCATTTCTGTCCTTTATTATGCTCATCTTTGCATGAAATGTTCCCCTGGTATCTCTAAGTTTCTTGAAGAGATCTCTAGTCTTTCCCATTCTATTGTTTTCCTCTATTTCTTTGCATTGATCACTTAGGAAGGCTTTCTTATCCTTCCTTGCTATTTGTTAGAACTGTGCATTCAAATGGGTATATCTTTCCTTTTCTCCTCTGCTTTTCACTTCTCTTCTTCTCACAGCTATTTGTAAGGCCTCCTCAGACAGCCATTTTGCTTTTTTTGCATTTCTTTTTCTTGGAGATGGTCTTGACCCCTGTCTCCTGTACAATGTCATGAACCTCCGTCCATCAGGAGGTTCATCAGGCACTCTGTCTATCAGATCTAGTCCCTTAAATCTATTTCTCACTTCCACTATATAATCATAAGAAATTTGATTTAGGTCATACCTGAATGGTCTATTGGTTTTCCCTACTTTCTTCAATTTAAGTCTGAATTTGGCAATAAGGAGTTCATGATCTGAGCTACAGTCTGCTCCTGTTCTTGTTTTTGCTGACTGTACAGAGCTTCTCCATCTTTGGCTGCAAAGAATATAATCAACCTGATTTCGGTGTTGACCGTCTGGTTATGTCCATGTGTAGAGTCTTCTCTTGTGTTGTTGGAAGAGGGTGTTTGCTATGCCCAGTGTGTTATCTTGGCAAAACTCTATTAGCCTTTGCCCTGCTTAATTCTGTACTCCAAGGTCAAATTTGCCTGTTACTCCAGGTGTTTCTCGACTTCCTACTTTTGCATTCCAGTCCCCTGCAATGAAAAGGACATCTTTTTGGGGTGTTAATTCTAAAAGGGTCTGTGTAGATCTTCATAGAACTGTCCAGCTTCTTCAGCATTACTGGTTGGGGCATAGACTTGGATTACCGTGATACTGAATGGTTTGCCCTGGAAATGAACAGAGATCATTCTATCGTTTCTGAGATTGCATCCAAGTACTCCATTTCGGACTCTTTTGTTGACTATGATGTCTACTCCATTATCTTCTAAGGGATTCTTTCCCACAGTAGTAGATATAATGGTCATCTGAGTTAAATTTAACCATTCCTGTCCATTTTAGTTTGCTGATTCCTAAAAGTCGGCATTCACCCTTGCCATCTCCTGTTTGCCCACTTCCAATTTGCCTTGATTCATGGACCTAACATTGCAGGTTCCTATGCAGTATTGCTCTTTACAGCATCAGACCTTGCTTCCATCAACAGTCACATCCACAACTGGGTATTGTTTCTGCTTTGGCTCCATCCCTTCATTCTTTCTGGAGTTATTTCTCCACTGATCTCCAGTAGCATATTGGGCACCTACTGACCTGGGGAGTTCATCTTTCCTTGTCCTATCTTTTTGCCTTTTCATACTGTTCATGGCAAGAATACTGAAGTGTTTTACTGAAGTGATTAGCCATTACCTTCTCCAGTGGACCACATTTTGTCAGAATTCTCCATCATGACTACATCAGTTTAACTTTGTCCTATATCACTGCTTGCTCTCTGGACTTAAACATACTGACTTAGGTAATTCCCTGGTTGTCCAGTGGTTAGGACCGTAGGCTTTTACTGCCGATCACCAAGGTTCAATCCCTGGTTGAGGAACTAAGATCCCACAAGCCACACAGTGCAACCAGAAAAAAAGAAAAAAACAACTATCTTTGCCAGAATAGCTCAAGATCTTATTCATTCATTCATTCATCATTCATGTATACATTCACTCACTGACATTAGTCCAGATGTCAGACACTCCACCAGATGCTGAGGATAAGATGCTGAGCAAAACTCAAGGTCCTGCTCTCATGTCCAGAACAGCATCTGATTCAGGAAGACCCTGATTTGATTGAGAAAAGAGTTAGATAGACCCTTTTTGAAAGCATCTCTTTCAGCAGAGGCTTGATGGTTTACGACTCTTTACTTCTGGTTTTGCTTTTCTTACTAAGCTCTTCTGATTCTAGAGGAGGGTGGTCACTGCACATTAGATTTGAGAGACATTTGATTTGAGCCCAAAAGACAAACTACAGCCTTTTCTCTGTGCATGAGCAAACCATTTTGGTTAGAAGGCTGATGTTCATAGGCCTTGCTGCTGCTGTCTCCTTTTAATGACTAAAATGCACTTGGATTTCTGACCCCAATGGAAAGTGCCATCTGGAGGACTTCTCCAATGATCCACAGGATGATGCCTGTTGTGTTATTTTCTGCATTGAAAAGTAAAGCCCTTAGTTTTATGACTGTCCTCTTCCGATACTCCTCATTGGTCGTCTTAACTTCATACACAGGATTTTCATTTGGCTGTTTCCTTTTTTGTGATGCTGACTGGGTGTAAGAAGTACCGTCTTAAAATGGCTTCCTGATATTATTGGAGGAACAAACGTCCATCTCTTAGCAGCCTGTGACTGAGGCCAACAGGAGTAATTCACAGCTAGGCCTGATGATGAAGCCATGGTCCATTGTTTGGGAAATATTTTGCCCAAATCATTTGAATCACTGAAGCCAGTGCAGACTTTTCATGGCAATTACATGGATCATGAAGTGCTGATGTCTCCCAGTGGATCTTGATAAAGGGTGAGTAATGGATCATAGGGTCATGTGGTTAAGTTGAGGATAAAAATCTGGGCAACCAAGGGCAAGGCTTGAGGAAGTCCCCATCTGTGACTGATCTCTGGCAAATTGTGGCTCAGCTGGTAAAGAATCTGCCTGCAATGCAGGAGACCTGGGTTTGATCCCTGGGTTAGGAAGATCCTCTGAAGACGTGAAAGGCTACCCACCCCAGTATTCTGGCCTGGAGAATTCCATGGACTGTATAGTCCATGGGGTCACAGAGAGTAGAACAGGACTGAGTGACTTTCGCTTTCACTTTCATGTCACCTGAAGACTCGACTCTGACTCAGGGCCGGCCTCCCCAGGCTCATCAGAGGAAAGCACTAGACACACTGGCAGGTTCATACATCTCCGCTTTGGCCCTGCCCCCTGCTGCCTTGAGTGCTTGATGTCGCCATGTCAAGAGAGCAAAGCCTGTGTCTCTGAGCAGAGCTGCCGTGGAGAGATTGTGCTCCGTGTACACCATGATGTCATCTCTGAGGCTCACACCAGCTCATGCTCTGCTCCTTATGATGTCACCACTAAAGTCCCTTGGCTGTGAACCTCTGTCATTTCTCTTATGTTAACTTTTTTGTTAATAGATAATAAGAGAGGAAAGAGGCCCTGAAGATTATTGAATATTTTATTTATTTTTTAAATTAATACTTATTGTAGTTGCTTTACAATGTTATGTTAGTTTCTGTTGTACAGCAAAATGAATCAGCCGTACATATACATGTATCCCCTCCCTTTTGGATTTCCTTCCCATTTAGGTCACCACAGAATGAAGCAGAGTTCCCCTGTTGGATACGTAGCATCAATGGTGTACATGCGTCAGTCCCCGCGTCCTAGTTCATCACCCCCGGCCTTTGTCCCCTGGTGGCCCTATGTTTGTTCTCTATGTCTGTGTCTCTATTTCTGTTTTGCAAATCAGATCATCTGCACCATTTTCCACGTGTCTAGATTCCACATACATGTGTTAATATACAATGTTTTTCTCTTTTTTACTTTACTCTGTATGATCTTTAGCAACGTGATGGTGTTCCCTGGATGAGGTCTTGTATCTTGCAATCTCTCTCTCTCCCCCTCTACCCTCACCTTCCTCTTCTTGTCTCCTTCCCCCACTCTCCTCTCTCTCTCTCTTTTATGTATATACATTTGCTTTTAAATTTTGATAAGCACCTGTCACTTCAGAACTTAAATAGGATGTCCAAAGTGGATGATTTTTAAAATGAAAGTTTATCACAGGATTTTGCATGTGAAGATACTCCTATAAGATGTTTTGAGGTCAAACGGTGTGCATTGGCAAGCTGGCATCTGGCGTGGCCTCTGGCACCAGTCTTCCCTGGTAAATGGAGCGTCTCCCATTGAATTTCTCTCTGTGGGTCCCAATGCAGACCTGTGGTCATGAGTTGAGCTCAGAAGCAAGCTCACCAACATCAAGTCCCTGAGGAGTGTGAAATCTGGGCCCCCAGCTGATGTGCTCTTCCAGCAGACGGGCTAGCAGCCTATTTCATCTCTTAGCAAACTGGTTTCATCTCAGCCTAAGGAAAGATAAAGAACTTTGCTCAGGAAATGTGAGCCTCTGTTCTCAGGCCTTGTTCCTCTCAAGCTGATGGACAGGTATGGGAGGAATGCATCTGTTGGCAGGAATTTAATGGTGCCCGGGAACAAATGGAAGTCACATTCTTATCTATCCTCTCTCTGCTTTGGGGGGAAAAAAAAACAAGGTAGAAGGGGCTGTACTGCAGGAAGAGGGTGCAGAACAAGCTGTCTGAGTTCTAGCCAGCTGCTGCTTGTCGACGAACTCTGACAATGGTGTCTGATCAGTGAGCCTGGAAGCCAGGAATGTGCCTGTGGTGGAGGCAGAGTGACCGGTGGGAGGCGAGGCAAACCTTCACTACAAGTCAGAAACGAGCTGTGGGGACCGAGCTCGCCCTGGATGTATGTTCCCAAAGAGGGTGTTTCCCACTCCTCGCTGTTAGCCAGACACAGCTCTCTCCTAACTGTGATGCTTGGCAGTGTCTTTGCTTCTGTTTCTAGCCAGAAGGCTTTTCATGGCAAGCAGGTGGCTAAGACAGGAATTAAGAGATAAATAACAAGATCCTACCATAGAGCACAGGGAATTATATTCAATATCCTGTGATAAACCATAATGGAAAATAATATTTTTTGAAAAAGAATGTGAAAAAAAGAGAGAGAACTAGTTAATCTGAAGTTCTGACCACAGATCCAATAAATGCATTACAGTTCAAGAGAATGCTGCATTGCTGTTACAAGTGACCTGTTGTTGTTCAGTTGCTCAGTCGTGTCTCACTCTTTGCAACTGTGACCCCATGGACTGCAGCACACCAGGCTTCCCTGCCCTTCACCATCTCCCATTGCTTGCTCAGACTCATGTCCATTGAGTCGGTGATGCCATCCAACCATCTCATCCTCTGTCGCCCCCTTCTCCTCCTGTCCTGAATCTTTCCCAGCATCAGGGTCTTTTCTAATGAGTCGGCTCCTTGCATCAGGTGGCCAAAGATTGGAGCTTTAGCATCAGTTCTTCCAATGAATATTCAGAGTTGATTTCATTTAGGATTGACTGGTTTGATCTCCTTACAAGTGATACCAGGGTTATATCTTAGCTCACATGCAACAATAGGCAGGATATAGTAGGCAAAAAGCAAAGGCCTTAAACAGTATGCACAGAACATTTCCATGTTGATGTTCTTTAGATATATGCACTTGAAAAGGGAAAGTGGAAAGAAGTACTTCAAAGACTTAAATAGTCATCATTTCTCAAGGTAATGTTACTAGTGATTATTTTTCTTTTGTGGTTTTTCTGTTTTCTAAACTTTTCCCTTTCCTCTAATGACTCACAATCACTCTAATTCTAGCAATTTCTACCTATGTTCATATTCCATATCCTTGACTATACTTTTCTCTAGGGTTGCTCTGTACAGTGGGGCAGATTGTGCACTGCACCAGTGCTGGCTTAGGAAGGGTAAGTGGGGTTGGAAATCCGTCTCTTGAACTACTTGCAAAACCATCCCTGCACTGTGCCTTCCCAAAGGAAAAGGAGCCTTTTTCTGATTTATCTGCCCAGAAGGGTGCTTTTTTTGAATTCATATAGTGACAGTGGATTTTCTTGCAGCACCTCTGCTCTGTGTGTATGCCCATTGCTAATCATTTTAGCCATCTCATATAATCACCGTGGGCTTCCTAGGCGGCGCTAGTAGTAAAGAGCCTGCCTGCCAATGCAGGAGACTTATGAGATGCAGGTTCAATCCTTGGGTTGGGAAGAGCCCCTGGAGGAGGGAGTGGGAACCCATTCCGGTATTCTTGCCAGGAGAATCCCATGGACAGAGGAACCCGATGGGCTATGGTCCATAGTGTCGCAAAGAGTTGGACACAACTGAAGTGTGTGCATACATGCACATAATCACCATAGTGTATGATAAAAGGGAATTATTTCCCAATCTGAGTGTAGCAGGATTCCTTATGCTCAGGTTCAGAGTTTAGAAATGGCTTTCTGTAGGGGTAGGCAAAGTTCAAAGGTTCTCCTAAAGGACTGCTTTCTTTTGGCCTTGCAACTATCCTTGTATGTGCCTCAAATCTCATTTCCTAGGAATGAGAATGGATTGGGAGAGGTGAAAGAATATTTGACTTTGGAATGTCCATAATAGACATTGAACAATGAAAGACCCAAGTTAACCCCCAGATGCCAATAGGTTGCAGGCAACTTTCACTATTCCAGGAGGTGGTGATTATGTCACCAGTAGCCATAAAAAAGGGACATTGTGATCCTGTGGCTATGCTCTGGAGTGGAAGATGGTCAAAATCGTTCATCCTCCTTTCCATCCACATCTCTTTGTGAGGTCTCACCTTTATTATAGGTATTTGCTAAGATAGTGAGGTATCTTACCAGAGAGAGCATGTAGTCACATGAGATACCCAATAGGCATGAAATATTGGAACTAAATAGCTCCCAGAGTTCTTTCCTTGAGTCAGAGAAAAGCTTGGATGAGCCAGGAGGAGGCTGGATACTAGAGCTCAAGGCTTTGATGATGCACATGCCAAAGGGAGGCATGTTCCAAAAATAGCTTCCCTGATCCCAGAGACTGGGGTAGCCTCATTTTAATTTCAGGGTTGGAATAATGACAGTTTTATGAACTCAATAGTCATTCTGGGTTTCTCCTCTTGAAAGCGTGGTCTGAGACCTTGGCTTGTGTAGTTTATGTGTGTAATAATATCTAATTGCACTCCCACTGACCCTGTGACAGCCTTAACTTTGAGTTCTATTTCAGAACACCCTCCTATCTGGAAGCACCTAAACATAGTCCTTAGTGAGGCAGAAATTAGAAGCAGCATTATCTGCAAGGCAGTCTGGGGCCAAGCTGGTCAGCTCCCCACTCTCAGCTCAATGAAAAGCAATAAGAAGTCACCCGTGCATTTTGAGGGATGTTTAAAGGAGCTGGCATATAGTAAGCAGAGGGAGTGTCCCAGGCTGATGAGCAGCCCTTGAATTCTCTGAAAATCCAGCAGAATTGGAGTATCAGGTGGTGACTGGGGGCCAAGGGGAGAAGAAAAGGCACTGAACTAGGAGTCTGAGTGACTCATGGATGACCAAAGGCCCAGCATTGTCCTTGGGGTTACCAGTCTGTCACTAGCGAAACTTCCTGCTACAAAACCCAAGGACTGTGAACAGAACCACTAGCTAAGGATGCCCGAAAGGAAAATCACTGACAAGCAAAAGCCTTCCAACCAAAAAGAAGTGTTGATTGTTTTTCCCTTTCTCTTTGCAGAATAAATGTCTCTAATATGTACAGACAGTTAGATTTTAAAAAAATGTTCATGATGAGACTGTGTTCACCTCATAGAATAAAAATGTTCATGATGAGATTGTGTTCACCTCATAGAATAGCCTCCAAATGTAAATACAGAGCAGAAAGGAATGTAGAGATGAATGATCCTCTGAACTTGGAAAGCCAAGCCCCGTCAGTTCTGCAGGCTGAGCAGGGACAGACTAGGACAGCCTTAGTGTCAGTCAGCAGTTGGGGTAGCCACACCATCGACGGTCACAGGAGAGTCTCTCCGCTGAGAGAGTCAGATGTTTGAGGCACAGACAGTAGACACAAGTCTGCAAGGAAGGGGGCTGAAGGGATTTTTTTTGCATCTCTGTGGTCGATGAGTCTAAAGCTACACAAAGTATGTCACTTGGATTTAATCTTGCTGTCTCTTGAATGAAATCAAGTAGAGATTAAATCAGTTTCAACTGCTATCAGAAAGGCGTAGATTTTGGAATTCCTGAAGTTAATTCTGACCCGTTGGGGTTAAGAGATGTGGCTCTGTGCCAAAGCTCCTGGGATCTCCCATAGAAGGGGTTCAGGAGCATGACTGCACTGAAGGGTCTTGGAGAGCACACCTTTGGATTTGGACAGGTCCAGACTACAATCTGGCTCTACCACTTAGTAGCTGTAAATTTGGGCAAGTTAACACCTCTCTAACTTTAGCTTCCTTATTGCAGTATGGAGAGAAATATAGTATGTTCCATGTAGTGAGAAATTATAAGAAGTAAGAGATCTCATGTTAGGCTCTCAGGAAATGAAAGCTAGAATTATGAAAGAAGATCCCGTATTAATCCTAAGATCAAAACATTAGGATCCAACTCAAACAACAACACTAAAACAGGAAGAAGGGGACAAGCTGGATGTTGGGTTGTGGGTGGTAGGTTAGAGGCAGGTAAACCAAGACGATGGTAGAAGATGACCAGTGGGAAGGTGAGCATAGGAAGATGCCACTATGGGGGGGGGGGGCACAGAGCATGGATGCGTGCAATGGAGGAGAAGTCTTGGATCACATGTATTAATTTCTTGCTGCTGCTTTAACAAATTACTATAAATGTAGTGGCATGAAGCAACACAAATGTATCATCCTACAGTTCTGGAGGTCAGTAGTCTGAAACGGATTTCATTGGGCTGACATCAAGATATTGTAGGACCATACTCATTCTGGAAGCTCAAAGGAGAAAGCCACTTCCTAGGTTCTAGAGACTGCCTGCATCCCTTGGCTCATGGCCCCTTTTCCCATCTTCAAAGCAGCACTATTGTATTTAAATCTCACTCCTTCTTTCTATTGTCAGATCACCTTCTCTCTGTTCCTGGGCCAGGGGTAGAACTCTGTTAAGTGGCACTAGACTGAAATTACTTCCCCCCCATAGGATTTCTTCAAAGCATGTGTTCCCAGACCAACTATATGAGGAAGATGGGCAAGGCTAGAAAAGTAGGCCCCTGTTGCTTCTCCATCTTATGTCTTACACCATTATCCCCAAGCTGAGCACTCTGACTTTATGTCTGTGATCAGTTATGTTTCTTGAAAGATCAAATTAAGTCTCTTTTAAAAGGGAGGAAAGGTGAGACTCTCTCTACATTCCTACTTCAGAAGATATCCTTCTTGGTTCTGTTATGTTCCCCACATAGAGTAGGGTTTCAAATAGGCAGATCCAGCTCTGCATTTGGAACTGACAAGTGGTGCAAATATAAAGAGCTTTACGATGATAAAGGATTTTATTGCCCCCCTCCATCAGTTACATAAGTTTTTTACTTTCTTTAGGTGTGGCAAACAAATATTCTAATAAAGATGTCTTTGGTGTGGTTTTGTGAGTTGACATAATTAAGAGCTATTTTCACTTGGCAATGCTACAAGAAAACCATCCAAGTCAGATGAACAAGGAAATTACTTAATGCTAATTATTTAATTAGCAACTCAGGTGAGCCACTCTTGAGAAAGTGGATGTTAAGATTGGAAGGAAGAGAGGAGAGTCACAGAGGCAGCACACCATGGGTATCAGCCAAAGACAAACACTTGCATCCCTTTCCTGCTTTGCCTGTATGAGTGTTAGCTGACCATCCACCTGAAATACGATATGAATGGGCTCTGACTGCTGCTGCTGCCCACCTGTTGGAGGGAATGTCAGTGTCAAGGAAAAATGGTTATGCCTTTATTTCCCTCCAATTTTCATGAAATAAACATCACTTGGCAATTCCTTCAAAATTGATGAGGCACTATTTCATTCCCCTGGGTCCTTCCTGCCCAGTTAATCATTGTTCTAAACAATGGCAGCATTAATCAGCATGATAACAGTGTCAAGTCATTAACAGCATAGCTGGGTTTTATGCCAGTTGCAGGTCCCTTTATCAAACCTTCATGAAGATTGGAAAATCGTTTTATGGTGAATGCAGTTTCCTAAGGGAGTCATATGTGGTCATAGGGGAAATGTTCCTGGGTAAGGTTTAGTTTGGGTAAATTCTGAGGGTCATCTGCAAGATACCTAGGCAAGGGTGAAGAAGGCTGTCCTGGTGGAATTCAAGATCTTTGCTCTGAGTCTTTGACCTCCATGTAAATTGGCTTTGATGCTTTTAATAACTGCACAGGCAGTCCAAGTATTATGATTTTGGATCTGGACAGACTTGGGTTCAGATACGAGGTTCAATACTAACTGGTCGTGAGAGCTAGGGAAAATTTTAACAGTGGAAAAAATATAATCATGTCTGTAGGATAGTTTAGCATGGTGCCTGGTACATAGTAAGTGCTCATAAATGATCATTTAAAAACTGACACCACTGAAATTGTTTTCAAAGATTCATAAAGTCCCAGTCTGTTTCTTGGACTTTAGCACTGTGGAGTGTATTCTGAGAGACAGAAACAAACCAAAGAATGCCATAAATGCCATACAGGTTAAAAAAAAAAAAAGGTGGCTGTGTTCCCTATTCTCAGAGTGGGTCACTATCAGAGTGGCAGGTTGGCACATAAAGAGGTTCCTTCAGGTGCCAAATAACACACCTACTCCTTGTAGCAGCTGTTAAGTTTCATCTCCTAGTGATGGCCAAAGTCCTAAGCCCCCTGGACCTATATACCATCCACATCCCTGGGCCCCCTCTTTTCTAGAGACTCACAGCAGACCACTTGGGAGGCCATATCTTACACCTTTAACTTAAAGCATAGATGGAGATCTGCTCCTTGACCCCCCCACCCCCAGCTCCTGGGTTGACAGCCTGGTGTGGCCTGATCCTGCCTAGGAGTTCAAGAAGAACAGGACAGAATTGCTAATTGCAGATTTTCTTTCCACTTTTTGATTTCACCCAGTCTTTCAAAGGCTATTTCAAAGGTTCAGGGAATCCTCAAAGACTGAAGGAAGCATTTAAGCCAGTGGCCTCTTCAGGCCATGTCACAGGAGAGGCAAACTCAAAGTCCGATCCTTGGTCTTAGTGCCGTCTGCCAAACGCTCCTCCCCAGCACACAAACGTCTTTATTTAAGACTTCATTAATTGTATCACACAACCTGTCTAATATGAATTATTGGGGAAAGGAAGGCTCTGTTATACATATATATTGGAAAGGAACACATTTTAAAAATATTGAAGTGGAAAGCATACACTATGGGATCAAAGACCTACAACACTATTTCAGGCCCATATCAAAGCATCTTTTCCTTGTTATGTCAACTTGTGCTTGGAAAACAAACTAGAAGTTGCTCAAATGCCATTTAAAAGCCCAAGAAAGAGAACCATGTTTCCAAACTCTGGAAACCTAGAGTTTCCAAATCTATTAGATCTATTTCTGAAGTCACTGGCAATGTTCAGAGATCACCTTGCGTAGGAGAACAGGAGAGTTCTCCTTTTGCAAACAGAGACGTTTGGGTGCCCTGGAATACCATTTGTCAGCCACCAGGGGATGGGAACCCTTACCTTGGCTGTGGGTTGGGTGACAGTTTTTAAACGAACAGAATTCTGGTGCCCACCACCCATGAGTGCCTAGAAACCCTCCGTCCCTCCTTCCCACGTCAAATTTGAGGTGAAGTTCGGGTTGGCAGCAGCTTGGCTCTGCCATCGTGTCTAAATTCTACTAGTTCTGGCCCAAATTTGCTTTTCCTGGCAGACTTGAGCCAAGTCCCCATGAAACGTATCCTTGACTTTCAAAATTATGGGCAAAGTAGGGCTGGCAAGAGTGTGGGGCAGAGGCGGGAGGGGTGCGAGGAGATGGAGAGGGCAATTTCTGTGAATGGCCCGGTGATGGGGATCTATATCCGGGAAGTGATTTCGCGAGATCTCTGCTCTCCCACTTCCGGTTTGGCTCTCCCAGCACGCCGGGCGCGGAGCTGCGTTTTTATAGACTGTAAGTCCATTGTGAAGTTATGTATGCCGGCGGTTGGTGAAGTAGTGTTTTCTTTATCTTTATTGGTGCTCCAGGACCATGCAGGGACATACATGTATGTGCCTTTCCCTTCCACGCTGTTGCTGCTTCACCCCGCAAGACGGCCCCTCCCAGCCTTTCACGGAAGACCTTGCTGCCCCCGGCCTCAAGGCGGCTCCTGGTTGGCTGAGGGTCCAGCCCATCCTGAATGTTGTGGGCATGAAGGAGCCTTGAGGATGCAGCCCTCCCTGAAGGGTTATGTGCATCGAAAAGGCTGCATGGACTTTGAGGCCAGCCCAGGGAAACCTCAAGAAATCAGCGACCCCTGGCTTTTTATTAGATTCCCTGTAAACAACTAGGCCGTGATTGCCGTGGGAATTGGAGAGCAGGAGGCTGTTTCACGCTTGAGGCCTTTTCTCTAGCGCTGGTGCCAAGCAGTTGGAGACTCTTCTCATAATGTAGGCTTGATTAGCCTGGCTCTCGCTCCGACCTCAATCTTTTGTTAAAAGGGAAGAAATATTTGTGGCCAAAAGAAGTGTAATTAACAGAAAGACTGTGTACATGAACTGTCCTCTTATCAGTGATGATAATAGCCCCAGTTGCCTATATTTTTCCAGTCAGCCACCATGTTCTGTCAGAATGGCCTTGATAATTCCCTCTCCATTCCATTATCATGTCTTCAGGGTTCTAGTCTTTCCCTCCTCTGATCCACTCTGAACACCATAACAGCGTTGTTCATCTTGAAGAGAAATCTTGGCTCCTCGCCCCCAAACACTCAATAACTCCCTATTGCCCCAGAGTAGGGTCCTAACTTTGTATCTGACATCCAGATCCCTACACAGCCTGGGCTCAAGTCTCAACTCATCTTTATGGCCTCACGTCCCACGCTGCTTCTGTGCAAAGCAGACCAGAGAGCTCCTGGCCCCTCAGGTACCTGCCTTATCACAGCCTTGTGCAGAAGACCTCCCTCGGCTGTGCTGCCCTGCAGTGATGCTCCATTCACATCCTCATCTGTCACAGAGAATCCCTGACAGCCCCAATACCAGGTCTGTCTGTCTGTCTGTCTCTGTCTTTGCTCCTCTAGCACTTGCAGACTGGGAGTTTATTTCTCATCACTTAACAGGACTCCTGTCCTAAATGTGGAGACTACTCTCTGCCTCTCTGCAGGGCCCACTGTGCCTGCTGTTCTGGGAGGGCCTTTTCCAAAGAGGAGGTGGGCTGACACTGGAGGTCAGGGGCCCTGGACCGAGTCAGCAGGGTTGGAGCTTGAGTCCCACCATAGTGAGCCACCCTGGGAAAGTTCCTTCTTCTCTCTGGTCCAGTCTCCTCATTTGCAAAGTGGGGAGTGATGACTCATGTCACAGGAATAGCTGTCATGATTAAATTTGCTATTCTGGGTTAGGCACTTGGCATGATGCTGAATGCACTATTATCATCATTATCCTTCTAATCATTAAATAGGCATGTATTGATGAATAGATTTCTGGTGATGAAACCTCGAGCCTTTCTGTGGGGTTGAACGTTTGGCTCAGTCTGCATGTGGAGCCCCAGGTCTGTAAATCTGAGTAAATCTCCATTTCCTCCAGTGTAAATAGGGGAGATCAGGAGCGCCCACCTCCCAGGGTTGTCAGAATTAAAGTGTGATCATGGATGTAAAATGGCTGCACCTCAGGAAGGCTCGGTAAATGAGAGAGCCTGGGGACTCAGAGGCTCACAGTGGGGAAATGATCAGGAGTTCTGCCCTTGCCATGCCTCAAGCTTGCCTTGGTGGGCCTCAGTTTCCTCCATCCCTACCTTGAGTCTAGCTGGGGTGTTGAAGAGAGGCCTCCCTCTGCTCTAACTTTATGTCAGCCCGCTCTCCTGTGCCCTCTTTGCTCACTCAGTCCAGACCAGAGCGGGGAGAGTGTTGGGATTTGGGGAACTGTTCTGTGCTCCTAACTCAAGAAAGTGGGGCCCTTCAAGTGACCGAGGTGGACAGATCTCCCGTTTTGCCCCAGGCAGCTCATCAGACTGCAGATGCCTCCCCGTGAACCACCCCTGGAAATACATGCTCTGGGCTGTGCAATGCAACACACACAGGTTAGCACCCTTCCTCCCAAGCCCTGCCTCCTCCATTTCATCAGCTTGATCCTAGGGTGGATAATATTTCTCTAACTGCCTAATTGGGAGCGTTTAGCTGGAAAATTGCCATCATGTTCTCTTTTAAAGGGTGCCAGCAGCTGGAGGCTGCCAGCTGTAATGTCAGCGGGTAATCCTGACTTTGCTGCCATGGATCTTGGGAGCACCCTTCTTTCTTCAGCCTGCTTACTGAGTGGTTAGAGCAAACTTTGGGCTTTCAGAGAAAAGAACACCAGAGAACAGGCAGAGGTGCCAAGGACATTGCAAGTGCTGGTGTGTTTCCCTTTGGCCCACGTGCCCCATTGGAATGAACTACAATAAATTGGAATGTCCCACTGATCACCTCGGCCTTGTGGTGCAGTGGTTAGCTCCATGGATTTCCACCTTGGCAAGCCTGAGTTTAGACTGGGTCTGGGGGTTGTCTGGGAAGAGGAAAATGTAATTGCCAAGCCTTATTCCTAACTTCGAAAAAGAGTGTGCAGAGGAGGCTTTAGGAGTGTGGACCCTGGGGCCAAGGTCCTGCTCTAGGTTAGGTTCTGCTACTTGCTGGGAATGTTACCAAATCTCCTGATTTTTCATCTGTAAATCATGGATGATAATATAATTCTAGCACCTGCCTTTGCTCCAGCCATGGAGGGACCCAGACTGGTGGCAGCGCTGCCATCTAAACACATGGCATCCAGGATCTTCCTGCAGGGTGGATGTCTGCCTCACAGAAAGGCGGTGGGGGGGTGGGCATGAAGGGTTGGGTGGGGGAGGTTTTGATGGGCCAGGCTTAGAAGGGGGATGTCGCACTCCAGTCACAGTCCACACTCTAGAATGCAGGTTCGTGGTCCCAGCCTAAGTAGGCGAGGAAGGTAGTTTGCTGGCACTCAAAATGAAGAGGTGCTGCCACCCAGCCTCTCGCACAGAGAAACCTTCTTAGTAGCAGCAGGTATTCACTGTGTACATGCCAGGTGTCAGGTGCTGATCTAAGCACTTTGCATGTATTAACTTAATGACTCAAAATGACATGATGATCCTAAGTGCATATTGTGTATCACTGAGTGTCTTAGGAGGAATTCAGTGGCACTCTCAAAGGGACAATTAAACAGGGTTTAAGGATATCTGCGTCTCCACATTCATAGTAGCATTTTCCACAATAGCCAAAATGTAGAAGCGACCCACATGTTCATCAACAGATGAGTGGTTAAGCAAAGTATGGTATATACATACAATAGAATAGTGTGTGCATGTATGCTAAGTCACTTCAGTAGTGTCTGACTGTTTGCAACCCCATGGACTGTAGCCTTCCAGGCTTCTCTGTCCATGGGATTCTCCAGGCAAGAATACTGGAGTGGGTGGGTTGCCAGGCCCTCCTCCAGGCAGTAGAATAGTATTAATCTTTAAAAAGGAAAGAGACGCTGACACTTGCTACAACATAGATAACCTTAAGGATAATTATGCTAAGTGAAATAAGCCAGTCACAAAAAGACAAATACTGCATGATTCCACTCACATAAGGTACCTTGAGTAGGAAATTTAGAGACAGAAAGTAGAAGGATGGCTGCCAAGGACGAGGGGGCTGGGGAAGCACTTGATGAATGGGCGTGCAGTTTCAGTTTTGCAAGGTGGAAAGAGTTCTAGAGATGGGTGGTGGTGATGGTTGTACAACAGTGTGAGTATATTTAATGCCACTAATTTGTACTCTTAAAAATGGTTAAAATGGTCAATTTTATGTCATGTGTATTTTACCACAGTTAAAAATAAGTTTAAAAGAGGGCTTAAGGAAGAGGATATTTACAAAGACACAGATGCGTTATAGGTGCCAAGGAGCGATGAGGTTCAGCACCGAGTTAGCAGGAACCACAGGAAGTTCATCCACCCACAGGCCTGAGGGCTGATCAGGAGCCGTGGTCCCCAGAACGAGGTAAGAACACACGGGAGAAGGGCCATCCAGCAGGAGCTGTGGCTATAGGTACAGGAGCTCGGCACTGCCAAGCCACAGCCCACTAACAGGAGCCAGGGGATAAGTGCCCTGACGTTGGTCCTGCTGCCCGTGACACCCCTGGCCATGCCAAGCTGGAACCAGAGGGCAAGGGAAGCGGATGGTGTCTTCCATGGAACCAGCCTCCCCGGAGCTCAGAGCAGAGCGGAGGGTGGGGTGGGGCGTCCAGGAAAGATTGGGCACAGCTACCGTTGTTCCCACTGTACAGATGAGAACACTGAGGGGAAGTCACTCACACAAGGAGTGAATGCAATGCAGGCTTTGAACCTCAGCGTTCTCCCAAGAGAGGAACAGACCCTAAAGTGTAGTGAAGGTCTCAGATATGCCCAGCACTGTGCTTTCTCTTCCCAAACGGATGGAAATAGAGAAACTCAAGAGAGTTCAATTCAGTAACTGGCCCAAAGTCAGGCAGCTAACAAGGAGCAAAGCCAGGATTTCAGACTCCGAAGCTGAGCTGTTTCCACCAAATGCAAGGACCTTCAACCAGGCTGTCTCTCACTGTCACCACCGTTACCGCAGCATCAGGACGCAGTCAATGAGCAAGGGCCGCATTGTGTCTTGTGTCTGGACAAAAGGAGCTACTATGCACAGACCCCGTGCCTCTCCAACCCACGCTGAGCCTTCAGGCAGGGAAACTTACTTTGTAACAGGCCACACTAAGCATGGACAGAAAGCTCCATCCATCCATCCACCCTGGGTACCAGACACCAGGATGCTGGATCCGAAAGCATCTATCGACCCCCCATCCCCACCCCCCCACCCCGCTTGGACCAGAGTGACCCACTAGTACAGTGGGAGTTCGACTCAACAGTTCGGCATTCACCCAGCACCTCGCTGGTGTCCAGTCTGAACTAGACGTAGCCCTGGTATGTCACACGCCATCCTCTTGTTTCCAGCTGTACCACCATCACCTAGACCTAGAGCCCAGGACTGTGATCCAGCCTGCTGCCTATTTTAGGGAATCACAGGGTCATGCCCGTGTGTTTACCTGCTGCCTACAGGCTGCTGTCATGTTATTTCAGCTCAGCTGGGTCATTTCTGCAGGGACAGTGTGACCCCTCAAGCCAAAAACATGTACTCCCTGGATCTTTACAGAAAAAGCTTGTTAACTCCTCACCTAAACCAAGGGTCTTAGTTTGCTGGAGCACCCTAAACAAAGTCCCACAAATTGGGTGACACAAAATAACAGAAATTTATTGTCCTGCAGCTGGAGGCTAGAAATCCAAGATGACAGTGTCCCAGGGCTGGTTCCTTCCCAGCGCTGGGGGGGGAGAACCGTGCCTGGTCTCTCCCCTGGCTTCTGTTAGCCTCAGGCATTCCTTGGCTTGTAGACAGTGTGTCTCTCTGTGTCTTCACATCATTTTCTCTCTGTGCGTGTCTGTCTCTAGGTTCACATTCCCTTTGCGGGGCAGTTAGGTTGGATTTGGGTCCATCCTCATGACCTCATCTTAACTTGATTGTCTGCAAATACGTTTCCAGATAAGGTCACATTCGCAGGTCCTGGGAAGGGAGGACCCCCAGTCGTGGGGGATATAGTTCAGCCCCTAAAACAAAACCCCGTAACCGCTCACCTGAACTATTGCAACTGGTTTCCCCACAGTCATTCTTGCAAAGCACCCCGTCCCCATCCTGAAACCCTTATCCTGTGCGGACTGTCCACACCTCAGATGAGTGCTGGCAGTTTGCATCAGCGCCCGGACTTCCGGATGGCACAGTGCTAAAGAATCCACCTGCAGTGCAGGACACACAGGGTTCGATCCCTGGGTTGGAAAGATCCCCTGGAGGAGAAAATGGCAACACACTCCAGTATTCTTGCCTGAGAAATCCCATGGACAAAGGAGCCTGGTGGGCTACAGTCCACGGGGTCATGAAGAGTCAGACATGACTGAGCAAGCACACAGGCATTGCATCGGATCATGTCACTCTCATACTTGAAATCCTCCGATGCACACCCAGTGGGCCAAGGCTAAACTCTAACATGCTCTGTGGTGTTCTGCGGGGTCTGCTTTGGGGACCAATCCACTTCCTCGTGCCCCACCTGCCTTCACCTTCTCTCTGCTGCAGCCTTCTGGTCTTCCTTGAGTTGTTCAAACTTGCTGAGCATCCTTCCTCTACAAGACCTTTATGTAAAGTGTCCCTCTGCCTAAGCCATTCCTTACCTCTCCTCTGCCTATTCAACTCCTATTTGTCCTTCATACAGCCTCCTAAGCATCCTTTCTCAGGAATCCTTCCCTGAACTTGCTCACTAGGTCACATCAACCGTTATTGCCTTTTTAGCACCACCCTGGTGCTTAGCCACAACCTTAACTGTGTGATTCTGGGATTGATGTGTCTGTTTGTTATTAGATCAGATACTCCATGAGACACGATCTCTAGGCTGCCAGTGCTTTTGCCTCTGCATCCTGGCAGGTAGCTCACTGCCTGGCCCCCTGTGAGCTCTGCCAAAGGTAAGGGAAAGAGAGGAAAGGAAATGGAAAGACAGAGCCTCTCCCCTTGAGGAGCTCAGTGACTGCAAATATAAAAATCTAGAGTCAGAAGTGTTATTATAGATAGAGCAAATGTCTGTGATTTGTAGGAGCACAGATGACAGGCTCCCAAGGTGAGAGGAGAGTGAGAATCCTGGAGGAAGTGGTACCTAAACCTGGTCTCATAAGAGTCTCTTGGTCCCACCTTTCCAGATAGAGGAACAGTGTAATTCAAGTCCTGGTAGCTGTGTTACTTTTCCATGTTTGTGTAGCAAATTACTTTAGACTTGCTCATTCAAAACAGCACTTGCTGTCTCACAGTCTGGGGTTGGGAGTCTGGGCACAGCTTGGCTGGGTCCTCTGCTCAGGGTCTCACAGCACTACAGTCAAGCTGTTGGCTGGACTGCATTTTCATCTGATGGCCTGACCGGGGAAAAATCTACGCCTCAGCTCCTGCGGTTCTTGGCAGAATTCACTTCTCTGTGGCCGGAGGACTGAGGTCCTGCTCTTTGCTGGCTGCTGGCCAGAGCCCGCCACCCTGTCCTTGGGACTTCCCACACTTCCTCCTGGGGCCTCCTCAGCATGCCTGGCTCCATCATGCCAGCAAGGAGCAGCTCTTTCCTGTCCACTGAGACGGAGTCTTGCATAACTGAATGTGATCACAGGCAAGCAGTTTGCCGCTCTTGCTCTCCCCTGAAAGCCTACTCCGTCCCCCAGAGTGTTAGGCAGGGCCCTTGGCCAGCTGTGGGTTCAGCCAGCCCTCAGACTTCAGGGGTCACAATGCCCAGGCATCCCTAGCAGTTGGAGCCGTCAAGTCTCGTTCTTACAGTAACTGAGCCAGACCCTCCGTGACCTGGTGCCCTTCTTCTGCCTCTGCCACTTCTCCACCCAGCTCCTCCCCTAGCCTTGAGGGACATCTCTCGAAAAAAGACCTCCTGACTCCAGACCAGTGGTGGGAGGCCTTTGTTTGGTCTTCCCCCCACGGAAGCATGATCCTGGGAAAGATTGAGGGCAGGAAGAGAAGGGGCGACAGAGGATGAGGTGGTTGGACGGCATCACCAACTCAGTGGACGTGAGTTTGAGTAAGCTTCAAGAGTTGGTGATGGACAGGGAAGTCTGGCGTGCTGCAGTCCATGGGGTCTCAAAGAGTCAGACATGACTCAGCAACTAAACAGCAACAAAAACAAACAACACAGGTAGCAACGCTAGTATCCATGTGTCAGGGCGGACTTGAATACGGGTCACCTGACCCTGGAGGCCCTTCTCTTCCAGCGCACCTTGCTGTCTGGATGGGGAGCCCTCGTCCCTGCCTTCCATCTGGAGAATTTTTTTTTAATTAATTATTTAAAATTATTTTTTAAATGTATTTATTTTTAATTGAAGGATAATTGTGTCACAGTATCATGTCTGTTTCTACCAAACATCAGCATAAATCAGCCATAGGTTTGCCCATTTCCCCTCCCACTTGAACATCCCTTCCACCTCCCTCCCCATCCCACCCCTCGAGGTCATTACCGAACCCTGGATTGAGTTCCCTGACTCATACAGCAAATGCCCATCATGCTGTCTATTTTACATATGGTAATGTGTGTTTCCATTCACTTATTCCACAAGTGTTCGTTGGGTGCCTCCTGGGTGCCAAACCCTGTACTGGGTGCCCTGGGGTGAAAACACGCTTGGCGAGCTTACAGTCTAGTGCAGGAGACAGGTGTGAACTAAGCACACACAAATGGAGACGACGTGTGGCTCCATCTGTAATAAATGTTAGGAGTGAGCAGAGCGTGGTGGTAACACAGCCCTTGGGGGCAGCATCTGAGCAGGTGGGCGAGGTCAGAGGTTCTGAAGCTGAAATTAGGGGGAGGAAGAAAAGTGAGTCAAGCCCAGGACACGAGAAGAGGCAGTTAGAACAGTAATCCAGGCAGAGGGCAAAGGCCCTGGAGTGGGAGAGAGTGTGGGGAAACTCACAAGGCCAGTTGGGTTGGAGAGCGGAGAGCCAGGTGGTTGTTTGTGCTCAGTCTGAAGACAGCCAGCCAGACGCAAACAGAGAGGGTGCCGAGGGCCCGCGCTCTCCCTGTTCCCAGGCTCCTTGTGACCCCACGTGCCCGGGCCTCGCACACCGTTCTGAAGCGCCCCCGCCTGGCCTCCCCTCTGGGGCTCTCACCCACTGGGAGAGGTTAGTGCCATGCAGAAATCCAGCCAGTCATCTTACCACGTGCGAGATAGACAGCTTAGAATAATAACATTTTTTCCTGAGTGTTCAGAAATGTCAAAGTCCCATCTACTTGGAATGAGAGGCCAGTGTTTCAGCTCTGAGAACCCTGGGAGTGTGCAGGTCACAGCGGTTAGGAAAGTCAATAAAGTCAGCAAGTACACTTGGGCTTCTAAAGGGGAAGAGGAAGTCTGATTCTCTCCTCTGCACATCCTCCTCACACCTTGGCTTTGGGAAGAAAAGCTTGAGCTGGGAGAATGTAACTGTAGCATTGATATATGAAAGAAGAGAAACAGGGGCAGGCTCTCTCACCGCCTCCACTAGCCACGAGGAGCATATGGGCCGTGGTGAGGAGGCAGAGGCTGTGTGCCCTGCTTGGTGCTAATGAGGAGCAGATGAAAGCCTGGCTGAAGTGGCTGGGAGGGCGCCCAGCAGGGACCATTTCCTGCACAGAGCAGGCAGCCCCGATTGAGGGGGCTGACAGGTGCTGCCTCCTCTGATACTCTTGGCAGAGTCTCACCTGATCCTGCGGCTCATCTCGAGATATGCCTGACCTTGGAAGGCCCAGGGAAGCCGGGTTTGGCTAAAGGTTCTGGAGACCACTTTCTGCCCAGGACTGGCATCTCCCCAGCTCTGTCTTTGGAGGGTTTATCTGCAAAAGCTGAAGGACTTCTTCTTTTGAAATTGTACACAGTGGTGGGGAATATTTTGGCCTGGTGCTTTTGACCCATAGTCATTTTGACATGTCCTAGAAATCAGGCCAGTAAATTGTCTGCTTGTGTGATGATGCCTCAGCTGCTGCAGAAAAGTGGGGAGCAGGCATGGGCATGTGCAGGAGCATCGGGGTTGGGGGAAGCTCAAACTGAGACAGAGAATGAAGAGGTCAGAGATAGTAAAGGATCAGGGATAAGATGATGGCTGCACTCAATCCTGGCTATTTATTTGTGAAACAGTGTTCTGCGCATTGATACAATTGTGACATTGCAGTGACTGTGCCAAGATGGTCGTATCAGAAGGACCCACTTTGCACTGGTGGAGCCGAGGAAGGGCCCATTGGGTGGAAATCTTCATGGAGTTCCCCCATCTCTCTTCCCCTTTCACACCCTTGGCCTAGACCCTCAGTATCCATCACTCATAATATTGCAGCAGTCACAGTACTAGTCATTCTGTGGTCTGCCCTCCATGTTGCAAATGGAGGGATTTTTTTTTTTTTTTTTGGAAACAATATGTTTTAAAGAGGATCCTTGGCTTTTGCGTCTTGTTACAGAGGACGGCTTCCCTGGTGGTTCAAACAGTAAAGAATTCGCCTGCAATTCAGGAGACCCAGGTTTGATCCCTGGTTCTGGACGATCCCCTGAAGGAAAAGGCAGCTCACTCCAGTATCCTTGCCTGGAGAATTCCATGGACAGAAGAGCCTGGCAGGCTACCGTCCATGGGGCCACAGAGAATCGGACAGGACTGAGCAACTAACACTTGTACTTTCACAGCGGGCGGCAGAGGATGACGTGGTTGGATGGCATTTCCGACTCAATGAGCATGAATTTGAGCAAACTCCAGGAGATAGTGAAGGCCAGGGAAGCCTGGTGTGCTGCAGTCCATGGGGTCACAAAGAGTCCGACACAACTGAGCGATTGAACAACAACAACAAACCCAAAGCCACTCATTTCTGAGTCCTGTTCTTTCTCCTTCCGTCTGCTCTAGAGCATGCTGGCTGATCTGAGGAATAGCCTTTGAGGGCATTATTTGATAGGTGAGTTTTATCTTCACAGGCTTGAGCCCCCCCGAGGTTACCTTCCCCCCTGGAAGGCATTTCCTAAACCTCAGTAACCCTTAGCGTGCCTTTGTAGGGGTCAGGGGAAGGCTTGCAACACAGTTGAGTGTAGCCCTCCTGCATTCCCTTGCCTGAAAATTGCTTTTCCATGAGGACCAAGATGGGGCAAGAAGTTGTTCTATGGATTTTCCTAGGTTTAAAAGGAAAAAGGAACGCCTTCTCAATCTGTGTGATAATGTACATATTTGTGCATTAGAATTGTTAATGTTTCTTTGGAGAGAGGTAAAATTTATTTGTGGTTTAACCAAATGATGTGCCTCCAGTGGGGAGAAAGCAATCCCCCACCCCATTAAATAGTATTTGTGATGCATGGGGAAAAAAAAGGAAAGAAAAGAAAAACCTTGAACTTCATGAGCGTGAGAAAACAAAGGGGAAATCGAAACTGCGGATCTGCCAGAAACCTGCCACTCACAGAGCCCACAAATCACAGGGAAACAAAGAGAAATGGAAAGATTTGGTATTAAAAACCCATTCTTCCCTGAACCTGCGCCAGCATCTATAAAACAATTACATGTGGTCGTACTTGAGGCTTTTCTGAGATACTAATTCTTCTCTTGACATTAAAGCCTTGTGCATATTGCTTTCAGAATGTTGTACCTGGTCAAGAGGCACACACATCAGAGGGCCGGACACAGAGTGCTGGACTGGGAGTTTCTCCCTTTTTTTCCCTGGGAGTGTTCCTGGGAGCGCTGATTTTTTACCGCCACCCCGAGGTGGGCCGTCCTTGTTAGTCTCCCAGATGTGCCCCTGGTTGCCAGGAGAACCGGGCAAAGAAGATGGATGGTTCCACGAAGTCCACCCGCCAGAATACAAGGAAAACTCACTGGAGCTCCTGACCAGGAGAAGGTGATAAGTGTCCGAGCGTGGCCCCGGAGAGGAATGCAGGGCGCGCTCAGTGACGGCGGGGAAGGTGGCCCACAGGTCCACGTGTCCGTGTGAAGTTCCTCGACGCAGTCAATGGGCCTTTGATAGAAGATTAAATAGGGCCCCTGTGTGAAATCGGCTGTTAGTTTTAAAAGCCTTTCCATTTGACAGGTGAAAACCTCATCAGAATTACCCTATGCAGAGACGTCAGGAAAAATATACAAGAGGAAATTGGACCACGTGATTGAGCTGAGCATATACCACCTCTTCCCTGGCATTTCTGTGTGGGCTTATTTATTCTTCATGCGTCTACTCTTTGGGCATTTCCCCTCTTTGAGGCTTGGATGTAAAATGCACAAGAGGCAGATGATTTCATGGTTTTTGGCTTCTTCTCCGCAAAGGGACCCACCTTGGGATCAAACGTGGGGGTATTTCCAAACGGAGCTTCGAGGGGTGGAGCCCAGAGGAGAGGCAAGAAGAAAACTAGCTGAATTAAGTGAAAAACAGGTTGTGGGCCAATTTAATCAGGGCTGATGTATCAGGCCCCATATTGTTTTTGGAGCTGGATTCAGGAGAAATAGGATCCCTGACAAGTTGTAGCCAGCCCTCCTAATGAGCGATTGCGGGGTTCGCAGACTGGTCTGGAGGAAGCCCCAACACCAAGCGCCAAGCAGCAGGTCCACCCTGGTGGCAGCGGCGGGACACACGTCCGGTTCACTCTCTCCTTGGTCTTGCTGCCCTGCCTGCTGTGAGCGCCAGAGGCTGGGAGCTGAGGCTTCAGGGCGGTGTGGGCAGCCCCAGACCTGTGTAGGCCTGCCCCTGCCTGGAGGGGAGGGGTGCCCAGCCATGCTTGCAGAAAGCTCCTGTAGTACAGGCTGGAAGCCATTCTGTCCAGGCCTAGAAAAGGGGCTGACCCTCCCCCTCTGTCGCAGCACAGGGGCCCTGGGACAGGGGCTTTGAGGTGTGTGATTTAATCCCTGCATTTTTCAAATGGAAGTGGAATGGCCCAGAGTGGGAAAGAGGGTCTCACTCTCCACATACCTTCCTGGCCCTGGCCCAGGGGACAACTCAGGATACTGGCAGCCACTTGCTTTCAGAGTTCACGAGGTGGAACTGACCTTCCTTGTACTGGGGACCACAATGTCACATATGATCAGGTTGGTTTTCATCACAGTCTCTGCAGATCACCTGAGCCAGGGCCTACAACTCCAGAGCCACTGCTGGGAGGAAGGGGCTACACCTTCATCTCTAATAGAACAGGGTTAGTTTGTCTTACATAACATGCTGGGAAGAGATTCTACTCCTTAAGTTCAAATGCCACCTTCTCTACTTAGGAGTTATGTGACTTTAATTGTATTATCTAACCTTCTCTTTGCCCCTCAGTTTCCACCTGTGTGAAAGGGCAAGAAGAATAATAGTACCTACTTCACAGTATTGCTACGGAGATTCAGTGAATGATGTATACAAAGCACTATGAATAGAGGTTGGGTGTAATAATCACATAATAATGCTGCTGCTACTATTTATTAGTATTTACCATGTTCACTATCATGTGAGAGTGGTGGGGAAGATTCAATTTGAAGAAGAAAAGGATTTTTCTAAGGGATAAAGCATGCTTGGAATTTACCAATTTGCAGTGGAAGTGTCCTTTTATGGTTAGTTTTATTTATCAACTTGACCAGGCTATGAAGTGCTCAGATTTTGGTCAAACATTACTCTGGGTGTTTCTGGCAGGGTGTTTTAGGATGAGAATAACATTTAAATCAGTAGACTTAAAGCAGACTTAAAGTAGAGTAAAGCAGATTGCCCGCCTTAGTGTGATGAGACTCATCCAATCAGTTGAAGGCTTAAATAGGACAAAAGGGCTGAACTTCTCCTGAGAATTCGCTTGCCCAGTGGCCTTCTAACTGAGACACTGGCTCTTCCTGGGTCTGCAGTGGCCTACTGATCTTTAAGTTAGACGTCAGCTCTACATTCTGGACTTGCCAGATTCCATATCATAAAGCTCTCTTTATATATATGTATATATTTGTATATTATATACGTATAATACATGTTATATACATTTTATTTACACACACATGGTTGGTTCCATTTCTCTGGAGAACCCAATGCATGACATAAGGGCCAAATTTGGGTCTGAGTGGTGTGTTTGTCTGTGAAGGCATGTGTGTGTGTGTGTGTGATTGTCTACATGTTTCCATGTTAAAAAAAAAACAACCCAAATATCCAGGTTCTTTGAAAAATAAGTGATAGTTAAGAATGGTTGGAGGTGATTTCCACTGCCCCCATCAGATTGAGTGGGCATGTGACCTGTTCTCACTCCCATCCTGACACACGTTCTCACTGTTCTGTGCAGCTCCACATGGTCCAGGGAGACATGTTTGGAGGCATACTGGGAACGTTGGCTACCTTTCAGAATATAGGATCCGTCCATATGTCAGCATTCACTGGTAGGAAGCGGGGTTAAGGGGACTGAGACATGGGTTGCTTCACAGAAAGAGCCCTCCGTCTGTTGGAGAAGAAAGACGTGTGAGTGGAAAGTTGCCATGCTGAATGGTCAGCACCAGGACAGAGGTGCACTCAGGTTCTCTGCAGCTATCTGGTCTGCAGTGGAGAGGTTGTTGAGGGAGGCCGCTGAAAAGGGGGGAGTCTTGGAGCTGAGTCTTGAAGGTTGAGTAGAAGGTCAGACAGGTGGGAAGAAAATGAAAGACACTCTCAACGGGGGGAGTAGAATATGCAAAGGCCTGTGGTAACAGAAGCAGAGTGAATTCAGAGAACAGTTTGCCATAGCTGGAGCACATGGTAACACTCAGGTTGAGACCAGAGAGGCGAGATCACCAGGATCAATTTTTTTGAAAACGATTCAAGACCATTGAGAGTTTTTAGCAAAGAAACGACAAAAGAATTTCCATTTTAGAAGAATCACTCCAGCTATATTGTGGAGAAGGTGGAGGCAAGGTGACCAGGTGGTCTCCATGGCAGATGCCTGGAAGTCTAAGACTTCCATTCTAGTAGTTGAAGTTTAGATTCCTACCACACTGGGTATGTATGGGATAGGAATTTAATCTTTCATCACATTTCAATGTGAATGAGTTCAGGAACTTTCCCCAGAGCAAGTTTCCTTGATAAGAGGTGTAGAAGGTATTAGGACATTGAAAACAAAGTTCACTTGCCTCCTGGTTTTGCCCAAGCCCTGTGCTATGAAGAGGGACCATTCAGGAGCTCAGTGATGATGCTGGGTGGGACATTCGTGGGCTCTTTTTCCTGCACTAAACATTGTACAGCGAATCAAAGGCCTCATTGCCCCTCGATGTTCATGTTCATAGCTTTCCTCTTGGAAGGTGACAACCAGTTTTTCTTTGCTCCTGAAGACCATCAAAGTGAAAACAGTAATTTAGGACATCCATGAAACTTGGGATGAGACTGAATGCTGGATACTCACTTCTCCTTTGCCAAAACGGACAGAAATCAAAACTGGTGAACTGACGAGACCCTGGGAGAAGGGCTTCCACAGTCAAATTTCACTCTGGCTCCCATGCTGGGCTCTTTGTTTTGAAAACAGGAGGACATTTGGAGAGGCAGCAACCAGCATTTTCTTGCCTGCAGGCTTTGTTGATAAATGGGATTTCCGTGTATCAGCTAGTCATCTGTCAGTAACCATGGAGAGCGCTGATGCATCAGCCTGCTTCTCAACCTGGAGGCACCCCTGACCGTGGGTGAGGACGGAGGCGTGTGGGATTGACCACAGGAGAACTGGGAGGAGGCGTGGCTCAGCATGACCTCAAGCCTTTCCCTCTGGAAGCTCTGAGTCAGATGGCCACGATGCAGACTATGGGATCGTGATTTTGGTGTCTTTGTTTCCCTCTTCTCCCCACCCTCGGGGAAGAGAGACCAAGCCAAGATCAAAACAGACCTCACACATCATTTGTTGAGCTACTGTTACTCTCCTCTGCCCGTGAGAGAACGCGGCTCGTGTTCCTGACTCCCTTGCAGCATTGTGGAGCATCTCACTTGCTTATCATGGCCTTGTTTTGGCTTTACTGTGTGGCATGTGGGATCTTAGTTCCCTGACCAGGGATCGAAGCCACACCCCTTGCATTGGAAGCACAGAGTCTTAACCACTGGACTGCCAGGGAAGTCCTCCAGAGCACTTTCTTGCTACTCTTTCTTTGTCCCCGCAACAGCCCTGTGAAGTGGAATCATCTCAAGCAGACACAGCGGCTTTGTGAAACCTTCACCGGGCTGCGGAGAGCAGGCCCTGAGCTTTCTTGCTGCTTGGAGGGGCAGACACCCGAGCTGTGACCTCAGTCCCGTGTTCTGGCCTTCTCCTGCCCACCCAGGTGTGTGAAACTCCCACCCTCTGGAATGTGGCCATGCTGCAGATGTAATCAGCTGAATTCCTCTGACTTCTCAAGAAATGCCCCTCTGGGAGGGAAAAATACAAACAAGTTGGGAAAATGTGACTCCACTTCTTGGGCCTGAACAATTGCCCCGTTGTAGTGACCTCATGCAGCCAAGTAGAAGGCTAGGGTTTCCAATGACATCTTTGTCAGAAGCAGTCCACACATAACTCGCATATCGTAGGGTGCGTTCATAGGTGGTACGTCAGCTTCACACACTTTCACTGCTGTGTTCATTTGCTGAGCTATTTCATGTCTTCATAATTGTATGTGACGTCTCCCTTTCTGGAATGATCAGAGCTGTAAATATCTAGAACTAGAGTCATGTGACATGTGGAATAATAGGTGGTGAATCCACTGATAGAAAGAATCCTCCCTGCCTACTAGCATTTATTCAGATTCTGATTTACTGTCATAAAAATAGTCTCTGCAGAGTCTCTTGGCTTAGAGGGAACAAAAGCTTCTGCCTCTGCTATGAATGGATTCACAGTCAAGCCAAAAATGTGCCTAAGACTGTGTGTGCTTATTGACCGCCTTTGTAGGGTACATGTGCATGCCCATGGGCACATGGGCACCGTCTGGGCAGGGGCTTCCTGAGTTAAAATAAGAAGATGAGGTTCTTTTTGTAGAAGGAAAGATACTTGGTCACTTGGTTTCTTGGAAAGGGAAGTTCTTTCTGGAGTAACGTGTGACTGAATAATGAACCCCAAGCTGTGAAATACCCAAGGTGAGAAAAAAGCAGCTCTCCAAAAGAAAATAAAACCAAGCGGGGCCCAGTGATAACCATCGTGAAGGTATACGGGCAGCTGGCCCAGACTCAAAGTTTTCCTTTGCCCTGGGCATCCCTCTGACAGGTTTTCCCCAAACTGAGAATAAGCACTTGTCAAGTATATTACCTTTTATGAAAAGGAAAAAAACATTTTGAATGGCTCCTGGTCCGGGTCCCTTGGGAGTTCCCCACTTATATTTTTAACAGCTCAGTGCTTGGCAGGGCTTGACTTTCCCGCTGACATGAATGGAGTGGAAGACACACTTGATCCTCCCGGTTGGGCCTGGGGATCCGGGTTTGGAGCTAACAACAGTCAGATGAAACAAGGAGGAAGAGCACTGGGGAACTTTAGGGGCCCCAGAGCAAGCTGTAAAACCCCAGGGGCAACTGGCAGCACGCCCGCCACTGCCACCTCCCCTGACCACTTCCCCCCAGAACGCCTGATGGCCAGCCTGCCCCTGATTGCTAAGATCACCTTCTCCCAAAGCTGCTCTTCTTGCAGAATAAGCATCTCCCTGGTCATCTGCCCCGATAGTCTTACTAGTTCCCTGAAGTATCCCTAAGAGGTGCAAGCATACTGGGTAAATGCAATGCTAAGGGGACATGTGCACTGAACAAGGCAATTAATTTCCCCCTCCTCTCATCCTTCCTTCCTTCTTTACTTCCTCCTTCCTTCCCTTCTGTTTGCTCCCTTCTCCCCTCCCTTCCTTCCCTCCCCTCCATCCTCCTACCCGCCTATCTATTTGTCCATCCAGCCTCCTTTCATCTTCAGTGAGGGAAACACAAGTCAGCCTTATTGCCATTTCTCAAACTTACTGGACCGAGTAAGAAAGATAAGTGAGGACCTCCATTCAAAGGGCTTCCCTAGTGACTCAGATGCTAAAGAATCTGCCTGCAGTGCAGGAGACCCAGGTTCAATCCCTGGGTTGGAAAGATCCCCTGGAGAAGGGAATGGCTACCCACTCCAGTATTCTTGCCTGGAGAATTTCATGGACAGAGGAGCCTGGCAGGCTACAGTCCATGAAGTTGCAGAGTTGTACACAACAGAGCAACTAACACTTTCACTTTCCACTCAAAGAAAAGAGTTAAGAGTTATAGTGCCTCAACCCCATAGGCACACTGCCAGGAGAGCACGGGATACGTACCTAGCGATTCTGTTCTAAAACAAGGAATCTGAATCTGGAGCTCATGCGTGGCAGTCAGGAGCTCTCTGAAATGACCTGAGATTTTTAGATAAAAAGAATGTGCATGTTCCTAGAGACTAACACACACACATTCCTAGGGAAATGATCACCCCCAAACCATCAGATTCTTCAGTTGTCAGAGCCATCTGGGACTTAAATTACTGATTAGCTGTTTTGACCTGTCCCCCAGCTACATCTTACCCCTTTAAGAGTAGGAAGATAAACACAAGCTGGGGAGCCATCCACTTGAATAGGAAGCCCACGTCTAACAGTTACCAGCTTTGTGACTTTGTAAAGAGTTAGTAGTTAATATCACTGAGCTGGATTAAATGAGATAATCTGGACAAAGCATGTATAATGGGCATCACGCATCTGAGGGGCTCCATAAATGTTAGTAATTGTTGGCGCATTGGTGTGACAGCGTAAAAATACCCTTAAAACACCACTGATGTTATGTACTCTAAACCAAAGGACAGCCAACTATGCCTGTGAGCCAAATCTGCCCACTGGCTGTTTTTGTAAGTAAAGTTTTATTAGGTCAGGGCCACAGCTATTCATTTATGTATTGTCTGTGGCCAGTTTCAAACCACAGGGCAGACTTGAGTATTATGACAAGGACCTTATTTATGGCTTGCAAAGCCTAAAATATTTCCTTCCTGGCCCTTTACAAAACAGCATTTGCTGCCCACTGCTCTAAGCAATTATAAAACAATAAATAATATATAATCTACACTGGAGAAACACACAAGTACTTAAGGAGACATCGACAAAGATGTTTATAACATCATTATTTTGCTCTCAAATAGTTGGAAACAATCGAAATGTCAATCAGAAGAGCAATCCTGTACTTATACTATGGCAGATAAAAAGAATGCATTCTGTCGCTATTGAGTCATGTGGAAAATTCTCCAGTAGGCACTATTGAGTGAAAGAAAGCAGAGATGATACCATTTGTATAAAACATGCAAAACATAATTGTATATTTTCTACTGGTTCGTATGTAAATATACAGATGCGTAGAAACGACTTTGGAAAAATCAGCAACACACAGATAATAGTCCTTGCTTTCTAGGAGGAAGACAGCTTGCTGTCTTTTGTCAGTAGATGTCAGGCCTATTTGTAATGCTTCTATGTTATGACCAGGAGAATTCATTCATGTATTTCTGGTGTAGTTAAGATTGATCGGGAAAGCATCGTCTATAAAATGTAAGACACTTGGGCAGAACATTGAGGGATGGGTGCGATTCCAATATGTGGAACAATGAGGGGGAACATGATGCCAGGCAGAGGGACCACAGAAGCAAAAGAGTGAGGAAAGGCGCCAGTGTCACTGGGCAGTGACGACGTGACGGATGTGGCCCTGTGAAAGTCAGAGAAGGAGAGGGCTGCGGAAGGGAAGCAGGCAGTTAGCACCAGGGGATGCCATTTATCACAGTAGAGGTCATAAGGGGGAATTAAAGTGTTACATCTGATGCTGTAGCAGGTGGGAAGAGGCCAGACAGAGCCCTGGCGTCCCTCTGGCCTGTCAGACTAGGGCATGGTATTTGCTCTTATCAATCCCTCCCCCACCACCTTTTTAAAAGTATTTATTGTTTATTCATTTATTTGGCTGCAACAGGTCTTAGCTGCAGCGCTCAGGATCTTCAAACTTCATCGCAACATGAGAAGTCTTTAGTTGTGGCATGCAAACTCTTAGTTACAGCATGTGGGATCTAGTTCCCTGACCAGGGTTTGAGCCTGGAGCTCCTTGCATTGGGAGTGTGAAGTCTTAGCCTCTGGACCACCAGGGAAGTGCCCCTTTCCCCCTTTTAATGTCTTAGTTTCTTCAGATTATGTTCTAGCAGGAGGGACCCAGAAACCGTATTCTGTTTCTCGAGGCTTCATAAAACTGAATGGGCAATTGGATTTGGTTTTTAACGTTAGGATTAAAAAAAAATAATAATGAAAGCCCATTTCTGAGATGGTTGCAAAAAAAAATGTACAAGTGCCAGTCAGATGTGGTTTGGGGCCAGATGACTCTGCATTCATAGTTTTAACATTAGGAAATCCACCCAGTTGGAGAAGAATTTCAATGAGCTTCTTGGGATGAGCAGTAGTTATGCAATAGACAAGAAGAAAGTGAGTAGGTGGCCGGATCTGGGGCTCTTGTATAAGACAAGGGTGTGCCCTGGCTAGGAGCACAGGGCAGAAACAGGAAGCAGGGCAGGAAAATAAAGTTTCCAAGCTACAGAGATGATTCTCAGACTTCATTTCTGGGATTAGGGAAGCTGTCATTCCTTGCTGGTTGCCTCCACCCTGCGGTGGTCTGTGTGGTGTTTGATGGAACCAGTATGTCGCAAGCCATGCTGGGTCTTCCTGGGGCAGCAAGATTGCTTCTGTAAAGAGTCAGATAACAGATATTTTAGAATTTTAGGATTTGTGGTCTCTGTCCCAGTTCTGCTGTGTAACCACAAAGTAGTCGTAGATGGTAAGATGAATGAGGATGGTTGTATTCCAATAAAGCTTTATTTATAAAGACAGTGTCAAGCTAGATTTGACCCATGAACCACAGTTTGTTAGCCTCTATTCTAAAACAATGATTCTAGACTGTGGGGTGTGACCACTATTCTTTCCCCTGTTTTACAGTGTGCTGGGCACTGGCTAAGGACAGTGGCTGTTAATTCTGGCCCTAAGCCAGAATTAGCTCTGTGAAGTGAAAGCGTTAGTTGCTCAGTTGTGTCTGACTCTTGGTGACCCCGTGGACTGTAGCCTGCCCAACTCCTCTGTCCATGGGATTCTCCAGGCAAGAATACTGGAATGGGTAGCCATTCCCCTCTCCAGAGGATCTTCCCAACCTCGGGATCAAACCCAGATCTCCTGCATTGCAGGCAGATTCTTTACCATCTGAGCCACCAGGGGAGCCAACTGGTGTTGCCTCTTGAGGCTTAGTGTCGTCATTTGTAAGAATAGTAATAGTGCCCACCTCATTGGGCTCTTTTGAATATTGTTAGATTAATGAATGGAGGAAGTTTAGCATAGTAGTAAGAATATAGAGGGCTTCCCAGGTGGCACTAGTGGTGAAGAACCCGCCTGCCAATGCAGGAGACGTAAGAGACATGTGTTCGATCCCTGGGTCATGAAGATCCCCTGGAGGAGGGCATGGCAACCCACTCCAGTATTCTTGCCTAGAGAATCCCATTAACAGAGGAGTCTCACAGGCTACAGTCCATAGGGTCGTAAAGAGTCAGACACGTCTAAAGCAACTTAGCGTGCATACCTAAGCTTAGGTATGGATATATTTACATTTGCACTTTCCTGGTAGCTCAGCTGGTAAAGAATCCGCCTGCAATACAGGAGACCCTAGTTCTATTCCTGGGTTGAGAAGGTCCACTGGAGAAGGGATAGGCTACCCACTCCAGTGTTCTGGCCTGGAGAATTCCATGAACTGTGTAGTCGCAAAGGGTTAGACACGACTAAGTGACGTTCAAGAATGTAGAATGCAGATTTACTGGACTCCAGTCATGGCTCCAACATTTATCAGCTGTGTAACCTTGGGCCAGGTGCTTTATGTCTCTATTCTTCAGTTTCATCATCTGTAAAATGGGATTCAGAAGGAGACCTTCTTCACAGTCTATCAGGACTGTGATGTGAGTTGACAGGAAGAGCTCAGGATTATTCTGGGAAGAGATGTTCATAAACATCGGCTACTGGTTGTAAGTGGGAGTTATTGCTTCTATTATTAGCATTTTGTTTTAAGTAATAATAGATTTTCACCTACCTTCAAAATTAATAAATGAAAGCTAACTTCAGGCTATCCTTAGGATAAAGTCTGGAGTAGGAAATGGCAGCCCACTCCAGTATTCTTGCCTGGAAAATCCCTGGGACAGAGGAGCCTGGCAGGTACAGTTTGTGGTTTGCAGAGTCGGACACAACTGGGCACACACACTTAGAATAAGGTCACCCTTACTGACTTGCACTGCAGTGTGTATATATATACATACATATATACATATGAGGGTGTATAGCACATGGAACTCGGCTCAATGTTAAGTGGCACCCTGAATGGGAGAGGTGGATGTATATACATATATACATGACTGAGTCCCTTCCTTGTTCACCTGAAACTATCACAATATTGATAATTGGCTATACTCCAATACAAAATAAAAAGTTTAAAATAAACAGTCTCTCTTCTTTCTGGCACAGCTTATAGGGAAGCAACTAAATTCTACTAATAATACATTTCATCATAAATGACGAAAAATTTTTAAAATGTGAGTTACTCTGCTGTAAGGCTTTAATTCTCCTAGGCTGAGGAAGTGGAGAGGACAGGAGACAGGTGTCTCCAGTGGACCCTGTGGCACAGTCTAGCCAAGGCCAGTCTGCCTCTGCCCCTCACCATGCCCAACCTGAGCCATAAGTTCAAATGGACGGATGACCCAAGCTTGCCCAGGATTGTGCTGACCTTTTTGGGAAAATAGTCCTTATTTTTTCCTGCTGACGTTGTTAAGCTGGTAGGATGTAAGCCTGGAGGAGCCAGAGTCCACTCCACAAACAGAAGCTGCCTAGGAATGAAGCCAGGAAAAGAGGAGAGCAGGAGAGAGATATCCTTGACGCCGCTCCCCTCTGTGCCTGGGTCCTCTCCACTGCTGTCCCTCACACGTAGCAATAAATCCCCATCATGCTTAACCCAGATTCTGTCACTTGCCCCTCAAAGAGGCCTAATATATCCAACCCCTTACGCTGTGACAGAAAAAAAGAATGAAAATCATTTTCCAGGACTCTGTTCTGGAAAAAAACAGCTTTTCTCACTTTCTCCAACCACTTGGAAATAAAGCACTAGACACTCTTGAGTGAGGTTGGCTGAATATTTCAAAGAAAGAGAAGTCCACGCTGGCTAAACAGCAAATTGATTGAGGAAACAAACCAGGTGAGTCGCAGCACAGCTCGAGCTCTGAAGATACCCGGGGCTGAGGTCAGATCTGGGAGCGAGGGCAGCTGATGCAGCAGCACCACAGAGCGCCGGATGCAGGGGAGGCTGGCGCAGCCGGCTGCTGTCCTGGACACAGACAGTCTTGTCCTGGTACTGCTGCCCCGGAGGTGTCCTCTGCTGTGCCCCTGCCAGAATTCTATGTGCTGACTGACATGGCTTCTTCATTAAAACATTCAGAGTCAAAAATCCCAGGCAGGGGTGTTCGACTGGCTCAGCCTACTCCGTGTGTCTGGCGGGTTCCAGTGTCCCCCTCTCGATGGCTGTTCAACGGCTAGTTGTGATTCTGGTGCTCTCACCTGCCTCGCATGTCTACATCCTGCTGCAGAGGAGGCTCAGAAACTGATCTGGCCATTTTAGCTTCTGGGTGGAAGGCAGACTACACCTCCCCCTGAGCCTGTGGGCAGCAAAAAATAGTGGAATGGAATGCAGTGGAATGAAGTAGAGTGAAATGGAGTAGGAGAAAATAACTTAAAATGGCACATGTCCACTATGGTCCATCTTCCTCCTCCTTGGCCCTTAGCAACCGCCACACCTCACCTCCTCTCCCTTGTGGGTCAGCCAGAACCCATGACCTGATCAACCCTGCCCACCTCTGAGTCACTCCCCTGGGTCACTCGGTGATTTCTCTGGAACATGTCACCTCCTTGGGCTGTCAGCCTCAGGCAGTGTGATTTCCAGAAAGTCCTTCACCTGTCTCAGGCCACCGTTGAGCCTAAAGCCGTGCACAGCACTGAGTGACGACTAACTATCAGTCCAATCCAGCCTCGGCGCAAGGCTCTGCACGTTCTGCTCTGCTGTGGGCAGGAGGAGAGGGGGGCAGGGAGCAGCGCCAAGGAAGCCAGGGCCCCATCCAGCCTTCCCCCTTGTCATTTCCCTGTTGTCTCCCTGGAAACTAATCCCATCCCTCTTGACAAATGCATAGCGAGGCTGTTTGCTCCAGTGATTGTCAAAGTAGCTTATCCCCTCGTTCATTAACTACTCAGAAAAAAAGCTATACCACACTGTGCTGTTTGGCTTCCAGCTTGTTAACACAGGGCATCTCCAAAGAAACTTTTGACCTGGCCCAAGGCTGTGAGTTGAATGACTCAAGAAAAAAGCCAGATAGAAGAGCATTTTTCCCCCAGTGGCTCACCATCACTTTCGTGGACCATGGGTTGGATGGGTAGGCAGAGTGGGACCACAGCTGCCACTGGGAGACTGTTTCCTGCCACCTGAAGCAGAGGGGATCCCTTGCGGGGCCCTGGGAGGTGGGGGCTGGATTATGGGGCCTGAAGTTTAGAGTCTGACAAGTTTGCTGGAAATGTTAGAATGTGTTAATCTCTTCATTTGGGCAATAGTCTACTAAATAAGAGATCAAAGATCAGATGCGGCTTAAACCTGAATTTAATTCAATAATACGTACTTAGCGTCCATCATATGCCAGTCATTATGCAGAGACCAGGGCTTCCCAGGTAAGGCTAGTGGAAAAGAACCCGCCTGCCAGTGCAGGAGATGTAAGAGATGCAGGCTGAATCCCTGGGTGGGGAAGATCCCCTGGAGGAGGGCATGACAACCCACTCCAGTGTTCTTGCCTGGAGAATCCCATGGACAGAGGAGCCTGGTGGGCTATAGTCTATGGGGACGCAAAGAGTGGGACATGACTGAAGTGACTTAGCACATCCAGAGAACTGAAGAAATAACCACCCATGGCATAGTCCTCCCTCAAAGAGGTCAGTCTAGCTGGACAGATAAAACAATGAAATGGCCTACTTCAGTGCAAAGGGACAGTGAGCTACGGGGGTAAACAGGGGGTGTTGTTGTGGGAACACAACTGAGGGGAACTGTATTAGTTTCCTGTAACTGCTGTAACAAATACAATGTAGCTTAAAACAGCAGAAGTGCATTCTGTCACAGTTCTGGAGGCCAGAAGCCTGAAATTGGGGTGTTGGGAGGACTGCACTCCCTCTGTAGGCTCTAGGAGAGAATTTGTTCCTTGTCTCTCCAGCTTCTGGTGGCTGCCTGCATGCCTTGGTTTGTGGCTCCATCATTTCCATCTCTGTCTTCATCGTGTCTTCACATCACCTTGTCTTCTATGTATCTGTCTTCTCTCTCTGATGAGGATATTTATAATGTCTTTTAGGGTCCATCCAGAACATCCAGGATAAGCTCCTCCTCTTAAGATCTTTAACTTAATCACATTTTTTGCACAGGTAAGTTTGCCATATAAGGTAACATTCAGAGGCTCCAGGGATTAGGAAATAAATATATTTTCAGGGAGGGAATTTTTCAGCCTACCAAACTCCCTAGTCCAGCCTAGAATGGGGACAAGAGAGGATTCCTAGAAGAATTAGGGACCTCTGGTCTTAGGGCCCCTTTGCCCTCAGACCCAGTTCCTTTCCTGATCCACTCTGTGTCTTGGGGTGGAGGACAACCCCTCAAGGCTGTGGTTCCTGTGTCAACTAGCTTCCATCTGAATTCTCTCAAGGAGTCATTCACTGGGGATGTTGGGGGAACAGAATGGGAGGGAGGCAGAAGCCAGGGTATTTCCTCTTCTTTGCCTTCCTTTTTGCCTGATAGCCTCTTTGGTAGTGTCTGTGTTTCCTTATCCTTTGCATCTCCTACCAGATGGGTCCCTGGGCTCTGGTAACATAACCTGCTCCCTTTGGACCTCCAGCCTAGACTTGGGAACAGCTTCCACTGTTGCTGTGAAATAGCTCAGCGTCATCTGTTGGGCTCTCAGCTCCTCTATCACCTGCACAGCCATTTCCCCTGCATAAAATTCCTTCTGTAGGAAACCCTTGAGGTGGTTTAAGTTTTCCTGGTAGCCCCCTGACCAATGCCAAGTCCAAGCTGGGACTTGAAGGATGGAATAGTCTAGGACTGTTGTGCCGAGAGCTACAGTGTTGAACCAGCCAACCAGATCCTGCCTCTTTGGAGCCCTTAGTTGAATGGAAAAGGTAGACCCTAATCAACTAACCATCCAGTTAAATACATGATGACAATTAGTAATCAGTGTATGAAAGGGAAGTAAGAGAGCTTTAGAAAAAAACAATGATGGAATATCCAGCCAAGGATGGAAGGTCATGAGGGCTCCTTGTAGAGAGTGGAGTTAGGAGATATCCCAACTGAGATTTTCCAGAGGGAGAGCAAGATGTATACACAAGCCCTGATGCAGGAGGGAGCTGTCTGGGGTCTGAAAGAAGATGCATGTGATTGGAGCACCAACATTTCAAGTAAAAGGCTTCCCTGGGAGGGCAGAAAGGAAAGACAGAAGGTGGGTCATGCAGTCTCTTGTAGCATTTCGGTGTGGGAAGAGGAGTCAATGATATTGTGTCCTTAGAAGGGAGAATAATGTAGTCCAGGCTGGAAGCTACCTAAGGTAGGGCTTGACTGAGCCACAGAACGTCAGGGACAGATACCACCTCACTCCCCCAACCCAGCTGTAGGGCTTGAATGATGAGTTTTCTTCTCAAGTAATGAAGTAGCACATACTGGACATAGAGGGATCCAGACACCAAGAAGAAGTTTCTAGAAGTTTCCAGCTGCAGAGGTGCTGCCACCTCCCAAGAAGCCCTTGAACTCAATGATGGATAGCCAGAGTAAAGGATGGAGAAGGGATCCTAAGGTGCCTTAGCACTTGTGTTCAGGTCTGGAGACCGGGGCTGGCCGCCAGAGAATTCTAGACACCTTTGCTCAAAAGACAGTTTCTCTGGCCCCATCTCTGGGTACCTAGTTTCAGTATTTCTGAGAAGGGGTCTGGCATCTGTAGTCTGTACAGCTCCCAGGAGAGTTTTATGCATAGGCAGGTTTAGCAGCCAGTGCTCACCATCTGACCTTGGGGGGACCCCTGCCCCATGCCTTGTTTGTGGTGTGATTATCGCTTCCCCCGTACTCCTCACTTCTGGTGGCTTGTAGATGCATACCTTCTTCAAAAATGCTAGGTTCATGCTGTGATTATCTTCGGGTCAGCCCTTCCAATCCCCGTTGTTGTAATTATTGCTGTGGTGGTGGAGGCAAAGAACAACTATTTTAAGAAAAAAAATTGACGGGAAACCAGGTTGTGCAGTGGCAAAGAACCTGCATGTGAATACAGGAGACGCAGCTTCAGTTCCTGGGTCGAGAAGTTCTCCTGGAGGAGGAAATGGCAACTCACTCCAGTATTCTTGCCTGGAGAATCCCATCGACAGAGGAGCCTGGTGGGCTACAGTCTGTGGGGTTGCAAAGAGTCGGACATGACTGAGCACACAGGCACACACAGAGGGCAATGTGGATCTCAGCATTCTGCAAACTCCTTACTGGACCCTTTGTAACATGTGTGGTGTGTTCCAAAGCTTCTGAAGCACCATATAGCTCCTGGCTGAGATGAGAATAACTTAGGAGGAAGGACAGCCTTCTCTCACCAGTACCAGACACCCCCGACCCAGCACACACACACAGACACAGTGAAGGAGAGGTGGTTGCTGAGTTCCCACCTTATCTAAAACCACTGTCCTTTGTTAGAGAATCCAGGGAGTGTCTGTCTTGAGAACAGTAGTGGGACCATCTAATGCAGAGAGGCATGGATGTTGGCATCTAGGGGTACTTCTGCCCTCTTGCCTTTGTTTCTCCACCTTCTTAGAAGCCAGGGATGCCTCACCCCCTGTAAGTGACCTGGAAAAACAAGATAGATGGTAAGAGAATAAAGAGAATGGGAAGGGACTGGAGAGATGCCAGCCTAATTTTAGAACTTGAATAGTGACTCTGGATGCTTGGATTCTGATCCTAGCTGTATGCCCTCCTGCAAGTCATTTCTGTTCTGTTTTTGTGTAAAATGGGGCTCTAAGCTCTTGGAAAAAAAGTGTTTGTTCTCCTTGGCCTTGGCCATTCTCTCAGGAGAATAAAATTTGATTATATAGGATGCTCATGCTTTTTGAAGGACACCCCGTGACTGAGAGTGGAAACACTGTTGGCTTTAGGGAGGGAGGGTTGGCGTTTTTGCTGAGGGTGCTGACTACCTCAAATCAAGGCCTCTGTGAGATGAGGAGCACCCATGGAGTTAAGTTTGGTGCTGATGCCGACTCCCTGGGCTGGGGGGTGTGGGCTGGCACTTTGTGGCTGAGTCAGATGAGGATCAAAGCTGCCAACACTGGACCAGCTTTGAAGCAAGAGGGGCAAGATGGTGCTGCTTGTCAGTGCCCATGTCATTTCTGCTTGTGGCTTGAACACATTCTATCCATCTGAGAAAATTGCAGAAGGAATTTTCATGAACTCATTGACCTTTCGTTGTTCCAGAAACCAAGGAGAGGATGGATCAGCATTAGGACTGGGGGAGGCCTTGCATCCCACTGGCTGGTCTCTCTAAGACTGTGATCCCTCTTGCTGAGCTGGGTAGGCAGTGTTTGGTTTGGGCGTTGACACCAGGCAGTGGTAATTCACAGCAGTAACCGCCTTCTTGTTTCCGATTCATTAATTTTCATTAAGGCTTAAACAGGCATGCATGTGGCCTGGATTTGGGGGATTGGGGGTGGATCTGGACAATTAAAAGTCCTTTAAGTTTTGTAGGTTATATCTGAGTAGAAAAAGACGAGAGAGAAAAACTTCTCCCCTCCCCTTACCCCCTACACTTTTACTGCTGTGTTAGTTGAAGAGATTTCAGTGGGATTAATTGACTGTCGAAATGATTTGCATTTTACTGCCCAGGTCTGCTCACTGGGTCAGAAGATGTCATAAAAGCAGAAGCCCAAGGTTGTTGACAACCTCAGAGACAGCAGGCTGTTCCACAAAGAAATTGGACCAGCCAGTCTTACTTTTTATAACTCAGTGGTATAATAAGCCACATATGTTTCCAGCTGACCTGCTCTGGCTCCAGGAGTCAGGTTTTGTGTTTTTCCAGGACCCAGGGAAGCAAGGAAGCTGGAGCAGAAGGAGGGGTGCTGAATTGGAGAAAGCCAGCAACATGGGGTCTAGAAAAGATTGGACTTGGATGGCAACCCAGAAAGAATTTTCTCCTAAAGCCTGGGTAGAAATCTAATGTATGGATTGGTGCTGTGAACTTGAAAAAATTTAGAGCTGTAAGTCCTTGTGGTCTGTAGTAGGGATTAGACACTCCTGCTGGAAAAAGAAAGGAACCAGAGTGGGTGAAGTCGGTCAGGTGGCTAGTGGGGGGAACTGAGCTCCTCTAGCCCATAGGAAACCTTTAAGTAAATTAGGAAAAGGGGCCCCTTTATCCCCGTGGCAGCCAGCTGGGCCAACTTTGATTTCAGAGACACAACCCACACCCCCCCAACCAAATGCAGTGGCCCCCTGCTGAAAGGGGCTCCCTCAAGGCGGTGTTTGTCATGCAAAACGTTGTGGGTCCAGCTTGCTATCACCTTCTGGTTTTTTGTTTATAAAGGAAACTGGAAACTGAATTTTTGTGTGTGAAATATCATGATTTAAAAATGTAAGCCACCTTTTAGGTTTCCCCTTGGTAGTGTTAGAGCCCAAGAAAATAAAATCTGTCACCGCAAGGACATCAAACTGTTCAATCCTAAAGAAAATCAACCCTCAATAGTCACTGGAAAGACTGATGTTGAAGTTGAAACTCCAGTACTTTGGCCACTTGGTGGGAAGAGGAGACTCATTGGAAAAGACCCTAATGCTGGGAAAGATTGAGGGCAGGAGGAGAAGGGGGCAACAGAAGATGAGATGATTGGATGGCATCACCAACTCAATGGACATGAGTTTGAGCAAACACCATAAGATAGTGAAGGACAGGGGAGCCTGATGTGCTGCAGTCCATAGTGTCACGACGAGTCAGGCAGAACTTAGTGACTGAACACCAACAAAGTGTTAGACTGAACCAGCAAGGTGTGGGTGAGGGGTAGATTGTGCTGCAATTTTGTAGACTCTGATATTATATTGTAGAAGAGTTACTCATATACACCTCTGCTGCTACACACGCACAAACACACACACACACACAGTTCAGTTCAGTTGCTCAGTCGTGTCTGACTCTTTGCAACTCCATGGACTGCAGCATGCCAGGCTTCCCTGTCCATCACCAACTCCAAGAGCTTGCTCAGACTCATGTCCATCAAGTTGGTGATGCCATCCAACCATCTCATCCTCTGTCATCCCCTCTCTTCCTGCCTTCAGTCTTTCCCAGCATCAGAGTCTTTTCAAATGAGTCAGTTCTTTGCATCAGGTGGCCAAAGATTTGGAGTTTCAGCTTCAGTATCAGTCCTTCCAATGAATATTCAGGATTGATTTCCTTCAGGATTGACTGGTTGGATCTCCTTGCAGTCCAAGGGACTCCCAAGAGTCTTCTCCAACACCACAGTTCAAAAGCATCAATTCTTTGGCACTCAGCTTTCTTTATGGTCCAACTCTCACATCCATACATGACTACTGGAAAAACCATAGCTTGACTAGACAGATCTTTGTTGGCAAAGTAATGTCTCTGCTTTTTAATAAGCTGTCTAGGTTTGTTATAGCTTTTCTTCCAAGGAGCAAGCGTCTCTTACACATACACACACACGCACACACAATTGAAACAAAATATTTGAGGATCTGGAATTCTTTTCATTCTTATACCAAAATGGATACACTTTTGAAAAGAACAAATGCCAGGTCTGAACATGTTGACACTGGTAAGGAGCTAACTGTTCTCCCAGAGAAGAGAGGAAAATCCCAAGGAGATGCAGAACCTTGAGAGGGCTGGGGGGATGGTTATTCAGTGATTCAAGCAGAGTTAACAGGATGGACAGTTCTGCTCCAGGTGGGTATTTTCTGTACCTCTAATGAGTTCCCTCTCTTTAATTGCCTGGCAGACTAGAAGAATTCCAGGTCTCCCCCCAGGCCCCTAAAAATTGGGAAGGAGAAGGAGGAGTTCCTGGAGGTGGCTGGCGTGCCAGGTCCCTGGTGGACAGAGCTCTGGGCAGTGCTCTGTGCTTCCCTGAGGCTGATTCCAGCCCTGGAGGTGTTTGGACCTCCCTGCTGAGCCCAGATTGAGTACAGAGAGGTGGCTAATTAAACTCTGAACTGGCAAACACACTGGAGAGGCTCTCCTTTGAAGAGCGGATCACAGGGACAGTTTCCTGTTTGCCAGTTTGCAGCCCCAGATCTCATCAGTGTGGGACTGTGTTAAGTTTAACTAAGGCATGTTGATGGCACTCGACCCTGCAGCTGGAAAGTGCTAATGATGAATTGGTGGATCTCTTTTCAGCCCAGTGTTTCATCTTCAGGTGCCTGTGCTTTGGAGGGAGAGGGGGTGTTAGATCTGTCAAGCTTTCAGGGCCCAGTTAACCCACAGACCCTTTACACAAGAATCTGTTCTCTTAAAGGAATAGATATGTGTCCTTCTGCCATCAGTGGATGTTCACGTGTGTATCCAGATAACCATATGCATTTGAAACCAAAGGCACATAATATATATGGAAGTAGAATCAACAGTGAAGTTAGTTTTGTTTGGGGCCTTTGTGTGTCCCATTCCCGCTCTGAGGTAACTAACCGGTTCCCAGATAGACAGACATGCGTGCAGCGGAATAAAATTCTGATTTTGGAAACATTATGTCACATATGGTAGTCATTCACAAAGATCAGATTATCTGATTCTGCGATCACTTCATTTTCTCTGGAGCTGGAAGAAAAAAATAGATGAGTTCAGTTGAACTGGTGGGAGCACATTTATCAATGACCTGTGAATGATGTTATTGAAACAAGGAGGGAGCAGGGATAAACTTAGCCAAAAGGAGTAGGAAGCTATGTACAATTGCTGATGAAGGTACCAATCTGAGGTGAAAAAGAACCTGTGGGTCTTACAGGGGGAAAAAATGTTAACTAATTTCATTTCTGCCATTTCTTCACTTTCTTCCAGGGTTGCCAGGATATTCTGAACTGATTAAATGGCAAATTGTGGTAGCTTTTAGCCCTGGTACAGTCATTTCTCCCATGCTTCACATAATTTTGACACACACACACACACATACACTTTTTCAAAACCCTGGGCCTTGGGGTCAAAAGGGCAGAATACAGCTCATCAAGAGACAGACATCCAACCTTGACTCACAGTGTGGCAGAGGAGGCTTGTGTGTTATTTTTTAAAATAAGTTTTCTCGTTCTTTTTTGGAAATAGATGAAGCATACTGTATCCTAAAAAATCGATTTCATCATTATCTTAACTCAGTATTTGGCCAAAAACGCAAACTGTAGGTTCTGTAGATTTAAAAACAATCTGAGCAGAGTATACAAGCTCTGGATCTTCAGTGTCTGTGAGTTTCCTTGGGAGTGTAGGATAAAATGAAAAAAGCTAGAAAAGATTGAGAACTTTAAACCGTGGAAATCATAGTTTAGCGTAGGTTTGCATTCATGGACCAGTTTGCTGGGAAGACCACAGGCTCAGAGTTCTGGCTAAGGACACTTCCTTCATTAGTTTCTGCAAATCCTGGAGCCTGTCTGGTCTCTGTCTTCCACATCTGCAAAATGTGTTTATTATAGGGACCTTGCAGGGAGTTGTTTATGTTAAAAGAGAAGTTGAATATATTTTACCTCATGAACTACTCACTGAGTATTATGGTGTGAGGACTCGAGTCAGACTGACATGGGCTCTGATGCTGGCTCTGCAACTCTCCAGCTGTGTGGCCTTGGGCAGATCACTCAGCCCCTCTGAGCTTCTGCTTCTTCAGCTGAAAACCTACAATGTGTACGTGACATTGTGTCTGTTAAAAGAGCACAGTGCAGCATGTGGTCTTGAATGAATTTCTGGTAAATCTAAAGTATTCTGAGCGGCTGTGAGTGTAAGTCCTTCTATCCAGCCTCCTACACCCACCACCACTACCTCCACCAGCTCTCGGCTGAGCGGGAGCGTGTGCTGTTGAATGGAGGAGCTTCTCGTGGCTTCTGGGACCTTCCCAGAGCAGGTCTGTCAGCTCTGCATCCCCCACTCCTCAGAGGCACTGATGAGAGAAAGTTCTGAAGCCTTCACTTGATCCAAACATTGCCATAAAAACCCCAGGAGGAAAGAGCCCGTTAGCACGTGCACATTTGGGACAAGTGTCAGCAAAGTGGCGGGAGCTTCCTGCCGGAACCTGAGGGCGTGGCAGGCTTCCTGAGGCCCTTCGTTAAGATGAGTTATGAGCCCGCGGGTCTCTCCGGCTCCATTTGGCCCAGGCTGGGAGGGGGAGGCCCAGCCAGCCCCCTGCCTGTACCAGCGTGAAACCCTCTTCCTCTCCTCCCCTCCCAGACTCCTTTCTACCCTGCGGTGCACCCCCTGCCCTTGTTTAATGAAAGAGAAAGGCATCTACCCACCCGTACAGGGGGTGCTCCGCACTAGAGGTAGAGTTCAACCTGAGAAAATTGTTTGCTTGTGAGTGGCAGGCACCTGGCTGACCAAGCTTGGCCCAGGCCCTCGGTGACGTGTGCAGAGCCTTCGTGTCTGTCCAGCCCTCCCCCACCTCCCCAGGCCATTTCTAAGTCCACACAGTCTGCGGGGGAGAGGAGCAAGGGGGTGCAGTGCAGCCGCAGAGCTGGCTGTTCAGTCATTGCCGTCCTAAGCCGTAGGTCAGAGGTTATCCTGTCAGCTCCTGCAGGGTGCCTGGCTTTTTATGTTTTTGTTTTCTTTCTTGCTTTCAAGCCCTGAAATATGATAAATGGTTGTTCAGAGAAGCCAAGCACAAATGCTGTCTAGAGCAGTGGTTCTTAAACGTTTATGGGCTTGCGAATCACCTGGGAATCTGGCCATAGCGGGGAATCATAGCAGGGGATGCCGGCGGCCCCGAGCTGTCCTTTGGGGGCAGCCGGCTGAGGCCTGAGGGCTCAGCAACAGTACGAGGGGTGCAGGACAGACCCTGCAAAGGTCTCCTCTCCTGATGGCAGAGTGGGCTGGATGGTAGAATATAGAGTGGCTGATGGGTTGGGGGAGCAAGGTTTATGAGAAACAGCCTCCCCAGAAGTGTTTTACCAGAATAAAGAGGAAGCTAACATTGACAGAGTGTCTGCCGTGGGCTCTGTAGCTTTCAGTGGGGAGTAATAACAGATGTGCCTGTGCAGGTCTGGGAACCAGAGAGCCTGGGATCAAGTCCTGGTTCCGTCACCCACCCACGGGGGAATCCTAGGCATGTTCTGTCCTGTCTCCCAGCTCAGGCTCTTTGCCTTTCCCGTGGGCATGATGATAGTATCTACCTCACAGAATCATTTCATGTGAGTTAGATGAGATCCTGTATGTAAAAGCTTCCTTGGTGGCTCAGGTGGTAAAGAATCTGCCTGCAGTGCAGGAGACCCGGGTTTAGTCTCTGGGTCGGGAAGATCCCCTGGAGGAGGAAATGGCAACCCACTCCAGTTTCCTTGCCTGGGAAATCCCATGGACAGAGGAGCCTGATGGGCTTCAGTCTGTCGGATCGCAGAGAGTCAGACACGACTGAGCAGCTGACTCTTTCACCATCTGTGAAAGCACCTAGCCTAGTGTCTGGCACACAGATGCTCAACAGAGGCTCAGTGCTCTCAGCGTCTTTATCCTCAGCAGCAGCAGCATCTTCCCATGGGGTCCCGAAGCTGGAGACCCCGTCCCTGACCCTGCTGTCTCTGCCCGGTCAGTGGGAGTCTTCCTTTCCATTGAAAGAATTGAAATTCTCTCTGCCAGACACCCGATGAGAAGTAGGTAAAGCTGCTTTGTTTAGCAAGAGGCTGTGAAATCTGAAAACAAAACAGCTGAAAGGAGGCGGGTACATAATGACACGCCTCACTCTTTCATTCTCTGGTTTACACAACCACCTGGGCAAACCCTGGCCTGAAAGCCTTGGGCCCCTGGAAGTATGTTCGCTCCCAGATGGAAAAAAAAAAGAATCCATCAGTGAGGCATTGCCTTGGGATGCAGCGGGCTGAGGGCCCAGCATCTGCTTTTCTGTCCCTCTCTCTCTCTGTTTTGCTTTTGGGTTTTGTTTTTGTTTTCTGTTTGAAGAGTTAAAGATGAAGGTTGATTCTGGGAGGCTATGATATTTTTCATATGCCCCAGAATTCTGTGGGCTTCCCAGGCGGCGCTAATGGTAAAGAACCTGCCTACCAGTGCAGGAGACATAAGAGACACGAGTTCGATCCCTGGGTCGGGAAGATCCCCTGGAGGAGGGCATGGCAACCCACTCCAGTATTCTTGCCTGGAGAATCCCATGGACAGAGGAGTCTTTCTGGTGCCAATAGCAAGCTTGAAATCTGGGGTCAAAAAGGAGGATTCTGGGTTTGAACTAAGCCATTGAGAAGACTAATAAATTTTTCCGAGACTCGGTTTCTTTATCTTTTGAATACAAATGATAATGGGTGTATCTGCTGAACTGAAGTGACTTGAGGGTAGGGATTGTATCCCTTTTGAACTTATTTCACTCTGAGTGTCATATGTGTGATATTTGCTGCACTGTTAGTATTCAGTAAGTATTTGAATGAATGCATACTACTTGTCCTACTGAGTTGTTGGAATTATTTATTGAGATACCATGTGTGAAAGCCAAGCTCAGTTTATTTCCGTTGTATGTTTTTATTTTTTCTTTTCTCACCTTAGATGTGCTCCTTAAAAAGAGGAGGGATAAAAAAAGGAAAGTGAGGGGAAGGGGATTCTGGAGAAAAAGTAGAGAAGGAAACGGAGAGGTGGGGAAAGGAGGATCCCCGGGTTTGGAGGAGGCCAGCCTTTTCTCACACCCTAGGTCTGTGGTTTCCCCTTGGCCGTATGTCCTGAGTCTAGATTCCTCAGCTGTAGGACGGGAGTGAAAACGTTCCCTTACTGGTGCTGTGTCTCCAAAGGGACATATTGGGTTGGCCAAAAAGTTAGTTTGGATTTTTCTATACCCGAACCAACTTTTTGTCCAACCCAATACATTTGTGACCACAGCACTCAGACTTCTTGGCATGACTGGGATACAAAATGCCATGAGATCGGAAGGCAGAGAGGATAAGAGAAGCAGAGAAACCAGAAAGAAGCAGAGCATCAAGCAGGGCAAGCAAAAGGAGAGCAAAGGAGATTGGAGTTTTTATTTCAAAATCCAGCCTGTTTTCACTGCTTTAGGCCAGTTAGAACTGGTTGGACTCTGGCCTAAGAAGTCACTGCACTTGGACATCACCTTATCGCTCAACCTTCTTTGTAACTTGATGGGACTCAGGGGAAGCAGTACGTGGTTGGGTCCAGAGAGGGTGATGTTATGTCTGGGATACATTCCCCAGTGGTCAGGGGGTGCACAGTGAATGTGGGGCCCCAGACCATGTCCCACAAAGTTAAATAATGTTTTCCAGATTCTGCACTTTACAGACAGCTGGCTGTCTTGATCCTGTGTGGGGTGGAGTTGGAGGCTGCCTTTGTCAGTTGGCCCAGGCAGCAAACTGGCTGTGTGTCCAAAGAGATACAGTGTGAAAAAAGTATACCTGGAAAGTGTGGCTATTTTAAAAAATAATATTTAATATTTTATAATGACATTTTCTTTTTTGAGAATTAAGGAAGTTGTGGGCATTCATTTTGAAAATTTTAGAAAAGGTAGAAAGGAACACCTACAAGCCCATCCGGAGATAATCCACTCTTGACTTTTGATATATTTGCCTGCACATGCCTTTCTCTTTGGTGAGGCTGGTGTAAAATTGGGGTATATTTTTATTATTTTCTAAGTACTTAGTTTTCCCAAAATCCATCAGGTGAGTTTATTTCATTGACTGTCTATCATGTCCTGTGCTGAGTGAAGTGAACTAGATTCTATTTCTGATTAGCTTTTCTCAAGTCCCTGAAATTAAAAAGAATTTTCTTGGGAAATGTTAATTGCAATAGTTTCCAACCTATTTTTGAATGTCCAAAGACTGGGATTTCCACGGATTGAGTTCTACTATGTCCCCTACTTCTCCTAGGCTTGCAAGACAAACTTATTCTGCCCTCTCTCCCCTCTTTGAGTAAGTATGAGAGCAGGAAAGAACTAACTTTTGACTGTTTCTTTCCTGCATGTATTGTATGAAAAGAGGGTTTAGCAAGCTGGGGAGAGAAGTGGGGAGAGGGATAAATGAGAAAGGAAGGGAAGGTGGGAAAGAGAGAGAGAGAAGGTGAAGACAGCGGAGGTGGGAGGGCAGGAAAGCAAGAGGGCATCTGGGTGGTGCTTCCCTGGAGGGCGGGGCCTGCAGTATTGTCCATCTAGCTAATATTCATTGAGTGCCCCCCAAAGGCCAGTGCAGGGTAATAATCATAACCCCCTGAACAAACCCTGCCCCTAATATATGGTCTCTCTGATCTCCCTTAAGTCTAAAAAGGACCCTTGATTCCTTTGGCCTTTGAATAGCACTCTTCGTAAACTACTGAGACACTCAATTTATCTTCTTTCTTGCAATCCCTTTGCAGCTCCCCGCAGCCAGGGTCAGACCCGCTGAGCAACAAAGCCAGCACCGGGCCTGCTCTGTCCTGAAGGAAACCTCCTCTGAGGGCCCTGCCCTTGGTGGTGGATCTCCTGCAAGGACCTTTCTCCCAGGGTAAAATGGGGCTCAGCTTGGGTAAGGAGCCTTCCTAGGGTACCTCTCACCACACTGCAGGTACACAAAGAGGGGGTGGAGCTATCACCTCACCCCAAGATCCTGATGCCCTTCCCTTCACTTCTCTGGTGGGATTTGTTGAATTAAGACCCCCAGAGACAGACTAGATAGATAGATCAATTGATCCATCCACAGAGAGGGAGGGTTGGGAGGGTGCATCTTGTAGTCACAGTTAATTGATTGATTGACTTATCCATTCATTCTAGAATTGATTATTGAAAAAGAGATAAATGTGAGTGATGATGCATTAATTAACTCGATGAGGGAAGCTTTTTACAATGTATACATGTATCAAATCATGATGATTATACCTTATATCTGACGATTTTATTTGTCTATACCTCTATAAAGTTGAAAAGAATAAAGTAATTCATTTAGAAAAACAATGGTTATTGAACACCTACTCCAGTTATGCGTCAGGCATTGACCTCGGCTCGGAGAACAGTCAGGTGGACCAAACAGTTTCTTGGTCCCACCGAGGCTTCAGAGACTACAACCATACAGACAGACTGAAAGTAAAACAGAAATGTCAAGTTCTGTTAAGTTCTATGCAGAGAACAGACTTTGGAGGAGGTGGTTAGGAGTGGGAGGATCCCTGCTTAGGAGGCTGCGACGGTCAGAGAAGGCGTCCAAGGTGACAGGAAGGTGGTGACCTTCAAGCTGAGTTCTGATTCCGTGCTCTCCCACTTTGACCTGGAGGGAATCCCCTGGGAAACCTTGTTTAAAAGGTTGTTTAAAATGCAGGTTCCGATTCAGAAGGGCTGAGTGGGGCTAAGACTTTACATTTCTGACAACTTCCCAGGAATACTGACATGCTTTGATGTGGGCTAGACCAAACTTTGAGGAGCAAGGTTCCAAATGCCAGTGAAGGAAGAGCCAGCCCCACCTGGAAAGGTGATCACAGCTTCTCGTGAGATGAGAGCCCTCCAGGCAAGGAACTCAAGGATGGAAAAGCAAGGGAGCGCTAGCTTGGCCTGTTAGGAATATGAAAAGCAAAGGAGCATGGCCGGAGAAAGAACTGGCTGAGATCTAAGAGAGAAGCAGAAAAGAGCAAGATCAGGTGGGGCTTTGCATGAAAGGCAGTGGGAATTCTGAAAAGAATACTGTCATTAATAGTTTTTGGCTTGATCATTCTGTACATAGGAACCTGTCTCCTGTGCTTCTCTCTAGAGTGTTTCTAGGCATGAACCAAGCTCAGTCAACCTATCACAGATTTGTGTGGGAGGGTCTGCAAAGAAAGCCTTTAAATAGCCCACTCTAGCATAGCTAGCGGAGAAGGCAATGGCACCCCATCCAGTACTCTTGTCTGGAAAATCCCATGGATGGAGGAGCCTGGTAGGCTGCAGTCCATGGGGTTGTGAAGAGTCAGAGGCGACTGAGCGACTTCACTCTCACTTTTCACTTTCATGCATTGGAGAAGGAACTGGCAACCCACTCCAGTGTTCTTGCCTGGAGACTCCCAGGGACGGGGGAGCCTGGTGGGCTGCCGTTTATGGGGTGGCACAGAGTCGGACACGACTGAAGCGACTTAGCAGCAGCAGCAGCATAGCTAGAATTTAGGTAAACACTTACACTCTGGAGTTTTAGAAGGGAAAATCTCTTAACAAAATGCCTTCTACCCCCCAAATTTGAGGAAATGGCTTTTATTATTTTCCAGGGTAGACACATGTAAACCAGCAGCACCAAAAACAGACCAACAGAGAAAGCTCCACCAACCCCTGCCCCTCGCCCCGCCATGCAGAAGACTTTATTCCCCAAGTATGCTCTTACTGTAGTTGGTTCAAGAAAAATAAATGTAAAAATCTGGCACCAACAGATCCCCTCCACCCTCCCTTTCCCACTGGACTCATGATTACTTTAGACTTCCTCATGGAAAGAGGGAAGACGACTGAAATGTCAAACCCAGCCATCATCCTTGAAGTGACTGGTCCAAAATTAGAACACAGAGAAAACCATCAATCACTCCCAGGTGACGACTCATGACCCAGCCATTAGCAGAGCCTCACCGTGATGTATTGTGTTTATATCTGACTCTCCGGCTCGACAGGTGGCCTTTAGTGGTGGGTTTCCTGCGTTATAAACCTCCTCCATATGTGAGAACAGCTCCGTATGCAGAGCTCTTCACCTAATTAACACAACCATGGGATGGTGATTGAGGTCAGCAGTGATGTGTCCAGAGAACACCCTCTGTCCACCAGCAGCCAACTCCTCCCAGGGCTCCAGACCCCTCAGGTGGTTCTGTATTCAAGCCGCTCTGGGGGCTTGACCCACTTTGGACCCTGGCTCCGTTGTTTGTAGCAAGACCGACCAAGGGAAAGGGCCACAGTTTGGTCTGTCTGGTAGAAATGTCAGCCTCACTGCAGAGAACACTTGAAGATGTAAAGGTGTGTGTGTGTGCATGCTCAGTCGTGTCTAACTCTTGTGACCCCATAGACTGTAGCCCGCCAGGCTCCTCTGTCCATGGAATTCTCCGGGCGAGAATACTGGAGTGGGTTGCCATTTCCTTCTTCAGGAGATCTTCCTGACCCAGGGATTGAACTCGCATCTCCTGCATTGGCAGGCAGATTCTTTACCACTAGCACCACCTGGAAAGCCTCGGAAGGTGTAAACTCTTCCTCTTAAAGAAGGCTCCCTCCAGGTCCAAACACACAGGAGCCAGAGTTAGGACCTCCAAGCACGAGGACTTGAATTCTGGATTGCATCCTTAAGCCTGCTCCTTAGGAGATGGTCAAAGCAAGGGGTGACGCTTGAGACCTGTGTTACCTACCTCTCCAGCTGCTTCTTCCACCATAAGATAGGGCTGCTCACAACACTTACTTCATAGACTATGTTTTAGGAGTAAATGAGCTATTATATGAAAAACTTTGGGACAGTGTCTGGAATATGAAAATACAAATTTTATGGGAATATTATTGCTAGCATTATTTGTGTCATTCCTGGCTTCAGGCTACAAAATCAGATTTAGTTCATCTGAGCAGAAGAGGAATGCATTAAGAACAGTATTAGCTAGGGCCTTGCCTGGTGGCCCAGTGGTTAGGACTCTGCCCTCCAATGCAGGGGTGCAGGCTCGCTCCCTGGTCAGAGAGCTAAGATCCCACCTGCCTTGTGGCCAAAAAACCAAAACCTAAGAAACAGAAGCAGTATTGCAACACGTTCAATAAAGACGTAAAAAAATGATACCGGATGGCCTACAGACGTGCTCAGAGGGAGATGGAAATGAGGCCTGGAGACCACCTGCTCTGGAGTAACACCCCAGGCTACCCTGGGTGCTTGCCCTTGAGGAAAACACTGTTGCCTTCACTGAGCTCCGGAGACTTATGGTGCACACCACTGCCCTCTCTGCTGCCACTGCCCCAGAAACCCCTCTTGCTCAAGCTCTGAAAAGGATTCCTCCAAACTCCCTTTCTTTGAAGAACCCGCTCCTCCTTTACCTGTGGATCTGCTCTGCTCGGTAGAGTCTCAATGGTCTGTCTCTGTTACTCTTGCCGGGGCACCTAGGAAGCAAGTGTCTGGCACTGTCTGGTTTCACTACAGAAACAGGCTGTGCATCCCAAGACTCAGAATTCAGAGAATTCCCCAAATACTGGAAGGAAGGGGTATGTGCAGGGCTAGGCTTCTGCATCGTGGTGACTGGTGTGTATACAAGCCTCACCCCCTTTTAGCGTGTTGGTGCTTCTGGAAGGACCAGACAATTAAGGAATTGAGTTCTTCCCACCACCAGCCCCAAGGAGAAACCAGTGACAGGGGGAGGGGAGGGAACAGTGTAAGAAAAGGAGCCTAAAGATAAAAGCCTCACAATGGGATGTGAAGTATCTGGTCTGAAGGATAAATTTCCAGGGCTCTCCCTGCTCCCTGCAAGGCATGAATATTTACCAGTAAATGTTTAATGAATACACTGTAATTACTGGATGAGCCCTTGGCCGTCTGAAGCCACATGTGTGTTCCAGGTAGGCTGGGGTCTGCCGTGGAAGCTGGTAGCATTTCAGCGAGTGGCCGGTGCCCTTTGCTGGACCATTTAGGGCTGCTGGAAACACAGGCCTCCTAAGCAAGGGGAGGGTGCTGGAGGCTGACCATGGCCAGAGGCAGCAGAAAGAACCTCCCGATGCTCAGACCAGGGCTGGGTGTGAGGTTGCCCGAGGGATTCTTCCAGCCACTGAGCCAGCTGTGTAGATGATCTGGTGTGAGTTCTGTCTTCCCTGGTTAGTACCCCTTGGCTCTGGACTGACCCTTGAAGTCTAGAAACATCCCTAACTCTCGCCCTGGGTGGCTATGTCAGGATGATAAAGCCTCTCCAGACAAGCTAGACCCAGCACAGTGGCTCTGTTTGATCCATCGGAGACTCTAGCCTTCAATAAGTCACATCATCATTTGTACTCACCTTTCATCACAGCCCCTTTGGAGCTGGAGAGACCTGATATGAATAATGGAAGAGATGATTTTATACACAGACGAACCTGTCTTAAGTCATTTGCTCCTCTCAAGGGCCAGCAGATATTTACCAACCTTGGTTTCTAGATGAGGGAGGCGAGTGGGGTTCAGAAAGCTTCCGTGACCTCTCCAAGGTCACACAGCAACAGAAGAGGGCTTCCTGTCCCCTGATGCAGGGCCAGGGTGATTGTCTCTCTCCTCGTCTGGAGATACCTCTGTGTTGGAGGTAGAGCACAGTGCTTGACAGCCCTGGGGCTGGACGTAGCCTGCCCAGGATGCTGTCAGGATGAAAGAAGATGATGCAAGTGAAACAATTAGCACAGGGTCAAACGGCAGCTCTCGGTCATGTTCTTATTTTTCATGTTTGTCGTTATCCTCTGGCTCATGTCTGAACCTACCACCACACTGCCAGCACCACCAAATGCCCCCTCTGTCTGGGTATAGTACGTTCACGAGGGGGCCATCTTCCTCTCCCCCTGACTGGTTTCTGGAATCTGGGGGTAGCGATTCTCATACCTGTTAATAACGAACTCTTTGGAAATCAAAACTGAGCTATTGTTCTAGTCCCAACTCAAGCCAACTTAGACTCAAGAAACATCAAAGGGAAAGCTTCTGTTCCCTTCTAGAGACATTCTGTTCCCTTCCCAAGACATTCTGAGAGCCTTGCACAGGCACCCCACCTTCCTTTTCTAGCCATCATGACCCCATGCTTCTCCTCCACCTGCCCCATCCCACCCACCCTCCCGACTGCTCACACAGGAACTGAGAAGGCAGGGTGGCTGTTTCCTGAGCAGGAGGCCGAGTCAGCCATGGTGGTAACTCGGGAACACAAGGCCTTCATGCTGAAAAGAGACGAGGTGGGCAGTTTCAGTTGCAATCGCAATCCTGGGTCCTCAGCTCGGCCCCAGCACTGACTCGCCATCAAAGGACACAGAAGTTCCTAAAGGGATGCAGCTTCATGAGGGGGGCCTTGAGCTAGAGAAAGCTTCCAGAGTGGGCACAGTCCTCTTCACATGCCCTTCCCTGGCACAGTCCTATCACTCTGTGTGCCCCCCACAACACAATCAGTGTTTTATGAACTTCCTTTTCCTTGTAGTCTCTTTACGCAAAATAAGAGGATTGAATTAAACTCTGGATTTATCCTGCTGCTACTTCTTCGATTGTGCAGAAATGATTTTATCTGTTGCTTCTGCTTATAAAAAAGAAGGAAGACAAGCACATTCCGTGGTTTTGTGTCATCTACATGGGCCTCCATCGAGGACTAAACCTAGCCCAGCACCTGCTATGCAATTCGGTAACAAAGACTTGATTCAGTAACAAAGACTTTTGGGTCATAATGGCCACATGTATCAAGAACTCCCCATGTGCCACCACCAGTGATAAGCATAGTCTCAAGACACATCTCATGTTAGCCTCCCTATAAGCTGATGTCCCTTCCAAGCTGCATTTTACACATGGGGAAACTGAGGCTTAAGGCGGTGAAGTAGCTTGCCCAAGGAATCCTGAAGGCAAGATTCAAACCCAGCAGGCTGGCTCCTGAGCCCAAGTACCTAACTGCTCTGCATGCTTCTTTTTACGGAAGGGGTTGATGATGCTTAAGGGGCCTCAGCAGTGTGGGACTCTAGAAAGTTTGTAAGGTCAGTTCAAAAGCTAGGGCATTAGGCTTCTTTTGGAGGAAAAAGTAGAAACCAAGTTTGGATGCTTGTTGGGAGTCTAGCATGATGGCATTCAGGCGATGGGTGTGGGAATTCAAGTGATGAATCTGGCCTTTGCATCCTTAAATACCTTAGAAGGTCAGATTAGCACAGAAACCCTGATGCTGAACCAAGCACTTGGTCCTCCCAGTTGGCAAACATTAGCTGGTTGAAATACTTCCTGATGGAAATACCGATAACACGCTGACAAAAGTTCAGTCTTGTTTCTAAAGGTCATCTCAACCAATGGAGCAATTAGTTCAAGTTTGCCTTTTGCTTTTCCCCGGTGAGAGTTTTAGCCGAAACTTCAAATTTTCATCCTCTTTGCAACCTATGGTCAGTGACAGGAGGCGGCCTGAGATTAGACTTGATGTAGAAGATGCGGTGATCAAAAATTTCTTTTTGTGTGGGCCAGAGCAGGGTTCGAGATTCGTAAGGGTGCGTAGTGACAGGGAGCAGGCTCTCCAACTGCAACCTCTTCAGTCCATTACATGGATTGCTCCCCTGGGCACTTGCCTCCCAGATAGAGCATCTGAATGAATATATCACGAGCCCCCAAATGGTACCCTGTTGAAACTCCTAAAGCCCCCTGTCTCTTCTGTGTTACCTTCAGCCAGCACCCTAGGAATCTGCTCCAGTCTTTCCTCTTACCCAGCATCTGGTAAGATTGTCTGCCTCCCTACGATCTCTTTTCCTTTCCCGGCCTTTTCTGTTCCAACTGCTGCTGCCCTCATGCACATCCCATGCCCTTGCACCTGACCTGTCTACATCCCACCTTCCTACGCCTTGTCTATACCCAGGTGGAATGACCCTGCTAGAACCTGCACTTGACCTTGACTTGCTCTTTCTCAAAATCTGTCCGAATTCCCCACTGCTCAGAATATAGCCCAGACTCTTCCTGGACTAGACTGGTCCCTGCTCACTTCCCTGTCCTCATGTGTTACACACCCTCCATACTCCCCCGCCTTTATTCCATTTCACTCTGTCTCTCCGTGTGTCTGCCTCCTCACCCTTTCCCTACGCCTCCCCCTCACCGCCCTTCTCCTATTGCCAAACCCCGAAGAGGCCACACATTTTGCATGCTATACTGCCTCTACGTGTAATAATTTTACCAGATGTAGAGTATGCTCAGCCTCCAAAAGTAGTTAGATATCCTCCTCCCGGGCTTCCAGGCCCTCTGGGGTCACTCCCACAAGTCTGTGTGCCTCAGAAGCTGTGAGCACGGGCTCTGCGTCTCTGGTGAACTGCAGAGGACCTGGTACATGGTAAGTGCGAAAAGGAGTCAGTGGAGCCAGTGGGGGCTGAATGAGCCTTGGCTGTCACAGCTCGCCCTCTGACTGTGGTCCTGAGGTGACTCTGATTGCAAACCTCCTGCCTGGGCCTTCTGGGCCCTCCGTGGCAGTGCCTCTTCACACCCATCCCGTCGGCTGCTTGTCACTCCTCTGCCCCTCGTTCTTGTAGGGGCATCTGGAAGACAGTCCCCGCCATGATGGGTGGTCTCTGGAGCTGGGCTCGCATTCGCCTTCCATCTCTGACTCCAAGGATCTGTATGCCTCTTTTGGAAAAAAAAATATATATTGAAGTATAGTCGTTTACAATGTTGTGCTGGTTTCAGTGTACAGCAAAGTGGTTCCGCTATACTTGGCTGAGTCAGATTCTTTTCCCATACAGGCCATTGCGGAGTACTGAGGAGAGTTCCCTGGGCTCTACAGTAGGCCCCTGTGGCTCACATCTCTTGATATGTACCTCCTCTGTCCATGGGGGGTAGAAATTATAACTCCCTGTAAGGTGATAGTGAGGATTCATTGAGACACTTTTCATAAAGTATATAGTCTGTATCTCACCAGTCAGCAAAGTGTAGCTGCCGCTCCTGTTATTTCTCACCCGTGCCTTCTACTCCATGGCAGCAGAGTTTCTGCATGCACGCATGCTAACTCGCTTCAGTCGCATCTCAACTCTTTGCAAGTCGATGGACCGTAGCCTGCCAGGGTCCTCTGTCCATGGGATTCTCCAAGCAAGAATACTGGAGTGGGTTGCCATGCCCTCCTCCAGGGGATCTTCTTGACCCAGGGATTGAACCCGCGTCTCCTGCATTGGCAGGCAGGTTCTTTACCACTAGCACCACCTGAAAGAGTTTCTGCCTATCCGCTTATTTCTCCTGTGTGTTATGAAACAAACCCAACAAGCTTATTAATCAAGATTGAACTGTCCCTGAGCCACTGCTATTTCCGAAGGTAATCTTTTCCTTTGAGATCGTAAGAAAAGGATTCTGCACTCTTCTATTGAGGCTTTTCCAGTTTAGATGTTTGATAGGAATTTCCCCATAATGAATGTAGTAAAAGCACCGTGGTGAGGCTTCTCCAGCCTGGCGAGCCGGGCGTGTGCTATGCACGTGTGCACGTGCCCAGGATGCTCTGCCATCCAGGCTCCTCACTTGCCTGTCTCACTGAACACCTAAGTATTTGGACCTTGTTGCTTTAGAATTTGAAGAGTGACTGCTGCTTAACAAGGGACGTTGTGAGATACCAGGAGCTGCATGTGGGCACGACCTGTGAAACTTGCCAGGATATTGCCTCTCTAAAGGTATTGTTGGGAGCATTGTGTTTTGGAAACTCACCAAAGAAATTCCATTCGCCCCTGGTGGCCCAGGAGTACTCTATAGAATGATTGCTATCTTTTGACCTTTTGTATCTCTCTTTGCATTGGCTGCTAGGAAGCTCAGAGTATAACTTACAGCTCACTTAAACAAGTCCCTCGGATGATCAATATCTGCCTTTACCTCAGGTTCCATCTCAGTGGCCTACCTTATTTTCCTTCTACTTTAGTCTCTTTACCTCAGCACCAACTCAATGCCTGACCCATAGTAAAGAATTATAAACCCCAGTCTAATTTCCAAAGTCTATTACCCCCTTTTTGAGAAGATGGCAAAATATAAATGAAGAAACATTATTAACATTTCTTTCTGTTTCCCTCTCTTTTTTCCTCCTTTATTGTTTCTTGTCTTAAAGCATAGTGAGAGTTCCCTTAGAGCAGAATTTATTGTACTTTTATAGCCGAACAGGGAATAGTCCTTACCAGCTCTGCTAGTGGAAAATTTCCAAGCTGCACAGTCCACTAGTTTATATTACCTAATAGAGAGATAAATAAGCCATGATTCTTCTTAAGGACTGGCTTTTAATTAGATTTTTAATGGATCCTCTTTGACTTTCCCAGGCATAAGTACTGCTGTATTAGTTCATTATTGTGATTAAAAGCAGCTAATAATGATCATAACTAAATAATTTCCTTCAAGTGTTCCAGTCTAGTTCAATGCCCCATGTGTTAGCAGTGCTGTAGCTGGCCTCAGCCTCAGCCTTTTTCTCTGCAGCACACGCAGACCTGCTATCTTGTTTTGGAGGCTGGGGTGCCTGCAGACCCAGGAAGGCACCGAGGGCAGAAAGCACTCTCTCTCAGAGCTCGGATCTTTGGGTTTTATGGAGTGCTGCTCCATAACACCCTCCACGGCCTTCTTCTCGATGAAAGAGGCTTCTGGAAGCTAACCCAATTAACCCAATTGGAATATTTCTGTGGGCATATTTTGATCTCTAGTTGGGATGTAAGTTGGGAAGCCCAACTAACTGGAGTTATGTGAATTTGCAAATGGTGGACTCTAAGGTTCGGCCATTGGGCTGAGGATTAAAACTTGCCGCATCCTCCCTCTACGTGCTGGCTCTTTCTGCTTAGATGTGCAGAGGAGAATGAAGTGTCCCTGTCTGTTATGTAGGGAACCTCCTTGCCCATGTAGGGTAATTAGTCTTCATTCTTTGTTCTTATTGTTCAGTTTCTAAGTCACGTCCAACTCTTTGCGATCCCATGGACTGCAGCACACCAGGCTCCTCTGTCCTTCACTATCTCCTGGAGTTTGCTCTAACTCATATCCATTGAGTCAGTGATGCTATCTAACATAGCATCTCCTTTTGCCTTCGGTCTTTTCCAGCATCAGGGTCTTTTCCACTGAGTCAGCTCTTTACATCAGGTGGCCAAGGATTGGAGCTTCAGTAACAGTCCTTCCAATGAGTATTCAGGGTTGATTTCCTCTAGGATTGACTATTTTGATCTCCTTGCAGTCCAAAGGACTCTCAAGAGTCTTCTCCAGTACCACAATTTGAAAGCATCAATTCTTTAGCACTCAGCCTTCTTTATGTCAACTCTTGCATCCATACATGCCTACTGGGAAAACCATAGCTCTGACTATACGGATCTTTTTTGGCAAAGTGATGTCTCTGCTTTTTAATATGTTATCTAGGTTTGTCATAGCTTTCCTTCCAAGGAGCGAGCATCTTTTCATTTCATGGCTGCAGTCACTGTTTAGTCTTTACCTTTTTAAAAATATGTATATTTTAAAAACAAAGCTGTGGTCACTGTGGAAATTTTTGAAAATGCCTTGAAGGAACGGAATAACAGCCATCATTTGTTTCACTATTAATATTGCATGTTAGTTCTTCTATTTTTATACGGATATATTTATCTCTGCTTTCTTTTTTTTTTCCAGAAATGGCTTCATGTTGTTGCCTTAGCAATATATCATGAACATTTTCCCATGTCACTAAACCATCTTCTACCAAATCACTTTTTAAGGGCTGCAAAGTATGTTATTAAATAGATGTGCCATAAATTATTAATCTCTGCTAATTGTTGAATGTTTGAATTACTTTTAAGCTTACAAGTAACACTGCAATTAATATCTTTTTTGAAATATACTTGATTACTTCCTTGAACAACAATTTTAGATGTCGGTCAAAGGGAATGGAGAATTTTAATGTTTGTATTAATGTTCTCTACACTGAGAATTACCATTTTTATGATTAATATTCTTTTCTGGGTTTCAAGGCCCAGAGAACAGTAGTTGATTTAATTTGAGCTTGTTTTCTTTCCATACAATTCAGGTTGAAAGTTTGAATGTTTTTTCATACATGTTTTGGTCATTTGCATTTATTTTGCAAGTTGTCTCTTCTTGTCCTTTCTGCATTTTGTGTTGTGATGTTAACCCTGGTGTGATTATCTTTTGAGGGGCTCAGAGTATCCTACTTTAGCAAAAATAAAAAGAAACTGAATGGCTATGTTGCTCCATGCCAAAGGGGAGGATAGCATGACCTCTGGGTTTGGTGTTAGGGAAAGTATAATGGTACCACTGCATCCAAGTCTAGCAGAGTGTGCATAGCACCTTCCAGACTACTCAAAAATATTTAAAAATTATTGCCCATTCTGGAGTCATGTGTGTCATCAAAGTTAGACTGTGTTTCAGTCCTGACTCTGCCATTCACTTCCTTTGTGAACTTAGGCCGCGTCGCCTCACCTCTCTGAGCTTCAGTTTTCTCACCTGTCAAGTGGGATACTGACCCCTAACTCACAACGTGTTGTCTAATGTCACAAAGCCGGTGCGATAAAGCTTATAAAACAGTGCTTAGCACAAAGATGGCACCTTTGAGAGACACCATTATTGTCATTATCATCACTTAAAGGACTCCAATGTCAGGTTTTCTGCTGCAACATGTCATTTTCAAGCAGCCTTGATGTAACCCTTGGGACCTCCCTCAACCTCTCTCTGTCACTCTGCTGAGGGGATGAGCGGGCATGGGTACATGCTATGTTAGAAGGTCTTCCAGCTCCCAGGGGCTGGGCCCTCTTGGGACTTTGCAGATACCCCACCTCCCTCCTGACCCGCAGTGCTGTGGGAATAGAAGTGCTCCCAGGACTCAAGGATACCTTGGGGAGGACGACTTGGCCTCCACATGCCCTAGCAATAAGTGGGATATTTGATGTGGTCAGGTCAAAGGTCAAGACAAATGTCAAGTCAAAAAGAGAGTTGCTGTGGTGGTCAGGCTCCTCGAATTCATTCCCAGGGGACATGGGCTTAGAACTTCTGGGGACACCTGGACATTGGCTCAACTCTGCAAGCTCTTCAGAGGGGCCACCCAAGTGGAGGGAGGGACTGAAGACCCCACCATGAACCTTGGACCCTGCTCTGTGCGTCAGCTTCTGCATTAGCCATTTGGGACAGAGGAGGGAGCATTTCTCCTATTGTGTTTGAGCCCAGCATCCCGTATGACACACTGTAAAGGGTAGCTGCTCTAAAGGCCGGCGCTCAATGTGGTCTGGTCGTCCTCAAGGCGACACGCCTGCGTTTGAAGATGGCTCAGGAGAGACACTCATCGTACTTCTCTTGAACACCTGGGACTCTCTGAGGATCCTCTTGGAGCACCTTGGGTATGACCTACAGGTGGGCTTCCCTGATAGCTCAGTGGGTAAAGAATCCGCCCGCAATGCGGGAGACCTGGGTTCGATCCCTGGGTTGGGAAGATCCCCCGGAGAAAGGAAAGGCTACCCACTCCAGTATTCTGGCCTGGAGAATTCCAGGGACTATATAGTCCATGGGGTAGGGAACAGTCAGACATGACTGAACGATTTTCACTTTCACTACAGGTCCAGCTCTGACCCTTTCCTTCAGTATTACATACGACAGTCTAACCATATGACCTTGGCTCTTCTGGGCTCCCCTTTCTTCAAGAACAATAGTAGTAATTTCCACACCTGCCTCAAAGGGAAACTTTCAAGGATAAAACTAAATAGTAGAAGTGAAAGCTCAAAGCTCATACGGTCAAGGTGAGCCATGTAGGCCAGGGTTTCGTTTCCAAACTGCCAGAGGAAAAACCCTCGGGAAACTTTATTTCTCCATCTTTAAAATCAACAGATTGAAATGAGCCCCTTAGAGCTGTAACATTCTGGGAGTGTTTGTGCAGTGTCCAAAAGGATTCATCAGCAGCACATCCAATGGCAATAGTGCCATTGAAAGAAACGCAGCTTCACGGGACAGACTATGTGCAGAGAGGGGAGAGTCTGGCCTTTCTTCTAACCGCAGCCAGGCAGTCTGCAGTGACACTCAGCAAACAGGCAGTATTGCGTTAAACGTACATGGAGTTTGGTAGCAGAGGACCTGCATTCAGATCTTGGTTGGGTCACTTTCTAGCTCTGTACCTGAAAATGAGCCGTTTCACCTCTCTGGCCTCAGGTTCCATCTATGTTTTCTTTTTTAAATAAGAAAGATAATGTATTTACTGGTCTTATGAGTGGCAAATCAGCTCATGTGTCTAAAAGTGCTTGCATATTAGAGGGCCTCACACATAGTGGGCAGTTACTAATGTGACCACCATTGCTCTTATTGGACTAAAACAGAGAAGGCAACTTCCTGTTTCAGCCACCTGAAGCATCGAGGGGCAACAAGCCAAGAAATGTTGGAGCAGGCAAAGGTTGTCTGTTCTGTGCCCCTGTCTCCCCTTCCCATTTCAGTTAGGGTCCTTCCAGGAAGTCACAGGTGAATCATAAGAGTTGTTTTTCATATCCAAGAATGTGCATCAATGTATCTGTTTAAAGAAGAACAACAGAATCCATTTTTCTGGCACCAAACAGAATGGAAAGGTGTTCATTTGTAATGGACTGGTTTCATGCTTAAACCTTTCCCTTATGAAAATAATTTACCCTGCTAATTACATCACATTAAGCAACTACTCCCAGTATAGATTAAAGGACGGCTTTTTCAAATCATTCCATAAATTAAAAGCAGTCCTCCCTGATACATGATTTCATGGATAAATACTGCATTTGTGTTGTCAGAATTTATACTGAGAGGAAATGGAGGAAATGTATCCTTAAAGAAGTATTTTGCAGTAGTTGTTAACACCTTTCTCTCTCTGCTCGCCGCTTCTAGTACCATAATATAAATGTGCAAGCTGTTAGCGTGAGATGAACATTCTTCAGGCAGGGGCCACCTGCCTGCGTGGCTGGCTTGTTATTTAAATTCCCGTTGCATTTCACAGATTTAAATACTGCCAGGGCCCTGATTTACAGTGTCTACATCACACACATAAAACTTCCACTCGGATCGCCCTCTTTCTCACGCATGGGAGGAGGTCACTTGTGGCCACAGGTGGAGTGGCCTGGGGAGCTTTTCATCATCAGCAGGGTGTAAAAACCAGGAGAGAGCATCCAGAAGCCAGTGGCACGGGGAGGTGTTTGGGAGCCTTGGTTCTGACAAGTCTGTCCCTACTCCTTATGTCAGCCACTAAAGAATTAAGAGAACGTGGGAATATGGAAGGAACAGAGACATTTAGGAAAAGAAATACTGAGGGGTATCATCTTTTCCTGGTAGGGAAGCAATCTGCAACCCCCTCCTTCCAGAGATGGAGCTAATCCAAAGGAGCAGTCCTCTAAGAGGAGATTGAATGAGATGACCTTGGAGGCCACAGAGCTGACTGGCAAGGTCCCGCATCTGGCTCCATGGCAGGTCCTGGTCCTCTGTATACAGCTGGTGCTGGGGCACAGTTGGATTTACGATTCCAAACTTCCCTCCTCTGGGTGTCTGCAGCTGCCAATGTGCTAATTTGTCCAAGCGTCACATTTAAGTTTGGCAGACAGTCCAACAGGTGCATTTTAAAATGTAAGGAACCTCTTAGCCAACGCTTGATTTTGAAGAGGTTCACACTCAGAGCCTCTCTCTTTCTCTCTCTCCTCTTAAAGACCTTTCTTCTCCCTGGCTATGCTGAGGACCTCTCGACATGGTTAAGGTAGGGAGGGAACATTACTGGGAAGATGAGGGTAATAAGAACTCTATTATGCCTGACTGTGTGCCCGGAGACTCACGGGTGACAAACCCTCACTGATATGGTCTCTGTTCTCAGGGAATTTACTTTGTCTCGGGGAGGGACATACCATAAGAACCAAAGACAAGAGTAAATGAAGTAATTTCAACACATACTAAATAATGATCCTACTGATGACAGGGGCAAGAAGGGGCTTGGCAAGTTCAAGGGGCAGAGAGGAGGACAGCGTGGCTGAGCGCAGTGGGTGGGGAGGGGATGGGGGCAGATGAGATCAGACAGAGGCGCTGCAGTCAGGTGGTTCAGGGCCGAGGTGGGGACTTGAAGGTGGTGAATGTTTGCCTACACCGTGAAAGGAAAAGGATTAAACTAGATACCAAAGTCTACTCCTAGGCATTTGTATAGACTCGATGAGTTCCTAAAACATTGCTGTTGTTGTTGTTTAGTCGCTAAGTCATGTCCAACTCTTTTTGACCCTGCGACCCTATAGACTGTACCCTGCCAAGCTCCTCTGTCCATGGGATTTCCCAGGCAAGAATATTGGGGTAGGTTGCCATTTCCTTCTGCGGCGGATCTTCCCGACCCAGGGATCAAGCCCGGGTCTCCTGCGGATGGATTCTTTATCACTGAGCCACCAGGGAAGCCCTAAAGCATTTCTGAGCACTGAGTAAAGGTGTATGTGTGGGGGCGGGGGGCGGGGAGTTCTTCCAGCAATGAAGATCCTAACCAGAAGGATGAGTGGTGAGGGTCTGTGAACTGTCTGGAGTTCTTTCTAGCGTAACCTAGGTTCTGACTTCCCCATCTTCCCCATTGTATAGGGATTGACTCAGTCTCAACAGGCACTTTTCTGGCCCCAGAGAGTGGAGGGATTGGGGTGAGGGACAATTCCATCATCCTGACACTGGTCTCCAGCTGGAGTAGAAGGGGACTGTTTCTTGGAGCACAAATCATGACCTTAGATGAATGGCATTCCAGTATTTTCCAGGAAGGGCTGGTAGCATCTTGTTGATGCTTTTTTTAAAGTCTTTCTATTCCGAGTGCTCAGGGTTTCTTGTATACTGTTGAAGGCCTGTAGGACAGAAACATGGCCAGCCTTGTCCTCCCTAGCTCCTGGCTGAGGTTCAGGTGAGCTCTGTGATACATTCAGATGAAGATGGAACAGAGCATCTAATGCTACACAGGATCATCTGTCCATCACCCTCAGCTTGTATGGTTTGCAGGATGCTCTCTGCAGTCAGGACTACGGGGCAGACAGTGGGGAGTCGAGTGCAGCGACGTAGGCTTCTAGGAGGAATGGCATTTATAGTTAGCGGTGAGAATTACGCAGAAAAAATACACAACTGAGGGTCAGGCAGACTCAGGTTCTAGTCCAGTGTGTGTCATCCATCAACGTCCAGCCCTGTGCACAGCAGATGGGAAACATCGCTTCAGAGCTTCGCTCTCCCCACCCCCACGCTGGACCAGAATTGTAAGAGAACTCCCCCAAAGAGTACTGAGGGCCCACACGGCATCCACACCCTTGTAAAGGGGCATTCTCCTCCCTGGGCTGAGTTGAAAATACTTGTAAAGCATCCAGGAAGGAAACACGAATGGGGAAATGGTAAGAGTGGCTTCTATTTATTTAATGTTCATTCCACATCCCATGCCAACGAATTACTTCACTGGATACTCACAGCCTCCCAGCGAGGTGGCCTCTGTTCCCACCCCCAGTTTGCAAGTAAGGAGATAAGGGTGTAGAGAGGTGGAAGGGTGGCATAAGACTCACCTTAGGAAGAAGTGGCCGGGCAGGACTTGAGCCCACAGTCACTGCCTGTGCCCTTGGGGCACCTCTGCAGCTCCTCTTCAGGACAGATGGGTGTTTCCTCATCAGTGGGCAGGAGGTTGGCTGTGATTTTCCCGGCAGCACTTAGACAGCCTTGGGCTGGCTTTCTTCCTTCCTTCCTTCCTTCCTTCTTCTTAGTCTTTCTTTCCTTCCTTGTCTCTTTCTTTCTTTCTTATTTTTTTTTAATGTGGACCATTTTTTAGTCTTTATTGAATTTGTTACAGTATTGTTTCTGTTTTTTGTGTTTTGGTTTTGGGGGCACGAGGCATGTGGGATCTTAGCCCCCTGACCAGGATTGAACCCACACCCCCTGGACTGGAAGGCGACATCTTAACCACTGGACCTCCAGGGACGTCCCAGCCTTGGGTTTTCAAATCCAGGCCTCACGTGGATCAGACCCAGGTTGGGGTCAGTGCCTCGCAAAGCCCGATGAGCACTATCTCATGCTGTGGTCCGAGGTTTCTCTCTGCCTGCAGCTGTGCTTCTGGACAAGCTCAGGTTGGAGTCTGGCAGAGGAGCAGAAGAGGAGGCTGCATCATTGGGTGTAGTGGAGAGTGGGAGACCAGAATATTGACTCTGTGGAGTCTCGGTCCAGAACGTGGCAGGTGATGCTCATGCTGCGGTTGCACCCAAGGTGGTGGTGACATAAAGCAACACACACAGGACTGGAGAATCCACGTGCCTGTGGGGCTTGGCAGGTCACCCAATGGCCAGCAGTCACCGGTGAGTCTGTCTTCTGTCAAAGAGAAGTCACCTGCTCCTAAACTCCTGCCTGATGGGCCCATGGTCATGTGGGACCTGTGTACTCAGTCTTTTAATTTTTGTAAGTCAAGACTAGAGATCTCTTCAAGAAAATCAGAGATACCAAGGGAACATTTCATGCAAAGATGGGCACAATAAAGGACAGAAATGGTATGGCCCTAACAGAAGCAGAAGATATCAAGAACAGGTGGCGACAATACACAGAAGAACTATACACAAAAGATCTTCATGACCCAGATAACGATGATGGTGTGGTCACTCACCTAGGGCCAGATATCCTGGAATGTGAAGTCAAGTGGGCCTTAGGAAGCATCTCTACGAACAATGCTAGTGGAGGCGATGGAATTCTAGTTGAGCTATTTCAAATCCTAAAAGATGATGCTGTGAAAGTGCTGCACTCAATATGCCAGCAAATTTGGAAAACTCACAGTGGCCACAGGACTGGAAAAGGTCAGTTTTCATTCCAATCCTAAAAAAGGGCAATGCCAAAGAATGTTCAAACTACCACACAATTGCACTCATCTCACACACTAGCAAAGTAATGCTCAAAATTCTCCAAGCCAGGCTTCAACAATACATGAACTGTGAACTTCTAGATGTTCAAGCTGGATTTAGAAAAGGCAGAGGAACCAGAAATCAAATTGCCAACATCTTTTGGATCATTGAAAAAGCAAGAGAGTTCCAGAAAAACACCTACTTCTGCTTTATTGACTATAGCAAAGCCTTTGACTGTGTGGATCACAACAAACTGTGGAAAACTCTTAAAGAGATGGGAATACCAGACCACCTTACCTGCCTCCTGACAAATCTGTATGCAAGTCAAGAAGCAACAGTTAGAACCGGACATGGAACAACAGACTGGTTCCAAATCAGGAAAGGAGTACGTCAAGGCTGTATATGGTCACCCTGCTTATTTAATTTATATGCAGAGTACATCATGTGAAATGTGGGGCTGGATAAAGCACAAGCTGGAATCAAGATTACTGGGAGAAATATCAATAACTTCAGACATGCATACCAACCTTATGGCAAAAAGCAAAGAACTAAAGAGCCTCTTGATGAAAATGAAAGAAAAGAGTAAAAATGTTGGCTTAAAACTCAACATTCAGAAAGCTAAGATCATGGCATCCAGTCCCATTACTTCGTGGCAAATAAATGGGGTAACAATGGAAACAGTGAGAGACTTATTTTCTTGAGCTCAAAAATTACTGCAGATGGTGACTGCAGCCATGAAATTAAAAGACGCTTGCTCCTTGGAAGAAAAGCTATGACCAACCTAGACAGCATATTAAAAAGCGGAGACGTTACTTTGCCAACAAAGATACGTGTAGTCACAGCTATGGTTTTTTCAGTAGTCATGTATGGATGTGAAAGTTGGACTATAAAGAAAGCTGAGCACCGAAGAATTGATGCTTTTGAACTGTGGTGTTGGGGAAGACTCTTGAGAGTCCCTTGGACTGCAAGGAGATCAAACCAGTCAATCCTAAAGGAAATCAGTCCTGAATATTCATTGGAAGGACTGATGCTGAAGCTGAAACTCCAAATCTTTGGCCATCTGATGAGAAGAACTGACTCATTGAAAAAGACCCTGATGCTGGGAAAGATTGAAGGCGAGAGGAGAAGGGGACAACAGAGGATGAGATGGCTGGGTGGCATCACCAACTCAATGGATATGAGTTTGAGCAAGCTTTGGGAGTTAGTGATGGACAGGGAAGCCTGGCATGCTGTAGTCCATGGGGTCACAAAGAGTCGGACACAACTGAGCAACTGAACTGAACTAAACTGAAGGCAGAAATTTAAAGAAAAAAAAATTTATTTGAGCAAGCTGATTTTCAATAAAATTTAAAAATATTAAATTTCTGCCTTTGAGTATTATTGGAGTATAGTTTATTTTCAAGGGCTTCCCATGTAGCTCAGTGAGTAAAGCATCTGCCTGCAATGCAGGAGACGGATTCAATTCCTGGGTTGGAAAGTTCTCCTGGAGAAGGAAATAGCAACCCACTCCATTATTCTTGCCTGGAGAATCCCATGGATAGAGGAGCCTCGCAGGCTACAGTTCATGAGATCACAAGAGCCTGACATGACTTAGCGCTATCTTTCTTTCTTTATTTCAATCTTGTGTTAGTTTCTGCTGTACAATGAATTGAATCAGCTATATGTATACATATATGCTCTCCCTCTTGAACCTCCCTCGTACCCAACCCCCATCTCACCCTTGTAGGTCATCACAGAGCACCAAGCTGAGCTCCCTGTGTTATATACAGCAAGTTCCCACTAGCCATTTGTTTCACACATGATAGTATGTTTATGTCAAACCTAATATCCCACCCTCCCTGTCTCCCCGTGTCCACATGTCTGTTATCTATGTCTGAGTCTCTATTCCTTCCCTGCAACTAGGTTCATCTGTACCATTTTTTCTAGATTCTTCATACATATGTTAATATACAATATTTGGCTTCCTCTTTCTGACTTATTTCACTCTGTATGACAGACTCTGTGTCCATCCACATCTCCACCAATGACTCAAATCCATTCCTTTTTATGGCTGAGTAATATTCCATCGTATATGTGTCCCACATCTTCCTTATCCATCCCTTTGTCGATGGACACTTCAGTTGTTTCCATGTCCTGACTGTTGTAAATAGTGCTGCAATGCTTTTAATGATGTGCTGAGTGTGTTATATACATCTATGGGCTAAAGTAAGCTTACAGGCCACCCGTTTTGAGACTCCTGCAGTACAGTAGAGGATTAAAGAAAGGGATCTGGGACAGTCAGCACTGGGTTCAAATTCCTGCTTTTCTATTTCCTGATGGTGCAGTTTGCTAAATGACCTGACATCCTGGTAAAATGAGGATCCTAATACCACCTTGCAGGCTTGCTGTAGTGTTAAATACACTATGTAATGCTTTTGAAATGCCTAGTACAGGGCCTGGCAGGTAGAAAGCACTTAAAAATGTTTGCTATTATTATCTTTGTATCATGTAGGTGTGAAGGGTGAGCTGCCTGACTTTGGTCCTAAGAAGAGAAGATGCTTTAGATCCTATGGAGATCGTTCATAGGATCTCTAGAGCTGAAGAACTTGTAGCTTTCTCTCTGAAAGGAGGGTTCTGACAGTGACTTCCTTACCAGGAAGGTCAAAGGATGCCAGGAGTTGGAGATCTGCTCCTTCACCACCCCTCCAGGACAAAAGCAAGTGTTCTGGAGCTCATGCTTCAAAAGAAACCCTCTTCTTCAGGGTTTATCCTTAGTTCTCTAGGCAAGCTCTTCAGCCCCTCTGTTCCACACTTTGGACATTGCAACATCCTCACTACATTTGATCTTGTGCAAAGGGGCCTGAGATAGTGGCTTCCTGGTATGGACTGTTCTAGAAGCTCTTCTTGGCCACCTTCTGGAGCAGCAGAGAATCCTTTCCTTGAGGAGATGCACTTTCCAAACCTGAGGTGGTCTTACTCTCCCCTCTGGTCTCAGCCTACTGTCTGAATCTCAGAAAAGGAGAGAGTGGATGGCTCCCCTTGCTCAGGGAAGGTGAGTAAGTGTTAGTCACTCAGTCGCGCCCGACTCTTTGTGACCCCATAGACTGTAGCCCGCCAGCCTCCTCTGTCCATGGGATTCTCCAGGCAAGAATACTGAAGTGGGTAGCCATTCTCTCCTCCAGGGGATCTTCTCAACCCAGGAATCGAACCCGGGTCTCCTGCATTGCAGGTGGATTCTTTACCATGTGAGCCGCCACTAAGGCAATCCAGAGAAAGCCAAATCTCCCCCCACAGTCTGTCCTGGCGCCGTGAAGCATTCAGATAGAACCACAGACCAGCATGCAAAAAGAAGGCCCCATGGTCTTAAAACAGTTTCTCAAAAACTACAGTACAGGGTTCCATTCATAACACGTAACAAAAGTTCTCTGAGTTCTCTCCGAACCTCACGCTGGTCAGGTAGCTGCCCCTACCCCCACCTTCCCTCAGTTGTTCCTCCATCTGTAGCTTGAGCTGCCCCTGCCCGCTTGACCTGTGCTCTCTTGCCTCTCAGATCTAGTTTCTTCCCAACTCTGTCTTTCCCCTGCAAATCAGGCTCACCTTCCCAGCTGCTCTGGCTTGCGCTTCTCCCCAGAATCGCAGGCAACAAAGACACTGTGCTGGAATGCCAGTGGAGAGAAAGGCTCTGAATGCGCAGTGTAAGAATAGTGTGCAGATTGTTTACCCCTTGTGCCACCTGGGAAGGTACGAATACATGAGCATCTGTATTTCGCCCCATCGCGTGAATGTAGTGGGTGTCACAGAGTCTGGAGAAGCCACCTGAGCGGGGAGGTCTTTTGACAGGCAGCATATTTGAGAAGCAGGCTAATGGGTGGACCTGGCATGTGAGGACAGGGCAGTGCTACATCGACTACAGCGCTCATTTGAACCTAACGGAAGTCCCACTCTTTGTACCTTATGGAATAGGGCTGACCTTAGGCTTCCCTGGTGGCTCAGACAGTAAAGAATCTGCCTGCAGTGCAGGAGACCCAGGTTCGATTCCTGGGTTGAGAAGATCCCCTGGAGAAGGGAATGGCTACCCACTCCAGTATTCTTGCCTGAAGAATTACATGGACAGAGGAGCCTGGCGGGCTACCGTCCTTGGAGTCCCAAAGAGTCAACTGAACGATTTCCACTTTCATTCAGTACACAGTAGGGCAACAGACAAGTTGACATTATTTTCTATAGCCATCTCATCTTGATTCTGCAAAAGGGGATGATCGCTAACCTTCCTAATGGAAAGGAAAACCGTCCCTTTGGGCGTAGAGGGAAGCTTACATACCTCTCACAGCGGAGGTGGAGGTAAGACCCTTATATCCATGCGCTGGCACCATCTCCCCACGTCTCCCGATGCCCATCACTGACACCCATGGCAGATGGAACCTGTGGCCTCTTCCCTCAGCACAATGGGGCGTCATGATGACCCCACCCCGCTCCCTGAACCTGGGGTCCACCCTTCTTCTGTAGCTTCTCTGTGTCTCCAGCACGTTTTCCCTGCAGCCCCTGCCTTAGCCCTCCCTCTGCTTCTGCCAAGGGATCTTATCACCTCCGCGTAAGGACTTTCTGGTGGAACCACCAGCTTCCTGCTCTTCGCCGCCTTTCTCAGCCCCCACCCCAGGGCCATGTGCACTTTTCAGGCTCTGCTTTTCCTCCCTTGGGGCTCTGTGTCTTGGTTCTCTTTGCCTAAGCCTGCAATACCCTCGGAGCTGCTCCATGCTGGTGCCAGGGCACTGGGCAAGGAAGTCTTCTCCTGGAAAAGGGAGGAGAAAGGAAATGAACCCCAGTTCTCAGCCCCTTCACTGTCTGTCTGGGGTTATACTCCTTGACACACCCTTCTAGACCTCAGCTTAGGGTTACAGGGTAACAACATCTTCCCCGCAATCCCACCCTCAAGTCTGATCCTCTCTGAATTTCTCCTGTGGTGTCCAGAAGGGTATTCTTTTCATTTTCTGATAGGTGAGAACTCACCACTCTGCCTTATCTTCCTTCTCACTTCCCCGGGTTACAGGTGGCACCTGCCCATTTTGTTCCTGGAATACCAAACATCAATATGGCCTTCATGGCATATTATCAATAGGATGCAGTGCTAGAACCTTACCAAAAAGAGGGAAATTTATCAGGAAATTTTTTTTCAGATATTAATACCATTTCACTTGGCTTCCCAGATAGCTCAGTGGTAAAGAATCCACCTGCCACTGCAGGAGATGCAGGAAACACAGGTTCGATCCCTGGGTCAGGACGATCCCCTGGAGGAGGAAATGGCAACCCACCCCGGTATTCTTGCCTGGAAAATTCCATGGACAGAGGAGCCTGGTGGGATGCAAAGAGTCAGTCCACTGGGATGCAAAGAGTCAGACAGGACTGAGCAACTGAGCACATGTACACCATTTCACTTACGAAATTCTGATCGTTCTGGGGACAGGCAAGGTAGATAGCATATTTCTGTTTCATGGCTGAGAAAACTGAGGCACAGAGAGGTTAAAAGCCCCACCAAGGTCACACTGCTTGTGGGTGGCATAGTGGAGAAGGGCATGTGGGTGTTTTTACTCTCGGTTGAGCCCTCCTTCTGTAGCACCATCCTTCCTCCCCTGCTAGGGTGCCCTTCCCCTTGTGAAGTCAGTCACAGGGTACCCTCAGCTCTGCCAACCTGCTCCCCTGCCCCTTAGAGTGATTATAAAGTAGAAACCATGAAATCAGCAGCTGCAAGAATGGCAGGAATTCTGCCTCAAATAGACACAAATCCTGGAAGCCAGGTTAATGGCTAATGGCAATGGTTAATGGCAGTTAATGCTGAAGTCACTGTGAGCTTCATTTAATTTTTTTTTTAAGACTGCCCACTCTGACTATCTAGGAGGTGGCCAAATGATCCATAGTAAGCAGTAAATAATTTGCAAGTCAGACCTCTCTATTGATGGCAATGTGAGAGCAAGCTCACTCAGCAGCTTGCACTAAAAGAACAAGGCAGCCACCCTGGGCCTCTCTGAAGGTGGTTTGGGAGGCAGCGCATGCATGTGAAAGTGTGTATAAACATATGCATTTAATGGAATGCAGAAGGAATGAGAACTGGCTTCATAATCAAGGAATCTTTTGACCTCTCTTTGCTGGAAAGCCTGCTCAGCCCAGACTCCACAAGGCCTCAGAATGCAGTAGCAGCCTTCTCTTCATCTGCTGGGCCCAGGAGAAAGCGAGGCTCCTGCTGCCATAGCAAAGGCCCCACGACCTACTCAGATCCCTTTCTGTGCAATACCCTTACCTGAGGAGGAAAGATGGGACTCCCCCACTCCATCGCCTCCTCCAGACCCCCTTCAGCTCCCACCTGGATGACCGTGAAAGCTCCCTAACCAGCTTCTTTCACTCCACTCTGCTCTTTACTCTCCATATCCAGGGAGAAGCCAGAGCAGTCTCCTGAGAACCTAGGTCAGATCATACCTTGTCTCTGCTGAAGCCCACCTCCACTCGTGACCCACTATATCTATAGAGAATCCCAAGTTCATGCCCTTGTGGATAAAGTGCTACAGTTCCGACTGCTGCCTCTTTCTCTGACTTCCTCCCGTACCTTTGCCCAGTGTGCTTCCTAAGCTGCAGCCTCCTCTCACCTCTTGCTCTTACTTGAACAGGTCAGGCTCTCCCTGCCTTTGGGCCTTTGCCCAACCTCTGTCCAGCTTTCCACTTGACACATTATTCAAGTCTAATCTCAAATGTCAGCTGCTCCGAAATAGGTGCTATTACCTGGTTTTATTTCTTAGCGATTACCCCGTTTTATTTCCCTTAGCATGTATCTCTATCTGAAATATACTTATTCACTCAATTGTTGTCCATCTCCCTACAATGGAAGGTTCTGGGAAGCAAGGACTCTGTCTTACCACGGTGCATCCCCAGCGCTTACTGCTACTTGGCTCATGGTTAGTCTCTTCATGAATGTGAATGACGGGACCAAGTCCTCCTCCCCACCACCAACCCGACAGTGTCCTTTATCAGTTGAGAAATGACCATATTGAAATTTATCAGAGATTCAATCTTTCATTTTTTTAAATTTATTTGTTCAACAGACATGTAGTGATTCCCTACTACAGGGATCCCTAACCCCTAGGCCACGGGCTGGTACCAGCCCATGACCTGTTAGAAGTCAAACCACACGGCAGAAGGAGAGTGGTGGGCAAAACCAAAACCATCCCCTACCCCCAGTCTGTGGAGAAACTGTCTTCCATGAAACCAGTCCCTGGTGCCAGAAAGGTTGGGGACTTCTGCCCTATTATTTCTAGCCTGTATGCCAGGTGCTGGGGCCACCAGGCAGGCTCTGACTTCAAAGAATTCACGATCTAGAGAACTCCATGATATCATGTTCAACATGATATAAAATATAACAAAGGTATGTGTCATGAACACAGAAAATGGACCTCTAGGTCAGGGGTTTCAAAGAAGGGATTTCAAAAGGAGATAAACCTTGAACTGTAACTGAGAGGACTTGTAGGAATTAGACAAACAAGGGGTTCCAGTATTCTTAGCAGAAAAAAGGTGAATAGCAAGAAGTCCAAGAGAAGGACTTCCCTGGTGGCCCAGTGGTGGAGTCCGCCTTGCCACGCAGGGGACGTGAGTTCTATCCCTGGTTGGGAAACTTAGATGCCACATGCCATGGGACAACTTAGCCTCCATGCTGAAACTACTAAAACTCGATGCAGCCAAATAAGCAAGTATTTTTTCAAAAGAGGTCCATGAGAGCCTGGCAGACATCCTCCTGTATGGCTGGAGTAAAGGATTCCCATGAAAGACAAGTGGGAGCTAGAGTGGTGATAAGAGCTAGATTATGAAAGACCTTTATAATATAAATGTTTGGACTTTATCTTGAAAAAACTATGAATTTTTGCCATAATAACTTTGGCCCCAGTGGAGAGGATGTGTCAGAGGAAGAAAGTACTGGTCTTAAAAGACCCTGTGGGCCTGGACTAGGGGATTGGGATAGTTCCTTAAGGCTGATGTAACAAATTATGACCAAACGGGTGGCTTACAACAGAAATTGACCCTCTCATAGTTGTGGAGGACAGAATCCCAAAGCCAAAGTGTGGCTAAGTCCACGTTCCCTCGGAGGCTCTGGCAGAGCACCCTTCCTCGACTCCTCCGAGTGGGCTCCCTTGGCTTGGGAGGCATTGCTTCAGCCTCTGCCTCCGTCTTTATACTGCCATCTTCTCCTGTCTCTCCCTGTCTTATGTCATGTTGGACTAAGGCCACGTTAATGACTTCATGTTGATTTGATCTTCAAAGACCCCACTTTGAAATAGGTACACATTCATAGACCCTGGCTTATCTTAGTAACAAAATAGCATAAATTCTTAGTGGCTTATAAACAATAGAAACTTATTTCTCACAAGTCTGAAGGCTGGGAAGTCCAGATTTAGTGTCTGGTGAAAACCTTCTTCCAGGTTGCAGATTACTGACCTTTCGTTGTATCCTCACGTGGCAGAAGGAGGACTGGAGAACTCTAAGGGCTCCCTTGATAACATTAAGCCCACTCATGAGGGCTCTATCCTGTTGGCTTAGACACTTCCCAAATGTCCCAACTCCTAATACCATTATATTGGGTGTTATTGTCATTCCATTGCCAAGTTGTGTCCGACTACTTGTAACTCCACGGACTGCAGCACACCAGGCTGCTCTGTCCTCCACGACCTCCCGGAGTTTGCTCAAATTCATGCTCACTGAGTCGGTGATGCCATCCAACCATCTCATCCTCTGCCGTTCCCTTCTCCCTTTGGCTTCAATCTTTCCCAGCATCAGGGTCTTTTCCAGTGAGTTGGCTCTTCACATCAGGTGGCCAAAGTACTGGAGCTTCAGATTCACCAACAGTCCTTCCAATGAATATTCAGGACTGATTTCCTTTAGGTTGGACTGGTTGGATCTCCTTGCAGTCCAAGGGACTCTCAAGAGTCTTCTCCAGCACCACAGTTCAAAAGCATCAGTTCTTTGGTGCTCAGCCTTCTGTATGGTCCAGCTCTCACATCCATACATGACTATTGGAAAAACTATAGATTTGACTATAAAGACCTTTGTTAGCAAAGTGATGTCTCTGCATCAGACATTAGGTTCCAACATGTGAATTTTGTGTTGTTGTTTGCTCATAGTTGTAGTCGACTCTTTGCAACCCCAGGGACTGCAGCACGCCAGGCTTCCCTGTCCTTCACTATCTCTCAGAGTGTGCTCAAATTCATGTGCATTGAGTCAGTGATGCTATCTAACCACCTCCTCCTCTGCCGTCTTCTTTTCCTTTTGCTTTCAGTCTTTAGGAGGACACAGATATTCAATCCATGGCATAAGAGTTTTGATTTCAGTATGTCTTTGGGGAGCACATAATTCAACCCATAATAGAGAGTGAATAGAAGGGGAAAGATTCCAGAGTTAAATGAGAATGGATTCATTAAGTCTTAGAAATTAAGCAAATGTGTAAGGTGGAAGGAGACAGGGTAACCTAGAGGGAGCCCTATGTTTAGGGTTCATGGAATCAGTAGAGGGTGATTCAGTTCAGTTCACTCGCTCTGTCGTGTCCGACTCTTTGCAACCCCATGGACTGCAGCACACCAGGCCTCCCTGTCCATCACCAACCCCCAGAGCTTGCACAAACTCATGTCTATTGAGTCGGTGATGCCATCCAACCATCTCATCCTCTGTTGTCCCCTTCTCCTCTGGCCTTCAGTCTTTCCCAGCATCGGGGTCTTTTCGAGTGAGTCAGTTCTTCACATCAGGTGGCCAAAGTATTGGAGTTTCAGCTTCAGCATCAGTCCTTCCAATGAATATTCAGGACTGATTTCCTTTAGGATGGACTGGTTGGATCTCCTTGCAGTCCAAGGGACTCTCAAGAGTCTTCCCCAACACCACAGTTGAAAAGCATCAATTCTTCTTCGTTCAGCTTTCTTTATGGTCCAAGTCTCACATCCATACATGACCACTGGAAAAACCATAGCTTTGACTAGATGGACCTTTGCTGGTAAAGTAATGTCTCTGCTTTTTATTATGCTGTCTAGGTTGGTCATAGCTTTTCTTCCAAGAAGCAAGTGTCTTTTAATTTCATGGCTGCAGTCACCATTTGCCGTGATTTTGGAGCCCCGAAAAATAAAGTCTGCCACTGTTGCCCCATCTTTTTGCCATGAAGTGATGAGACCAGATGTAGTAGAGGGTGAAGCCATTCATTAAAATATAGAATATATTATACACAATTTCTTTTCTTCATCTTCAGCTACTTACCCTGTCATCCAAAGCCATCTCAGTAGCGTAAAGAACTCCCCTAGAAAGAAAGAAGTGACCAAGAAGCAGTTGCATGAGTAAAACAAGAGGGAACATTACCTTTTTCAAAATTTAGACTAGAAGCTGAAATGGAAATCAAATTACTGAATTCAAGTGATTTCTTAAAAATTAGAGCCACAGACACAACCTCAGTTTTCCTTGTGGAGGAAGAGGAAGGAAACTTGTTTTCCCAGCTGACTCTATTGACCGAATCTATTCATTCAGGCACCAGATTGAAATCAATAGTGTCTTGTTTGGTTGGAAAAACCTTAGAAAATGGCAGCTGACTCTAGCCACAGAGTTTATTTCAGAAGAGCATTCACACACACAGGAAACAGCCTACAGACTCTATAGGTAGAGCACCCTCCACGTTGGCCCCAAGAACCCAGGGCACTGTTCTCACATGGTCCATCCAGTGCCTGTCGCCAAGCCTCTTTGATGTGCAGACCAAATAAGACCTACTCTCCCGCAGAGGGCAGTGTCTTTCAGCATGTTTGCCTGGAGGCCGTGGTTCTCTGCAACATCCACCTGTGCTTTGAAACAGACAAAGGTGGAGCTGGGTGGGGGATCCCCATGGAAAGGCTGATTGAATTTGCAGTCTCCAGACAGAGGCAATGATACAGTATTTCAGCAGTGGTCTGGGAGGAAGCTTGGGTTGGGTTGTGCAGAATGAAACCTACCTTCCTTCTTCCCTGATTCCTCCAATTCAATCTTGGAAGACCTCAACCACGCGATGGCTTATTGGGGCTGAGACATTGCCAGGTCAAGGCCAAAAAGAGTGTAACCCACCCATATTTTGCAGATCGTTGACAGATGGACTTAATGGCCCTCACACTCTGTATTCTTTTGCATGTTTTCCCTCCCCTAGTTCTTCTGACAGTTGGAAAGTCTGATACAGCTTCGCCGGCTTTGACAAGCTTTCGCCTAAGGCGGGGAAAGCACCTCTGCTCTTAACCTGACCAAGCAAACTGGCCCTGAGGAAGTCAAGTGTGTAGCGGGAAGAGCCATCTCTGACTCTTGCCTCGTAGAACTCCTAAGTATAGGAGACACAAAGGGTGACCGCAGCCTTCTTATAAACCTGTTATGGCCTCTTGACCTCTGAGCAATAATAAATAGTGCGCTCTCAGGCCGTTCTGAAGATATGAAGACGTTTTTGTGAGAACATCTGGCATTCATTGACTCAGGAAAAGGAAGGGAAAAAAAAAAAAAAAAAACTCACAAGCCCTGGGACAGAATTTCATTTTCTTTTCATGTTGCCATGTGGGTGAAGGAGCCCTTCTTTGTCTTTAAGCAAAAGTGTGGGGTGTGTGTCTGTGTGTGTGCGTGCGGGGGTGGGGGGGGTGCTGGCGGTTGGGATGTGGATTCCCTTTCAAGTTTTAAAGGAGGCATAAAATGCACATGCATTTCTGTGAAGACATTCTCTGGCAGGGAGGCATCTTCTGAAGAGGGCTGAGGCTGTCCGGTTAGTGTAAGGTGCTGTCAATATGTCTTCTTTCCTTCTGCTCCTGTGAAGTTTTCTCTGCACCACCCTCTGGGAAGATCCGGGTCACAGACGGCGGATTCTGTAGGTTGCTTAGGGGACAACAGCTTGAAAAGGACAAGAGCCCAGAGGACGAGTGTCTAAGCTCACTCGCTCTTTCTCTCTCTCTCCTTCCCCATCCCACCTCCCCCCAGCTCTATAGAACAGCCTGGCTCATAAGCTCAAAAGCTGCACATGGAGCTGTTTCCTTGGTGTGCTGTGGAAGTTCACTGCCAAACAGTGGATTTTCCTCCTTCCCACAGATGGAGCATATGCCCTCCTTCCTCTGCACAAAAGTTGGCCTCTCTTTGATCAGTAAGTTTAAATCAGAATAGGTCTAGGTAGCCAGAGTGGCTTAAAATGTTAGCAAACAGTGGGATCCCTTTTAATTTTTAGAGGGAACTCTAATTCTACCCTTTATGACTTGCTTAATTATCCTGGGCCCCCCCAAACAGCTGTCTATTGATTCCAATTAACATGATTGACATCTCCTCTGGAAGGTAAAAGCTAATCAGCTACAGGATCCCCCACTGAGAATTCATTTCCTTCTTGGAGTCACTCCTGGGCAGGAGGAAACTTAAATAGAGATTGAGACGTGCACCCACAGCTCTGATTTACTCTTTTATATATGACTTAGCACGGCACACATATAGCCCCACAGTGTCTTGTAGAAGGGGGAAAACGGGCTATTTTTTTTTTAATGGTGATTTATTTTTGCATCAAACTAACGTTAATTCTGTTGGCTTTCATTTTTATTCCTTTCTATTTTTTCATGAATCTAAATTGACCCCTTGAATGTTTGGTTTCCCTTCCCTTTCCTGTTTTAAAAGACCCACAAAGTCTACTCTTGATTAGTTCTGACAAGTTCAAAAGTTGACATGAACTTTCTGGTATAGCCAGATTTCAGTTTTCCATATTTTTTTCCCAATGATTTGAATGCAGATCTTGATGGCTTTCTTGTGGCCTTTTCAATTTTTTTTTTTTTTAAAAAGCAAGTAAGAGAGAGGTTATGTCAGATAACAAACCAGGCTTCATAAAGATAGCAGAGGGCTGGAACGATGCTGACTCTAAAAGTGAAACATAAAAGAAATAAAACCAACAAATTCACTCAGTGTATATTTCTGTCTATTATGTGTCAGGTGCATGAAAATTTCTAGAAGTGGTGGCTGTGATCTGACTGCAATACCACTGGCATCCCCTACACTCTGTGTATTCCTCCCAGGGAGAGAGAAAATCTAAGCACTACAGTTGGCATCAAGCTCAATATGAACACTGTTATGTAGCTGAAAAAGTGCTATTAATATTATAGGCTGCACACTTTCCAGTTCAAAGAGGTCAGTGGTTAGGCAAATCCTAACATTAATTGGCATTTTATTTGACTGTAAATTTTATTAAGACAGACACAGTGGCAGTCTGGCTGATCACCACATTCTGGTAGCCTACCAGAGACCTTGGTATTTCACAGATACTGAACGGATATCTGTTGAATGAATGAACTATCTTGGCACAGACCCAGTGATTTCAAAGAAACATGGGCCAACTTTGTGCTTGGAAAGCCGATCACAAACAATAATTATTGGAAAGATGAGTGGATGGATAGATGAATGGATGAATGGATTGACGGATGGATGGGTGGATAGACGGACAGGATAAAAAACGATAAGAGGAAATGCAGTGAGATTTTTGTTTTGAACAAACCCAGAATAACTGATAATGGGCAAATAAGGCTCTTTCAAGAAAGAGCTTTGGGTATGTGTGTGTAGAGAGATATAACTAAGTGTTGAATAGCTGTCCTTTATTTAGGTTTGGACCGTAAGTGAGAAGAGTGGTGAAGGAGCCCTTGACATTAAGCACTATGGTCGAGCAAATCCGGGCTCTGCCGATGTGTTTAGTCCATTGAAGGCAGCAGAGGGCTGCCTGGAGAAAATGATTCTCTACTCACACACCTCTTCTTTTATCGTTCCTGGAGCCGTGTCATTTATATAAGGGAAGAATGGGGAGAAAAGGAAACAGCCAGGAAGGAATACAGGGCTCAACGATGCCAGGAAACCAGCGTCCACTCCCGACGTGGCGAGGCTGCCACCTCCCTGGTAAAGAACACGTGCTCCTGGCAGCATTTCTTGACCACAGTGGAGCCAAAGACAACGAATAAAAACACCACCACAAACCACCCTGAGATCTACTGAAGCAATTTTATTTTGTTTCTCTTTCACCCACTTCTGAATTGAGGTTTTCATGGGACAGATTGAGGTGTTTGTCTCTCATCTGTCAGCCCCGAATGCCAGTCTCTGTTTCTTCTCATCACTTCTTACCCCTGCAGGAAACCTCTGGACAAGGAGAAAATTGCCAGCTTTTCTGCAGAGAGTCTGGCACCCTAGACTGGACTTCCTGGGGGCTGACAAGTGCTTCTAATACGTCCTTTCATGGTCATTTGAAAGATTACAGTCTCTCTACACTTTGGATTATCCTCTTCACTTCTCCATTTCTGTTGCTTGTTGGTTTTTCTTGCTTATGTAGCTTTTTTGAGGGCCAGAGGAGGTGTTAATTATATAGGAAACCAAAAGTCAAACAAAGCAATACCTTTGCAAACACAGTAATACAGTAAATATGTATATTGATCCCTGCTGACCTGCTCTGGTCATCTTAGGGCCTGAGAAACCCTAAGAGCTCTTATTTTTGGAGGAGTCCGACACTCCCATCATAGCAAACATAGTAAATTATAAGTATGTCACACATTACTTAGCATAAATTTGCAGAACAATTAAAGCAGTTTTTTTAGTATTCTTTATTATAAAAATGAGATAACAGTGTCTAAATGTGCATTTGAAGGATAATTGAAACCTAGTTATAATAATCAAAAACATCACTTACCTATTTAGGAATAGCTTTTTTGTTGTTGTTGGTTTTACATTAATTTAAGATTAACATATGCCAGGATCATCAAATCTTGTCATACAGTTCAGGTTTTAAATCCTTAACAGGAAAAGACAAAATTTGGAATGCATGTTATGCTTTTATAATTTTGCTTATGTGTTGGGGCTCATATATTTTCCAGCTCCAAACATTTTCATATATCCTGAGAAAGCTCATGTGACAAAGGTATTGACTAACATAGGGGATGTCCTCTCTTTCCATAGCAATTCCAGTGGTCCTCCTACAGGCTGTTGGCTTTTCTAAGAATGTCATCTGACTCTCCTCTCTGTTCAGTCAAGCTGGATTTTCATTATCCACTTATCTGTTGAGGGACTCTTAGGTATATATACATATTCAGTGAAATACTATTCAACCATTAAAAAGTGAAATTTTGCTGTTTGCAGCAATATGGATGGTTGTCGAGCTTATTATACTAAGTGAAATAAGTCAGACAGAGAAAGACAAATCCCATATGATATCAACTTATATGTGGAGTCTAAAAAATACAACAAACTAGTGAATATAACAAAAAAGAAGCAGACTTACAGATAAAGAGGACAAACTAGTGGTTACCAGTGGTGAGGGGAGGGCAACATAGGGGTGTGTAGGTAAGACGTACAAACTATTAGGTATAAAATAAGCTTACTTACAAGGAATACTGTACAACAGGGAATATAGCCAATGTTTTATAGTGAGTGTAAATGGAGAAGAATCTTTAAAAATTGTAAATCACTATATGGTACACCTGTAACTTATAAAATATTGTACAGCAACTATACTTCAATTTTAAAAAGCTGGATTTTCAGCCAGCCATTAAAGGTTCAGCACTCCGCTAGTCAGGGCAGAACTCAGCTTCCAAGGGCTCCAAACTCTGGCCTGTTCTTGGCTCAGTCATATCTGATGCTCCAGATTTCAAAAATAGTATGTCAAGTAGGTGGCATATTTTTCCAAGCAGCCAAAACACTGGGGCAAGGGACCTGGGTTCCCTTTTCCAGACTGTGATTCCTTCCAGAAGAATTTCATGCCACCTGCAGAGACAGAATAGAAGTGATAATTATAACCACTTAATATGATTGCTATCTGAACAAAAATACTATGGAATTTCATGTGTATTACTCTATTAGAACTCAGATCTGACCTCACTTTTTATATTCAAAGCTTACAAAATGCAAGCAGTGTTGAATCCTTGGCACCAACACTAGAAGAAGCCTGTAGGCAAACCAAGTAAGTATTGCTGTGGATGTTCTTATCTATGGTGATGCTTAAGTTACAAGAAGTCTGGTTTAAGAAAACCTGTCATCTTTAACCTGTACTCCCCCACCCCCCAACACACACACACACTACCAGCTTCACAGGGCAGAGACTGTCTTATAGTTTGAGGAGCTGTATTGAGTAAAAATCCCTAAGGACAATATAAGCAATAATCATTAAAACTCAATAATTGAATGCTTTCCAAATCTCTGGTTCTGTTATCAGAATGCTTTATACCTTATCCCACAGTCAAACGTTTAGGCAAATGTTTGTAGAGAGCTAATGATTCCCTGCTTAGGAAGGAACCTGAGGCTTTGAGAGGTTAAGTCCAAGGCCACTATGGACAGAGTGTGAATATTCACACCTTTGTCTGCTGTAAATTCTGTGCTTTGAGGGACATTCAAATAAACTAAACGAGTTTGAGGGATAGTATGCAGATCTTGAAAGCAGCGATGGAGGAGAAGTTGGCCCTTTTTTTTTTTTTTAATTTATTTATTTTTGGCTATGCTGGGTCTTCCCTGCTGAGCGCAGGCTCTCTCGAGCTGCTGCAAGCTGGGGCTGCTCTCCGTGGAGGTGCGCGGGCTTCTCACGGTGGGGGCTTCTCTTGGTGCAGAGCATGGGTTCTAAGCGTCCCCGGGCTTCAGTCATCATGACTCCAGGCGCCGTAGTTGTGGCTGGTGGTCTTCAAGAGTTGTGGCACACGGGCTTAATTGCCATGCAGTATGTGGGCTGGAAGCCATGTCCCCTGCATTGACAGGCAGATTCTTAACCATTGGACTATCGGGGTTCCCTCTTCTCTCCTTCTTTCCTTCTTCCCGCCTGCTCCTTTCTTCATCTGCAAACATTTACGAGATACTCTGCTAAGTTGCTGTAACCCGATCCTGTTCTCAAGTCACTCGTACCCTGGGAGAGGGTGTGACCACACCGTGCAGCCTTGCGGCATCATGGGCCAAGGACCACCACGGAGCTGTGTGCTGGATTGCCGTAGCACAGGGGCCAGAGCAACCAGGGCAGTGAGCACAGCAAGTATCCCCAACACAAAAAGAAACAGTCTTGTGTGTGAGGAACCAAAAACAAGAACACAGACATCATATTCAAGGGGTGACGGCATAATTCGGTCAGACCGATTGAATTGAAGGAATCATCATGGAAAAAGGATATGAGGCTAAGTGGAAAGATGATTAGATTCATGCTGGGAAGACCTTTGGAGGCTGTTGAAGGCAAAGACCTCCATATAGACAGGGCCTTATATTAAGCCAGACGGTCACAGAGATGGAGGAAGGGTTGGATTGAAGAGACATTTCAACTGAAAAATCCACAGAACTTGGAGACAGATTTAAAAAGGGAGATAGCAGGAATGGGGGTATTGTTTACCAGCAAAAGGACAAAGAGGTGGCTTGAGGAGGTGGTCTGGAGTCAGTTTGGGACGAGTTCAGTCTGAGATGCCTACAGGACATCCAGGTGGAGAGGTATATTTTTTAAGTTATGCATTGTTGTGGTTCCCTGACTCCCACCCCAATCTACAAATAGAATTTGAATCCTCCTTAAAGAATTGAAGTTGCCAGTAAAAATAATGTTGGAATTAGTGTGTCTTGACTCTGGCCAGAGTAGAACCCCTGTGGCAAAGCCCAGAATATCGAAAGCAAATGGGGTTTTTGGCAGTATGGGACAGGCACCCAGCTGCTAAGTAGGGGTTTTGGCCTGGGGAGGGGGCAGGGAAAACAGAAGGTGGGGGAGGGTGGAGAAAAGGAGGCAGGAGAATTATCTCTAAGAAGAAATCACCTTTGTTTTTAATTTCACACACATGGGGCTCATAACACCATAATACTTGCAAGAACAGGGTTTAGCGGTGGAGAGAGACGGAGAGGAAGCACGAGCCTCCCTTCATGGCGGGGCCACTGTTGCTTGCTGCTAGACGGATTCCGGGGCTCACAAGAATGTACTTGGGGTGAAGGGCAAGGAGAAAGTGATCCCCAAGCCTCCCATGGCTTTCTTTATGCTTTCCTAAATGTGCCATCCACCTCTCAACTCGGATCTGCCCAGAGCATGCCTGTGAGATGGTGGATCTGCAGTAGTTTCAGATAGGTTGTATATTCCTGCTTCCTCTTGTGTCTTACTTTTACTCTCTTACCTACTTACTTCGAAAGCAGCATGGAAGCAAGCCAGTACCCTCTGCAGTCTGTTTCTGAGAGCCTCACCTCCCTCCTTGTATTAATTTAGGGATGTTTCATTTCTGCAGCAGTGATGCTGTGATCTTTGCTTTTCTATGCATGCCTTTCATCTGACACTCACAATGTGCTGTACAGATGTTCCCCTGCCAAACCCTGGTGCCCCCTAATTTGCCTTGAGATCCCTGGCAAGTTACAGTCCCTTTCAGCAATACCACCACTTTACCTGCAGCTAAATACACAAACAAGATACCTCGGGGGCAGGGGGTCCCACTATACACCACCTTCCACTTCTTTGCCCATTGGAGCCTTCTCATATTCTGCCTCCTCTGTTCAGTCTAGACAAGTCCAACTCATCAATTCATTCCCACTTGTTAAGTCAGTATGTCTATATTGAGTGATATATTGAGGACTGTATCACCAGGGGTATAGCAATGAGCAAAGCACATTTAGTCCCTGCCTCTCAGATCTCACAATACAGTCAGAGATAACAGAAAAGTGAGCATGACCTTGCGATGTGCTATGGTAGACACCAAAATGGAAGTGAGCCCTGGGTGCCGTGGAAACGCAGAATAGGGCCGCTCGCTCGCTCTGGTGAGGCAGTGTGCTTCCTATGTGCTTGCTACGATTTGGATCCTGAATCGGCTGTTTACAAGCTGTGTTACTTTGGGCGAGTTCCTTAACACCTCTCTGCCTTCAAAACATGATACCGAGCTAGAAACCTTGTAAAGTCGCCAGTGCGTTTTTGTTGCTGTTTAGTCACTGAGTCATGTCTGACTCTGTTCTGACCCAATGGATCGTAGTTCACCAGGCTCCTCTGTCCATGGGATTTCCCATACAAGAAGATTGAAGTGGGTTGCCATTTAATCTTTCTGACCCAGGGACCAAACCCGTATCTCCTGAATTGTCAGATGGACTCTTCACCACTGAGCCTCCTGGGAAGCCCAGCTAGCACACAGAGAGGCTGAAAAAGCACATATTCATGCATTCATTCATTCATTTATTCACTCTGTCATTCAGTACATTCTTATCGAGTACCACCCTGTGTCAGGCAGTGTTCTTGGAGGTGTGTAGAGGAGTGCCCAGGTGTGTGCCCAGGTTAGAACATCAGCACTTCTACAAAGTACATCACTTTATATCAGTCGTTTACCTTCTGCCTGGACTATATTTGGGACAATCTTAGAAGTGATATTAATAATTCTCTTTTGCTGCTTGTTGAAGCAGCAACCAAGTGAACTTTCCTGGAGGTGAGGGAAAGCCCGGGCATTGAGGAAGTAGTTAAGCTGCACCCAACTTACACTTTGGAGAAGGCAATGGCAACCCGCTCCAGTACTCTTGCCTGGAAAATCCCATGGACGGAGCAGCCTGGTCAGCTACAGTCCATAGGGTTGCTGTGAGTCGGACACGACTGAGCAACTTCACTTTCACTTTTCACTTTCATGCATTGGAGAAGGAAATGGTAACCCACTCCAATATTCTTGCCTGGAGAATCCCAAGGATGGCAGAGCCTGGTGGGCTGCCGTCTATGGGGTCACGCAGAGTCGGACACGACTGAAGTGACTTAGCAGCAGCAGCAACTTACACTTTGGAGATGATCATCTCACCCACAACTCCAGGCTGCCACCCATTGGTCCAGGTCCGCAGGAGTCACCCTCTCGCACCGTCACCTCCCTTCCCACCCCCATTGTGAATTTAGGTCTGCTCAGCATGATGAGATACATAGGAATGCACTCTCATCCTCTGTTGCTGTCAGAAATAGTCTAAAAACCAAGTCGGGTGCCTTGAAGTTTTACAAGTGCCCACTGCTACTGGAAACTTGAAACTCTTAGAAATGAAATGCACAGCTCCCAGAAGCTTTTCCCCAGGGAGAACTTGGCCTTCTCGTGCACGTGTCCAGCCACAGCTGTTTCACACGGAGTGAGGAGGAGACTCTATGAACTGCTGACCCAGCTGAAACCTTAGCGTGACCCCGTGGCTCAACTCAACACCGTGGAGGAGTCCTCCTCTCGCTGTGGTGGACAGGGACTGCTTCTCTGGAGCAGATAAGCTTGTGCAGTGGGGAGCGAAGGAAGGGATGCTTATTGCTGTGGTTGATGATCCCAAAATGCTGCAATAAGTAGCCTCCTTCCAGAACACACAGCTGGACTCTTCAGTACGTTGTACTGAAAAACTTACAGCACCAGTGCTTTGAACTATTCTCTTCCCAGTAGACGGCTTTCCCTTTCTTTCAGATTCAAATGACATAGTAGTCTTTATCATCAAGTACAGAATTCATATTGTGCTGCCATCACAAGGGTCTAATTCCAGAGCATATCCATCACCTCGAAGAGAAACCCACCACCCATTAGCAGTCACTTCCCCTGTTCCTCTCTCCAGAGCCCTGGTAACCACTCATTTACTTTTTAGCCCCATGGATTTTCCTTTGAAGGGCATTTCATATACATGGAATCATGTAGTAATTGACTATATGGAATTGTGCAGTAATCTGATTTCTGTTACCTAGCATGTTTCCAAGATTCATTTATGCTGTAGCCTATGACTACTACATTCCTTTTTTATGACTAAATAATATTCCACTGTATGTCTACCATATTTTGTTCTTCCATTTATCATTTAATGGGCATTTGGTTGTTTCTAGCTTTTGGCTACTAATAATGAACATTTTTGTTTAAGGTTTTGTTTGGATGTGTGTTTTCCCTTGTCAGTGGTTTATATCTGGGTATGAGGTTACTAGGTCATATGGTAATTCTGTATTTAACGTTTTGAGGAACTGCCAGAGTATTTTCCACAGTGGCTGTGCCATTTATACCCATACCAACAATGTATGAGGGTTCTAGTCTCTCCATACCCTTGCCAACATTTATTATGGAGATATATGTATATATACATATATGGGCTTCTCTGGCAGCTCAGATGGTGAAGAATTCACCTGCAATGCAGGAGACCTGGGTTCGATCCCTGGGTTGGGAAGATCCCCTGGAGGAGGGCATGGCAATCCACTCCAGTATTCTTGCCTGGAGCGTCCGCACGGACAGAGGAGCCTGGTGGGCTGCAGTCCGTGGGGTCACAGAGTGTCAGACGTGACTGAGAGCACAGCAGAGCTTACAGATACACCTGTATCTCCATCATAGTGCCTACTCGATGTGAAATGGTGCTGTTTCTTATGTGTATCAATTTGGTCACTTGGGCTTTTTCTACTTCTCTCTACCAGTCGCTCCTATCACCGTAGTTTCCTCCCGTGTAGGATCTAGAGTTTTTCCTAAAATTCTGAAAGATGATGGACAAGTTTTAGCATCCTGTATGTCTCATAGCTGTGTCATTCTTTCTGTTAACTTGGCCTGAGTCTGCCTCCTCCCAATCTTGAGCTCCCAGTTCACACGTCTGCCAAAGATCCAGAACTCCGGGCCTGAATTTCGTAAGACAGAGATAGCTACTCCCTCTTAAACCAGCCACCCTTCCTGCTCAGGCGATGGAGAGAGGAGAGCAGGAGCTCATGGTTTTCATTTGCAATCTCTTGCTTCTCTTTATTTCTAAACCAAGAGACTAATGATTTGTTCACAAACCTTGGTTTGGAAGAATGTAAATGCAAAGCATGGTCACATTCAGACTTAGTATTCAAGAATTTGTGGCCCCTTGAAAATAGCTGGTGTAAAGTGTCTTCAAAAGAGATTAATATGCATGTTATCAAGTTATACTAAATCAAATTAAGGCAACAAAGTATTTTCATCTATTTTAGTGATGTGTTGGAATTATGACTTATAAATGGTCCTTCTTATTAGAGTAAGTCCTGAAGGATCTCCAGCAAAGATTGAAATCGCCAGTTCCTGGGGTATACTTGTGGACTATGTGCATATTTTGTAATTCAAACTTTTCCAGCAAATTTATGCTGTCATGTGTCTCAGCCAGCCCAAATTAATGAGGCTTTAGAGTATGACCAATGCGTCTGACTCTGAAGAAGATCAGAACAGTGGAGTGCAAAGCAAAACAGACTTTGGTTTGAATTCCAACTCAGCTCTGGCTGTACGACCTCTGGCAAGAATTCATTTTTCTCTAGAATAAAATGAGGTTCTGCTATGTCAGTTACAGGGCTGTTTTGAGAAGTAGATGAGACTACTTACGTAAAGTGTCAAGGACAGTCACATAAATAGTAGACATTCAATAAAGGGAATCCATTGGTAGTAGTAGTATAATAGATGCATCTTTAGACACTTATGATTCCCAAAAATGATGCAAATAATCACCTTTTTAGTTTTGTTTTGTGGACAATGAACCGTGACATTTAAGGAACCCCGTGGTGAGGCCTCCTTTGTAAATGGGATGAATCACTTCTAGTTTTATCTGGTTTTGTATACATTTTATTTTTGGATAGCAGGATTTCTGAAAATGGGACACACTTGTCCAGAACCTTAAGCCTCCGTCTCCTGCCTCTATTTGAAAAATGTCACAATTTCTAAGGTTGGCAAATGCTGGTGTGGCAGACAAACGCTACCTTCCCTCGCTGTGACTGGACTGGGCGTGCAATTTTAGGTCTTTGGATTAAAGGAGGTGATGATTCCTGGGAGAAAAGGACTGATCTCACTAATCTTATTCTCCACCGTGCTTTTAAAGGGAAATCTCACAAAAGCCTTTATGTTAAAATGAAAACAAAAGTGCTCCAATCATAGCAAGGATCTCAATTCTAACCCTGGGAGAGCTGATGGGCACTGAATTTGATAGAGGGAAACTTTTTAGCACATCTGTCTTTGATAACTCCTAATGCCGAGAGTGGGGCCTTTGAAATTAGTTGCTCACTCCAGTGTTTTTAATAATGCCACTGAGAACTTTTCGTTATGTAGAAAAGTCCTTACTAGTGCTGACTTTGAGGAGTGAATTAATTTTTCATGAGTTTATAGTGCTTCAGGCTACCACTCCAGCCTCTCCTAGTTTCTGAGATTTTTTCATATGTAGGGTGATTTGTTTTAACCGTCTCCGTGTGAAGGTATTTGAGGAGCTCTATTTTCTCTTTCGTCATCATGTGGGAGAGTGATTCTAGAGAGACTGAAAATTCTCCAAGAGGCCCTATGAGCTAGCCTGTCCCACTTTGCTACTGATAGTCTTCCTTCAGTTTCCTTTTTCCTTGTGTACCCCCTCAGCCCGCTATGTACCAGCAACATATACACAGACACTGAACCAAGAAGGCAAGTAGGGGAAGCAAGCTTCCCTCTTGAGAGAGAAGTGCCTTCTTTAGCGCTGCAAGATTTAAATGAGGAATCAGATCTATACCTTATTTTTTTTCCTTCTTCCTCCTGGACAGGGGTCTTGGAGTTCTCTGTGGGCCCACTTGGGTTCCTAAGGGGATCTACCTTCTATTCTGCTTGCTGGAAATGCAGATTTTGCCTAATGGAAGGAGGAAGTGCTGACTTCACTGTTAGCATGTCTTAGAAAGCAAGCTCAGCCCCATTTCTTTTTTTTCCTGTAATCTTGAATCCCTAAGTTATGTATCACGTTTTTAATTTTTTTTTAATTGGAGTATAATTGCTTTACAATGTTGTGTTAGTTCCTCATTTTCTTAAGCATCTCCCGAATACCCTAATCCACACAGATTACCCCATTCTCTGAACTGCTGTGGGAACCATACAATTTGTGAGACGTTGGATATAGCATTTAATCATCTAAAGCCACTTATATACATGGCAAGAAAATTAAAAAAAAAAAAAAAAGAAAACACCTTTTAGCCTGCTCTTCTTTCCCATTTCATGAAATTGTTAGATTGCAAGTGCAAGAATTGAAAAGTGTCTGACCTTTACTTTTATAAAAAGGGATGGAAAGAGGGAGTGAGGGAGAAAGGAAGGAAAAAAGGGCAGATGTTGTTCTCTGGTGTAGAAGGCTTTGTCTAAGTGTTGAGGCCACTGCCGGTCGAAGGGAGAAGAAGGAAAGCTCTGAAAACCCTTCTCTGCTTGTCCTCCTGAGTCTAAGGTAGATGCCACCCCATGTGTCCCTACAGTATCCTGTCCTGGGCCTCCTCCAGCACGGTTTTCACCGAATTGTGATTGTCTATGTGCATACCTGTCACCCCCACACTACTGTGTTCCCTGAGAATAGGGAACTTGCTCTGTATCTATGTCTTGCTTACAGATCTATGCCCAGCGATTTGCACACAGCCTATACACGGCTCAGCAAATGTTGAATGAAGAAATGAGTGAAGGAGCCATGTAAATAAATTCCTTCTTCTCAAAGGAAATGATGCTGAAAAATAATATGTACCTACCCAAGATATTCAAAACAAATTCAGAGAATGATACCGTGCTTCCGTAATTCAGTTTGGGCATAATGCTACCAGGAATCATGGAAAGAGTGACGAATATGAAATATTGGTTCAGGAAAGAAATCCTGGGCAGCTGAAGGTTTTGCAACCCTCTTTGTGTTGTATTGACAGTACACCTATTAATCACCACCGCCATCAGTTTATCAGCCTCACATTAAGGCATCAATCATCATTTGCAAAGGTGGGGAGTAGGAGAAAAGAGCTTGCCTGCAAGACACATTCTCATTCTTTGAGGGTGGCTAGTCAGCAAGTGATGTCTATTGGTGGGATTCTTCAGGTCACAGTGTATGCACAAGACCTCCTTTTTCTCTTTATTAAGGGATAATTGATTGAGGTCAGAAGTTTTGGAGAGTCCTGGGAGATTTTTAATCCAGTGCCATCATGCAAAGCTTACTACATCAATAAGACAGTTCCATGGGGGATGGAGGAGTAATTGAGATGCCTCACCAGCTGGAATCCAGATGAAGATACATTTGGAAGCTTAATCACAATCATGTTCTACACTAAATATTCATCCGTCCGTCTCACAAAGAGGACAGGAAATTAAGTTGTCAAGGGCAGGGGGGATGAGGTTCAGCTGAAAGAAGAAAGTCTCACCTCAGCCTTAATCTCTAAATATGCAAGACTGTCTTAGGTAGTTAAAGCAAAGGCCTCTGCTCTCCAGTTTTATTTCCTGAGAAATATTTGAGCTATTTATTCACAATTTATTAGCTCTGCAGTTACCAAAATGGACTGCTCAGAGAGCTCAGCCTCCTCACTGTGGGATAAATACAGATGAGCAATGCCATCTCAATAGAAAAATGCTTTATTGAGCCAATAGAGAAAAGCATTAAAGTTGTGTAAACATGCAGGAAAGAGCAGGGGAATTCCTAAACGGAGCTGAAGGTCTATGATTGTATATGCCTTGATGCACTGTGTTCTGAAAGTTAAACGACACCCTGGATGTAGTCGGTAAGCATTATGTTACATGTTGTGGGGTTTCTTTCATTTCTTTTTTCTGGTTTTTTTTTTTTTTTATTCCCAAGTTAAACTTTTTATGATGCCTTCAGGGCAACTACATTTCATTTCAAAGGGTGGTTTGAAAAATGTATGTTGCTGCCATAAATTAAATGATGGTTTCTTTTCAGATTCTGGCCCAACAGTGCGAAGCAAACATGGCTTTTTTTAAAAAAGAGACAGTGTGAAGTTCAGTGTCCTATTGCCATGTTAAGAGGCTGCATGAGACAGGGTTCCTTGGCTGCAATGGAAAATCCCCACTGGAATTAGCTTTATAAGGGAATGTATTAATAAGTAGCTCACGTGTTGAATCTTTGGTGGGAGACAACCCAGATGCAGAGGGCTTCCCCAGCGACTCAGCGGTAAAGAATCCACCTGCAACGCAGGAGCCGCAGGAGACGTGGATTTGATCCCTGGGTCAGGAAGATCCCCTGGAGGAGGACATGGCAACCCACTCCAATATTCTTGGACAGAGGAGCCTGGCGGGCTACAGTCCATGGGCTCACAAAGTGTCGGACTAAGCGACTTAGCACGCACGCACGCATCCCAGATGCAGGATGTTATCATGCCTCTCTGGTTCCCTTGCTGCTCTGCCCTACTCAGAGCACTGGCCCTTTAATTGGGTCTTAGGTGGCTGTAACACATCGTGATCATCATATCTTTTTTTAACCATTTTAAAATTTTTATTTATTTTTTTAAAACTTTGTATTTTTATCTTGGAGTATAGCTGATTAACAATGTTGTGATTGTTCAAGTGGACAGCAAAGGGACTCAGCCGTACATATACGTATCCATCTCCCCCAAACTCCCCTCCCATCCAGGCTGCCACATAACACTGAGCAGAGTTCCATGTGCTGCACAGAAAGACCTTGATGGTTGTCCATTTTGTACACACATGGCAGTGTGTACACGTCGATCGCAAACTCCCTGTCTCCTCCCCCCGTTCTTCCCCCCCGGCAAGCATGAGTTCATTCAGTCTGTGAGTCTGTTCCTATTTTGTAAATAAGTTCATGTGTATCATTTCTTTTTAGATTCTACTTATAAGGGATGTCATATGATATTTCTTCTTCTCTGGCTTACTTCACTCAGCATGACAATCTCTAGGTCCATCCATCCATATTCAGCCATCATATCTTGATGCTTCAATCTCTAGGAGAAGATGGGGTCTAGGTCTTTCTCTTGGGAAGAAGTAAATGTCCTAGAAGCCCAACAGTAGACTCACTCTCACTTGAAACCTGCCTAGGCCAGCCCATCCATGATTATTTTAAAGCCCCTTTTGCTTGGAGGTGGCGGTGGGAAAACATCCATCCTCTTGGTACCCTCTGTGATATAACCCATGACATCACTACGGAAAGAACACAGATGTGGAGACAGACAGTCGTGCATTTGAATGCAGTTTCTATCCCTAAAGAGCTGACCTTAGTGAATCACTTATCTTCAGTGAGCATCACTGCCCCTTGCGTGAGATAAGAATACACATCATCCTCAGAGAACTTGGGAGAAGAAAGCATGGGGCACAGACACAGGGCAGACGCTGCTCGGTCATGATTCCTTTCAAACGCGCCTTTTCATCAAGTGGATCTTCCACTTGCGCTTTCTTTTTCTGAGGTACGGCCCTCCATTTTGTAGTCCTATCCTTAGTATGTGTAGGGCATAGAGGATAATTTAATTGAATGTATTTGCATATGGCTGTATTAGAATGATTGTATCATATATGTATATAGATAATATACTTATATCTGTGATATATATACATCTACATTCAATCAACAGTTACATATTAAGGAGATATATCGTATATACCACCTTGTTCCAAGCATTCCAGTGTTTCCTGGTTTAGTGCTACTTGAAGTCTGGTCCACAGATGTGTGCCAGTTGGCAAACTGGGTTACTAGTTGGGAATAGGATGCGTACAGAAATGAAGCCTAAGCATTTAGACATATTTACAATAATTTGACACTGCTGAGCCCTCCATGCCCATGTTTATTTTTCTAATACTTCATTTTTATTGTAGTCTAGAAAAGTCTGGGTGTGTGATAGATTGCAAAAACCAAACCAAAACAAAACAAATCGTTCCCTTCACAGAAGCATTGGAGAAACTTGCTAGGAGAGACATGTATTGAGCTCCTTTTTGCCTTCCAGGTGCTCAGGTTTATTTGGAGTAAGCAGAGACAATCACACCAAGTTGTTTAACAAGAGTGCAAACACAATAGTGAAAAACAGTGTCATAAGGCAGTCATAGATGACCCAGTGCCATATCAGTGACTGGGATAACGCTTGCCCCCAGAGTCCACAGGAGGATGAGGTCACGGTGAAGCAGCGGTCTGAAAACTCTTCTTCCCTGAGCAGGCGGATCTGTTGTGACTTCCTCTGCATCCCGGGCCTCCTGTCAGGGTTTGCTGTGTCCCTTCTCACCCGGCGGCTTGATGGGTTAATTTCCCGGTGAGCGAGGGCCTGTGAATGAAGCCAGACAGAGTTATGTGTCAGCCTGCAGCGCAAACGCACTGACTATCCCACTCCATTATCCCTGATGGGGCTTTGATGTGCACAGAAAACACATCGGATTACACGGGACATCATGTCATGTGTCACGTCAATGCTGGGGCTCCATCCTGACACTTTAATTAGCATGGGTGGAGGTAAAGAGTGTATTATTTTTCTATTTCAAGGCCAAGACACTAACCACTGAGAACTGTTTGGTTATGCCCAAGCCTGAATGTGGTGGTCTCTCCTACAAACACAGCCGGTACCCCCTAGGATGATGGCCATAATGTCAGCTCGTGCAAAGAGCCGTGGCCAGGAGGTATAAACCTCACTACATTCTTATTCACCGGGAACAACTTCTGTGAGTGAGCTGCGCCCCCCAGGCAACCTCATTTTCAGCAACATAAATGCTCATCACTTATTGACTTTGCAAGTTTCATATTCCTAAAACGTGACTGTGTGCATGCTCAGTCGTGTCCAACTCTTTGTGATGTCATGGACTGTAACCCGCCCGGCTCCTCTATCCATGGGATTCCCCAGGCAAGAATACTGGAGTGGATTACCATTTCCTTCCCTGCAGGATCTTCCCGACCCAGGGATCAAATCCACATCTCCTCCATCTCGTCCATTACAGGCAGATTATTTACCGCTGAGCCACTGGGGAAGCCTACTGATGCTCTTATGCATCTCACAGGAGCATTTGTTGTTGAAATGAAATCATGTCCATGGCCCTGTTCAGATGCCATGGATGATATTAAAGGGGGAGGCAAGCTAAGAGGGCGAGTGGAACGGAGGAGATGTCATTAGACATTTTGGCTATTAGGAACCCTTGGCCAATTAACAGCATCTTACAGCACAGCTGCAAACAACTGAGACTTCCTTGCTTTGCTTGTACCACCACAAGCAGGTGTGGCTGTCGGGGTGTAAGGGTATATTCCACCCAGAAAAGCACCTAGGCATGACCTCAGCCCTTCACCATTTGTGAACGTGGCCCTGAGTAATGAGAAACCACATTTTCCTCTCTGCTGCTGGATGAAGGTCGCCCAACTCAATACTGAGTGAAATCTCTGCATGTCAATAAGCCACATTCATTTTGACATCTAGACTCTTGTGTAATTAAGACCTCAGGTCTGGCGCTTGGTATATCAGTGTGTGTCAATTCTCATTTACATAAGACTTTGGTTTTTCCCACATCTCTACACAAATGCCACCAAAAAAAAAATGCTATTAACAATGAAAGGGCTGAGGATAGAGTTACATAGCCCAGCGTGTCTCTAATCCCCACTTAACATTTGCCTTAAAAAGAACGTTGCCAAACTTGGAAATTAAATGGTGTGTGTTTCGATGTCCTTTATGGAGGGAGAGGTTAAGTAGACTTCGCTTCTTTGTTTTGAGCCTGAGAAACATCCGATTTCACGTCGCTTTTTCATCTGTGAAGTGAACTCTGCTGCTTATGGAAGGGAGGGGTCTTCATCTCTCTTTCAGAAAACAGCAGGCTCGTCTCACCTGCCTGTGGCTGGACTTTAAAAACCAAGCTAGACTCAAAGATCCTGTGGGTGTGCTAATATAGTCTAGTTCATTTAGACCTAAGGCTGTTGGGTGTAACTGGATCCTACAAAGGAGGAAAGTGACTTCTGGGGCTGCTGGAAGCCCACCTCTGACTCCTCGGAGGAGCTTTCTCCTCCGGGGCAAGGAGCGGTGGGGATCCAATACTTGGCATGCCTCATCTTCTTCCAGCATTAATGGCTACAAGGCAGAAGTGTTTATTTCTGCAACTCACATGAGGAAAGCCATGTCCAAGAGAAGTTAGGGGACTTTCACAAGACTACACGTGTAGTTGGGGTTATATGACCCGAGAAATAATGCAGTCTCTACAGTTCTTTATTTTCACATCAATAAATTGTGCTCTTCTGTAAAATTAGGGGAAAAGAAGTCTAATAAAATGGCACAGAGAAAGGAGATCCTGGAGTTTATATAGTAGGATTCCAGGCACTAAGTTACGTGTTTTAATAGGAAACCAAAAAAGGATGGGAAATTGAGGCGTGCCTCCAAGGAACCTTCCATTCCAGCTCTACCACATACCTACTGTGTGATCTTAGACAAGTTACTACGCATCTCTGGACCTTGGATGCCTCATCTTGGAAGTAGATCATTATGGCGCTGCCTTTGCAGTGTTGCTGTGAGGATTAAAAGAAGTAATTCTTATAAAGTACTTAGAAGAGTAACTGACATAGGTTTTTTGTTGTTCAGTCCTTAAGTTATGTCTGACTCTTTGTGACCCCGTGGACCGCAGCACACCAGGCTCCTCTGTCCTCCACGATCTCCCGGAGTTTGCTCAAATTCATGTCCATTGAGTCGTTGATGCTATATAACCATCTCATCTTCTGCTGCCGCCTTCTCTTTTTGCCTTCAGTCTTTCCCAGCATCAGGGTCTTTTCCAATGAGCCTGCTTTTTCACATCAGGTAGTCAAAGTATTGGAGCTTCAGGCCTCAATTAATGTTGCCTCTGTATTGTTAATAACTACACTACTGCTATTATTATTTATCCGGATGGCTTTCCCCTCGTTAATGAGATTGATTCCACTATTGCCAGGTTCTCCCTGTCTGTCCTCAGTGTCTGTCCAATCTTAGGAGTCCTAGGCAGTCCTGGAAAGTATCCAAGCAGCTGGGTCAATGGTTCTCAACCTGGGTTCATATAACAATCATCCTGGGGACCTTTGAACAATACCAAGGCTTAAATCCCATGCCTGGAGATGTTGATTTAATTGATCTGCAGCCCAGCTGGATATCAAGAATTTTTAAAGCTCTCCAGGTGATGTTAATGTTAAGAACAGTAGTGGAAGGCTAGTGGAAGGCTAGTGGAAGGCCTCGTTAATTTTGACATTGAAAAAAGTTCCTGAAATATGAATGGTATAAGCTAATGTTTCCCAAGTATAACATTTACGGGGGGAGGGGGGAGCAGGGAGGGTGTTAGTGAGATCCTATTAGTTTAGATTATTGGTATGTTAACAGTTTGACAACTTTTTTTTTTTTTAATTTTCACTTTTTGGCCACACCACACGACATGTTGGATCTTAGTTCCCCAAGCAGGGATCGAACCTGCGCCCCTGCATTGGAATTGCTGAGTCTTAACCACTAGACGCCCAGGGAAGTCCCATCCTGCAACTCTTTTAGTGCAAATTAGGAAAAAGTATAACTAGCATTATCTACCCTGTGATTTCATAGGTAATATTCTTTAGGCTAAAATTTCTTTTAAAAACAGAGAGGAATGTGTATCAAGTCACATTCAATAAAATATCAACTTAATATTTACACACTGATGGTAAAAAATGTGACTTAGATACATAAATGACTAAAGTATGGGAAATGTATGAAACAAATGTGATTATAATTATAATTCTGAGTCAATTTGATACTTCGAAAGAATAAAATTATTTTACTCAGTAATTGTACAAATTTCAACATTTGAAAAAATAAAGTAGATTAATGAAATACAGTGACACATATCTAATCTAAGAACACAAAGTTCTTAATTTCTAGTAATTTACTTTCAGGGCACAATCCAGGATAAAAATGTTATTCCATATTTACTCAGAACTGTAATTATAATTACTTGTATATATTGACATGGTTAATGGTAATGACATCCTGTGTTTGAATAATGCTTTGCTGTTTACAGAGCACTTGCACTTATATTATTAATTGGCTTCCTAATAATGTGCTGAGGTTGGATTTTAGTCCCTTGTCACAGATGGAAAAAATGAGGCCTCGGGCAGGGGTGATGCAGTTAAATGGCCGGTCCCACGTTCCACAGCTAAGTCTTGGCGGTGCAGAGCTGGAACCTTGTCGTCTCCACCCAGGGTAGAACTCTTACTTTTTTCACCACTATTGCTCTTCTATAGTTCCTGCTGTCTGCTCTCTCTTCCACCTTAAATTATAAAGTCCCTCCAGGGCACCCTTGACACTATGATGGTGAATTTCCTTTCTAATAATTTGCACTGAACTCAAGAGCATTATGTGTTACATAATCAGAAATTGGGCTGGTTAGGTCACATATAAAGGAAAACCACCTTATAATAACCTCATGTTGACCCGGTCTCCCCTCTCTGGTCCTGCCCATGGGGTCAGCCAGCCTCATCTCTTTGCGAGTCCCCAAACAAGCCAGCACACTTGTCACTTCGTATTGTCTAGACAACTCTGTTCCATGCGACAGCAATGTCCTCCCTCTCCACCCTGCTGAAAACCTAGCTTCAGTGTTACCCCCAGCTGCTTTTTAAGGGAAGGAATATTCTAAGTTAACCCCCAAGTACAATGCCCAATGGGAGTTTCCTGGTGGCTCAGGTGGTAAAGAATATGCCAGCAACACAGGATACCTGGGTTCAATCCCTGAGTTGGGAAGATCCCCTGGAGAAGGGAATAGCTACTAACTCCCATATTCTTGCCCAGAGAATCCCATGGACAGAGGAGCCTGGCGGGCTACAGTCCACTGGGTCGCAAAGAGTCAGACACAATTGAATAACTAACACTTTCACGGTTTTTACTTTGCACAATGCTCAAAGCCCTGCCTCTCTGTGACTTCCCCAGAAGTTCCTGAGGCAGCAGATAGGAACCCTAGGGCTCTCAGGAACACAAATTCAAAACCACACATCTAGTAGATAAATACAGCCCCAGAAATTGAAAATGGGCATTCTCTTCCCAACGATTCTAGTTTCTACTTCTGAGTCAATAAGTTGCTTTTATTGACCAAACTTCATTTTTCTTACCATTAAAATTGGTGTAATATCAATACAGTATACTAACGCATATATATGGAATTTAGTAAATCGGTAAAGATAACCCTGTAGACGAGACAGCAAAAGAGACACAGATGTATAGAACACTATTTTGGACTCTATGGGAGAGGGCGAGGGTGGGATGATTTGGGAGAATGGCATTGATGCATGTAAATTATCATATGTGAAACGAATCGCCAGTCCAGTTTCGATGCATGATACAGGGTGCTTGGGGCTGGTGCACTGGGATGACTCAGAGGGATGGGATGGGGAGGGAGGTGGGAAGGGGGTTCTGGAAGGGGAGCACATGTACACCTGTGGTGGATTCATGTCAATGTATGGCAAAACCGATACAATATTGTAAAGTAAAAAAAATAGATACATAAATAAATTTAAAAAAATAGATGTAATATTACTCATCCTACTTAATTCATTGGGCTATTTTGTAGACAGGATAAGATTAATGCAAACATTTTGAATAGGTAGAAGCGTTTTACATTATTATTTGAGCCCCAGTTACACATATATGACATCTTCTTCTCCTTAAGGGCTTTTAAATGAAGGAAGATGCCCTGATTTTCATAGATACAAAGACATTCCAAAGACATAAACAGAGTGAAAGAACGACTGTATTGTTCATTAGCTTTATGGATTTAGGTGGGTGGTCAGAAAGACACAGTGTTCTATAGCAGGAAGATCTTCGTCTGCAGATCAGGAGACCTGGGTTTGAACCTACCTTGTCATCCAGTTACTAACTGTGGGAGTTTGATGGGTCATGTAACCCTTGGAAACCTCAGTAGGGAGTGGGCGTGGGTGGGGAAGTGGGGAATGGGAATGACATTATGGTGGTGTGCAGGAGCCAATGAAACGGCCACAGGGTAAGGCCTTTGGAAACAGCCAAATGCCTTCGTGAAGGCATGTGTATGATCCAAGCACTTGCCTAATTTAGCCAAGGGGCAGTCAAGGAGTTCCCGGGGAGGGCCGCCCGAAACAGCAAGACTGACTTGAATAATGGCAGGAACAGGGCAGGTTTAGCCAGAGCATGTGTGCTTCAGGCAAAGGTGCCTCCTGGGACAGGCTTACTTCCGAGGGGCTGGCAGGACCCCGCCACAAAAGAGGTTGTTCCCTCCTTTCCAACAGCTGAAGTGCCTTCAAAAAGCTCTGGATTAGAAGGCTGAGGACACCATCCAGGTGTGCAGAAAGTGTTAAAAGGATCCCAAGTACACTCAAAGATGTTTGTTTTTGATTAGAAGATAAAGATTAACCGGATTAATGGAGGCTCATGGATGGAGAACGTGCAGACGCTAATTGCCCCTAAATTACAGTGGATTCCATTGGAATTGTGTATTTTCCTCCAAAAGCCTAAGCGGTGTCCCTTCTCTCCTCCCTCCCTCCCCACGCAATGCTAAAATGAACATGTCATTGTAACTGAGATGAAAGGCCTTGAAATTTATTTTCCACTTCCCTCCAAGATCTCTTGTTTGCAAAACACAAGAGAAACTAGGTTACTAAGCTAGTTCCAATTTATTTCATACCAAGGGAAAAGTATTCCAGGGACTCAGATTTCTGAAGGCTTTTGCAAGCCCTCTTTCCTTGCTAGGTTTCTCTATCATACCAGCGACTAAAATTAGCAGTTCTCAAAGTTGGATGTGCTTAAGAATCACCTGGAGACCCTGTGCAAACACGTCACTGGGCCCAACCCTGAGTCTCTGATTCACTGGGTCTAAGGAGGTCCCCCAAGCTTGCATTTCTGGCAAGTTTCCCAGTAACACTGATGGTGGGGCTTCTGAGACACGCTCTGAATGTCACAGAACTAGGGAAATATCAAAGTATTTTAAAGCAGTGGTCCCCAGCCTTTTTAGTACTAGGGACCAGTTTCGTGGAAGACAGTTTTTACACTGAGTGGCAGGGGATGGTTTTAGGATGATTCAAGCCTGTTACATTTATTGTGCTAATGATAATCTGTATTTGTAGCTGCTCCCCAGCACTAGCATCACCTCAGCTCCACCTCAGATCATCAGGTATTAGATTCTCCTAAGGAGCTTGCAACCCAGGTCCCTCGCATGCGCAGTTCATAATAGGGTTCACGCTCCTAAGAGAATCAGATGCTGCCGCTGATGGGACAGGAGGTGGACCTCAGCTGGTAATGTGAGTGATGGGGAGAAGCTGTCAATACAGATGGAGCTTCACTTGCTCGCCCCCACACGGCTGTGCCCCCTGATTCCTAACAGGCCATGAACCAGCACCGGTCTGTGGCCTGGGAGTTGGGGATCCCTGTTTTAATCTGGTCAAAGAAAAGAGAATGTGCATCTCAAAGTGCTGGGGCTGGGTCTCCTTGGGAGTGCAGATACAATTACTCAGAAATGAAAAATTATTCGTTTCCGACATCAAATAGGCATGTATTGGATTTTATCAAGCGTATGGATGGATGGATGTGCGCTTGGCTGTTGCACGGGAAACAGGAAGAGGACTCAGGCGCTGGGGCAGGCCCTCCCTGGCGGCTGCCGCCCGCCTTTGTCTGCTCTGCGCTCACACTGCTTCTGGCGAACACTAGTGTGTTTGTTGGCAACTCCACAGACATCACACTTCGAGACCACTGACCATGCCCCCTCTGCCTCGAGGCCCCCGGTATGTGTTCCAATCCTGTTCCACGTTTATCTACAGATTACATCCATGCAAGGCAGAGGAAGACCTGGACTACTTTGCCAATGTTTCCAGACCTTCGCCAAGCACTGGACAGGGAGCCCACAGTTCTAGGGCTTTAGCTCTGGCCTTGCATCTGGCTGACCACATGACCGTGGGAAAATCACTTTAAACCCCGAGGCAGGATTTTACTCGTGCAATAAAAGGAGGGATTAGTCTAGCAAGATTAGTGGTTCTTCCTCTTTAGGGAAAAGAATGAAAGTGAAATGTGTGGACCTCTTGCCAGGGAAATGCCCTCGTGCACACGGAAAATGCTGTTTACAAACTGTAGTTTGCCTAAATAATGATAATGTAGAAAGAACAAGTAATAATCATAGCTGGCATTTATAGGGCGCTAACTATGTGCCAGGCTCTGTGCAAAGAGAGCACTTACATGTATTACTGTATTTAATCTTTGCAACACCCTATGAGATTATAGTGTCCAATTTCTAGAGGAGGGAGTCATGGCAGAGACAGGATGGAATTCATCCTGGGTCACCCCAGTCATAAGTCATAGCGAGGGGATTTGAGGGCCCCTACACTGGACCTCCCTGGTGGCTCAGCTGGGAAAGAACCCACCTGCCAATACAGGAGATGCAAGAGATGAGGGTTCAATCACTGGGTTGGGAACCCTGGAGAAGGATATGGCAACCCACTCCAGTATTCTTGCCTAGAGGATTCCATGGACAGAGGAGCCTGGCGGGCTACTCAGACGGAACTGAGAGTGCACTCAAGGACAGGACAATGTCCTAAAGCTGACAAATGGTCCTCTGGCATATATGACCCCAAGTTAGGAATGGATCCTATTCTAGGTGATATTTCAAGTTCCATGAGCTCTGAAGTTCCAGGATTCTACAGTATTTTTTCCTAAGAACCAAATGTTGGGGAAATGACCCGTGGTATTTTCAAGGCTTTTAGGCATCAGAGGTGGTTCCCAAACTTAGAATTTAAAGGCGGTTTGGGGTCCAGGCTCAGGAGAGCAAGCCACTTCTGTCCTTTGTGTCTGTCTGAAAAATGAACACTTTCTTATCGGCGTTTCTAACCAGAGGCAGCCTCCGTTCAAGGCAAGGAGAAGTAGCCCATCTTGGCCTGGCCAGGTCAGTAATGTGACGAGATAAAGGGCAGTTTCTTAATGAAAACCACTCTGCCTCCTGCCAGCAAAGGAGTTTTCTTAGTGCATTTCAAGGCCGCTAACACCTTTCCCAGATCAATGGCTTTTCATAAATGCACCAGGAGATCTTTGAACCACTAATGCTTCAGGGGCTGTTTAGGTTTGGAGTCAAACTGTTTAATATAACTCTCCTCCAAGTCTGCCTCTATTGAAAGGTCTCAGGAAGCAAGGCAGAGGGATGTATAAAAAGCAGAACCACCGTGGCCAACTGACGTCCCCTGCCTCGGCCTCTTGTTTATACAAGCAAATTGGACCAGGCTGATTACTTTCAGGAGGGGAAAGGAGGAATGAAATGACATGTGGGTCGTAGGGGAGAGCTGAGTGAGAAGCAATCAGATTAAGGGTGCCTTTTGATTGTAGTGGCGCAAATCATTTGCTTAGGAGGGGAGGACACCATTGATTGACTTCATCAACAGATTAAGGGACCAGCAGATTAAGCACTGCAAGAAAAACTGCATCCTGCTGGGAAGTGTGGGCCAGACTTCCCTCGTTCCTGGGAAAATGAGTACCATTTAATTGAAAAACTTATTTAAACACTTAAGCTAAAGGAAGGATGTTTTTTTGGAAGGCAGATGCCTGGGCCCATCCAAGAGATGCTATACAAAAGGGTGGCATTTCTTCTACCCAAAGCTGCTCCCACACTCACTTTCCCATGGAGCCCTTGGTGAAAATGATAGTCAAGTCCTAGTGGTAGTCGGCATTTCCTGAATGTCCCTCCTGCGGGTACCTCATGTCTTTGCCTCATCTAAGCCTCACAGTCGCCCTCTAACATAAAGCCTCTTCTACTTTCTTTAAAAAATTAAAAAAAAATTTTCCTTTGTACCGGAATATAGCCAGTTAACAGTGTTCTGATAGTTTCAGGTGAACAGCAAGGGACTCAGCCATACATACACGTATATCCATGCTCCCCCAAACTTCCCTCCTATCCAGGCTACCACATGACATTGACCTTGTTGGTTATCCATTTTAAATGTAGCAGATGTACATGTCCATCCCAAACTCCCTAACTATCCTTGCCTAATATTCTTTCCCCTAGCAACCACAAATTTGTTCTCTAAGTCTGTGAGTCTCTTTCTGCTTTGTAAGTTCATTTGTGTCATTTCTTTTTGGATTTCACATATAAGGGATGGCATATGATATTTCTCCTTCTCTGTCTGACTGACTTCACTCGGTATGACACTCTCTAGGTCCATCCATGTGGCTGCAAATGGCGCCTCTCTGGTATGAACTCCACTTTCACGTGGGGCAACTGGACCTCAAGGCAGGTCAGCAACTTGATACGTGTCACACCCACTCAGATATGGACTTCAGTGGCCTCTTCCTTCTCACCACCAAACTATGTCTGTCTCCTTCCTGAATATGATCCAGCATCACCATCTTCGTGAGTGTGATCCAAGCTCATCTCCTGAAGATTTGTGCCTTAGTAGTTATTGCACATTTCCCCCTCATTTAGACTTCAAGCCTCTTAAAGGCAAGGACCCCATGGTCCTTTAATTTTGCCTCCCACCACAGTGCCTGGTACAACAGAGACCTGCTCCCTGCCCTTTATTCTGGAAAAGCTGATCTAAAAAGAGCTTGAGGATTCTGTGGGGTTTCTTCTGATTATAACATTAATACAAGTTCACTGCCTAAAACATTGGTATAGGCAGTAAAATTAGATAAAGATTTTAAAAAGAAAGAACCAGAGATTAACAGCCATTAACATTTTGTTATGCATAGCCCTCTTCTTGTGTACATATACACATAAATTATACTTTAAATAGAATGACACTTATTTGGAACCTGATGTTTTGCTAACAGTATGTCATTGTCATTTTCCCACACCAGTAGCCATAGATCATTGGCAGTGTGTATATCATAGCCTTGCACAGTGTTCTATTGTGTGGTTGTGTCAGGATTCACTCATCCACAGAAGTGGACTCAGGTAGCTCCTGATACTTGCTTGTCTCTACAAAGATGCAGCAAACATCCATGCACTTACAACTTGGTGCTTCTATCTTTCAGTCCTCTTGGCCTTGCTTCTAGAAAACTTCACACTTGTTTGGATTACAGTTCTCCTAGAAATGGCAGAGCATACATATTGTCTGTTTCAGGGTGCCTCTGAGACAATTCAGTTTTTAAGATGAAAATTAGGCTGCTCATTCCCCTTAGAACAGAAGGAAATCACGAGTGCCCACTCCTGGGTCAGGCCATCAGACTGCCCACTCCTGGCTCAGGCCATCAGAGTGCCCATTCCTGGCTCAGGCCATCAGAGTGCCCATTCCTGGGTCAGGCCATCAGAGTGCCCACTCCTGGCTCAGGCCATCAGAGTGCCCCTTCCTGGGTCAGGCCATCAGAGTGCCCACTCCTGGCTCAGGCCATCAGTGCGCCCCTTCCTGGGTCAGGCCATCAGAGTGCCCACTCCTGGCTCAGGCCATCAGAGTGCCCACTCCTGGCTCAGGCCATCAGGAGTGCCCCTTCCTGGGTCAGGCCATCAGAGTGCCCCTTCCTGGGTCAGGCCATCAGAGTGCCCACTCCTGGCTCAGGCCATCAGGAGAGCCCCTTCCTGGGTCAGGCCATCAGAGTGCCCCTTCCTGGGTCAGGCCATCAGGAATGCCCCTTCCTGGGTCAGGCCATCAGAGTGCCCCTTCCTGGGTCAGGCCATCAGAATGCCCACTCCTGGGTCAGGCCATCAGAGTGCCCACTCCTGGGTCAGGCCATCAGGATACTCTAGACTCCTCCCCCGTGAGCACTCTCTGCCTGGAGTCACCACAGCACGGGTCTTGGAGCCATTTCTGTCAGTGTCCTGTCTGTGAAGCTACTTTGGACAATAAACCCAGAGTCAAAGGCTAATGGATGCTAGCAGGAGCACAGGGAGAGGAGGCAGGCTGGGGATACGGGGATTCAGGGCATGAGCCACTCCCCTTGAAGGAAATGGGCTCAAGTCCATCCTGGGAATCACAGGTGGCAGGAGCTGTGCTGGTAACCAGGCAGGTGTGAAGGTGGAGCTGGGAGAAGTAAGGGGAGATACTGAATTAATACCAAGTGCAGGCCCCAGGAGCCCTATTTCTTATTAAAGCAGCCAAATGAAGGCAGCTTTTAGATTTAGATTTTTTTTTTTTTTTTGATGAGCTATCACCATAGTGATGGCATTGGAAATTCTATTTCTGACAGCATTCCTATTAAACCATTTGTTGAATTATTTGCATCCCATGACTCTGGGAGGCCTCAAGAGCTGTGCGCTTCCCTCACTATGAAGAAGAGAGTTGATCTCACCACTTCTTGGATTCTTTACCACAAAGACGTAGATCCAGGTTTCCTATATGCCTGGTCTCTACCCAATATGGGATGAGTCTCCTGGATTCCCCACAATCCCTCCCGCAAAAGGAACTTATGAGAAAAGAAAGACCAAAAAACACAAGAGAAGAGAGAAGAATGTACTGTCTGTGCCAAGGACGTGGTTTTGAGTCTCTCTGCTTCCTGTTTTGACCACTTGGTTTGGTCTCTAGCCCATCAAATCTACAAAACCCACCCCAGGACAGAGATGTTGGAGGGCCTTCCATAATGAGCCAGGAACTCAGGGGTCCAAGTTGCTGCTTCCATTACTAGGCTGGAACCATTTCTGAATTCACTCCTTTTTCTTCCTTGAGTGATCATTTGAGATTCTAGGTAGATTCAAGGAAAATTTTTTTTTCAAACTTTAAAATTTTCATTTTATATTGGGGTATAGCCAATTAGGGCTTCCCTGGTAGCTCAACTGGAGAAAGAATCTGCCTGCAATGCAGAAGACCCCCCTGCCCTGATTCGATTCCTGGGTCAAGAAGATCTCCTGGAGGAGGGCGTGGTAACCCACTCCAGTGTTCTTGCCTGGAGAATCCCCACTGACAGAGGAGTCTGGCGGGCTCCAGTCCACGGGGTCACAAAAAGTCGGACACGACAAGCCACTGGGCACGTAGCCAATTAACAATGTTGTGATGGCTTCAGGTGAACAGTGACAGGACTCAGCCACACATATGCATGTGTTCATTCTCTCCAACAGCTCCCCCCGACCCCCGATCCAAGCTGCCGCATGACATTGAATCGAGTACCCTGTGTTATATGGGAGGTCCTTGTTGGTCTTCCATTTTGCATACAGCAGTGTGTACGTGACTTTCCCAAACTCCTTAAATATCCCTTCGCCCCAGCAACCATAAGTTCATTTTCTAAGTCCGTGAGTCTCTGTTTTGTAAGTTTTTTTGTACCATTTCTTTTTAGATTCCACTTGTAAGGGATGTCATATGATATTTCTTCAAGGAAATTTTTTTAAATCCCCTCTGTTAACTCTCCACCTGACTCCAGAACTGTATCCAAACCTCCTTCTCTGATCTTGATCCAGCAGAAGACAATGCATTGCATTTGTTAGAAAATTGATTTGGCTGGGTCAGGTCTTCTTTGCTGCCTGCGGGATCTTTTGCTGCAGCGCACAGGCTTTTCTAGTTGTGGCACGCTCCCTTAGTTCCCTGACCCGGGATCGAACCCACATCCCCTGCATTGGAAAGCTGATTCTTAGCCACTAGACCACCTGGGAAGTCCCAAGACTGGCTTGCATTCTGAAACTTTCAACACTTTGCTCTGACTCACACTTCCCTTCACACCTGTACTTTAAAAAAAGAAAAAGTGCCAGCCTCAATAATGAACAGTATCCTGATGAGAAGTAATTAAAATTTCACAAATTGTCTTCTACTTCGGTGAGATTTGGCAGAGTCTGGAGGCATCAGGAGTCCCAGTGTTGTCCTCTAATCCTGTGGCCGGGGCTGAGGATGCTTAGGAGTTGCTGGAGGCTGAAGCCTGGGGCTTGATGTCTTTTTTTGTCTCCATGCTGTCTCTTTTCCCCCATTACTCTGCCCTCTTGAAAGATGAGCAGGGGCTGGTTGATTCTGGCCTGTTAGCGGTTTGCTCCTGGAGGATGTGGTACATGTGACAGCTTGGGCAAGGCACGGGGCCCAGGCTGTTTGCGTCACACTCCGATCCCTCCAACAAACACTGCTGCTCGCCTCCCCGTCCAAATCTGATAACTCTTATGTTCGCCCAAGTCTGTGCTGTTGCTCTGCAAACAGAAGCAGCAACAGGACCTGGAGCAGGATCGCGGCCTTCCCAACCTGATGACTCTCACACCATTGGGCAACTTCCTGCAGGAAAAGTACATCCACCTCCCCAGGGAGGGGTTTTGGACTGATGGCTTTCGGTCCCCGGTAGAAGTTTGCCTCTTGATGTTAGAGCATGTGTGTCTGCTCATGTTGGGGGCGGTGCAGTTAATCAGAAAAGCACTCTCAACTCTTGAATTTCAGTAATCAGAAAAGCACTCCAGCTCAAATTTCAACTGAATCTCAGCCCTGCTGACACCAGACAAGGCACACAGACAATGCTCAAGAAATGCAAGTTCTCATCACATCCCATTCAAATGCTCCTCCACCTCCTCCAGGCACACTGGCCATGCGGCATCTCCCGCTGACACATTCACACCCAGCTCCTAGCTTAGAGCTTACTAGCCAGGTGACTGCTCATATGCTTCTCCTTTCTGGTCCTCCTTTTTGTTATTTGTAAAAAGAGAATTACTGAGCCTACTTCAAAGTTGGGGATTGAGGATAAATAAAATACTATGCATGAGGTCCACAGTTTGGGCTGTGACTGCTGGCAGAATCAAATTCTCCAACTTCAGGATATAAATGTTTCCATGGGGAAAGAAAACCGTTCTTTCCTCTTCCTTGGATTGAGTCCTTCACCCCTCACTGAATATGCACCTGCCCTGTGAGACCTGCTCCCATCTATCTGGAGAGATGGGTAAAGCACAGGAAGAAACCCCAACTTCTGAGCCATCATTTCACATACTTGAACACCCACCCAAACATTATTAGCTCTGCATGCATCATGCAGGCAAGGCCTTCAGTGTGATGGGGGAGCCTAAGGGTTTAGGGCAGAGAAGAAGGGCAGATGAGGATTATAGGCAATAATGGTCTTGGAGAAGACTCTTGAGAGTCCCTTGGACTTCAAGGAGATCAAACCAGTCAATCCTAAAGGAAATCAACCCTAAATATTCAATGAAAGGACTGATGATGAAACTGAAGCTCCAATACTTTGGCCACATGATGTGAAGAGCCGACTCACTGGAAAAGACCCTGTTGCTGGCAAAGATTGAAAGCAAAAGGAGAAGGGGGCAGCAGAAGATGAGATGGTTAGACAGCCTTACTGACTCAGTAGACAGGAGTTTGAGCAAACTCTGGGAGATAGTGAAGGACCAGGATGCTTGGTGTGTAGCAGTCCATGGAGTTGAAAAGAGTCAGACATGACTTAGCAACTGAACAGCAACAACAGTGAGAGCAGGGAGGCAGGGAAAGCAGGGAGAACAGAGGACTGGGGTAAAAACAGGAAAGAAGTGAGAAGGGAGTGGGGAGAGAGAGAGAGCAAGAGGAACTGATAATCTCCGGATGAGCTTAGACTAGATTCATAGAAGCCTTTGGGGGAGGTTTATCTGAGCCTTTTCTCAGTGCTAACCGCCTGCAGCTCAGAGGTCTAGAACTGTCTGTAAAGCAGATGATAAGGGCCTTTGAGAATCTTTAGTCTTATAATCTTCTTTAAGTGAAAATTCCATGAGCCCTATTTTTTAAATATGCTCCTAAAAGAACAAAAGTCATTATTTTTAAATGAAGAACAAACCACGTTTCACAGTGGTGGAGTCAGCGCCACCTCAGGCATATCCATGTGAGGGTGCTCACTGTTGGGGCACCAGCCCAAGAGCCTCACAGGAGCATCTCACCCGCCCCTCTTGAGGCCTCCTTCGGCTTGTTTGCATGGTGCATAGTTCTCTGCATCTGGACATTCATGCAACTCCTCACTAAAAGATGGGCATCCAGCGTGGTAGAAATGTGGCAATAAATAACTTAATGAAGAAATTATTCAGGGGACTTCTTGGTGGTCCAGCAGCCAAGATTCCTTGCTCTCAATGCAGGGTGCCCAGGATCAGTCTCTGCTCAGGGAGCTTGATCCCACATGCTGCAACTAAAGATTCCATGTGCCATAACCACATAAATACATTTCTTTAAAGAAATTATTCATGAATACTCAGAAGGAGAGCATGCTTGGATAAGAGAAGTTAGAGCTTCCGTTTCCGTAGGCATCTTCTTACATGCAGAGAACACCGTTATAGAATGGTGTTCTACACTTGGTATCTACGATGGTATCTGCACTTGAAGTGTAGCTGATACAGAGCTTTCACTGAGAAGGTGACACTGCCTGTTCACTGTTTGCTCATTTTCTTGCGGAATATGGCAGGACTTTAAGCTGGAATGTATGTTGTCAAAGTGTCTTTCTGTGTTTAAGCTTAGAGCATACCCTCTGTTGTTTACTTGGATCGTGACTCTCCCTCCCCTGAGAAGGGGTGTCAAGACCCAAACTGGAGAATTCTGTCACCTCCACACACCCACCGTTTCATCTAAAACAGTGAGGGGCCTGAAACCACTTTCTGCGTCTGCCTGTTACCTCAAACCCCACTGTATCCAATAGGATGCTTTCAGGTACAAGAAATAGATCACTGACTTAACTAATTTCTCAACCTCTCATTGTTTTCTGGGGCATAGTAGATATAAACTCAGTCTGCAAACATCAGTATATATGACAGTTTCTCACTCATGATTGCTTCCTACTTTCCACAAAAATTAAATCTCAGGTGCTCTGGGTCCCCCCGCCCCATTGCCCAGGGCTGCATCCAAGTTCCAGGGTGTTCAAATGGTGCCCAGCACCAGGGAGGAAGTGATGGGCATCTAGTTTGTTTCTACTGAAGTCCCTCCACCTTGCATTCAACCAGACAATGCTTTCCCACGCAACTTGCGTCTTCCCTGTAATTCTCCAGGACACAAGAAGTTATTCTACATCCCTGTTCTTCAGAGACTCTGGGAAACTCCCAAAGACTGTCTTTCAGGTAAGGCTGCTTATGCTGCCATGAATCCATTACTCATCTAGTGCTCCTACACAGAATAGAGCCTAGGAAATTCTTTTAAAACATCTGAAAATAAAACCTTTTATTTTGAGATAAATGTAGATTCTTATGCAGTTGTAAGAGGTAATACAGAGAGATCTCATTCACCTTTTACCCTCCTTGTAGAATGGTAACCTCTTGCAACACTACCATACAGCATCTCAGCCAGAATATTGACATTGATACAGTCAAGATACAGAACACTTCCATCACAAGAATCCCTCTTGTTGCCCTTTGAAAGTCATTCCTCCACACCCATCTCTTCTCTAACCTCAACTACTAATCTGTTCTTTATTTCTAGAATTTTATCATTTCAAATATTCTGTGTATCATATTGGGGCTTCCCTGTATGCTCAGCAGTAAAGAATCCACCTGCAATGCAGGATGCCCAGGTTCAATTCCCTGGAGAAGGACATTACAGCCCACTCCAGTATTCTTGCCTGGGAAATCCCATGGACAGAGAAGCCTGGCAGGCTACAGTCCATGGGGTCGCAAAGAGTCAGACACAGCTTAGTGATTAAACACCACCAACAATGTAACATACCATGTAGGTTACCTGTCATACATACATAACCTTTGAGCCAAGGGAGTTCTGAGAGGCCTTGCCTCGCGCCCCGCCCACCCCGGGTCTCCCTGATGGAAGGGCAGATGTCTGCTCAGACCTCACCTCCTGTCCCCCTTCCTGGCGCCCACTTGTAGTCCTGGTACTTAGCAGAGAGATGTCAAGAAAGGGTCTCTCCCCAGGTGCCCATCTGTGTCTTGACTCCCTTCCCCATACTTTCACTATATTCCCCAGCTGGAGAAACCTTTGGAAAAGGGTGGTTACTAATTCTGAGTAATCAAGGATACTGTGAGTACACACAGGGTTTAGATCGGCGCTGTTCAACAAAACTTTCTGTTACGGTGGAAATATTCGCTGTGGTAACCACAGCTCCATGTGACTGATGTATCCAGTGAACTGAATATTTATTTTTTTAAGATTTTCTTTGTTTATCTTGGGTGCACTGAGTCTGTGTTGCTGCATGCGGGTGCTCTCTCTAGCTGCCGTGAGCAGGGGCTCCTCTCCTGTTGTGGTGGCTTCTCTTGGCGCAGAGCACGGGCTCTAGGGTGCGTGCGCTCAGTCGTTGTGGTGCATGAGCTTAGTTGCCCCGTGTCATGCGCCGTCTTCCCAGACCAGGGATCAAACCTCAGTCCTGTGCATCACAAGGTGGATTCTTAACCACCGAGCCACTAGGGAAGTCCTTGAATATTTAATTTAACTGACTTATATTCAAGTAGCCACCTACGGCTAGCAGTTACTCTGTTGGACAGCACAGGTCTAGATTTTGCTAATTTATCAGCCAAGAATTCATGTCTTTCTTCTCTATCTTGTGCTGGGATCATTCATGCCTAAGGCAGGGGTGGAATATGTACTGTCAACCTTCGTAGGAGTTATTCACATCTTAGAGGGTACAGTGTGGAATACATCAGTTCTCACTTCAAAACACTACCCCATTATCAATAAATAAAAAGTTGTGTTGTGCTAGTTGAATCAGTGGGCAGTTCAGAATCTACCCACTGTGCATCCCTTCAACATTGTTGAAGATACGGAGGCCCCTCTGAAGGCTAACAGGGGTTCTTGGGACTTGCCTTGGAAACCACCTAGCTGCTGCTGCTGCTACTGCTGCTGCTAAGTCGCTTCCACCTAGCTGGTCCTATCTAAAATCCAGTCTAGTTCGGACATTCTTTTTATTTTATTTTATTTATTCGGCTACAGCAGATCTTAGTTGCAGCATGTGGGATGTAGTTCCCTGAGCAGGGTTGGAAACTGGCCTCCTGATTTGGGAGCATAGAGTCTCAGTCACTGGACCCCCAGGGCAGTCCCAGATTCTGACATTGGAAGATATAGACATCTAAATGAGGAAGCCACAGCTTGGAAAGAACTTGCCTGAAGCTACACAACTCATTTTTGCCGGAAAGATCTGAGAGCCGTTTTGAATAAGCCACACCTTACTTGAAACTCTTCTTCCTATAACTTTCTATAGGATTCTGACCTTAAAGCCAGACTGTTCCAACTGCCCTGGAAATAATTATTTCCTAGAAAGAGGGGCATGTCTCCTCCATCACTGTCTACGGTAGGGTGTCTACCTGTCGTCAGTGGGGAGGACCAGCTCATTATGCTGGTGGTGTTGGATGGGAGCAGACACTTAGGACAAAACTGATTTCCATAACTGCTCCCTTCTCTGCCTCTCTATCCACCCTTCTCTTTCTCTTGTACACAGAAGCAGTCCTTACTTCCCATCCATGCTTCTGGAGACACTAAGGGCATTCTGGATACGGAAAACACCTCACTGTTTAACTCTCTCCAGCTGGAAGCCTAATGAAGGGGCCTCTGAGTTAAAGTTAAATTGGGCTGTTGCAACAAATAAATGTACTATAATGTGTAATGACTCAAACTGAGGTTCATTTCTCTCTCATGTACAATTCAAAGTGGCTTTTCCTAATGAGCCAGTGGCTGGCCTCCAAGTCTTGAGGAAAAGACCCAAACTCCATCCTGAGGCTCTGCCACCTTTAGCAGGTTGTTAGGCTTATCTGCAGCCTGGAGGATCAATTCTGGGAGCTTTTTGAAGGCCAGGCCAGACTCAGAGTTTCCTCTCACACCGCCTTACTAGAACTCAGTCACATGACCATGCCTAACTGCAAAGGAGGCTGGGAAATGTAGTCTAGCTATGTCCCCAGGAAGATGGAAGTGAGCTTGTTGGACAGCTGCCACTCTCGTGGACCAGCGTTTGGCAAACTGTTTTTTATGAAAGTAAATATTTGAGCCTTTACAGGCCATTTTGTCTCTGTTGCAGATATTCACCTCTGCCATTGCAGCATACGAGTAGCCATAAACACTACGTAAACAAAATAGCATGACTGTGTTCCAGCAAAACTTCATTGCAAAAGCGAACAGTGGGCCACCAACCCCTGTTCTGGACCAGGGAAAACGCTTGTTCCCAAGCAAAACACAAAATGGAACATTTTAAGCCATCTGCAAAGAATGGGAAAAAAGTATGTATGTTTTCTCAGAGTCCTGGAGATACCAAAAGAAGATGGACTAAAAAGATAGAAAAGGAGTTGGATGACTTATTTAATCTTTTGGTAAAAGAGAAACTTGCTCAGCTATGCTTTGACAAAGAGGAGTGAGAGCTATGACGATAAAGTTTCTTAAAAATGTGCATATCAGTATCCCACCCTTAGTATCTTTGGGGTGGATCCATGGAATCTGCATTTTCAACATGCTTCCCCAGCTGGTTTTAAGCAAAAGGTTGGTGATCACAGTTTGCTGAATACCACTAAACCACTTGTTCTTCTGACTCTTGTGGAGATAACCAGCTATGAGCCTACAGAGTACATAGAAAATACAGTACAATACTAGGCACAAACCCACTCATCTCGCTAAACCCGAGTTTTCTTTTTCCGTCAAGAAAGCTGTCAGAATGCACGATGATGGGGGTGATCTGATAGGTCTTTTTTTTTTTATATGTGTTAACTTGGGACTCTTTTTAGTGACGAATTATGTTTGGCATGGGACTTTACTGGTGACTCAGTGGTATAAAATCCCCCTGCCCATTCAGGAGATGTGGGTTCGATCTCTGGGTCAGGAAGATCCCCTGGAGGAGCAAATGGCAACCTACTCCAGTATTCTTGCCTGGCAAATACCACGGACAGAGGAGCCTGGTGGGCTGCAGTCCCTGGGGTCACAAAAGAGTTGGACGTGACTTGGTGACTGAACAACAGCAATGCTTGGCATGACCCAAAACTGGATGAGGAACAAGGAGCTGAGAGTCACGCCGTCAAGCACAGCATGCCTGGCAGGCAGTCTGGCTTCTTCTGGCTTCCCATCACTTGCTTCCCTCCTCTCAAAAACGGCAGCCCCCAGGTCTGACAGAGGACGGTGTCCGTGCTGGTGAGGGAGATTTGTGGCTGTGGGGAGTGAAGTGATGCAGCTGGATGTTGCTGGTTCCTGATGCCCTGCCATCTCTCCCCCTCCGCACAGCGCAGCCCAGAGCAGGGCGCACCCATTGTCTCTGGCCACCAGCTCCCTCCCCGACCCCTGTCACCCAGCAGCTCAGAGTGTGCAGAGGCAGAGAAACCTGGAAGAGGCAAGCATGGCAAAGTGTCAAAATTGCATGGTACCGGGCACCCCAGAGAGAGAGGGGGAAAACGCGCCTGTAGAAAGTCACCTTGGGAGTGCCCGGAGAAGGGAGTCCCATATGCCAGCCCCCATGTTCATCTTCCAAAGTGGAGATAGAAGGGAAAAGAAAGCTGCCTTCCACTCCCTGCTCTCCCCTAGAATTAGCCTATCGCCTAATCGTCAGAATGGGTGGGGATGTTTCTGGTTTCCTTAGCGAGAGGACTGCAAAGCATTCAAGAGTGAAGAGCAAATCAATACGTGTTTCGGCAGCTCGCCACTCAACTCAGAGATAAGAGTGGAAAAAGATAAATGGCTCTAAGATTTCTTTCTCTCGGAGAGGATGACAGTCCTATACTCATATCTGACATCTAGGAATTGCGATTTGCCTTGAAAATTTCTTCTGATCCCTCATAGGTAAAGCCCGGCAGCCCCCGTTCAGCTGTCTGTCTGCAGACACGGCGGCCAGAGCCTGTGCTTCTTGTCAGCAGCTTGGGCTCAAGGTGCTGTTCTAGCAAAAGAGCAACCCATTAGCCCAGAGAAGGCAAGTTTTATTTCAGTGCTCTTTCCAGCAACCCTCTGATGAGTTTGGTGAGATATATACATTCAGAAAATTGAAGGTCAAGGGCACCTGGCAGTGGCCGATGCCTCTGATGCAAGTAGGGGACTCTCAACAACAACATTGAACGTAGCAATCACCTTGAGAGCTTGTGGGTCATGGGGCATCCCCTTCTGACTCAGGAGACTGAGGTGAGGTCTGAGAACTTGCATTTACATAAGCTTTCCAGGTGATCTGCTAGTTGGTATAAATGATGCAGGTACAGCTGGGACAAGTGGTATAATTAGGGAACATACAGGATTCAGGGGAGTCGGGATTGTTTCTTTTTGAAGGGGAGGGATTGGAAGATTTATGGGTAGAACCGTAACCTCACTTAGCAGTGAAATCTAGCCATCTCATCAGCCTTACATTCAAAAAACCTTTGTTTTGCTCAACTCGAATTTTCCTCCGACTTAAGTCCGTTTTCCCTTTCCTTTGATCCTCAGTGGCTCCGGATTGCTTCCTCTGGCTTCCCCTCACAGGAGCAAGGAAACCAAAATAAAACTTTGGAGCTGCCTGAAGTCACTAAGCCATTCCTCAGGCTTTTCTTTTCTTTCCTTTTTGTTATAGACGAAATTCCTTTAGGACTTCCTCATAGGTTCGATTATCCATGCTGACATGCCGCCCTTCCTAGAGTTCCCGCTGCAGCGGACACCTTTAAGGTCAACCGCTTCTGCAGGAATTTGGCGCCGTTGCTCAGCAGTCTCTTGGGAAGCATGCAGCTGACTTGGAGGAGCTTGCTGCAGAAGGTGTGTGATTTGGCCAGTCCTTTCCAGCCCTGCTGCAAACGAGGGCTGGTGTGAGTGTTACGTACGCCCCCAACCTGTTAAGCTGGCTGTTTTGCTTTCCTTAAAAGCTTCCTTGGGCAAGAGCTTCCAACATTCCCAGCTCTCTGCCTTTCCATCCTGACTCCATGCCACTGATCTTGGCTCTCCTGACTTTTCTGTGTTGGGGACTTCCAGTGCCTGATGTGGGGACTCCCACTGCCTGGATCGTTAGGAGAGAGCAAAAGAGAATTTTCCAGAATAGTTCAGAATAGTTCGGGCTGGGTGAGGAGGAATCACAGGTGCTGCAGGAAAAAGCCTGATCCACCTTAGAGACCATAGGTATCTCTAACTCTTATGAAGGTCTGACTATGTATGCCACAAGGATGCACAACCTTCCCAAGGTATGTGTGATAACAGTGATGTTTAAAGGTAGATTGCAGGACAGATGACACAGAGCATGCCAAGTTTGCTGGAACGCTGAAGCAGTTTCCATCAAGCAAACCTGAGTTTGGCAGTTGACATCCCAAGAGACAACAGAGTGTGGTGACATACTCAGAGCTAGTTCAACCTCAGACATGTCACTTATGCTCTCAAGTTATATTTGGGAAGAGGATGCTAAGTGTTAGTGGCTCATTGTGTCTGACTCTTTGTGACCCCATGGACTGTAGCCCACCAGGCTCCTCTGTCCATGGGATTCTCCAGGCAAGACTACTACAGTGGGTTGCCATGCCCTTCCCCAGGGGATCTTCTCAATCCAGGGATCAAACCGGGGTCTCCTGCATTACAGGCAGATTCTCTACCATCTGAGACACCAGGATTATCAATAAATACTGTTTATGGAACATTTACTACATTCCTAACATTGCGGTAGGTGCTTTATGAGACTTTTAACTGAAAAATCACCAACTCTTTGAGGTGTATACTATTATTTGTCTCCTTTCACAGATGAAAAAATTGAGGCACAGAGAAAGATAGAATCTGACTATTAACATGCTCTTAACACTGTGCTGACATCCATCTCCTATTTTATGTGGGTTGAATGAGATGTGTATGAGGAGCTTATTAGCACAGTTCATAGCAGGCAGTGCTCAGTAAATGATAACCACGTGTATTATATATATATTTAAATGGATGGGCTCATCCTGAGTGAAGTAATTTTTCAATATATAGAAATAGATGCACTTAATGAAGAATAATAATAATTGTGGTTTGCTAAACTTCCACATTGGACTTCCCTGTTGGCTCAGTTGGTAAAGAGTCTCCCTGATGTGCAGAACCCAGTGAGACCTGGCTTCAATCCCTGGATCAGGAAGATCCCCTGGAGAATGAAATGGCAACCCACTCCAGTGTTCTTGCCTGGGAAATCCATGGACAGAGGAGCCTGGTGAGCTATAGTCCATGGGGCTATAATAGTCGGACACAACTTAGTGACTATACCACCACCACAAACTCCCACATTACTGTACCTTCTCCTTGGAAAGCCTTCTGGATGCATAAAATTCACTCCTCCTATAATCAGTATGATATCTTGTATGCTCAGTAGCTCAGTCGTGTCCAGCTCTTTGTCACTGCATGGACTGCAGCACGCCAGGCTTCCCTGTCCTTCACCATCTCCTGGAACTTACTCAAACTCATGTCCATTGAGTCGGTGATGCCATCCAACCATCTCATCCTCTGTGGTCCCCTTCTCCTCCTGCCTTCAATCTTTCCCAGCATCAGGGTCTTTTCTAATGAGTTGGCTCTTCGCATCAGGTGGCCAAAGTATTAGAGCTTCAGCATCAGTCCTTCTAATGAATATTCAGGACTGATTTCCTTTAGGATTGACTGGTTTGATCTCCTTGCAGTCCAAGGGACTCTCAAGAGTCTTCACCAACACCACAGCTCAAAAGCATCAGTTCTTCAGTGTTCAGCTTTCTTTATGGTCCAGCTCTCACATCCATACATGACCACTACCATCTCGATTTCTGCAGCAGAAATACTGCGTTTCTGTGTGCACCCGTTTCTGTATTAGACCAAGCTCCTTGGTTGCGGTAGCTGTATTTATTGTGTGCAGGACTCAATTAGGAGACCTTTGCTTGCTGACTGGCTGGTTTTTTCTTATTAATGCTCAACAGGAGACTTGGGGATTTTGTTTTAGAGCCTCAGAACTCAATAGTTAAATCATAATCTTGGAATATCAGCTACTCCAAACCTTCTGAATACAACTGCTGATTTGCTGGCTGTTTGGGGGTCACTGGCCCTTGTGAGGCAGATGAAAGGGACTTGGCCAAGATGGAAGAAAGAAGAAAAGCAGAAGGAGGGACAGAAAAGCAAGGGAGAGAGAAAGAAAAAAGCATCGAGTAATATTTATTACATAAGTGTAGAATTTTTTTAAAATTTTTGTATTGGAATATGGTTGATTAACAATGCCATGTTAGTTTCAGGTGGAAAGCAGAATGATTCAGTTATACAGATACATGTTTCTGTTCTTTTTCAAGTTCTTTTCCTATTTAGGTTATTACAGAATGCTGAGCAGAGTTCCCTGTACTATACAGTAGGTCCTTGTTGGTTATCTAGAAGTGTAAAATTTTTAAACTGGAAGATTCTTAGATCTATTCAGTGTCTTAATTTCGCCAAAAACATTAGGAAGTTCCAGAGAGGTTTTTGTAACAAAGTTACACAGCTAGAGATTATGTACCATTTTTGGACAGCTAGCGGGGGGGTAATTTTGCTTGTGCCTGTCTATGCATAGGGCATGCATGCGTACTACCAAACTCTAGCTTTTGGAACCCCACTGCTAACTGGCTTCTAGAACGAAGACATTCAGCGTTCCTTCACAGAGGCCTACAGAGTATCGAGCACACACCTGCAGGAGCCCTTCAGCTGATTCAGGGTCACCAGAGACACACGCGGAGCCTGCCCTGGGAGGAGGCTCTGTCCTGGGCATAAACACAGCCCCGTGGGCTGGGCAGACCAGGAGGTGGCGGCGGAGATGGGCAGAGCTGCTCCCGCTTTCTTCTTTCATAACACAGAGAAAGTTCACACTCGGTCAAATATAACAACCTGTCGAGGGCGTTGCTTTGTTTTTGTTCATTTACGGGTTTTGCAATTTATTTCTGATGGCTGTGCAGCACTCATCACACACATTGCTTTTGGCCTTCCTGGCAGTTTTGCTCTGGAGCCTGCAGCCACCGAAGCCTTCTGAGGTTGCTTCTTAATCCACCTGCAGACATGGCTGCCTCATCTCTGCCCAGCTTCTCTTCTTTCTCTGCATCCCTGTGTATGGAGATCACTGTGTATGGAGATCACTGTGTATGGAGATCACTGTTTCCCAGCTCAGAGAAGCAAAGACCAGGAGGCATGTCTACGAGAGGGAAGCAAGCTAGACTGGAGTCTCGGCCTGTCCTATTTCATTTATTTGCCTTAGGCTTCAGCCAAAGGGCAGCCCTGACTGTTGCTGTTCTTCTTCCTCTCCTCCATCTGACCATCCTCTCTCCTCCACCCACACTTAGGTTTCTTGGCTCACATCAAATTTGTATTGACTTTCCACTCCATGTACTTAGGTATCCACACTATCATCCATTTTGGTTCAGAAATTTTACTAGATATAGCAAGTGAGTAACTAAGTATAATGAATAGCGGCAGGCGATATTTAAGATCAAATGATCTTGAATTGCTCGGCCCTTGTGTATGATGTTATAAAGAATGTGGCTGGTGCATGAGTGTGTCATAAAGCTTGGGGACATCAAGAGGGAAAGAATGTGTCTGTTCTTCTTTCCTTCACAGAACATTCTCTGTACTCCAAGCCCCATTACAGGCAGGCCTCTTGGTTTTTGTATGACATAAAAATTTTTTTTTCATTTTTTAAATTTATTTTTGGCTGCGCTGGGTCTTTGCTGCTATGCACGGGCTTTTCTCTCGCTGCGATGAGCGGGGCTACTTGCAGCACGTGGGCATCTCATAGCAGTGGTTTTGGTTGTTGTGATACACAGGCTTAATGACTTCACAGCATGTGAGTTCTTCCCCAAACAGGGATAGAACCCATGTTTCCCACATTGGCAGGGAGATTCTTAACCACTGGACCAACAGGGAAATCCTTTGTGTGGCATGTGATAAATCTTTTACTCTTTTCCTTTATCTACTCAATGCAAAAACCAACACACGCTGGGCTTATAGCACGAATAAGGCAAGCAGAGTTTCTTTTCTGTTGGAGCTGACGGTATAAGGGGAGCAAGCAAAGGCAAACAAGTAAATCAAAAAATAAGATGCTCTGAGGTAAGTGGCGTGAGAACATAGGAAAGGAAAATGTGCAGAAGAGATAAGAGGTATGTGACGATAAGAGGTATGTGACTCTATCTGGAGCTTTGGAAGGACCTTTGGGCAGAGACCTAAATAAGCAGGAGCCAACCTTCCTCAAAGATTATTTGTCTACCAAGGAGCTACCTCTAGCCCTGGCTGCCGAGGGCTACCTGTGTAGCTCAGGCTTAATTTCATGTGAGTCTTCACCTTGGCACCGGTGGTGGGGAGAGGTCAAGCAGCTGCTGAAAGTGAAGTAACCCAATCCTGGAGGTAAGTGGGCCCTTAATAAGCGTCCAGGTAGTGCTTTGAAAGATGACGCCTGTGGCCAGGTCTCCCTGAGCAGGAGGATCGAGTTTCAGTTTTAATCACGAAACCAAAGAGATGCGCCTGCCTGTATCCCATCTTGCTCAATTTCAGCTTCTCCAGGAAGGGGTTTCCTGTCTCAGTTCCTGGGGGCCCCGGTGTGCTTACCTCTTGCAGATACTGGCTGCCCTTATGATGCTGAACAAGGACCCTGAGTTGGACGGGCTCATGAAATGGTGGGATGGGGGCAGAGGCCCCAGGGGTTATGTGCGAGAGGGTGATGAAAAGCGTGTGGGTGGTGGTGACTGGCGGTGGGGGTTGTCAGAGTTCAGATTGTGGGCTGCAGCTCTGATTATGACATCACAGAAGGATAGGACAACTTTTGACTCCAGGAGTGTGAACACATTTTTCCCTCTCCTTAGTTCCCCTGTGCACCGGGCAAAACTTCGGTTAAACACAAACTATACCAGTGTGACAAGAAAGATAGGCAGTGCCCTTGGAAGCCCCCTGTTCGTGGTTCCCACTTCCCACTTTTGGTGCTTGCTGAGTGCTAGACCCTGGGTTTAGCAGCTGACATGCATTGTTTGGTCTACCCTCTTAACGTGCTATACAACACATCATAGTACTCTTCCCATTTTCTGGATGCAGAGAGTGAGACTCAGAGAGGGTAAGAAGCAAGCCCAAGGTCATCCAGGAAGTAAGGCAATGGCCAGGATGCATCCTAGTCTGGTTTGAGAGTCTAGATTCTTCACAGTTTTGTTTCACTGCCTCTTTGTGGAGGTGCCCAGATCTGCCAGAGTAAGACAAATGGAAAGAGGTGACCTGCCCTCCTAAAGGCATTTTCTGAAGTGACTTCTAAAGACATTTGATATGGGCATCTTTCCAGAATTAGCTCAATTGCTGGCCATCTAATGGATGAATAAGTGGGATTGAGGCTTGGGGTGGGAAGCGGGGAGAGGGAGGAAAGGAAAGGAAAGGAAAGTCGCTCAGTCGTGTCCGACTCTTTGCGACCCCGTGGACTGTAGCCTACCAGGCTCCTCCGTCCATGGGATTCTCCAGGCAAGAATACTGGAGTGGTTTGCCATTTCCTTCTCCAGGGGATCTTCCTGACCCAGGGATCGAACCCAGGTCTCCTGCATTGGAAGCAGACACTTTAACCTCTGAGCCACCAGGGAAGTCCCTGGGGAGAGGGAGAGACACAGCCAAAGAATGATTTCCAAGGCTGGGTCTTTTCTTTATTTGACTCTAGTAAATTTTAACGGGGCCCTTAATGAAATCCCAGTGCTTAGCAGAGCCTCCGCGTTTGAAAGTCACCAGCCCCAAGTGGAGGAAGGGAACTTGAGATCCCGGGCTGAGTTCAGTCCTGAGCCGGGCTGCTGAGAAGGAACTCTGAGTAGGACTCACCTGCCCAGATGTGGCGACCGAGCCCTGACACGCAGCACGGGCTCCGGCTCCTCAGATGATGGGTCCCAGGTCACAGGCTGCTGTCAGTGAGACCCTTGAAAGGGATGCTCAGATGCAGTTACCAGATCCAGAGCTCCACTTCATTTTGTGTTGGAAACTTAGCAAAGCAGACATCTATAAGGAGTGTTTTGGTGATCAGCAAAATCCTTTTCTCATGTCCCAATCTAGAAGAATGGACTTCCCTGGTGGCTCAGGCAGTAAAGCGTCTGCTTACAATGCGGGAGACCTGGGTTCGATCCCTGAGTCGGGAAGATCCTCTGGAGAAGGAAATGGCACCCCACTCCAGTACTCTTGCCTGGAAAATCCCATGGACGGAGGAGCCTGGTAGGCTACAGTCCACGGGGTCGCAAAGAGTCGGACACGACTGAGCGACTTCACTTTCACTTTCAATCTAGAAGATGCCCTTTTCTAACACTACCAAAATGGCTTCCACCCAGAGTGCAGAGTTACTGCTGTTTGTATTTAGTGGATAATAAATAATATTTGTAACATACCAAAGTACAAAGAATAATTTGCAGGACAGTAATAGAGATGCAGACATAGAGAATGGACTTGTGGACACGGGAGGAGACGACAGGATGAATTGAGAGGGTAGCGTTGAATCACATACATCACCATATGTGAAACAGATAGCCAGTAGGAATTTGTTGTATAGCCCAGGGAGCTCATCTAGGTCCTCTGTGATGACCAGAGGGATGGGATGGGGACTGAGAGGGAGGGAGGCTGAAAGTGAGGGGGATATGTGTATACGTGGGCTCCCCAGGTGGTGCTAGTGGTAAAGAATCTGCCTGCCAATGCAGGAGACGAAAGAAACGTGAATCCCATGGACAGAGGAGCCTGGCAAGCCACAGTCCATAAGGTCACAGTCAGATGCGATTGAAGTGATTTAGCAATGCACACTTATGTATACATATAGCTGATTTACGTTGTTATACAGCAGAAACTAACACAACATTGTAAAGCAACTATACTCCAATTTAAAAAAAAAAATTTAAATATAAGTACAATGAATAGACAATGAGAATAAAACTGGTTCCTATATTCTAACACTTCAAAAAAATAAAAAGGAAAGAAAATTCCCTGCCTTTAAAGTCTCTTATTTAGAGTGAAAAATGAAATTTTTATCAAAGTGGGTGGTGGTAGGGGGCTTCCCCAGAATCCTAGTCTTTATTTCCTACAACATACTTTTTAAAAAAGCACCAGCACCAGCTTCTGAAACGGCAAAAACAGCTGCAGTCCATTTGCTGACAACAGCACCAGGTAACTTTTCAAGTCTGGTTGCATTTTTTCCCTTCCCTCTGGCCTGCTGTCCATAAGGAAAGCTTTTAGGAGTGTAAAAACCTGAGCTCTGACAGAGGCCTCCCCCACCACTGGCAGTGGCTGTCTTAAGTTTGCTGGACAATTGTGCCTCAAGCTCATCCCCTCTGGGGTCTGCAGGGTGCCTGTGTATGCTCGGTCATGTCCGACTCTTTGTGACCCCATGGACTGTAGCCTGCCAGGTTTCCTTGTCCATGGGATTCTTTAGGCAAGAAAACTGGAGTGGGTTGCCATTTCCTCCCCTGGGGATCCTCCCAACCTAGGGCTTGAATCCGAGTCTCCTGCCTTGCAGGCAGATTCTTTACCACTAGCACCACCTGGGAAGCCCTAAGTCTGGCCCCGTTCTTTGCAAAGCTCTCTTCTCCCTAAATCACCTTCCATAGCATCCTCGCTGAGCTGCAGCAGAGTCAGGATGTCTTTTTAGTGATTGGGTGTCCCCTGGTCTGAGAGAGAGTGACCTAGAGGGTTAGCAGCTAGGCCTATCGTAAGTCTCATCAACTTGGGACCCACAGGCAATGGAGACTTGACTGTGGTCACCTCACCAAGTCAAATCATCTCCTAGTTCTGGTCCCTGTGCCAGAGAGAGGTCATCTGGAACTAGGCACCCCTAAAACTTCATGCGTCACGGAAGTTTAAGAGAGCATTTGGAGACGAATTCACTGGTATCATCTCTGCGGTGCAGAGCCAGGGCCAGGCTGGGACCCTGTGTGGAGTCCGGAGCGGAGCAGCCTGGGAGCGGAGGCAGGATTTGCTTACACCTTTGGCCCACGTGGACTTGGCATCCTTGGTGGGCTCAGCTTCCGTAAGCCCCATGTCTTTTTCTGGAAGTAATTAGATTTGCATTTCTCATCTCACTAGGTTATGGGGAACCGAGTGATACAGTAAATGTGAAGGGCCTTCGTAAACTGTGTTCTGTGTGCTCAGGGGCTCAGCTGTGTCCAGCTCTCTGTGGTCTCATGGACTGTAGCCCACAAGGCTCCTCTGTCCATGGAATTTTCCAGTCAAGAATACTTAAGTGGGGTCCCATTTCCTACTCCAGGGGATCTTCCCGACCAAGGGCTCGAACCCGAGTCCTTTGCATTGGCAGGCAGATTCTTTACCACTGCCACCACCTGGGGATAAAACTTGAAGTACTGTAAGAAAAGAAAAGGCACTGTGTTCAAACCGGTGTGTGTCTCAATCCACATATTCAGTTCTGCAAACTCTGGTGTTAATTTTCATCCACATTGTTTTTATCACCTTAATTTCAATGTCAATCCCAATCGAGGATTTCCTCATTTAGTAAATAAAATATAGGACCCCCAATGCAAGGCATCCTGTATAGGGTCTGGCAACCTTAGCACTATCCCTTTAGGCCACCAGGAAGCTATGGTGGGAGTTGCTTGGGATCCAGCCTCAATCTGGGCCACAGTTCTAGGGACTCATGCAGCATCAAAGTAAGGCAGAAGCCAAGCAAGTGACCTTTGGGATGTATCTTATTCCTTCTGTAGGGCTAGCAGCTCTCTGTAGTCACATGGGCAATGGGAGAATTGTTTTTACAGAATCACCTTTGGTCCTGTGTTAACCTAGAGATACACACAGCCATTGCTTATTGGGGTCTTGCTAGGCAGGAGTAGAGAGGCAAAGTCCTCTTTGCCTGAGCACTCAGCAGCCCTAACCTCGGGGTCATGTCTCTCTTCTCTCTCTCTCTGCTTCTCTCGCCCCTCTGCCCTCTCATACTCCCTACCGCCCACCAGCCCAGGGACATTTCTTTGTGTTCTGGGTGAAAGCTGCTCTCGACCTTGGCTTTCTCCAGTTCGCTTTGCTTCTTCCTCCCAATCCTCTATTACTTTCTCCTCCATAAATCCTGCTGAACCAACTCTGAGCCTCAGATTTTGGAATATTGACGTGAGATAGTCTTGTAGGTGACTTCTCCCCTGTCTCTGTAATGGACCGTTTCTAAGGGAATGAAGACAAAGCTGATTGGCTACTTGCTTGAGAAAGGACCAGAGGAAAGGAGAAAATTGATGGGAAATAAGTACAAATTAATCGTTCAAAGTATGATCCAGCCACAATTAAAATGGTACTCATTTAGTATGTATTTAATGACATCTTATAATATGGCACTTCGTTGCTGGTCTTTTCCTGCCCTACATTTAACATTTGGCCTGGGGGAGATAGGCACCCTGCTTTATCATGTCTGCTATCTGACCTGAAATAAGGGCTCAGTGACTGTTTGTTGAACATGTTTTGGTGGCTTCAAGCTTAGTGCAATGTGGGATCTGGCAAGGCTGTCCCCATCTGGATCCTCAGGAAAGTGGGCTGCCCTTAATGACAACAGCAGACCAACAGTATTACTCTGTGGGTTACTGTTGACTTGCTCTTCGTGGCATGGGCTGAGTGGGCTGGAGGAGCCAGGCGCAGAACAGCAACATGGAAAGGAGCCGGTGGATACACAGAACGCAACTCTTTGGCAAGGAGAGAGGAAAGTGTTTGCAAACAGACTCCCTGTGTGACATTTGGCACCATTTCCAACTAATGATATCTTTCCGAGAGCTCGCAGACTTTGTCAGCTGACTCACCCAAGTTATGATCACCCAGAGACACAGCTACATGGGGTCTGGAAAGTGAATTAACAGGCTGAGGGTCTCCAAAGGTAACGGGGAGCCCACAATGTGGAATGCAGGTTTCAAGGGGAGGAGGACAGTGTTCTGTTTTGATGCCTTTGGAGGATCTTTCACACTTGCTTTGTGTTCCAAGGCAATTGCTCTCTCCCTCTCCTCATTTACCTTTCCTGGTTTCTTCTAAAAAGAGCAGTAAAGTGTGATCATATTGAAATATTACCAGGGGTGCAGAAAGGCCGATCTGCCTTTGCTCACATCCTGACTCAAGCACTTACCAGTATTGTCACCTCAGACAAGTTAGCTCATCTCTGAATGTCAGCATCCTTGTTAGTGAAATGCAAGTAGTTAGCTCCCATATTAAGCTCACCGTGACATGGTGTGAGAATCTCGTGAAACATGCTTGCACAGCACCTGGTATATGCTGAGGGTGCGGTGAAAGTTTGCCATTAGAGCTTTTGGAATCACCCATCTGTGAGGCAAAGGAAGGGTAGGAAGATTTCCAAATTTAAAAGGGGACATTGAGACTTAGGGTGCTTCCCAGGTGATGCTAGTGATAAAGAACCGGCCTGCCAATGCAGTGTAAGGGAGTCCGCGGGGTCGCCAAGAGTTAGACACGACTGAGCCTCTAACACACAGAGACCTAAGAGCCTCCCAGGTGGCACTAGTGGTAAAGAACCCACCTGCTAATGCAAGAGACATATGAGATGTGGGTTCGATCCCTGAGTTGGGAAGATCCCCTGGAGAAGGGTATGGCAACACACTCCAGTATTCTTGCGTGGAAAATTCCTTGGACAGAGGAGCCTGACGGGCTACAATGCATGGGGTCGCAAAGAGTCGGAAATGACTGAAGCGACTTAGCACATGCACAGTAAGACCTAAAGGGACCAGGGAGCTGGTCTAGACTTACAGCGGACGGCAGTGGCTGAGCTGGGAGCCCTTCTTCCTTAGTGAAGTGGTGGACCTCGCCAGGACCACTTGTTCAGTGAATTTCTCTGGTTCCTTCCAAATGCCAGCTCTGGCTGTTGGGACAGCTTCTTCCGGAGTCTCCATGTTCCTCTGTGTGGCCAGAAAGACCAGCCCCCTTGACTAGGAGCGCCTGCTCTCCCTTCTCTTGGCTGCTTCCAGCCTCACAGCTCCACAGCACAGATTACACCCTGACCCTGAGATGAGTCACCCCATTTGCCTTGTTTTATAGGAGTCTCAAGATCCCTTTCTCCATGGGGCCCAGAGTTTTTTCTAACTCACATCCTGCCAGAGATGATTTCTTTCCATCACCAAGAATGGATGTTATTTTCGCCTTTCAATCTCAATCTGTCCTTATATGGGCTTTAGCTAGGAGAAAGATAAAGCTTTCATCACTTCACCACGAACTGTCTAGAACCGGGAGTGTACACCCAACATCAAGACAGGATGACTGCTCGCCACCCACTAATCCCCAGGGAAAGTGGCCAGTTCTCCCAGGATGGGACCCCATGAAGCCCAGCACCAGAGCCTCAGGCCGACTGCCTGCAAGGAGGGCACTATTTGGGACCTACTAAGGCAAGAGGGGAAAACGGGAGATGAGGGAAATTTTATGTCCAAAGTAATAGTGAAGGGTGACTTCCTTGGCTCTGAGAATTCCAGCAAGAGGTGCCATGGGGAACCCGAGAGCTCTGAAAGTAAAATGTGTGTGTGCGTGTGAGACATTCTCTACTTCATCTTATTTTAAGAGTCCGTTGCTTTTGAGAACAGGAAAACATGTAGAATGAGGTTGGGGCTAGAGGGGTAACTTAATGCCCTTTCCCTTCCTCCTTGATGATCAGGTAGGGTCCCCTGATACTGCCAGTGACTTGTGATGATAGAATAGGAGGCCAGGTAGACATGCAGGTGGACGCTGGGGCGTGGGATGGGCAGAGCAGGGTGACAGCAGAGGCCTGGCTCGCCGAGGGCTCCGGCCACTTCTTGGACACCACAGTTGCCTGCTCACGCTCTGCCAGACTGAGAGGGCGGGGAGATGGGCTGGATCCTCCACCCACAGGGTGCTTTGGCGGGTGGACACTCAGGGTTCCTGGTAGAGCAATCTCTTATTCAGGAAAAGTTTGAGCAGGAATAAGACAAGCAGAGGTGAAGAGCCAGGATTTCTCTCAGTGGGTTTTCAAATCCTGTTTCTAATAGTAAACACCAGGCTATCATCAGCTCTTTGTGCTCAGAGAAGTGGAAGTGTGTGTGTGTGTGTGTGTGTGTGTGTGTGTGTGTGTGTGAGAAAGAGGGAGGGAGAGAGAGGTTGGGGGGAGGAGAGAGAGTCTTTAAATTTTAATTGGTCTGCAATGAAAGATTTAACTGTTTAAAAAACAAAACCCTCTTAGTCCCAGACCACAGCTTATGTGCTAGTGTGGGAGGTTTGGGGCTGGTGAAGAAAGAGCAGGGGGTGGATTCCTAATGGATCCCGTGGGGGGCTGTGCTGTGAGGAGTAGGGGACTAGCCAGATGGACAGTAGGGTACAATGCAGACATACTAACACTCTAACTTCCAGCCCGCCTCTTCGGTGGGGAAAGTAATCTTTGCTTTCCTTATTTTTTTATTAGATTTTTAAAAACGTTTTATACAATTTTAAAGGTCACTTTCCATTTACAATTATTGCAAAATATTGGCTATGTTTTCTGTGTTGTGTAACACATCCTTGAGCTGATCATACACCAGATAGTTTATACTTCTTACTCCCCTACTCCTCCCACCACTGGTAACCACTAATTTCTTCTCTGTATCTGTGAGTCTTTTGCTTTCTTTACTATTGTGATTATCCTGTAAATGAAATAGGTGATCAGAACATGCAGAGTTGGTTTATACCCTGCTTCAGAAGATGACCTGCCTGGTGCCTTATGCTGTATGGCTTTGAGATTCAGCGACATAGCAGCTGCCTTGGGGACCAGGCGTTGCCATTGGTAGCATGACTGTTTTCTTGGCTACCTTCTCCCTCCGCTTAGACAGTGGCCCCCACCTCATGATCTGGGCCTGGGCCTGCTTTGTCCACCAAGGCGTTCCCGGGACCAGCACAGTACCTGGTATTGAGGAGATGTCAGCAAGAATATCCTATGAATTTCCTATGGGCATTTTGGGTGGAGTTGCTATGGCCCTGGACACTTCTGTGTCCTGCCGTTTGGTGGTGAAACTAACCTTGAGTGGTAACTCAGGCTGCCTTTGCGGCATCCTGCACTGTGTTTGCTGAGGCTGTGTTACAGCTGAGTGGCAGAGGGGACTATACTCTCCAGGACAAGGCTTAGTCTGTCCAGCTTATAGCTGTATCTACCAGCCTAGGAAAGTGTCTGGAACATAGTAGGTACAATACTTGTTGAGTGAGTGAGTAAATGAATGAAAGAACACGACAGCCATGTCTTTTCCCATATCCTGCTTGTTCAGCTCAAGAGTGAAACTGGGGATTGTACGTACTGGTACCATCACCAATGCCATTTGCAAATCCATTCTAAATGACATTGAGTTGAATTGAACTCCACGTCTTTGTTCTCTTTCAACCCTGGCCTAGGTCATCAGGGAAGATATTGGTGATGTTGATGGTGATTCTTACTATTAGTTGAGAGCTACCGTGTACCAAGAACTCATCCATCTATTTCACATGCATCATCTCATGGAAGCCTCATAGCCATTCTGTAATGCAGTTGCTCGATTTCTTGAGCTTTCACAGAAACTGAAGCCCAGAGGGATTAATCCACATGTCCAAAGCCACACAGTTAAGAAGGCATGGAGGCATATTTTAATTCAGGTCTGCTGTTAGACCCCAAAGTTCCTTCTCTTCCCTCCGTGTCATGCTGAGTAGTATCAGATCCAGCGTTGGAGGAAGGTCCAGAGGGGTCAGTAAAAGCAGCCAAAGAAAAACAAATCGTTGGGAGTCTATTATGGTTGATCTCAAAAGCCTTGTATGATCTTGTATGTTCTCCAGGAGACATTCAGAAAGCTAGTGATCTACCATGGTTCCCTGGCTAGGGAAGATCTCCAGGCAGCCAGTTCCCCATGCCTGTGCCTCAGGGGTCCAAACTGAACCCAGCAGGGACCCAAGGGCAACCAGCCCCGTCTACTTTGATTTCTCTTAGATCCACAGAAGATCAGCCGCTATGATTTTATGGTTTTTGTTCCAGGAAGGTCATGGGCTTCTAGCCAAAAATCCTTTCAATTAATGAATTAGGAGCAGCACCCATGGAGAAAATTAGAACCAGATAAGAAGAGAAGGGCCTGGTGCTCAGCACAGAGGAGGGAATAATTCCTGGGTTATGCTGATGATTTACCAATGTTTTCCTAATGTGAGAATCGGTCAGCAGGGGCCTGGGTTTTTTATGAGGGAGGAACCTCTTCCAGACAGCTCTCTCCCCAACAGTCCCGATAAATCCCACACCCCCACTTCCAGGGAAAGCGTTGCCCTCTGCAGAGTCATAGTGTCAAAGCCTGTTTAGCTGTTCTTTACTTATCAGCTGCAACCCCAACATTAGTTCATGCTTGGAATATGAAGCCATTTCATATTTAGTCTTGTTTTATCTGGCAAAGAGCCTTCCAGGAAAAAAATGGAGTCCCCTGCTGGTGCTGTTCAGCTCTTATATCTTTATAGTCTCTCGAATTGATTTGACAGAGCAATCACAGGCCATGGGTGAGACCGAATGCTTCTCTCAGCAACAGGCTGGGGAACCGAATGGAACGGCTCAGCCCACCTCCCTGGGGCCAGCCCAGCCGTGTCCAGATCAACCCCGGGGTCGAGGGTGGTGCAGGCCCATGCAGATCAGAGTTTCCTTGTGGCAATTGTCTGCTTGGAGCCTCAGAAGAGAGCAAGGGTGTCTAAGGAACCATTAAAGTGGCTTTGGGCTCCAAACATTCTAGAAGCTGAGGGGGTCAGCCACCCCCCAGAAGATATTGCAAGCTCTTGGAAGGACTCCAAAGCCATAGTGAGCTCTGGGAAGATTTGCCAAGTAACCTGACCTGTTGGGAAGCTAAGGTTCACATTCTACCAGCCCTGGATAAGTCACGAGGGTTTTAACCCAAGGGACAATGACAGTCAGAAATGACATACAAAACTGTGTATGTGCAAGCAGACACTCAGTTTTCTGGGAAGGGGGTCTGTGGGTTTTAGTAGGTAACCAAAGAGGTCTGTGACCTCAGTAAGCTTAAGAACCCATGAACTAAGGCAACTTTCTTCAAAGTATATCTGTTCCGTAGTGGTTTGAAGTACAGCACAAACCAACTTCTTATTTTACTAACCATGTACTTGTTTTCACGTGGGTTAGAAAAATGTATGCATACAACTCATATATCAAGTTTATGATTTCACAGATATTACAGATCAAGGTGAGGCTAAAAGAGATTATATAAGTAAACCTAGGCGTCAAGTGGATAAGAATAAAAGGAGTAAATCTATAGTGGCGTAAGTTGTATGCATCTATGGCAGAAGTCACTAGTTCTGAATAGGGAAATACTTGAATCAAGGAAAAAAAACCTGGAGAACCCAGCCTTCTTTTTAAAAAGTATCTATTCATTTATTTACTTTCAGCTGGTTGAGTCTTTGTTTCTGTGCAGAGTTTTCCTCTCCTGAGCAGGGCTGTTCTCTGCTGCGGTGCGGGCTTCTCACCGTGGTGGCTTTGCTTGCTGCGGAGCTCAGCCTCTAGGGTGCAGGGGCTTCTGTAGTTGTCACACAGGCTTGGTTGCCCTGTGGCATGTGGAATCTTCCCGAATCAGGGATCAAACCCATGTCTCCTGCATTGGCAGGCGGATTCTTAACCACTGGACCACGAGGGAAGTTTGAATCCAGCCCTCTTCACTTCCTGTCCCAATTATTGAAATGTTCCTAAATTAGACGCCCTGATCCTCAACTCTTCCATCAGCTGCCTGCACACCATTGTCATCCTGATGCCCACTCGGATTATGAGACTCTCCTGCTCTAGAACACACGATGGCTCCCTATGGCCACCGCATTACCCCCAAACTCCTCTAACTGGATTTTCAAGCCCAGCCTTCTACCTGATGTTATCTCCGCTGTTTCCCACATTGGAAGCTCTTCTCTCCTGCCAGACCATTGTTTGCAGGGTCCCCCCCAGCTCCCCACATTCCATGTTCCTTTCTGCCTCATTGCTTTTGCTGGTGCAGTTGCCTCTGCATACTGTCCTGCTCATTCCGCTCTGGAGCCCTCACCCTCTACAAATCTGCTGTTGGCAGTTCCCACCGGGATCTCCCCTCCCTGGACTGTTGTTGCCTTGCAAGGCTGCATGTCAGGAAAGGGGGACTGTGGGTTAATTACCACTTCATTTGGCACCAGTAAGCCTGGACACAGACAGGAGCCGGAGCCAGGGGTCTAAAACTTCCCTCTGGGCTCGTTGAAGTTGTTGACGAAATAGGATAAGTTTGGGATTAATCACTGAAAAACAAGTGAGATAAAGTCCTGGGTTCCAGAGATAGGAGCCCCTTGGTCCTCCTCCCAGCTTAGGTTATCAAAACCAAGAATTGTTCATTTTTCACAGTTTATGAGGTTTATCTTTGGCCTGTCAGGAGATGCTGACAGACAAATGAAATTGGTCTGTTTCTAGTCTATTTCACTTTCTCATTCCCACTCATAACAAGTTAAAATGCTCCACTGTAAACACTTGAAGAGGAAAAAAAACAGAGATATAAGCATCAAATGTGCAGTACCTCTCATAGTTATTTTGTGTTTTTCTCTTAATCTTTTATTATTAAGGCCAAATTTGAAAGAGTTGAGGGGAGACTCTCCCTTTATTTCAAGGAGAAGGTGAATTTTTAATGATGTAGTAGGGGTGGGTGATTGGAAGTTAGTCAAGAGGGCTAGTTTGAGAGCTTTTTATTTTCTTAGGATCAGATAGAGAAGATACAGGTTCGAAAAATTAGTGACAGAGTGGCAGTAGTTGTGAGGAACTTGTAAAATGTTGGCTGAGACTTTTTCATTTCATTCCCCTCAGACATTCATTAAAAACTAGCAAAGCACTTATAGTAAAATGAGTCAGAGAAAGACAAGAACTACGTGATATCACTTATATGTGGAACTTAAAAAATAATATAAATGAATTTGATAACGAACAGACTCATAGACAGAAAAGAAACTTATGGATACCAAAGGTGGGGGGGTAACAGATACAGTGTACTGTACCTAAAATAGATAAGCAAAAAGGATTTACTGTGTAATACAGGTAAGTATATTCAATATCTTATCATAACCTATAATGGAATATAATCTTCAAAAAAACCTGAATCACTATGCTGTATACATGAAAACAACACAATATTGTAAATCAACTACACGCCAATGAAAAAAAATAGCAAAGCATTTAGAAAAAGGTGAGTGGCTTGAAATGTGAAAAATATGATGTACTTGCAGAAAAGCTTTTTTTTTTCAATTGAATGGTGTTATTTATATGCCTCTGACATATAGATTTCTTAGGGGGACCTTGCGTAGTTAGCGCAGAATTCACTAAAAAGGTTTAAACAAATGACAGATTGGTGGGGAAAGTTATTCAAGAAAAGCTTTAGAAGTGAAACTAGAAGTAGTTTCTCAGGATTGTAACTGAGCAGTCAGTCGATGAGTATTTATCAAAGGCTTATAGTATGCACGAGGTTGTTATAACTGGCAGGTATGTATCTTTCTTTCCATGGCTGTATTTGTATTAAGATAATGTCTGGCCATTGTGTAGTGCAGCTGGCACCTACCAGGCCTTTAATGTGTGACTCTTATATTATCTGAGTCATCTCATGCTCTGACTTCTAATACCATCAAGTTTCCGTTATTAGTTCTTGCCTACAGGTTTTTGTTGTTGTTCTTGTTTTTTGGGTGTGGAATATTGTCTGTGATCCCTTTATTGTTTTCCTCTTGGTATCATTCTGAATTGGAGTATAAAGTAACAGTGTTAGTTGCTCAGTCATGTCCAGCTCTTCGCGACCCCGTGGACTGCCGCCCGCCAGGCTCCTCTGCCCATGGAATTCTCCAGGCAAAAATACTGGAGTGGGTTGCCATTGCCTCCCCCAGGCTACCTTCCCAACTGTACATAAAGGAGACTTCATTAATGTGCGTTAGAGTATACCCCAGGTTAACCTGTCATAGAAAACTGTCTTTTGAGTCTTTAAATTATATACCAATTCTACACCTCTGGTTGGCTGATTGTTTTGTTTCTTTGTTTAGGTTTTAAGGTGAATGACCTGGGACTATTTGTTTCCATCAACCTCACTGCAAATCTAAAGGCACAGTTGAAATATCTATTTTTTTGCTATCCTCAGAAGAGAATGCTGCAAATCTACTCTCTGATTCTCATTCTTTCCAGCTTACAATGCAAGTAGCTTATTATTGTTTTACTCCTGGTATAATTCTGAATTGTAGCCTTCAGTATTAATGCACTTGAAAGAACTTTTCAATTCTGGAAAAGATCTTGTTAGTAACTTCTATAGCTTTTGTGTTCTTAACTAATCTTGTTAAAGCAAGTCACACCCATGTTTCAGAGCACATCCAGCCCTTCCCTGGCTGTTTCCAGCACCGTAGCAAGAGGCAGGGGCCCTGTAGGCAGAGCTCCTGGACTTGACTTTGGGGTGCCCTGCTACAGTCCACAGGGTCACAAAGAGTAGGACACGACTGAAGCAACTAACACACACACACACACAGACACACACACTCATCTGTCACTTTTGGTAACTGCTTCAGCATCTTGTGCCTCAGTTACCTCCAGTGTAAAACTGATGTGAAAAATATTATATACACACCATAGCAGAGTTGTATGAGTTAATGCATTAATACATTGATGAATGCAGTAATCAATTGTATTCATAATAATCAATGGGTTAATACAGGCCTGGCCCAAACTTGGCTCTCCCTGTGTGTTAACTGTTGCTATTCACCTGCTAGGAAGCATTCCATGTTATCATTTGTTTCCTTGTAGCAATATGGAAATATTGTGTCACTTCTTAATAATGATCACAGCATTTATTGAGCACCAATTTTTGCAAACAATGAGGAATGCTTTACCCTCCCCACCCTCAACTCCTATTTCCATAGTGGTTCCATAGAGGGGCTGGAGCATCCAGGCCTCGCCAGGAAACATCAGGAAGGGCTGCAGGCTGCCTGCACACCCCTTCACTCACTTCTCCAGGCCCCAGGCTACAAGGTCTCTGAGTGCAAGAGCAGCGGTGAGCCCCAGAAGTCCCCTTTTGTGTAAGCCTTCCAGCTCACAACTGGGCGCCAGCGCTGTGCTTGTCCCTGGGGTTTGTGGAGACTATTCTCTGTTGCACGCTCTGTCCATACCTCTCGGTTTGACAGCATGAGGCAATGGTTCAGGTGAAACATGCCTCTTTCATGTACCCTACACCCGCCCACTCCCCACCCAGAGGCATCTTCCAGAAGTTCTGAGAAGCGACACTTAGGAAGTCTAGTGGTTAGGGGTGGCCATGCCCCTGAGTCACGTCCTTTATTAAAGGAGCTTTATCAGTCATAAAGCCAAGAGTCTGATCTCCATTCGCTTGATGACACTGGTCTGGAACTTGGAAGGGATGGGGTTGTGATGAGTTTCCAGGAAGCACCCCTAAAATACCCACACCAGGCTCTGCATAGCTGTGCTGTTTCCCTCGATTTGACAGTCTATGAGATGGGAATTATTATTCCTGCTTATTAGGACAGAAAATCAGGCTAAGAGCGATGAAACCAGCGACATGAGATGAACAGCCTGGTGACAAACGATCTGGGATTCAAAGAGTTTCCGATTCCGTGGCTCTCAGCTGAGAGTCCAAGAATTTGAGTTTCCATTAATAACAAGTCCCAGGGGACACCAGCGCCCCTGGTCCAGGGACCTCGCTGTGAGAACACTGCTCTGCGCTCAGCCTCTCACTGTGCACTGGCATTGCTTAGTTACAAGCTGCAGCGTTCACTAGAACATGAGGTGGTATGAAATTCTGCCACAACACATTAGAACTAGGAAAGAAAGTGAATTTAATTATTAACTAAGATATCTGTGATCTTGCATAGAAGACAGTGCCTTCTGAAAGCACTTTGGAGGTGGTTGTACTTTCTAAAGCTAAGGAAAGGATGAAGCGATGTGCCACTTTAAAGCATGACGGAGCATTTTATTCTTAAAATACATTTTCTGCTGACATTTTATTCCAATCTGGATGACTTTCCTTCTTGGAACTCTGTGAAACTGGAACGTCCTATGTCCCAAGTGATTCCAAGAATTTATTACTGACGGCTTCCACCTGCTTTTGAATATGGACAGGAGATGGGGAGGGGAGGGAGAGAGAATGAATGAATTGAAGAAATTGGTCCCAGATTCGGGGAAAGGTGATTAGGTGAAGGCGAGAGCCCCTGGTCTTTTATAAACACCAACGATAAGGGGCCACAGGTGGGTGGGAAATGCCCTGGACAAATTCAGGTGCCAACGATAAGGGGCCACAGGTGGGTGGGAAATGCCCTGGACAAATTCAGGTGTGGCGGAAATACCATTCCCATAAACCTGATTTTGACCCTGAGTGCCCATTGTACCATGCTGATTGGAAATGCCACGTCAATCATTCTGTGGATCCTCTCTCGAAGCATCCCTCCCAGCAGAGTCAGGAGTATGCAAGCTGCCCAGAAGCACACGGTGGCTGCACTAAGCCCGACCCCCCTGCCCTGACCACCACGGCCCCTTGGAATAGAGCAGCTCAGCTTCTCCTGAGTTTTGCTGGGAAAGAGAATTTTTGGCAAGGCTTCTAGACAAGCCACACAGCTGTGACTCCTGGGGTCTCTCCCCTTCCCTGAGACACAGTAGGGAGCAAGGTCCCTCCCAAACCTTTGGACCCCAGGCACAGCTTCCCCTCTTGAACCGTGTCTGTTCAAGAGGTGCCCAGCACAGCTTTGCCCAGATCATAACATGTACTCTCAGGGACTGGCTCCCAGGCCTGTGTCCTAGAGACTGCAGGCGTCACTCTGAGGGAAGGAGCTGAGAGGTGTCAGATCCCTGGGGTACGGGGCAGAAGGTTGAGTTCCACTGGGACAGAAATGGGCGGTGCCAGGAGATGGAGGGATCTTAGTCCCTTCCTCCCTCTCTAAGCTTGCCTCCACCTGTGAGGATGACCGGCTTGTCCAGTCACCTGCTGGTCCTGGAAGAGCCAGAAGGATCCTAAACTTGACCAGCTGTGCTGTGCTGTACTGAGTCACTCAATCGTGTCTGACTCTTTCTGACCCCATGGACTGTAGCCCACCAGGCTCTTCTGTCCATGGAGATTCTCCAGACAAGAATACTGGATGGGTTGCCATGCCCTCCTCCGGGGATTTTCCCAACCCAGGGATCAAACCCAAGCCTCCCGCATTGCAGGCGGATTCTTTACCGACTGAGCCACCAGGGAAGCCCACACTTGATCAGACCACAGGCTGAATCATACTCTACGTCTGTTCACCCCTGCTCAGCCCGCTCACCTCAGGAGGCAAGTGCGATTCTCCTTGGCTTCTGTTCCCAGCAGAGACCATAAGAACACCAAGTGCCTTCATGCACGTTAATGATGTTGACAGCCACCAGCTGAGTGCGTGGGGGAGGCAGGGTACTGAGGGGACTCATACTTGGTCAAGAGGAGCCTAAGAAGATATCCATTGCTGGAGGAATTGGGCTCAATAGCACTCTTTCTCCGGAAAATGAACGCTAGTTCTCCAGCTTTGCATGAGAACAGAGGCCTGGATGTCCATTGTGTTCTGACCCTTGCTATCTGGGAGCTGGTCTGTGTGCAGAGTTGGCAGATGCCAGCTTGATACTGGCTTGCCAGGTAAGCAATTATGCCACAAACAAGGGTAGGAGGTGGTGAGGTGCAAAGGAGGCCACCAGTGGAGACCACAGGTTCCCAATCCATTGGAACTGTTTCCATCTGACAAATGAGAATCATTTATTTTGCAAATGTGTCAAGTGGGTCCCCTCAGGGGAAGAGCCTTCTTGACATCGATAATTCTCAATTTTCTGACAGTAGATTAGCCAGGTTTTTCTCCCTCCTTATTCCCTTAATACAATTCAAATCGTTGATTTTTATCACTTAATCATTGAGTTCCCAGAGAAGACAAACTTAGTATTAGCTGTGCCAACCATGATGCATATCACAGTTAGGAACAGGAAACGCAATCAATTTGATAGGAGAGTAAGTGACTTTCGGAGTCTCCATTCTGCTGGATGATCCACATGGTTAATTTTCCTTGTCCTGTCCACACCACCTCCCCCTCCTTTTAGCCCAGCCCTAAGGAGTTCCTTTGGGATCACTTTCCTGCTGTGTGTGTGCTTACCGTGTCAGTTTGCTTGGTTGCACTGTGAAAATCCGAAGACGCAGTGTGCATGCTGCAGTTGAGGGCTGTGCCTAAAAGATGGGGCTCTTAGGAAAGATTTCTTTGAATCTTGCCTCTATCTCTCCCCTACCAACTTTGTGATCTTGAGCAGAACACCAGTTCCTCTGTGCCTCCGTTCCTTCGTGTAAAAATGGGGTGAATAATAGTTCCTAACTTCCTAGGATTGCTATAAGCATTAAATAAGACATGTACAAAGTAGAAAGCCTGACACATGATGAGGCTTAATAATGTTAAATATTATTATACCTGTTCATTGCCATTTTGACCAGAGGACAGAGGGTCTGATAATCTTAGAGGCAAGGAGGGGCTTGTGTGGGCGTGTAAATAAATAATCTTGTTGGGAGTGATAGGAGATGGAGACGGACAGATCACTGAATCCCAGGATGGTGCTTTTTGACCTTATAGGGTATAAGCAAGTTCTAGGTACAGTAGTATGGAAAATGAAGGTGGAGGGTGATTTACAGGTTAAGGCTCTTTTTCTGCCGGAATCTGGAAGATGCCTTTTGATTTGTTATATGTCCCAGAGAGCCCTGATGAGCAGTGGTCCCCAACCCTTTTGACACCACAGACCATTTTTGTGGAAGATAACTTTTCCATGAACAGGGGAGGGAGCTTGGTTTCAGGAAGATTCAAGTGCATTACATTTATTGTGCGCTTTATTTCTATTATTATGACACCAGCCCCACCTCAGATCATCAGGCAGTCGATCCCGGAGGTCAGGGACCCCTGCTGAAGAGGGTCTCCAGCATCACCACACCCCTCCCAGCACCGAGGATCCCATTTGCCCCATGGCTTCCTCGGGGTCATGGAATTTCCAGTCCACAGAGTTCTGGAGCCTTCCCGCTCCAGCGTCTCTGGGACCAGGTTGTCTGCAGACGGCCAGTCAAAGTGCTTGCTTTCTCCTTTGTCTCTTCCCAGAGCTGCACAGGAGCCTGTGAGGGGTGGCATGGGCACGAGAGCCCCAGCCTCTGATTTCTCCTCCACATCCCCCAGTGCGACCCCAGGCACCCGTCAGTCCTAGCTAACTCTAGACACCCTCCATCAGTGGCTTTACATCCCATAAATTTGGTTTTGTTTTTGGTCTATTGATATTACACCATGACATCAAGAGGACTCCAAGGGCTTTGCCAGAATGGAAGACCTAGGACCACTTGATCCTGTTCTTACTCGACTCTGAAGCTGGGGTCCCACGGAAGACAGGCACAGCCCAGGAGCAGGCGATGGTTTTCCACGTCACACATCACTTTCTCTTGTTTATGTTTTCCGACTTTCATCATTTAGTCAGGATTTCCTCCCCCTGGGTACTTAGAAAGTATGTCAGAAAACGGAAACCCTTTGCCATCCATCTGAATGAGGAGGTGGAAAGGCATGTCGTCAGCAGAAATTGGCAGTACCAATATTTCTATGACGACAGCACGTTCAGAGCAGGTCATAAGGGCACTGTGGGCTGAAGGACAGAGAGCAGCCACCTGGGGGGGTTTGTTCCCTGACCTTTTACCTCAGACTGCCTTCTCCATCCACACCTATGCGCTGGGTTCCTGACTGTGCTGCCTGCTTCAGGAGGATTGCAGGAAGGAGTCTCTGCTTTTCCAGCTTTTGCAAGGATAGCACTGTCGCAGGTGGGTGCCCTGTGTGGGCCAGTGCATCCAGCTCCTTCTCGACCCCAAAAGCCTGGAGCAGAGCACGGAGCCCGAGGACGTGGCTGTTCTGCGCTTGGCAGACGTCTCAGGCTTCCTCCTTCCCGTAGGAGGTGGAGAGGAAATGTGTATTTTCACTCGGAGGAGGAAGATAAATCTTGAAATGTCAGAGCTGAAGCTAAGTGAGCCCAGAAGGACTGTTCTCCTCTGGGGTCCTGGCAGACCCACGTGGGTTTCCCGGCGCCCAAACACCCACCTACTGAAGCGCCAGTGGCTCACCCTCCATGAGAGGCTCAGGGGCAAGTCCTGCATCCTCTCACCCTTGGCAATCCAGAGAACTCTCTGGGGCTCACGCCGCGCTTTGGTGGTCATTGTTCTGCCAGTTGAGAGCCTTGGCTAATACCACCTGGGAGGTGCTAGTACCAGGTGGAGACTGTCTCAACCCCCGTGAGATGGAAATGCTAGTGACACGCGGTTCTGAAACTGCAGTCCTCCTTGTATGTTCAGTAATCTCGGGAGGCAGGCAGCCGCTACAAAATACACTCTGAGGAGTCTTTGTGTTTGGAGAGCCGTGTTTCTCAAACTGCACCCCTCGGAACCCTGAGGTTCCATGGACTGCATCAAGGAGTGAGGCAGGGGTCAGGGGTCCAGAGGAAAAGGGCAGAGAAACGGGAAGCCCAGTGGCCAAGGCTGCAGGGCTTCCACCTCCACTCTGGAATTTTGTTTTCATCTGTGTTCTTTATATTGTGGTTCTGCATACCGCTTCATTGACAGAAGGTTCCTCTGCTTTTTAAAAAAAGAGTTTGAAGAACTCTGACTGATTTAGAGGTTCTATCCACAGGATTCAAGCTATAATTATATCCACAGGAAAAAATAAATAAAACCCTATTTACAAATCCCGCTTAATTAGCCCTTGCGAAAAAGTGAAAGCAAACCTCAGCAGAATTCTTCAGGATTCCAAGTCATCATAATTCTTTCTTCCCTTTCGGATGTAGTCGGGGGTCCTTGCCTCTGCAGTGGAGCCCCCTGCTCCTAATTCATAAAGTCACCTCACGCTGTGTGGGAGTACCTTCCATGGACTCTGGCCGGAAAGGGAGCAAATTCAAAAGATCTGTGGCAGTCCCTCTGAAGAAAATGCAGGGGGTCATTCTCTTTTCTGCAGGGAGCAACTTCTCAACCACTGAATGGTGGCCCCAGGAGGGGGTGGGGGAGGGGGCAAGTCCAGAGGCAAAAGCCATGGCTTTGGGCCAAAAGGTAAAATGCATGTTTTCAGGAAAATTAGAGAAATTTGCCTGAGGCGGGTCCTGCTTGCACACTGAGTTCTTATATGGGCCCTTTTATATTGCTGTTTGCTTTGCTTTCAAATAAAAGATGAGTGTCTGCCAGCCAAGGGCCTCCCAGGCCCCGAAAGGGTCTGCGGAGCAGCGCCACCCCACCCCCGCTGCCCGGCTCCTGGGTCGGAGCCTCGAGAAGGGCAAAGGCGCCTTGAGAGGGAGTCCTGCAGGGTGGGGGCCGCGGGAGCCCACCGGCTTAGCGGGGAGGGTGGGTGGGGCGGCCCCTCCGAGAAAGGGGCTTTCTCCTCTGGGTTTCCAGGACAGGCAGGCGCTTATAAACATCTGCCTGTTCCAGAGACTGAAGAGGATCTCCACAGAGTCCCAGGCAGGATCAGAGCAGGAGGGGCAGGTTTTTTCCTGATTCTCTGGAGAGACCGCCGTAGCTCTGTGTTTTCCCCAACCTGGCCACGGGTTTGCTGCTGGAGCTGGAAGGCATGGTGGCCAGGCGTGGCTCACAGGCCAGGGACCCAGTGCCCGCGCGGAGGCCCCTTCGCTGCCAGGTGGAGGTGGCCAGGCCATGCGTGTGCTGCTCAGAGCCAGATCCGCGCAGCTGTTCAAATCCTAGCCCTACCACTTCTTCCTTTTGAACCCTCTGAACCTCTGTTTTTTCAGCTCTGGAATGGAAATCTGAATAGCACCTGTTCTATAAAGCCTTTTGGAAGGATGAGAGAAGACGGAACTCAGTCCTTGGCACATAGTAACCACTCACATAAATATCCACCATCATTAGTTCACTCAGATTCTTTTGGAAAGCAAGCACTTGAATAGAGTGTTTAGTAATGACACATGTTTTGCTAGAAAAAAAGATCTGTGTTCCAGTCTCAGCTGTTCCAGTTTCTGGCTGTGTGATTTTTCATGAATTCCTTGACCTCCCTGAGCTTCACTGTCCCCATTTGCAGAATAAAGATGATAGTGCCCATCTCAGAAGGTAGCAGGGGCAAATGAAAGAAGATCATGCAAATGCGTGCTTAGCACAAGGCATTTATTAGCAAATAGTCAGTAAATGATAGATACCCTTCTCAGTGCTAGTTCTCACATTAGCATTCTCCAAGCAGAACTGAAGGGTTTGTTTTCCTAAAGACTCCTCGGAGCGTGTTAGCTGACAAAAGCACTGATCCTCCGGAGAGGAGCCTGTCCCCAGGTCCCCTGACTCTTCTTCTGGAGCGGTTTGTTCAGGCTCTGGGCTGGGACAGGGACATCATTGTTTTCAACTTGTTGATTGTCATCAAATGTAATAAAGATACTGTTCTTAAGGCCGCCAGGCCGTGGCGGAAAGGATGAGGAGAGACGAAGACTAGCTAGAAAAGTGAGGGAGAAAAGACAGGATTCCACAGGATTTGAAGTAAGAGGAAACAGAGCAGAAGCGTCCAACACGAAAATGAGGGCTTTCCGTGACCGTTTTGGAGCTGGGGCTGGAGGGTCTTGCCCTGTCCCATCCTGCCTGGTCCGCGCTGACCCCACAGAAGCACTTCTCTGTTTGCTGGGACTGTGGTCAGTTCTCTGGGCCAGCCCCTCTCCTCCGCATCTTTAGGGGAAGGTGCTTGGGATCCACGGCTTGGTCGGCAAACAGTAACTCAGCACAAGGTTCTGAACGTGCATGCAGAGGGGGAGAGGCGGCCGTGGGATTTTTAGGATACGGGTCTGGTCTTTCTTGTCTCCTCAGTTTTACCTCTTGACTGTTGTGTGCCAGCTACATATTTATCCACTGAACTGTTAGAGATAAAAGGGATTTCAGAGGGCCTTGACCCTGATCTCATCTCTTCCAGGAAATCAAAAATCAAGCCGGTGAGCGACTTCCCTGGTAGTCCAGTGGTTAAGACTCCACACTTCCAATGCAGAGCCCATGGGTTCAGGGAACTGAGATTCCACATACTGTGCCTTGTGACCAGAAAGAATATCAGACAGGCAAATAACTTATTCATGGACCTTCTGCTGGCCTGGGAAATCCCATGGACAGCGGAGCCTGGCAAACCACAATCCACGGGGTCGCAAAAGTTGGTAGGTGACTTAGTGACTAAACCACCGCCACCAGGTCTGGCATCCCTGGGGTGAAACTACTGATCACCCAGTGGATGACCTGTTCTTTCGCCGGTTCTCTCCAGGCCTCTCATTTTAACAGAGCCCTGCGGGCATCGAAGATCTCTGCTTTTCCAGGTCTTTTGCCTAATGGCTTTGCATGACTTTGTATCTGCCTCTTCCATTTTTGCTGGGGTCTGTTACAACTCAGACTTCCCTAGTGATTTTAGGGTTCAGCTAGCTCACCATAGAACTTTCGGAATTATACTCGATGCTGAGAAGTTAGCTGTGGGTTGTCCCCACAGCCTTCCCCTGGTCGAGCACTGCTTTTCAACGACCCTGGGGAGAGAGACAAGTGTGGCAAATCACACAGGAGATTTGCTAAAAGTCCCTCTACTGTGTTCTTAGCAGATTCCTTTCAAGTAGGAACTAAACCTGAGTTCGAAGTTCCTCTGCTGTGTTGTAGACTTGGGAGTGTTCCTTCCTTGGGGCTTCCCGGGTGGCTCAGTGGTAAAGAATCTGCTTGCCAATGCAGGAGACACAGGTTCAATCCCTGAGTCAGAAAGATCCCCTGGGGAAGGAAATGACAGCCCACTCTAGTATTCTTGCCTGGAGAATGCCATGCATAGAGGAGACTGGTGGATATAGTCCATGGGGTCACAAAGAGTCAGACACGACTGAGCGTGCACACACGTTCTTTCCTCGTGTAGATGCTTTCATTCCCTGCAAACTTTATTTTGGAAAAGTAACTTCTGAAAGGTTTTGTCACTAATAAGAATTTTCTTTCTGAGATTTTTTTTCACCAAAACAAGCACGAAAGATCATGTCTCAAAGATGTATACTTACTATCTTCAGTCATGAATGGATTTGCCTGATCTTCGTGGCTCTGCAAAACAGGCATTCTTTCTATCCTGTTTTGCAAAGCTTTCCTGCATTTAGCTTAACTTTCTAATAAAAAAAAAAGTTGAATTCAGTGTGTGTCGCTGAGGCAAATCAATTTAGTGCCAGAGCTGAGACGGTGGAGATGTAAACGTGTGATAACGTGGAGAGCAGGAGTTTGCTTCAGCAGGATTTGTTAATGAAAATAAATCCAGAAAATGTGGCTTTCTGAAGTGAACAAGGAGGGCAAATGGCTGGCACAGCTGTGATGGAGTGTGCCAGACAGATTCCAGGAGAAAGCTAGTGCATTCTTTTCTCTGGAGGCAAAATCCAGGAGGCTTTCAAGGCTCAATGCTTGCCCTGCTGGCCTCCGAGGGGAATCTCCTAGTTAATCCTCCTCCAGCCTACCAAAGCAAGGTCTGTGAGGACTTCATACAAGTTACCTTGCAGCTCCTCCCCTCCCCCTCTTATAGGACTTGTGCCCGTTGAGGAACATGTTAATTATACCCTTAAGCCTCTGGGGTGAAGTTTGCTGTAAGTTATATCTTCCAGTCTCCCTGGGTGCGTCCTGCCCTGGATTGCTATTTTCCAGAAGCTATTCTGAGAGAGTGGCCAGGAAGCTCGACACCCCTCCTTCTGTAGCCTGTGGCTCCAAGCGGACGGGAAGCCCGTGGAAGGAGCTGTGGATGAGACCGGAGTTTCCGAGTCACTCCTTGCCAGTCCAGTCAGGGGCCTGGGCAGGCCCACTCCATCCTCCCTATCCTGCCATCCTCAGGAAACCAAGTGTTGTCAGCGATCCCTTCCAAGTGTACTATTACAGAATTCTAAGGCTTTGGCAAATTGTATACCCAGGACATTGAGGGGAAAAAAGGAAAACTGGGTCCTAGAGTTAGAGGAGCAATGTGGCAGAGAGGTGCCCTGGAGGGACCCACTGTCTCAATTTGCTGGACAGGGCACCCTGAGGACACGGGATTTTTTGTTTAAAAACCAGGAAAGTTGTGGACGAAACTGTGACCCTAGGTGCACTTACTGTGCCCTCCGTCACACTTTAAAATAGGTGTCGACGGGAAAGTCCAGCCTAGAGGGGATTTCTAAGTCCATCGGGCTTTCTGATGGAGCCTGTGGAGGCAGTGAGAGGGAAGGTGCCAACCTCATTCCTCAAAAGATAACACCTTCAAGTTTAGTTGATACCTTTATTCAGTGTTGCCACTTCGGGCTGTTGTGAATCATATAAGCTCACAGAGAATTTAAGCAGGAGCTTGTGAGGATTTTCAGTCCACCCCTGTCCCCTCCGTCACCAGAAAAAAAAAAGTCATCTCTGTATTCCTAAATAGTTTCATACCTCACTGCACTGATAGAAACTTCCTCTATAAATGGATATGCTGCCACCTTGTGGCCATAAGGGGGAACGTGGGCAAGCGCAGGTAACCGAAGAGAAGGAAATGCCTTTGGGTTAAAATCAACTCACCTCCCACCTGGTAAGAGGCAGCAAACTAAGTGCTGCGAGGCTAAGACTGCAATTAGATGAATAATAGGAGAACGTGCTGTGTGCACGGGACAAAGAAAGATGCTTAGCACTTTGCAGGCAGCGTCTCCTAAACTGTTCCCAGAAACCCTGAGAGGTAGGTATTGTTATTATCATCGTTTTTAACAGAAGCGGAAGATATTGAGACGAGGTGGCAACAATACACAGAAGAACTGTACAAAAAAGATCTTCATGACCCAGATAACCACGATGGTGTGATCACCCAACTAGAGGCAGACACCCTGGAATGCAAAGTCAAGTGGGCCTTAGGAAGCATCACTACAAACAAAGCTAGTGGAGGTGATGGAATTCTAGTTGAGCCATTTCAAATCCTAAAAGATGGTGCTGTGAAAGTGCTACACTCAATATGCCAGCAAATTTGGAAAACTCAGCAGTGGCCACAGGACTGGAAAACGTCAGTTTTCATTCCAGTCCCAAAGAAGGGCAATGCCAAAGAATGCTCAAACTACTGCACAATTGCACTCATCTCACACGCTAGCAAACTAATGCTCAAAATTCTCCAAGCCAGGCTTCAACAATAAGTGAACCGTGAACTTCCAGATGTTCAAGCTGGATTTAGAAAAGGCAGAGGAACCAGAGATCAAATTGTCAACATCCATTGAAAGTGAAAGTGAAAATGAGAGTCGCTCTGTCGTGTCCGACTCTTTGTGACCCCGTGGACTATACAGTCCATGGAATTCTCCAGGCAAGAATGCTGGAGTGGGTAGCCTTTCCCTTCTCCAGGGGATCTTCCTAACCCAGGGATTGAACCCAGGTCTCTGGCATTGCAGGTGGATTCTTTACCAACTGAGCCACAAGCAAAGCCCAAACATCCGTTGGAGCATTGAAAAAGCAAGAGAGTTCCAGAAAAACATCTACTTCTGCTTAATTGACTACACCAAAGCCTTTGACTGTGTGGATCACAGCAAACAGTGGAAAATTCTTCAAGAGATGGGAATACCAGACCACCTGACCTGCCTCTTGAGAAATTTGTATGCAGGTCAAGAAGCAACAGTTAGAACCGGACATGAAACAACAGACTGGTTCCAAATCGAGAAAGGATAGGTCAAGGCTGTATATTGTCTCCTGTTTATTTAACTTATATGCAGAATACATTATGCAAAGTGCCAGGCTGGATGAAGCACAAGCTGGAATCAAATTTGCCAGGAGAAATATCAATAACCTCAGATATACAGGTGACATCACCCTTATGGCAGAAAGTGAAGAAGAACTAAAGAGCCTCTTGATGAAAGTGAAAGAGGAGAGTGAAAAAGTTGGCTTAAAACGCAACATTCAGAAAACTAAGATCATGGCATCACATCCCATCACTTCATGGCAAATAGATGGGGAAACAATGGAAACAGTGACAGACTTTATTTTGGGGGGGTTCCAAAATCACTGCAGGTGGTGACTGCAGCCATGAAATTAAAAGACGCTTACTCCTTGGAAGAAAAGCTGTGAACAACCTAGAGAGCAGATTAAAAAGCAGACACATTACTTTGGTCCATCTAGTCAAAGCTATGGTTTTTCCAGTGGTCATGTATAGATGTGAGAGTTGGACTATAAAGAAAGCTGAATGCTGAAGAATTGATGCTTTTGAACTGTGGTGTTGGAGGACTCTTGAGAGTCCCTTGGACTGCAAGGAGATCCAACCAGTCCATCCTAAAGGAAATCCGTCCTGAATATTCATTGGAAGGACTGATGCTGAAGCTGAAGTTCCAAATCTTTGGCCACCAGATGCAAAGAACTGACTCACTGGAAAAGACCCTGATGCTGGGAAAGATTGAGGGCAGAAGGAGAAGGGGACAACAGAGTATGAGATGGTTGGGTGGCATCCCCGACTCGATGGACATGAGTTTGAGTAAGCTCAAGGAGTTGGTGATGGACAGGGAAGCCTGGCATGCTACAGTCCATGGGGTCGCAAAGAGTCGGACATGACTGAGCAACTGAACTGACTGATCACTGTTTTACAGGTGATTTACACTGTAAATCATCTCATTTACAGATGAGGACACTGAGACTGAGAGGCTGTCAGTTTTTTAAGGTGACAAAACCAAAAGCTAAAGTTTGAAACCAGGATGGCTTGGCCCTAAGACTCATGGCCTTGACCACTTGGCTGTACTAGAGGTGAGATGAGCATAAGAGGGATATATGGGAGACATATCCTGAATATATGGGAGAAGCTCACCTAGAGAATGAAAGGAGATGGCTCTGATGTCAAATGCAGTGGAATCCAGGGTAGAAGGGAAGAGAGAACTAGACTGTCAGGATGAAAGATTGAGGAGTAAGGCATGACAGGAAGCAGCCTTTGAAAAGATAGGAGTCAGATCAACAAAACAAGCTACAGCATAGTGATCGTGAAGTACTGTGCTGGCGGTGTCCATGCTCGGTGAATACTAGCTTCTAGTAACAATGTCTGGGCTTCCCAGGTGGCGCTAGTGGTAAAGAAACTCCTTGTGAATGCAGGAGACACAGACACAGTTCCATACCTCGGTTGGGAAGATACCCTGGAGGAGAGCATGCTTACCATTGTTCATTAGACCTGTGTCGAGGGACTTATATATATATCTCACTATTTTGCAAAAACCCTGTGAGATCTGTATTATTATGACTCCAACTTTTTAGGTGAGGAAACGGAGGCTTAGAGAGGTTGTTACTTCCCCGGGGTCGTATGGAGAAGAGAGAGCCACAAGTGGAACCTGGGTCCTTCTGACTCAGAGCCTGTGCTAAACATCGACATGTTTGCTGGTGGAGGAAAACAGAACTGGCATGGATATGGAGGGCCATGCTCACACGTGCCTGAGTCACGGTCACAAAGGTGGTAAAGGAGAGTTTGTGCAGGGGAGAGGCGGGCCGGGGCACTGGGCACTGAGATGGAGGCCTGAACTGTTGCAGAGAAGAAGCTGATTCTGACTCGATGTTGGAACTGTTTCTTTGACTTGCTTTTTGTTGCTTTTGTTATTACCATCATAATACAGAAAGGCAGAATGCCCCTCTGCCTGACTGTTAACTAAAGTGCCTTTGTTCAGAACCCTGTTCACCTGTAGATGGCAGGAAGGAAGAAATTAACACATCCCCTGCCTGAGGCTTGCCATTCTAGATGTTTGCAAGATTAATGACCTTTTTACTTTGCTTCCTCACCTCCCTCCATCTCTGATCTGTAAAACAACCTGACATCCAGGCCCCAAGAAGATGGTTATTTTGAGGCGCTAGCCTGCCATCTTTTGGTCACCTGGCTCCCGGAACAAAGTCTCTTCTTTGCCTCAACCCCTTGTCATGCAGGGAACAGGCTGGGACCGGTAACAGAATAAGAAGTTCTGGCTGAAGAATCTGCTGAAAGTCTCTCCCTCCAACTACCAGTGTGGGCAGAAAGCTGCCTTTGTACTCCAGGGGGAGAGGAAGACCATGCAGCCAGAGAGGAAAGCACCCCACCCTCCAAGCCCTGAGGGCCCCTTAGCCACACCCCTAGGAAATGCTGTGGGTTGACTCCTTCACAGACCCATTGACCTAGGCAGGTTCATTCACCTCTCTTGGCCTCAGCTGCCTCATCTGTTGTATGGGCATCACCACTGTTGCTGTAATCATGAAAACCTAAATAGCATCTAGCCTTGTAGGAAGGAAATGGTGAGGATAAAATGTAAGAGGAGATGTGAATGAACTGAACTGGAGCTCAGAAGTATTCTCATTTCCTAAACTGACTGTATTAATAGATGCTTTATAGGGAAGGCTTGGTGACAGCATCTTGTACAAAGCATGTGAAAAGAGTGTTTTCTTTGTGAGATTGGTCAGCTCATTTTAAAAAGCTTCATTATATTGGTTAGGTGTCTTGCAGTTACAAACGTCTAGGAAAAGTCAGCCGCAGTTTATTTAAAAAAAAAAAAGATGATTGCCTCTTGGATCTGAAAAGTCCAGAAGTAGAACACCCTCCATAGGCTTCCCTGGTGGTTCAGATGGTAGAGAGTCTGCCTGCAGTGCAGGAGACCCAGGTTTGATTCCTGGGTCGGGAAGATCCCCTGGAGAAGGAAATGGCAACCCACTCCAGTATCCTTGCCCAGAGAATCTCATGGACAGAGGAGCCTGATGGGCTACAGTCCACAGGGTCTCAAAAAGTCAGACACCACTGAGCGACTAAGCACACACACAGGACACCCTACAGGGTGATTTAATCAGGGGCTCAGATTTAACTGCCACAGTCTCTCTCGCTCTCTACCTGGTTTCCCTCTGCCCTAATTTTCTTGGCATTGACTCCACCTGTGGACAGCCCCTTACTATGGAAGAATGGCCACCATCGCTCCAGAGCTCACATCCCTCAGGTTCAAGGTGAGCAGAAAAGAATATCAATAGGTGCCTTTGCCTTTTGTTCCAGCGTTCTGGCAAACACACCCCTCCCACTGGTCCAGCTGGGTCAGGGGTCTGGAGAAACAAGAAGCTCCAATTGGTTCAACCTAGGGCCTTTCTCTGCCCACCCGCACACATGAACTAAAGTGTGGGGAAGACTGACTCTGCCAACAAAAAGAGGGGCTGTTGCAGTAAAATAGAGAAAGAAACAGGGAAAGGGATGCAGGGAAGCTAAGCCATCCTTCAACAGATCCCACCACTGTGGTCTTGCTCTTCAGTTTAAGAAGACTGCTGACCACAAAGGAGAGAAGGGGTAAAGTTTAATCTCCTTCTCCTTCCTAAGACCTTGTGGAATCCAGGGGAAGAAATGGACAGAGTAACCTTGGAGACCAGAATGCCCTCTGCCTGGCCCAGCCCTGATGGCAGCTCTCAAGGGAATTGGGTTGGGACTCCTGAGCCTGTGGCTGAGAGAGCGCATGTGACTTCCGGCTGCAGTTCCCTGCCCAGGAATTGAACTCCTCCTGTGGGGTGTGGGGCCCCAGGGGCTGAAGATCCCTGGCCTTAAGGAAGTTACACCCAGTAGGGAAGGCACTAGAATTGCCTTTCATAGAAGGCAATTCTATGAAAAGATCTGAAAGTTTTAGATGACTCCTTTAGGGTTTCTTGTTGCTTTCCTCTTCGCATTTCTCTCCTAAGTGCCATGTTTCTGGATCATTATTTCTTAGTGTTTATTATTAAAATTATCCAGGTGCTTCAAAGTGCAGAACTGGTCCTATTGTGACCTCGTGGTTCAGAACAGAGGGTGGGGTTGGGGGTGGGGAGACAGCAAGCTACCTGTTTGACAAGCCCTCTCCCTAAGTTGCTAAGTCTACAGAGGTTTGAGATGTTCTTTTGTTCCATACAATATTTCCCCTGTAACTCAGGCATCCCCAGCCTCCAGGATCCAATGACTGATGATCTGAAGTGAAGCTGAGCTAAGAAAAATAGAAATAAAGTGCATAATAAATGCAATGCACTTGAAGCATCCTGAAACCATCCCCCCACCCCAAACCCCGGTTCACGAAAAAATTGTCTTCCACGAAACCAGCCCCTGGTGCCAAAAAGATTGGGGACCACCGCTGTGTAACTCACATCTTACCAACACATAACTGAAAATCAGCCTCATCTTCCAGTTACTATCCTTGGAATTCTAGAAGTAATCCATGAAGGGATAGAAAACCTTATAAATAGGACCCCTCCCCCTGGAAAAGCAAGGCAGGCAAGGGGTTTGCAGAATTAGCCTGACATTTTCCCAGCAAGAGGTCTCAAGGCCCCATGCAGCCACACCTGGCTCTTTCCTGGGGCTTCTAAGAGCTCTGTCCCGTTGCTGGCCTGCTACAGACTTCCGGGCCACCCTCTCCTCGTGATGATCAGAGGACGTCTTGGTTAAAAGACAAAGCCAGTCAAGAGAGAGAGCTGACAGGAAGCACGCCAGGTGACTTAATTGAATTTGGGCAATTCAGATGGAGTAGCTGGTTCCCATTTAGGAGATTCAGATTGAATAACCAGTTTCCTTGTTAAAGGGGGAGATGCAATTTGAGGTGTTCTGCATCAGACCCTGACAACCCAGCCAGTCTCGACGCTGGGTTTTTGCCCTGCTTGTGTTCACCTGCATTTTCGAGTCATTTGGTATTTGTCTGTTTCCCTCCTCCCTTGAGATTGTTTCAAGTTCTACTGTTATTATTGTTAATTTTTTGGTACGTGCGTGCTAAGTCACTTCAGTCATGTCCGACTCTTTTGCAACCCTATAGGCTGTAACCCACCAGGCTCCTCTGTCCATGGCGATTCTCCAGGCAAGAACACTGGAGTGCCTCCCATTTCCTCCTCCGGGGATCTTTCCTACCCAGGGTTTGAACCCTCATCTCTTATGTCTCCTGAATTGACAGGCAGGTTCTTTACCAGTAGTGCCACCTGGGTTCAAAGTCAAGAGATATTTGACCCAAGTATATTTTCTAATGTTTTGCTCTCCGTTTATCCATTATTTTTCCTAGCAAATTCTCCATTCTTTCCTTTTTCTTTCTTTCTCGATCTCCTTTTAATGTGGTAGTAAGCTTTTAATGTAGTTTCTTTATTTCTTTATTCTCTAGTTCCAGCAAGCGGGGGCTACTCTCTGTTGCAGTACACAGGCTTCTAATTGTGGTGGCTTATCTTGTTGCAGAGCACTGGCTCTAGGGTGCTTGGGCTCAGTAGTTGGGGCTCACAGGTTTAGTTGCCCCAAGGCATGTGGAATCTTCCCAGACCAGGGATCGAACGCATGTCCCCTACATTGGCAGGAGGACTCTTAACCACTGGACCACCAGGGAAGTCTGCTTCTAATATAGTTTTGATCCAAGACTCAAATTTTGGGATTTGGGGTCTTTTGAGAAAGGAAACATTTTCTTTCCTGTCCGTATGATGCACATTAAAATGCCTTTTGGAAGCAGCTTTGTGTCATCCAGTTGCTAAGTTGTGTCAGACTCTTTGTGACCCCATGGACTCCAGCACACCAGTCTCCTCTGTCCTTCACTGTCTCCGGGAGTTTGCTCAAATTCATGTCCACTGAGTCAGTGATGCTATTTAACCATCCTATCCTCTGCCACCCCCTTCTCCTCCTGCCTTCAATCTTTCCCAGCATCAAGGTCTTTTCCAGTGACTCAGCTCTTCACATCAGGTGGCCCAAGTATTAGAGCTTCAGTTTCAGTATTAGAGCAATAGTCCTTCCAGTGAATATTCCAGGTTGATTTCCCTTAGGATTGACTGGTTTGATATCCTTGCCGTCCAAGGGACTCCCAAGAGTCTTCTCCAGCACCACATTTCATAAGAAGGAAGTAGCTTAGACCCTGTTAAGTAATTAAATGGTTATCACAGCTAATATTTACTATGTGCCAGGTACTGTGCTAAGTACTTTGTAAGTTTTTACAGTAACTTTAGGAGTCATGCTCCCCATTTCACAGATGAGGAGACTGAGGCATAGAGAAGTTACAGGATTTCCCTCAGGGCCCACAGCTGAAAGGCAGTGGAGCTGGGAAGGGCTCTCAGGCCTCTGCCCTTCCCCACCATCCTGTGCCACCTCCCCAAAGAATGTTAGCCTCACAGAAACCGGGCACCATCAAAGCCCCACTCAGCATCTGCAAACTTTCTGATGAAGAAGATACTTGCTCCCGTCCTAGGGGAAGGGATTGCAGGGCTTAGGCAGAGAAAATCTGAGTGCTAGCCTGCTGTTGATTTATGTGAAAAGATAAATTGGCACCAGACAGGGAAATCCCTGGCTTTAGGTAATCTTGGGGGATTCACCTGGGGGATAAGGCTTGAGAGATCCCTACAAAGCAAGGGGCATCTTATTGTTTTGATGGCTGAGTTTTCTGTGGCCAGTGGATATCAGGAAGTCTGACTTAGCCTTTTGACATTCAAATCCATCTCAGATGCAGACGGAAATGTCACAGGAGACAGGACCATCAGTTCACCGGGTCTCCAGGACAGCAATATGTCCAGTTCTCGATTTGCACGGTGGCTTAGTCCCTGGCTTTGATAGTGTGGCTGAAAATACATGATTGTTCTTTCTCAAAAGAAACTGAGCAAGGAACTTGAAGCTACGAACAATATTTTATCCTCCCCTCCCATTTTGATATAAATTTTCTTGTAGCAGACGTTATTTTAAATAAAAACTTTAATGTTGCTGGGCACAATTATACAAACCAGAAAGTTTGAGTGAAATTGCAAGAAGGCAGAGCGCAGTGGGGATAATTACTGTGTTTGAAAAAAGAATATTAATAACCAGAAGTGCCTCAGCACAAAATAAGGAGATTACGCTCCACAATTCTCTTGGTCCGTTGACCTTCCCAGCAGCTTTGTCCAAAGAGATTCTCAGAAGGTGTTGATGATCCTTCGAATTGCCACCCAGCTGGAATTCTACTCAAAGATGAAGCTCTACCCCAAATGCCAAGCTCTACCCCAACTCTTGATTATGTCCATTAATCAAAAAAGCCAAGAGGACTGAACCCATACCTCCCTAGTGCTTCTCAAGCTATCTGTGGAGCTGGCCTTTTTCTTTTAAAAGGAAAACCTCCAACCTATCCACTAATACATTTGTAAAATATAATAAAAATGACTTACTGGAAAAATGAAAGAGTCTTAGAAAATCGAGGCCCAAATATGTTATTATGAAGCAGGCATAGAATGACATTTGAAAAAAAAATATAATCCAAATCCACATAATTAGAAAAGGGGGAAATAGTTGCAACACTGTGCATATTGGTTATGGAAAGGGTATGTGAAGGTGATTAATGTCATGTCCTAGAATGTGGCAATGTCAAATTGTTATAAAAGTTTCTAAGTCGCTTATTCTCAGCTTCTGTGTTTGTATCTTAGAGGCCGGTAATCAACTCTTTGTGGACTGGCTGTGATCACTTGAAAGTTAATGGGGCTCCAGTCTTGACTCCAACCTTCACTGCCCTTAAATATCCAGGGCCCTAGAAGCTTCTTGGGAAACCAGATGCCTTTGATACAGTAATCCAGGGCTCTAGGAATAACGTGCCTGACATTGATTTAAACCATTTATCAGAGGAAAGTGAGAGCAGATGATATATCTTTAGAATTCAGGCATGGAGTTATTGATCAAAGAAGAAATTAAGACTTATGGTTATTACAGTAAAGGGCGGGTGGGGGAGGGGCGGCAGTGCCTGGGGTGCCGGGCAACCTGTTCATCTCATCTGCAATAACTAAAGTCAGGGAGTGTTGGCTGGGAACTGGGCCAGATGATGAGGCCTGCTCTCTGCTTTTGGCCCTGCCACCTGAGGCTTTACTTATTCTGTTCTGTTCTATTCTATTCTGATAGGCTTGAGGGAGGATCTGTGTACAGAATACCTGCCATAAGCATTGGCACTTCTGTTCTTGAGAATGGAATAAGCCCCCACCTGCTCTGAAACCTCCAAGCCTTTTCACAGTTCTTTATCTCCTCCACCCTGTCTCCAGTTCTGATTTGATCCCTACCTCCCTCAGATCTTCACTCTTGCCAGGGTCTGACCTGTTACAGAGTCAAATCTCTGTGAGCAAGACCCCAGTACATTCCACAGAGAGCCCAGTACATAGTGAGGAATCACCCATGTATGATTCAGACTGCAAGCATATTGATAGACAAAAGTCACCTTGCTCATACATAATATTATTGTCACACACTGAACAAAATCATGTATTGAGTCAGTTTCTAAAAAGAGTGCCTTACATGTGACTATTGAAAATGGTCTTTAATGGTTTCTTCTTATTTAAAAAAATAGTGTGTTTGGAGGTAAAGTGCAAATTAGCAGAAAGAAGAAATTCTTCTAACTCAGTGCTTGTCTGGACCTCAGTCATTCTTTTTCAGAGCATTGAAGTATGCCATTGTATGTATATGTGTTAGTCGCTTACTTGTGTCTGACTTTTTGCAACTTCATGGACTGTAGCCCGCCATGCTTCTCTGACCGTGGGAATCTCCAAGCAAGCATACTGGAGTGGGTTGCCATTTCCTACTCCAGGAGATCTTCCCAACCCATGGATCAAACCCATGTCTCTTGCATCTCCTGCATTGGAAGGCGATTCTTTACTACTGGAGCTACCTGGGAAGCCAAATAACAGGGAGGAAAGTAAAAGTGTTCACTCCACAGGACTGTCTTGAAGCTCAGCTAAAATCACGCGTCTCAGGCCCTGAGCACAGTTCCTGGGAAGTGGCCCTCCCCGTGGACAGATGATGTCTGAGTGAGCACACGTTCTTCGCTCTGTGTGCCGTCTCCATCGGCTGTCACACAGCCTCATACCTGGGGCATCGCTCCAGAGTACAACTTATGCCTGGGAGAGAGGCGTGCAGGACTGGTCTCGGCTCTTCTACGATGGGAATAAAATCTAATGTGAACAGACAATTCCTAGATGGAACAAGCTTGGGTTCTCCTGAGGGTTGTGTCCCATTCTCTAGAAGTTCAGGGACTCAGAGTTGGGTGTTTCTGCCTCTTTGATGGACAAGGAGACAGTGTCAGGCTCTGAGACCCAGGAACTGAGGGAAACCTTTCTGCCAGGTCTCTCCCTTCCAGGGTTCTGTGTGAGGCGTGCTGAGGGCTAAGGAGAGACAGGGATGATGCTTGCTGATCTGCAGCTGAAGGAAGGGTACCTCCCTTTGATCTGTTTTTGGTTGAAACCTACAAAGGTTAAAATTGACAAGGGTCCCGGGGGAGGTGAGTATGCGGTTAGCTTTGTTTGGGAGCCTGTGTCCCTCGTCTGCCCTTGCCTTGCAGCAGACACATTTGTATGTTTGGATTTTCCAGAAAGGATAAATCACACAAACACAGCACCTCCTCAGGGGTCCCCCCGGGAGCCCAGCTCCACCCCCACCCCCTCCTGGTAACACATGCCCCATTCTCCGCGGCCCACACTGGCCTAGTCTGAAGAGCCTTCTCTGGAAAACTCATTCTTGGAGAGAACTTTCTTTGTGCGATAGCTCAGCCTTTTAGACTAAACAGATGATGAGAAAATAGTGAAGCCCAGAGACAAAAAAAAAAAAAGAGTTCCTTTGGGTAAATAGAGAAGGGAAGGCGCTGCGCTGGGCCTGAGATCCTGCGCCTCTCTGCGCTGCCCGTGGCAGCAAAGCCAAGAGAGATTTTGAGAAACAGACCCTGGTTTTCACTGCGCCGTGTTTTCCCTCTGTGTCCTCGCCGCTTGGGTGGCGCAGCGAGACCGTCTCGCCTCCAAGCGCCCACCCCGTGCTCTCGGGGCCAGCACAGGCCGCAAAGCGGCTTTCATTTAAAATCAAGGCTTCGAAGGTTGATCTGGTTTGAGAACAATTCCAGGAGCGTGGGATCCCTTGGCATGTGGTCCCCTCTGGGCTGCGTGGAAAGAAGGGAGTCTCGTTTTCCCGAGATGAGCCCAGCAGTGATGTAGAAGAATAGTCTCCTGGTTGATGAGCCTGGCTCAGAAGCCAAACGCAGGACAGTGTCCCGGCCCTCCATCCCAGTCTTTCCTCTGGCTGGGCTGGGCTGTGGACCGCACATCCTGTTTTTATTAGGTGCATTTTGCTTCTAACCCCTTCCTCCCCTCCCCCGCAGAGATGAGTCCCAGGTCCATTAACATGCTGATGGACCTCGGGGCAGCTGACTGCACCCACCCAAGGCTGAGCTTCCAACCAAGAGGTGGGAGGGAGCCTTGGCCCGGCAATTTCGGCAATTTCGGGAGACAGTTAAAAGATTAGATAGTAAATTTACTTAACAGAGACTAATCGCCTGGGACTGGGTTTCATATCCTGTTTTGAAATAATGTATTTTCTCTTGTGCTCTGGTCTGAATCTGTCATCCCGCCTCTAATAATGCGAGGCAGCGGATTTTTAATCTTTGACCCTCTTCCATATAATCTAATCACGGTGGTTTTCTGATCCTCTGCTCCTTATTTGGTGAAGTTGGGGAAAGAGAAAGAACTCATACGTCTGGCCTTGCCAGCTGTGCTCTGGATCTTGCAAGGGGCTGGGTTGACTGGGGGAACCAGACACGACCTGCTGCAGGTTCTGCGCGCGTCACATGGGATTCGGAAGCCAGGGGGCAGGACAGGAAAGGAAGGCCAGAGGCTCTTGTGTCTCGGATCAGATGAATGAAGGGTGGCAACCGGGAACTACAGTGAAACAGTCAGGACATCTGTTTCCACACCAAGGCCGCCTAGAGAGCTGTGAGTCACAGACTGGGAGCAGCCCTAGGTGAGGCCTCTTCCTGCTGTGGGTGTCATCCAGTTAGGAATGGGACCCAGGTAATCCTCCGATTGTCTGCACATGGAGACCTTTATGCGTTCAGCCTCCTCCCCTTCCCTTTCAAGCTGGGAGGTCTTGGGGTGGCCCTCCTTCCTCACTAGGTTTGGCCCCAGGCAGCCCAAACTGAGGTCTTCCCTTTAGGTGGGGTTGCCAGGCGGGTTGTCTCTCCAGCCCTTCTGACATTGGGAGTCACTCCAACAGGAATCCTGGAGACTGGAAGGCTGGGTTCAGCTTGAATGAGAAAGTGAACAGGGGAGTATTTTCACTTCCCACCTGCCTGTCCATCCTTACAAAATTGTTGCTCGATCGTGTGAGAGGCAGACTTGTCTCCAGCATCTTACTTTTCCCATCTCTCTGAGATCAGTGACTGCAGATAGAGCCAAGTCCTTTGACTGTTTAGCCAGCAACGAAACAACCTAGTTAATCTAAAGACGATGTTTGAAAAGCATATAGGGTGGATGTCTCAAAGACATGGTTGAAAAACAGGGCTTACAGAGACTGACATTGACCAGCCTCAGAGGGTCTTGAGAGCAGCCATCTTTCAGTGGTTGTACCTAGACATCCCTGCTAGTGGATTGATGTCAACTGCATTCAGCTTTTTGGCCCCTTTGCCTATACAGAATTTAAAGGCCATGGAGGGAGAAACTCAGTGGCCCAGCTTAGGCCATTCACTTGGCCAGGGATCGTTAGAGCATCGTGATTCATTGACCTACCAGACTGTAGCCAAGGAAAAGCAATTCCTCAGCATGTGATAGGCCAGTGTGCTGTTATCCAAAAAAGAAGAACGTGCTGGTAAGCAGCCGAAAATCAGCAAAGTTCAGCCAAACATTCGTGATTCTCTCTTGCACCGGGATCTAACCTTGCACCATAGGTCTTGCTATGACAGCGCACAGGCTTTGCAAGAGATGGGTGATGTTCTCTTCTGCCTCCTTCCCTTCAGGGTACCACCTTCATCACACCCACACCCGTCCTCCTGTCAGTACCGGGACAGACAGACTCCTAAACCTTGACCTTTGGAGCTGAAGTTATTTTGTTTCCTTGGAATCTCCAAGGTTCCACTCTTCACTTGTCTTTATTACCGTCCTTCCTGTGCCTCTTTGTGCCCCATTCAGACCCCTGCCACCACACAAAATCCCTGTTCTACAGTCTCCCCCCGCCCCCCCAAATTCACAGCTGAGATAAATAATTCACAGGCAAAATAAATACCCAGTCCCATCCCCAGCTCTCTGTAATTACCTCCCTGGTGTGCATTGGTTTCGCCCTTCTGGGAAATGTGAGAAAGAAAACAGGTCCTTTTAGCCTGTGAATGGTGCTTTATTATTTTGATGCATGAATGCAGAAGAAATAAGAGACAAAATAAAGTTAATAATACATTGCGGTGTAGATAATTCATCACTTAAATCAATAGGAACTGCAGGTCACTGAACTGGAACTGGTGTTACTGTGATCTAAACATGGAATTAATAATTGAAACTACACTGATCTGTCTTCCTGGAATGGGAAGACAGACAACCCCAGGGATAGATACATACAGCACAGGAGGAACGAGGCGATGGAGATAGACAGATGATTCATTTAATTCCTCCAGCTGTCACATACAGTAAATATGAAAATCTGCTTTCTATCTGGAATCAGCTTCATTTGGGAGCGAGGTTAGCTGAATTATGTCCTCAGCTGTGTGTTTATTTTTTCATTTATTGCAGGAATTTCAGATGATTGGTTAGCATGGAATGCCACATTTTCGGAGGTTGAAAAGGCTCTCTAGCAATGACGAGGCAGTGAAATGCACAGCCTATGGGGCCCCTTTCATTACTTTCTCTGCTCCCCTGGGGATTCAGTCCTCAGTTTCCTGGCAGTTTGTTCCATCAGGCATGAAGGGGACAGTAGAAGCAGTGACCTGCATTAAAGAGCATCGCAGAAGAGTCAAGAAGACGAGCCCTGAGGACTGTCCTTAGCTCCGCAACCTGAAGCAAGTCATACATTCTCTCTGACCCTATTTCCCTCCCTGTAAAAGGAGGTAAGGGCTTCCCATGTGACTCAGTGGTAAAGAACCCACCTGCCAGTGCAGGAGACGTGGGTTCAATCCCTTGGATGGAAAGAACCCCTGGAGAAGCAAATAGCAACCCACGACAGTGTTTCTTACCTGGGTAACTCCATGGACAGAGGAGGCTGGTGGGCTACAGTCTATGGGGTCTCAAAAGAGTTAGAGCTGACTTAGAGAATAAGCAACAACAAGAAAAGGAGATAATGATAGTACCTGCTTTGTAAGGCACTGAGGACTGAATGAGATAATGAATGAAGGGCCCCTAGAATCATGGCTGGCACCTGGTACCCACAATGGTTCACATTGTTCTGGGTCTTGAGGTTACTGTTCTGGGTCATGAGGTCATGAGGTTACTAGGCCAGGGTAAGGCTGAAGTCGGTGGTTTACAGAGAGACATTTAATGCTGTTAAAATGAAACTCAACCCTGGATGCTTTGGCTTTTAAAGACGCAGAATCCATTGTAGAAGTTCATCTCTGTCCTGTTGCCTTCTGCTTGTGGAATTGAGAATGGATGGGAGTCCCACCGATAGGTCTGGACACATGCAAAAGTAGGACCGCCCCTTGGAGGTGGGGATTTGGCCAAGTTAAATCTTCCTGACTAATGAAATGGGAGCAAGTGGGGAAGAACGGGCTTCTCAGGTGGTGCCAAGTGGTAAAGAACCTGCCTGCCAATGCAGGAGACGCAAGAGAGGAGGGTTCAATCCCCAGGTCGGGAAGATCCCCTGGAGGAGGGCAGGGCAACCCACTCCAGTACTCTTGCCTGGAGAATCCCATGGACAGAGAAGCCTGGCCGGCTATAGTCCATACGGTTGCAAAGAATGGGACATGACTGAAGCAGCTTAGCACAGCACAGCCCAGGGGAAGAACAGCTTTCTGGAGGACTCTTTCAAGAGAGGGAAGCAAAGGGGAGAATCCAGGGGAGAACAGGAAGTGGAACCTTGCAGAGAATGGTGGCTGAATTTTTTTAGAGAGAGAGATGCTTAACATTCATTTTTAAGCCTTCCTCCACCTCTATAGCCTTTCCATCAGTCTGTATCACATGCAGATGCTATGCATGTCTCCGTTTGCGTGTCTGTGTGTGTCTAGTCTGTTCGTGTCCATGTGTGTCTGTGTGCCTGGGTAAGTGGGTGTGATGTTCATAAATGCAGGAGAAGAGGCTGGGTTTCCTGGCTGGGGTGACGTGGTCCATGCCAGGAGTAGCTCATGTCATGTCAGCCAGATGATCTATAAACTGCTCCATTTTAGCAGAAGTAGGACTTCAGAACCAAAGCTGACTGGGCAGAGCCTGGTCTTGGTTCCTACCCCAGGCACTGGGGAGACTGGGCCTGCACAGGGCTTCCCTGGCAAGCGAGGTGCGTCTTACACCCACTTCCTTTGCTCCTCAACTATCTGTGTAGGCTGAAGAGGAGCAGGCTGGACATCATGTACCAGGCACTCAGCAATCCTCTGTCCAGGAGGTCCCATCCTACATGTACCAGCATCTGTGCTTGATGCAGGCTGTTTGTCCCTTATAGTGACTTTTCTACCTGACCAGAGCACCAGCCTAAGGACACCTTGGGGATGGGTAGCCAACCGTGGAAAGAGAATGGTCCTCCGCTCTCAAGACCAGCCACCTGACAAGAGGGAAGACTCAGAAATGGAACAGGATTCCTACAAGGGACACTGCCACTTTTCCCGCATCCTCATAGGACAAGGCTGAGGGTGTGTTAGCAGGTGGGACACCAGAGCCCCCTCCTCTGGGGATTTCCTGAAGCTCCCTGCAGCAGCTGGGATGGGATTCCTGGGAGCTGGGCAGCCAGGGGACCTTGGCAGAGGAGAGGTTAGCTTGGCTGAGCCTTAGTCTGCCAGGCAGAGGGCCCAGGACAGAAGGTGAGTGGGTAACCACCCCTCCCTGCGGATAGAGGTGACCACATTCTCAACTGCTGTTTCTAAAGAGCCACCTCCTCTCTGTTCTCCAGTGATTCCAGAGCCCAACAGGGTCTTTAAGTGGAACTATTAATATTGGGGAAGGAAATACAATGCAGCCCATTGAATGTAAACATTTGATTCTAAAGTCAGTAGTATAATCATATGAACCCTTGAAAATCTCGTAAATCACTTGTAAATCTCCAGAATGTGCTCCCTTCAAACCTCAAAAGCCAGTGTCTATTTTTACATTTTTATTTTTTTTTTTTGCTATTCTGTACAGCATGGAGGATCTTAGTTCCCCAAGCAGGGCTCAAACCCATGCCCCCTGCACTGAGAGCACGGAGCCTTAACCACTTGACCACCAGGAACTTACCTTTTCTAGTTCTATTTTCATCTGAGATCTAGCCTTCCCTGGAGCAGTCAAACCCACGATCTAGTCTGATCTAGAAAGGTGATGGGGTCAAGCCAGGATTTTTCTCTTTTTGCTGAGTAATGGAGCTCTGTTTTGTAAGTCAAATGTGCTTACAGATGTGACTTCAGTAAATAATGTCAAGAATGTAGAGGGCAGTGAACCAAAAAGCAGGAGACCTCAAATTGGTTCCAGCTCCACTACAAACTAGTTGTATGACCTTGAACAAGACACTTGACCTCTCTGGATAGTAATTTTCCAAACTTTAGAACAAACTCAGTGAAAATATTTAGATGGGTGAGTAGGTGAATAAGTAGCTAGATTCCATATTTTTTAAAAGTGTATGATTTAAAGTATCCCAAAGTAGAGGAGTATGAGATACTTTTATAGTTATGACTTTATAATTATCTGTATTTTCCATGAAAGCCCTGTGAACTAGAAATGCAACCTTTCCCCTTGATATTGTTGAAATAGATTACAGATGGCCAGAATTTATTTGTAAGTGTTGAATATTCCTATTTTAGGATTGAAATCAGCTAATATTTTTGATGTCCTCCTTGTGAACCAAGAAAAATCCTTCCTTACAATGTTCTAGATGCCGTGTGTGTTGGTGATACAGAAGGTGAATCAGAGGCAAGTCTTAGCTGACTCTTTGGTACCCAGAGAGACCAAAGATGGGAGGGCGAGTGGTACTATCTTACAAAACTTGAAGGCCTTACTATTTAGGACTATGAAAATGTATACTTTCAGGGAATTACCTCTTGGAGACTGAATTTACTCAAACAGACCATGTGGCTATTGGGTTAAATTCGTGATCTTCACACAGGCTGATCAGGTTCTCTGCACATGCCCCTGGAACTGTTTCAGGAGCTGAAAAGGGAGAAAGTAGATGAGGAAATTCCTAGCTGTCAAGACTCCAGGTTCCCCTGGGTCCCTGCTTGCAAGGATATAGCTCTACTTTAATCTGATTTATATATTAAGGGTTTCATGTCAGATTGCATTTAAATAAAGGGTCCATGGTAAGAAAAAAAAGAAAAGAGACAGATGATCTTTAAAGTCTGCGGTCTCCCACGTCTAAGTTTTTGTGATGTTTTAGAGAAACAGACAAAGATCTGAGTTTACGAATTCTGGGCAGAGGAGTCCTAAGCAGAATACTCAGCTCTCTGCTAGTTTCCAAGATTGAGTGTAGATTCCTTTTCATGATCCAACTCACCCCAGGGCCATGAAACCAATATATACAGTCAATTCATATTATCCACCATAGTTATAGACTATAAAGTCACCTCAAACATGAATTAGTGAATACTGAATCATTGCCCCTAGGGGAAAGTACGTACACAAACACAAACACACACAACTCACATAAATCATCATCTTAATTCCTAGAAGAAGATCATCCTGGTAGATTTTGTTTCCTCTATTTTACGAAGGGAAAAACAAGTTTCAGAAGTAGTAAGTGGATTGGTTGAGGCCACTCTACTAAACCAATGCCAAAGTTGGGATTAAACTCCATCCAATTAGCCTGAGAGCCGATCTTGTGCTGCCCAGGCCTGCCCCCAGACTCCCCACCTCCAGTCATCTCTGTGAGACCTGAGACAAGAAGGTGCACTATGGCCTTATTTGACCTGACCTGGGAACCTGTTCATTGGGCAACTCAGGATTTTTCCCTGTCTGCACATAAATGAACTCAAAAGCATGGTGAGGATTGATTTTTGGGGTTACAGATAAATTTTCACAAGTGGGAGAATTTTACAAAGATGGAATCTGCAAATAATGAAAATCAGCTATCCATGTAATGTCAGTCATTCTAGTCAAAACTAGGTAAGTTATTCATTTTAATATTCTGCTGATCGTGTTCACAGTTGCCTTTCATGATAATCTATTAGTTGTATGACCTGGGTGGGACCCTTTAAGCAAGTCAGCATTTTCCCATTTTTACTATTGAAAAAATAAAGTGGAGAATGAAGGCACTGTAAACGAAATGTAATTATATGTCCCTACTCCCTCCGTCTCTGCCCCCTTAGTTTTTTCTGCTCCCCCATTCCCTGCTGCCTCTCCTGAGTCCTATTCTCCAAAGGAAAGTTCTGTTTGGACCAACCTCGCTGCTATATTTCCTGTGATATAAATTGGGAGAACAAGCAGAGAGACAGGATCTGAAAGTAACATGGCAAGACTGACTGAGGGATGGGATATGTTAGCAAAGAATGAGCAGGCTTCCATGAGGAATATCCATGATACATAGAGATCATGAGAAAGAGTGTCTGAAAAGTCTGCCTTTTAGATACTCAAGTAAATATTAGAATTCTCTTTGAACCACCTGTGACTGTGCAACTACTTCTTTACATATAACTCTGTAGAAACTGCGCCACCAAGACCACAGGTTATGGGATAAACATAGAGTCTGTTTGTGTTGATGCAGATATTTGTTTTTGTAGTCTTTGTAGCAATATTTTCCTGTATATTAGAGTTATTAGAGAACAGTTAGGTGGCTTTGGATGCAAACTATAAAGGCAAATATGTTTCTTTTTTGGAAGAATGAATATAAAATTGTGGGAGATGGTATCTTAGTGTCCCAAATATCTTATGACCCTTTGGAAGAAAAAAATTTCAGAATCACTCTATGTCTTTCATGTTTGGTTCCTAAGAAGAGAAATGTATCTCTTCTGGTTGATACCTAGGAGTTTCTCTTTCCTCTTACATTATTTGGATTCTATGAGCCTCAGGTTCCTCATCTGTAAACCAGGGATAAAAAAGTTCCTATCTCAAGCCGGTGGTATGAAGATTAGATGAGATATACTTAGCATAGTTCCTAACACCAACTGACCCGGTATATATCCTTTGTTATGATAATGGTAATTAACATCCTCACAGTGGGAAAATTTGTTCAAAGATAAGTTTTTAAAAGTTATTTCTAAAGAGAAATGAAATCACATGTCCACACAAATTCTTGTGCTCAGATACATACAGCAGCATCATTCGTAATGGCCAAAATGTGAAAACACTCCATATACCCATGAAGGATGAATGGACAAGCAAAAGGTGGTATATCCATTCGATGGGATATTATTCAGCCATAAAATGTAATGAAATACTGATACGTGCTACCACATGGATGAGTCTCGAAAACGTTATGCTAAATAAGAGAAGCCAGTCACTGAATGTATGTGTTTCAGGATTCAATTCACATGAAAATCCAGAATTGGGAAATCTAAAGAGAAAAAATAGTAGATTATTGACTGTTTAGTGACGGAGATGGGGGGACGGGGTATTAGCTAAAGAATATGAGGCTTCTTTTTGAGGCAGTGAAAACTATAAATTGATTATCGTGATAGTTGTACTTATTTGTGAATATATTAAAAACTATTGAATTGTATGCTTTAAATGGGTGAATTTTAAGGTATATGAATTATGTCTCAATAATACTGTTTAAAAATTTTCAATGAACAGAGGGGAAAAAAGTTGTGCTAGATACTTTTGCTTCTGACAGTGAATCAGAAACCAACAATTAGAAAACTGTAGTCATGTTCTTGACAGGCAGGGAAACAGGACAGAAGGAATGAGTTTGTGTCCCTTCATTCCTTTGGGCTCTGCAGGGACAATACCCAAAATCTATGTTCCCCTGGAGCTTAGCCTCCTTAAGTTGGAAAGAATTTCAGAGGTCATCTAAGGAAAATATGCCCATCACTGCCGGCATTTCAGCTCAGCCAAACACTTCTTAATCTCTGCTTTTACTAGGAAATTACACCTAGAGAGGAGAAGGGAACTTAAAAATACATGTGGGGGATATTTGTGGCACGGCTTGGAGGGGAAGGAAGGACTTGGGAAAGAATGAATTTGACCCCGTAGATGGGAGGAGAGGACAGAGTGACAACAGCTGCCTTGAAGTGTGAGTGAGACGTTGCATGCTGTTCACACCCAGCACACAAGCAAACCTAGGGCCAAAGCAGGCAGATGCAGGTATGAGTCTCCAGCAGACGGCGAAGGAAGAGACAGGAACCGACATCAGGGAAAACCCTCATCATAAGTACGTTGTGTACCGGGTGCTTCACAAAGCACCCTGTGGCTCAGTCCCTGCAACATTCCTGAAGGTAGGTACTATTACACCACTCTCACAAGGAAGGAAATTGGCCGACAGAGGTGGTGCTCCTTTTCAGAAGGGTACTCAGTTACCAAGGAGGGAAACTGAGACCCACGCATAAGACCGAGGGCATCTTCACCCATGTTTGTGCTCAGTCGTGTCTGACTCTTGTGACCCCAGGGACTGTAGCCCGCCAGGCTCCTCTGTCCGTGGGGTTTCCCAGGCAAGAATATGGGAGTGGGTTGCCATTTCCTCCTCCAGGGGATCTTTCTGACCAGGGATTGAACTGCATCTCCTGCATTGGCAGGCGGATTCTTTATCACTGAGCCACCAGGGAAGCCCGGGGCATCTTCACCAACATTGCCCTAAAGCAGACCTAGGGAAAGGGTCTGCCATAATCTACCTAGTTGCTCCAGGCAAAAACCTAAGAGGCATTCTTCTGGAAGTGCTCTGATTTCTGCCCCTACCAGTCCATCCTCAAGGCAGGTTGGATCAAAGTCCTCTCCTGGTCCCTCAAGTCACGTGTGCCCTGGCTCCTCCTTCCCTGCGCAGACTCAGCCTGGACCATTCTCAGCTTCTTGCTCACTCCTTTCCTGATCCACTGGGAGAACACCTGTGTCCTCCTCTGCCAGAAATGCCCTTTTATGTCTTCTCACCACTGGATCCTTTCTCCTACTTCAGGTCTCAGCTCAAGGGTCACCACCTCTTCAGAGAAACTTCCTGGAAGCCCATCCAATATGGCCATCTCCACATACTTCTCCCCCATCACCAGGATTACTTCCTATATAACACCTATCTTGGTGTGTGTGTGAAAGTCGCTCAGTCGTGTCTGACTCTTTGTGACCCCATGGACTATACAGTCCATGGAATTCTCCAGGGCAGAGTACAGGAGTGGGCAGCCTTTCCCTTCTCCAGGGGATCTTCCCAACCCAGGGATCGAACCCAGGTCTCCCACATTGCATGCAGATTCTTTACCAGCTGAGCCACCCGGGAAATCCAACACCTATCTTAATCTGCAGTTATTCTTTTCAGTCTATTTATCTGTAGTCGTATTTGTTCACTGTGTCCCTAACTATAAGTCCAGGAGGTCAGGGATTCAATTCTCTTATTCCTTGAGATGTCCTAAAACCTTGGACAGTGTGTTACCCTTGGAAGATTCTCAGGAGAGGGAAGGTGGAAGGGGGCTCTCTGGAGGTACTCCACAGGGCAAAGAAGAGCTTCATAGCAGAGGTGTCTAGGGAGCAGAGGACTCTGGGATGCCCTGATTTTCTGCTCACTTTCTGTGAGCATTTGAACACTTTTCTTATGCCTTCTTTTCCATAGGTATTTATTGAACACTTTTCTTTTTATTAAAAATAAAACCCATTTCTCAGCATTTGCAAACAGATATCCTGGGCAGCAGGAAAATGGGTGTTGAAGTTGAAATTTGACCTGGAGATGCAGTCATAAAGTCTGTGGTCCTAGGTTAGGGATGGGGAAGGGTAGGATTGTCAAGGACAAGAGAAACTTCAATCTATTTTAACTTGGATTAGCTATAACCACATAGATGGGCATGGAGAAGTGACTCTCTGGTCCCTGCAACTACCTAACCAGTTCATCTTCACAGGCTGAACTTTCCCAGCCTCACAGGTGTCCAAGGCAGACGGAGAGCATGACAGCCCTGTGTCCAAATCAACTGCTCTGTGATCAAAAGTGATTCACACATGGCAGCAGTGCAAATGCTGGTGACCAGAGCAAGGGTAACCATACAGAGGGTCAGCAGAAAACTGAGGGTCACTATACAACCAAGATCATGGCATCCAGTCCCATCACTTCCTTTTTGCCCTGCAGATAGAAGAGGGCAAAGTGAAAACAGTGACAGACTTCATTTTCTTGAGCTCCAAAGTCACTGTGGATGGTGATTCAGCCATGAGATTAAAAGATGCTTCCTCCTTGGAAGGAAAGCTATGACCAACCTAGACAGCATATTAAAAAGCAGAGACATCACTTTGCTGACAAAGGTCCATATAGTCAAAGCTATGGTTTTTCCAGTAGTCATATATGGATGTGAGAGTTGGACCATAAAGAAGGCTTAGCACCAAAGAATTGATGCTTTTGAAGTGTGGTTTTGGAGAAGACCCTTGAGAGTCCCTTGGATAGCAAGGAGATCAAACCTGTCAATCCTAAAGGAAATCAACCCTGAATATTCATTGGAAGGACTGATGCTGAAGCTGAAGCTCCAATACTTTGGCCACCTGATGCAAAGAACAGACTCATTGGAAAAGACCCTGATGCTGGGAAAGATTGAAGGCAGAAGGAGAAGATGGCAACAAGGATGAGATGATTAGATAGCATCACTGACTCAATGGACATGAATTTAAGCAAACTCCAGGAGATGGTGGAGGACAGAGAAGCCTGGCGTGCTGCACTTCATGGGGTCACAAAGCATCAGACACGACTTAGCGACTGAACAACAACAATACCATACAGTGCATATTTACAACAGGTCAGCACTGACTGAGCACCTTTCCTGGCTTTATCTCAGTCAGTCCCCACAGGATTTCTGTACATACATAAGCTTCATGAGAGCAGGAAACTTGCCTTTTTAATTGTTGACTCACGAGCATCTAGAGTAGTGTCTGGCTTGTAGAAGATGTTTAGTGGTTGTTGGCTGAACGAATAAAGGAGGTATGTCCTGTAATTATTCACCAGCATACAAGCTCTTTTAATGCACGGGGCTTGTTTGACTGTGATTCATGATTCATGAGCACACATGTGATGCCTAAGAAATGCCTAACACAAAAGAAGTGTTCAATAGATAGTTGCTGAGTAATCAACTCCCCATTTTGCAGATGAGGAAACTGAGGCCTGGAGAGGTGATGTAACCTTCCTAAAGTCATATAGCCAGGAAGTGGTTAAGTGGTGACAGTTGGCTTTTTAAAAAATAGTTTATTTTTTATTGGAATATAGCTAGTTAACACTGTTGTAACAATTTCAGGTGAACAGCAATCTACATATACATTTATCCATTCTCCCCCAAACTCCCTTCCCATCTCAACTTTTAATTATTATTATTTTTTTTAAAAAAAGAGGACTTCTGGTTTAGGAGTTGAAGTAAAAAAGCTGCATAGAAAGTAACAGATGAGAGCACAAGAGTGAGTTTGAGACAACCTGAAAAAAACCCTATAGCTTGCGGACGTCTGTAAGCAGTGCGATTTGTGGACAGCAGTCAGCTTAGCCCTAGACTCTGCAAAGATTCTGTTTCTGGGTTTTCTTACACAGTTCCATTCAGAAGAATTTGGTTTTTTTGTTTTGGGGTGTTTTTTTGAGGAGGTTTTGTTTTTCAAGGGAAGGATGGCAAGGAAAAAAGAGAGTGTTAACTAATCTTCCATCACAATGAGAAATGTTGTTTCGAGGACCCCAAAGAGAACCTGAGCTAAACATGCCTTTCCTCATCCCCAGGAGCTAGGGCAGTTTGGGGGAAGAAGAGCAAGGTTCATGGAAACTGCACCTGTCACAGACACATTTAGGGAGACTCCTTTCCATTAATCAAGCTGTCAACACCTAACATGTCAGAAAACCATCTAGATGTGTTCGAGTCGATCAGCTAAATGGGGCAGGGCAGCTCCATCGGCTGCTTCTCTTGAGGCTGGCTGGCTGGCTGGCTGTGCTCAGGGCGACCTGAGAGAGGAAAGGCTGTCTTCCTGCTGGTGTCGCCCTGAACAGGAGGGAAATGAAGGAAACCGATCACGCTCGCCGCTGGGGTGAGGCAGTAGCCAACAGCACAGCCGCCTGCCGCCGCAGATTGCATGGGCTAGCTGTGTCTATTTTTGTCCAGTTAAACACTGGCGCCTGGGCGGTCAGTGGCTCAAGGTATAACACATCAACCGAGGAGAAAATACAAGCCAAAACCCTCTGTATAATTTATTCATAACAACCCAAAACTGACTCCCTGCTTGTCTGTGTTCAGGCTGAGTTCATTTAACTGCTTCCGCTGTGTCTGTTTAAAGAGAAAACAGAGGAGTCCGCTCAGGGGAGGAAGATAAACCAAAACACAAAACTGCAACCACAGTTCTTTCATTTATTCCTCGGATGGCTTGTTTTCTCCACTGGCTGGGATGGAAACGGCTGCATCCTAACGATCAACGACTATTGTTATTATTTCAAGTTTAATGTTTTCCTGAAAAGAAAATATGCTCTGGGTTATTTTCTCAGAGTTCTCTAGACCAGGAAAGCAAAGCCCCAGTTACAGATTATCTTCAGCCTCTAAAAACATCAGAACACAGAACACACTGTTATCATTTTATAGATGAAGATCAGAGAGGTAGAGTGATTAGCCCAAGGTCATACAGCTAGAAGGAGTCAGAGCTGAAACAAATCTAAGGTTGGCTGAGTTGCTGCTGCTAAGTCGCTTCAGTCGTGTCCGACTCTGCGTGACCCCATAGACGGCAGCCCAACAGGCTCCCCCGTCCCTGGGATTCTCCAGGCAAGAACACTGGAGTGGGTTGCCATTTCCTTCTCCAATGCATGAAAGTGAAAAGTGAAAGTGAAATCGCTCAGTCGTCTCCGACTCCTAGCGACCCCATGGACTGCAGCCCACCAGGCTCCTCCATCCATGGGGTTTTCCAGGCAAGAGTACTGGAGTGGGGTGCCATTGCCTTCTCCGGTTGGCTGAGTAGAAGCCTGTAAATTTCCTGAGTGTCACGTAGGAGATCATGCTCAATAGGGCAAAGATCTGCAGAGGTATATAGCCCAGACACTGTGAGATCAGGGACAGATGTGGTAAACATAGAAGTTACCCTAACCTTAGGAAAGTAGTTTGAGTTGACAGGGGAGGTGGGAGCTGCATTGCTATAGATGAGCGAGTTTAGGTTTATGTCTTATCTCCCCAATGAGATTTTATGCTCCTTGAAGACAAGTACTTCAAAAGAGTCTACAATTAGGTCTGCAGAAATTTTTCCTTTGTAGTACACCCAGCAGAGCCAAGTGCAAAGATACCTTCAGAAGTTTCCAGGGATGCTATCGACAATGCTGGCGGTGAAGGCTGGTGTCTGCCAGGGTGATGACAGGAACGAGAGCCTGCTGCTGGCCAAGTGCAGAGACTGGAGCTCCCAGACCAGCCATATTTGGAGAGAGACGAGTTTGAAATTCCAGGATAACAGGGAGAGGCAGAGAAGAAGATTTACAGGTTGTGTTGGGAGACACAAAAAGAGTGACGGCCCAGCGAGGGCAAGGGGGGAGCAGAGAGTGAGAAAGCTTGCTGATAATGATGGTGATGAGACATGGCCCTGGCCCCACTGGCCTGGGCAAGGCGAGGAGGAGACAGGCTGTAAGAGACGAATGCCATATTTAGTGGGTGGGGAGGGAGAAATAATTCTTTATGTTTAAGGAGGAGGGTGGCAAGAAATCTTCAAAACCCACTCTCTTTTCAAAGGCTCAGGGAATGTAGTGAGGAAGGAATCTGAGAACCTGCCAAAGCAGGTGAGCAGAGTTGGGGAAGAGAATCCCGTGCCAGCACAGAGATACTAGCAGGAGGTGTGAGAGGGTCTGAGAGTGCAGACTGCATCTTTTCCATGGGAGGAAGCAAAGTGGGAAATGAATGCATTAGCCTTCTTGCAGAGGAAAGCTGACCACGTCAAATATCTCAGCAGTAGAGCTATGAGAGCAAAGACAGGTGCAACTAAGGCCATGAAAAAAACCTCAAAGATTTGAGATGGGGGTGCCAAAGGAATGAGTGGATTTTTTTTTTGTTTTTTAGTTACTACCCAAGTGTTATATATTCACTGCAGAACAATTGCAGAGAAGCCAAAATATAAAAATAATTGACACATAATGCTATGAGCATTTTGGTGCAATTTTCTTCCACTCCTTCTTCTCCCTTACTCACATACCACACACACATTTGTATCTTATATTTATAGCATTAAATTGCACTGTGCATACTCTTTTGAAACCCCACTTTCACCTACAAATATATACAGAACATTTGTCCGAGTACGTGCTAAGTCACTTCAGTTGTGTCTGACTCTTTGCGACCCTGGGGACAGTATCCTGCCAAGGTTCTCTGTCCATGGGATTTTCTAGGCAAGAATACTGGAGTGGGTTGCCATACCCGCCTCCAGGGGATCTTTCCGACCCAGGGATTGAACCCGCATCTCTTATGTCTCCTTCATAGGCAGGTGGATTCTTTACCACTAGCACCACCAAGCCTTTGTCCACATTTCTGAATAACATCCTCCTTTTATATGACCGTTGGCCTTCCATTGTAGTGGTGGGCCCTGACGTCCAGCTCCTACAGTTGGGAAGTTTAGGTGGTTTCCCGTTTTTTCCGTCATCAAATGAGCTCCAGTGAATAGCCTTTACATATAATTTTTTGTACCTTTTTCAGACAACTTCCTTACACATAGACTTGCTAAATAAAAGGTTAGGCACACATGAAGAGCCTTGGAGAGATATTGCCCAATTGCCCAACTGAAAGGCATTACCCGTTTATATTCCTTCCAGAAGTGAGCGCGAGCATCTGTCTCTCCCCACGCTCACTTTCACAGAATATCATCATTAAAAAAAAGGAGCTGATGTTGTTAACTTTGAGAGTCTTGAAAGAATACCATGACCTAACTCTTCCTAGAAGCTCCCCGTCCCCAGCACTCTTCAGGCAGAACAGGTTTAGTCATCCGGGACATTTGGGTTCCCTGGGGGTGGATATGGAAAAATCAGAGGACATGTAAACAAATGTATTTAATGTCTGAGCCATGGTGGTGACTGGGAGGTTCTCTCCTTGTCAGGTTTCATATGTCGAATCAAACACCAGCCTCTTTCATCAGAACTGACACTTTAAAGAGAAGTGTGCACAGGTAGCAGGCACCTAGGGACGCGGGGAAAGGAACCTCTACCACTGCCTTCCTCCGCCCTCTCCTGGCCTCCTGCTTCCTGGTGATCCCAAGGAAGGTCCCCGAGTGTCATCTTCCTCTTCGAAAAATCACCCTGGCTTTAAAGCAAAGAAATCTGCACCTCAGTCTCTTCCCGCAAGAGACTGCACTTCATCTGGGTCCCATTTGAGAAGAGCAGGCATATAAAAGTCTGACATCAACGGCGCAGAGAAAATGGAGAGCTCACCTAGGGAGACTTACAAGTGTTTCGCATTCAAAGCACATGTCTCTAATGCTAATCAGATAACTGTAGTGTTTAGTTCTTACATCTGGCACAAAACTCTTGCTTTTATGTTTCCTTGCTTTTATTTGTTCCCAGAAGGTAATAAAATTCACAATTGTATCTCATAATCAATATAGTATCTCTCCAGGCGTTTCTGCACATTATGAGCACCTAGACTCAGGCCTGCCTCTGGTGAGAGAAACACATGCTCCTGCTCATTTGTCCTTGTTGAGATGCCGGTGCTGAGACCTCACCAGTGGGTGACTTAGAAGGCAGATCTTGTTTCCCTCAGCTCAACAGTGAAAGGGGAGACAGAGTGAGGGAGTTGGTGAGCTCACCATGGGGAAGGTAGATGCATCACAGAACATTCTCTGCTTTTAACAGCTTTTCAAAATATATTTTTTATATTTGTTTATTTTTTTGGCTCCGCCAGGCCTTAGTTGCAGCATGCAGGATCCTTATTTTCAGCATTTGAACCTTTAGTTGCAGCATGTGCGATCTGGTTCCCTGATCAGGGATTGAACCCAGCCCCCTGCGTTGGGAGAGTGGAGTCTTAGCCACTGGACCACCAGCGAAGTCCCCAGGACATTCTGGTTGGGATGGCTGAGCTGTTTACCTAGAATCCAGAACCACCAAGTCAGAGTCAAGTGGAAGGTTTGCCCTCAAAAAGACAGTGAACTGTTAGGTGGCATGGCTGGTGAGCAACAGAGAAGCATCCGGCCTGTGCTCAGAGGTGCCACATCTTACCAATTTGCAACACTGCTCTGTCAAAGTGCTCTTGGCACAGCGCTTGTTTGGGGTCACCAACAAGGGACCTACAGGGACCATGCTCCAACAGGCAGAACGCATCACCTTCTCCTGTACTAACTTAATACCAGTCAAGATGCAATGCAAGTCACAGTTAGATATTTGGGGACTGTCTAGAATGGACAAAGTATCAATAATTCAGTATTTCATAGCTATATCAAGTTCATGTTCCAGAGTCAAAAGAGAAATACCCTATCAGTGCTGGCTCCTTAGCTATCATGGTCTCAAACTTCATCTTCCTGCTTCAGGTTTACTTCAAAGTTTACTTCAAGGGACTTCCCTTGTTAGAGTGAGCATATTTTCACCTCTAATTAATGTGTTACTTATCTCCTAAATGTTGAGAGAATGAGCTTATGTCTTAATTTTGTTCTTACCATTTTATCTTTAATAGATACTTAGCATTTTAAGACTTTTTTTCCCTTTCACAAAACTCTAAATGCAGGAAATCACCATTTCTCTTCCTGTGAGAGTGATCCATTTGGGCTCAATTGTTCTGAGAACACAAGGTGAGGAGCCTGGAGTAGGGTAGGGTAAGCGCGATGCCCACAGCACTGTCTCTAAGGAGACACCTGGTCTGGGGGACAAGTAAGTGTAGGGTCAGCATCTGGGAGGAGCCGCCTCCTTGAATAGTGTCCTGGTTTCTCCACCAGCCTCACCCTAGTCCTGGCTCTGGGCCCAGTTATGATCTCCAGGCTTTTTTGGGACTCATCACTGATACCTTTTAGAGCCTTCTCCACTAGAGATGTATTAAGGGACATGTGCTTCATGGTGTGTGGGTGATGGAGAGCAGACGTGCCTTACAGTACAGAGGTCCCTCTTTGCTGATCTCCAGGTGGCTCAACTCCTAACAACACAGATTGGATGCTATTTCTTCCGCGTCCATCCTAGTTTGTGTGACATCTCTGCCACCATTCCATTTAGACCGAAAGATATGAAATGAGTACCACTAGGTGACCAGAAGTCTCAAAAGGTTGACCGTGTTGAACTGAGTGACTTTACAGCTTTTCAGTATTTGCTTTACTTACAGATAATCAAGTTCACTCAGTTCACCTGACTTCTTACTTTCTGTTCAGCTTGAAAAATGAAGTGAGTTAGTTTAGAGCATTAGGTATGCAGCAGTCTCCTATGTCTTATTTGCCAGCTGATAGTACATGAAACCATGCCCCAGGCTTTTGGAAAGTGCATGTAAATATCTGCCTCTCTCTTATCTCTCACTGTAGTAATTTATCAAGGAAACTTATTTCCAACAGACTAGGTATTAAACGCTTCCTTACATAAACCCACATTGGATGTCTCTGATCAAATTATAGTTCTGAAAGTATTCCTAATATTTTCCCATAACAGGAACTTTAAAAGTATTGGTTGTGCTTACAAAGTATTTTCCCAAATGCTTTATCAAATTAAGATTTGCACAAACACTCTCTTTTTATCAGTAGGAAGTCTTTGCCCACTTGGAGAAAAGCCAAGTTAATGAATTTCCACCCCACTCCCTGCTTTTTTTCAGCCGCTTGTATTTCTCTCCTTTCAAGCTGCCTTCCGTGAGTTTGCTAATGTAATGAGGGAAAACCCTCAGTGGTCTCATAAATCAGAATTGTTAATATTTATGTCTCTGTTGGTCTTTTAAAATTGAGTTTGAGGGTTGTTTCTCTCTCTCTCTCTCTTAAAACTTTACCTTTTGTTCTTTTCTAAGGATACTATGTTATGAGACAAAAGTTATCTTCTCCAGGTTTTCAACTCCAAACTAAGTACAAGGCAAGCCTTATACTTTCTGCAGCGACAACAGCAAGATTCAGAGGTTTAAAGATGCAGGTCACCTCTTGTCACTGACTCAGCAAGTCTCAGCCTAACATTTGCAAGGGTCTTTCAACAAATGCTTCTCAAGTGCCAATTGTGGGCCAAACACTGATTTTTTAAAAGACAAGCTTTTTTAGTCTCTGCCTTCATGAAGTTTGCTTTCTTTAATATAAGGGTCACTAAACGTTTACTGTAATGGGCTAGAGAGTAAATATTTTAGACTTGGAAAGTCATATGGTCTTTCTTTTTTCTTTTGTTGTTTTACAATGTTGTGTTAATTTCACGTGTACAGCAAAGTGATTCAGTTGTATATATACATGTATCTATTCTTTCTCAGATTCTTTTCCCATATAGGTTACTACAGGTTACTGAGTAGAGTTTCCTGTGCTGTAGAGTAGGTCCTTGTTGATCATTTTGTGTATAGTAGTATGTATATGTTAATCTCAATCTCCTAATTTATCCCTCCCCACTTTTCTTTTTTGATAACCGTAAGTTTGTTTTCTAAGCCTGTTTCTGCCGTATGGTTTTTGGCACAGCAACTCGACTCTGCCCTCTGCCATGTGTGGTGAAAGCTGCCTGGACAGTCTGTGAAGTGAGCATAAGTGACTGTGTCCCAGTATAATTTTATTTATAAAAATGGGCAGTGGATTGGATACAACAGTTTGCCTATCACTGGCCAAATGAAAGAAAGATGTGAAAACAAGTAAGAACTAAATATGATAATGACCATGGGTGATCATCACCCTAGAAGAAACAGGGCCCTGAGATAGGAATGATGGGGCCTCCTTTGAACACAGTCGTCTTCGAGGGAAGGCAGCTCAGCAGAAGGGTCATCTAGGCCGAGTCCCGAGAGAGGTGAGGGGCCAGCAATGTGAAGGGGTGTCAGGCAGTGAGAGTGCAGTTCAGAGGAAGGAAGGTGCTTGACGAGTCTGAGGATCTGAAAGGCCACTGGGGCACCTTTCATCCCTCCCAGCGGTCTTCATGCCCGAAGTGGGGTGTTCCTATGAAATGCAGAGGGCATCTGTTGGCATACTCTAGCATCTGGCCTTGAAAGCAGCAGCTCAGGCTGCCCTGGGGGCTTCCCTGGGACTCCCAGTGTGTGGCTAACAGGACTCTCCTCTAGCCACCCAGGGGAGATGGGGGCGGAGGGGCTCACGTTTTCTTTTTCTTTCTTTCCTTCTACTTCTTAAGAGAGGACCTTTCACCAGTACATGGAAAACAGAAGGTTTGCTTGGAATGTGTCAGGCTAAGCAAAAACACATGGTCTGGATTTATTCTCCTAAAATAGAGCAAGAGAAAGGCGGGAAATGGAGCAGCCTCCCATAAATCATCATTTGTCCAGGGAACAGGTTTCTGACAGATTTGCAGGGAACCGTTGTGTGTGTGTGTGTGTGTGTGTGTGTGTGTGCATTGTTTGATTTCCAAGGCAGAATTTCATCATCTGGTCCTATCTGAAGAGCAGAATGCATGTACTTCCTACATCCGGAAACTGTCTGCAACATACCTAGCCCCTGAAGAGATGCCCTGAACCCTAAAGAGTATTGAAATTCCCCATGGGTACCGAAACTGGCCAGAGGTCCCTGGTCAGGGCAGAACTCGAGCAGGTGGACAGCTAGAGATTCTAGAACATCGGAATCCATAGTTCTACCCAGTAAAAAAGCTGTGAGACCAGAGTCCTGGGCACTGGAGTTCTCAGCAGACTCACTGGCTATTGTGGGCTCATCACACTTCCCTGACCCCATCCCCACCCTGTCCCTGCTCCATGCGGCACCCAGAGCCACCTTCTCCCCCTCTCTCTGGCATACAAGCACATATACAGATAAAGCATTGTTGTTATTTGTTGATTTTGTCGCTAAGTCATGTCCAACTCTGTGACCCTGTGGGCGGTAGCCCGCCAGGCTCCTCTGTCCATGGGATTTTTCCAGGCAAGAATACTGCAGTGGGTTGCCAGTATTCCTCCTCCAGAGGATCTTCCTGACCCAAGGATTGAACTGCAGCTTCTGCATTGGCAGGCAGATTCTTTACCACTGAATGGGAAGCCTTGTACACACATACAAACGTCTACCTTAAAGAGTGCCCTGTGGCTCTGAAGATAAAGGCAAACTTTCCCAACATAGTACAAAATATCCGTATAGTTAGGCCTTTGACTTTTTTTTCCCCAAGAATCATCTTGCATTTTTCTCCAACATCCCTGAACTTGTTATCAGTTCTACTAGTCCATCCTGCCTCCTCTGCTGTAAACTTTTGTCCACACTGTTTGTTCTCTGCATGAAAACTCTGTTCCCTAATTACCTTGTCACTTTGTTTTCAACTCAAATACACAGCTTCCTAATTAAGTCTACTTTCTCTTCTCTAAATCCCTAAACACCCTTTGTTTCTCTTTTAAAGCACTTATTACTATTATAGTTAAATATTTCCTTGTATTGCTTGATTAATCTTTGATTAATCTTGGTTTTCATTCTCCACCCCCACCTTCATCTGTCCTGGGGTAAGAAACAGGGTTGGGTCTATGTTTTTGTATTGATTCTATTTGTGTTTTGTTCTGTTTTTATTTTTGCACTACAGTGGTATCTAGTACGTGTTAAAACTAAATACAGTACCTTTGTAATGAATGAGTGACTTTAGGGTAGGGAGCTAATTCCTCTTGCAGTGGAAACCTGAGTAATTACAATAATTAGCCTGTTACCTGCAGGCTTCCTTCCTGCCAGGGCTTTTATCCAATCAAAGTTGCATTGGTCCCTAACTGGGTATTTTAACAGTGAAAGGGGGTGGGGCGGAGGTGATGACAATTCTTTTTGGAATGAGGAGTTTTTGAAGGAAAGAAGATATGATAGATTATCCATTGACTCCTCATGGTATTGGTGAGAAACTAAAGGTTTTCAAGGTCAAAGGCTCATCAGATTACCATACATCTTTACAGCCCAAATTGTCCCTTCTTAGGACAGATTCTTACCATAAGCTGTACAGCCTGCCCCCTGTCTCAGTGCAACATCTTTCCTGAGTGCAGTGCCCTTTAAGAAAACAATAATCAAGGAAACTAAACTAACCTCAGGAAACTAATTGAGCTCCAGGATCTCTTTCCTTCCCTCTTGGGCTCCTCCTCTCCAATCTCATTGTTCACCCCATCCAGGTCCAGTTCCCCTTTCCACTCCAGGCGTGCCCAGCATCTTCTAGAGGGTGGGGTCCCTTTGCCCACCTTTCTTGACCTAATATCATCCTAGAAGCTTCCCTGTCCTATGTCCATGATACCTTGATTTGTAATTTTGCCAACTCCACTGTCAAACCATGGAGTGGCATTCATGCGTTTCTATGCAGTTCAGCTCAGTAAACACCCATATTCAAACCAAGACCTCCCAAGACTGCTTAGAGGTGGGAACCTGGGATGCTATTACAAACCAGTTTAGGAGCTTTTTGCCCAGCTTGTGTCAGTTCAGCCTTGTCCTCAGCAGAAAAAAAGTGCTAGCTGTCACCTCAAAAACAGGAATTTCCCCCGGCCCTGTATACGTTCAAGGCTGCCTCTGCTCATCAAAACTAAATTGCTTGATAGCTCCATCACCTTCCATCTACACATGGACTGAAAGTTAACTCTTGAGTGGGATCGATTCTGTCCTTCCGCATCAAGCTTGCCACCACGTGGACAGCATGGAATTCCCCGGGCTCTCTCCTTGGCTCAGCCATGCCGTTTGGAACGAACTCCCCAGGTGTAACCAGCAACTGTGGAGCATGTCCCGGGTTCCTGAGCCTTGACTTCTCATTTGTAAAATGATGCCAGCTCAACACTTACCTTGTGTGTGCTTCTAAGCACATACATGTTGTCTCATTTAACTGAGGGGAGGAGGGCACAAATTAGACTCTTGTCCAATACCCAGAAAGCATGGCTAAAATGAGTCAGGTGGCAGACCCTGGAGAGTGGTGGGGAGCATGCTACCCAATGAGGGGGACAGCAGTATCTAGGAACAACGAGGCTGCCTTTCCAACATCAATCCCGCCCTTCCCCCCACTGGGTAACAGGTAGAGACCCCCGCCCCCACCCCAGCCACACACTGTGCCCTTGGCTGGTAGAAATGAATCGGAAGAATCCTGTACGCCTTGCTGTTTCAGTATTTCAACTGTTTCAGGTCATCCAGGTTTACGCCAACCCACAGATGGCACTCCCAAAGCCACAGGTATTGGTTCACAGTGGCCCAGTCAGTCCAAAGCTCAGGGGTTTTTGCTGGAAAATCTGAGACACGTGAAGGCCAGTTCCCTTTCAGTTCTACAGAATGCAATAATGTCTAGAACCATAACCACCATTTTGCCCCAAGAAGGGAAGCCAGCCTTAAGAGGAAGCTAATATCTTAGAAAAAAGAATGGAGAAGCAGAAAGAAACAGGGTCCTTGATGACCCTATTAGGCTCTAAATCTAACCAACCTTGCCTTCTAATCTCCCTCTGGCTTTTTGGGTATTTGGCTTGGGTTTTCCTTTATTTCTATTATAACAAGATTCTTACCAAATTCAGCTCTAATTTACCAGGTGAGAATGCAGGCCCACATTTCAGATTTTCCTTTTATTTCCCTAAGAAAATCTGGATATTTGGGGGTTTATCATTTTATTATAATATATTATACCATTTTATTATTAAAGTACCGTTTGGACCAAATAAAACATCTCTTTGAGCTCCTAGTTCCTATCTCCTGGTGCCCTAAGGCTCTGAATTTATTAATATTCTCTGGTTCTATGACTACTACAAATCCTTGTGAGATGCTCGGGTATTTTCCTTCCACCTGTCATAACCTGGCTTTGTATCATCGACTCTCTCTTAAAATCTTAGCATTATCTGGGATGCCGAGGAAGCAGCCACCACTTCCTGACATTGAACTAGTGACTGTCTCAAGGACTTTGAAGGCTTGCAAGGTTCAGCCAGGATGGCAAATTAGAAGAAAAAGAAAATGTAAGGGTAACATACCTACCTTCTCATTGCTGTCCTCTTCATCACCACCTCCAGGGGACTAGAGAGAAATCACCTCCTCCCAAATCCCCAAGATTAGTGGTCTTTTGGCAGCAGGGACCAGTTTCGTGGGAGACAATTTTTCCACCAACCAGGGTCAGGGGATGGTTTCAGGATGATTCAAGTGCATTGCATTTATTGCACACTTTATTTCTATTATTATTATTTCATCAGCTCCACCTCAGATAATCAGGCATGAGATCCTATAGGTTGGGGACCCCTCCCTAAAATGACCACTGCATCTCCTGGCTCTCTCCTGGGCTCTCTTTCTTCCACTGAGTCATAAACCATTAAAATGGAGAGGTCCTTTGCTAATCCTTTGTTCAAGACTCCTCATTTTACAGATGGTCCCAGACAGGGGAGAGAGTTCCTAATTTAGTGAAGGTGCCAAGCTTAAAATCCACAGCTTCTGATACTCAGTCAGTTTTATGTTATTTACATTGCACTAGATGGTGATTCTTTATTTTCTCTCAAACCAAATCATCCAAGCCTAAGAAGATATCTTTAACCAGGACTGGTTTAAGTCTGGACTCATGTGACACACAGTCATGGATTGTTCTGGAGTCAAACAGTCCTGAGTTTGAATCCAAGATCTAGCATTTAAACCTACATCATTTGGGGCAATTTATTTAAGCTCCCTGGGCCTGAATTTCCCCCATATGTAAGGAAGAATGAAGTTGTATCTCCCTGGGTTGTTATGACATTTAAAGAAACCAATCATGTAAAGCATTCCACACAATATTTAGCAAATAAACGAGCATTTAAAAAACAGTTATTTGTCTGTCTATGACAAGTCTTATTTGTGCCATGCAGGGTCTTTGGGTGCAGCATGTGAGCTCCTAGGTGCAACACGTGGGGTCTAGTTCCCTGATGAGGGATTGAACCCAGAGCCCCTACACTGGGAGCATGGAGTCTTAGCTACTGTACCACCAGGGACGTCCCAATAAGTGGACATTTAACAGCTTCCCTGGTGTCTCAGACGGTAAAGAATCTGCCTGCAGTGCTGGAGACACAGGTTCGATCCTTGGGTCAGGAAGATCCCCTGGAGGAGGGAATGGCTAAGGACTCCAGTATTCTTCCCTGGAAGATTCCATGAACAGAGGAGCCTGGTGGGCTACAGCCCATGGAGTCATAAAGAATCAGACACGGCTGAGTGACTAACACTTTCCCTCCTTTTTGTTTTTGTAATGCTTACAATTCTAGAGAGGAAGCATTGCTCCATATGTCTCACCTGCTGGATTTTATTTACGCGTCTGTAAACCAGAGGTTCACTGAGCATTACTACGTGCCCTGTGCCTGCTGTTCACTGCGGGCGCTGTGGAGAATAAGTAAGACAGGGCCCCTGCCCCCCTAGAGTGACTAGTCCAGCAGGGAAGACACTTTCTTTTTACTGAAGCGTAGGCGGTTTACCAAGTTGTGCTAGCTGCGGATGTACAGCATAGCGATTCAGTTGTGTGTGCATGTTTGTGTTTGTGTGTGCTTTCTTTTTCAGATTCTTTTTCCTTATAGGTTATTACAAAATGCTGAGTAGAGTTTCCTGTGCTATACCAACCTTGTTGGTTATTTATTTTATCTATAGTAGCGCGTGCATGTTAACCCCAACCTCCTAGTTTATCCCTCACCCCTTTCTCCTTTTGGAGAAGGAAATGGCAACCCTCTCCAGTATTCTTGCCTGGAGGATTCCATGGACAGAGGAGCCTGGCGGGCTACAGTCCATGGGGTCACAAAGAGTCGGACACGACTGAGCACCACCACCACCCTTCCCCTTTGACAACCGTAAGTTTGTTTGCTATGACTGTGGGTCCATTTCTGTTTTGTGAAGAAGTTTATCTGTATCTTTTGTTTCAGATCCCTCACATAAGTGATATCCTAGGATATTTGTCTTTCTCTGGGAAGGCACTCATTTAAAGAAGAGTGTAGAAAGCATGCAGCCGAGCTCCTGCCTCTCTCTAGAGTCACGGGCCCTGTTAGGGAAACAGCATTCAGTGTGGCTGAAGCGAAGGGTTTGGGGATCTGACTGCCTGGGACTGAGTCCTGGCTCCGCCCTCTGCCCGCGTGTCACCTTAGCCAAGGGCCACCACCTCTCTGTGCCTGGGCTCCCTTATCCCTAAAATGAGAGTGAGACTAGTTCCTACCTCACAGGACTGTTGTGATGGTTCAAGCGTCTATCACAGCGCCAGGCACAGACAGGGCACCCGAGAAATGTGCCCTGTTGTTGGTACCTGGAAGGATGGGCTTCTCACTAAGGCCAGACATCTTCGTTTTTGCTGGGAGGCCACAGCCGGGGTCATTCACGTCTGAGCTGAATGGAGGAGAAGCAGCTCCAGGCCGACTGCCAGGTATGGGGCAGCTGAGGCCCAGGGGCTGCAGGAGAACTAAGCAGCCATGTCCTCTAGACTCCAGATTCCTCTGCCCACATCCCTCAGTAGGACAGGTTCTGGTTCCCACACCTCAGGTTCCATTCCAGAGAGATCACCTACTCCGTACAGCCAAGGGTGGGGCTTCTATTTTACATTGTTAAAGCAAACGAAATTGTTTACTTCCTCTTCCACTTACTGACACTTTATCCCACAAAGTTGCAAACAATGTAGAATAGTGACCTGTCCAGGGTGGTTTTCACCTGGGGGGGTACTTTCTTACATGGGTTTGGCCTCCAGTCATATTAACTAACACAGAGCCTTTCACCTGTCAGAGCTGGGAAGCTATTCTTTTTTATTTTAATTTATTTATTTTAATTGGAGGCTAATTACTTTACAATGCTATTCGTAAGAGAGACTAGCTTCTCCAAGATGTAGGTCAACTCCTTCATTTGTGGATAGGTAAACTGAGGCCTCGGAGAAGGCAATGGCACCCCACTCCAGTACTCTTGCCTGGAAAATCCCATGGACGGAGGAGCCTGGTAGGCTATAGTCCATGGGGTCGCTAAGAGTCGGACACGACTGAGCGACTTCACTTTAACTTTTCCCTTTCATGCACTGGAGAAGGAAATGGCAACCCACTCCAGTATTCTTGCCTGGAGAATCCTAGGGACGGCGGAGCCTGGTAGGCTGCCGTCTATAGGGTCACACAGAGTCGGACACGACTGAGGTGACTTAGCAGCAGCAAACTGAGGCCTAGACTTCCCAGGTGACTCAGTGGTAAAGAATCCACCTGCCAGTGCAGAAGATGCAAGAGATTCGGGTTCAGTCCCTGGATTGAGAAGATCCCCTAGAGGAGGAAATGGCAACCCACTCCAGTACTCTTGCTGGGAAATCCCACAGACAGAGGAACCTGGCGGGCTGCAATCCATGGGGTCGCAGAGTTGTACACGATGTAGCAACTATGCTCACACGAAGACCGAAGTGCGGGGTCAGAGATAACCTGTGTGAGGTCACAGGCTAGCTGATGCAAGAGGCAGATTAGAACTCAGGCCTCCAGACCCCCAGACAAGCGCTGTTTCCGCTCTGCCGTCTGGCTGGCAAGGCCTCGTGCCCACGTGCGCGCTGGGGCTGCCTCCCGAGCATGTGTTGTCCCCGAGCGCATCACCGACCCTGCTGTTCTGCTGGTGTGGGAGTAAGCCAGATGTTCGCTGGCTGGTTTCTGCTGCTCCTTGAGCAAATTAAGAGCAGATTCAGCAGGAGTCACATACCCAGACCTGACATCTTAGCCACGCCTGGAGACATTCCCACAGGATTTATTGAAAGGAGTAAAGGCGCAGGAAAGAAGCTTCCATCACAGGTCACAAAATGAAATTTAAACAGACTCATCATTAGTGGTCTCTTCCTTGCTGGTGTCCTTGCTTGCTTCTGTTTGGTCTCATCTCCCTCCTTCACCTTGACACACAGCCTCTATAATCCCGACTCCTACCCTGTGCCCTTCAGCAGTGGCCCAAAGCTTAGTGTCCTTTCTGGGACCCACAAAGGTTGGGGAGTTGGTCCAGTGGTGATTTTTCCCAAGCTTGTCCCTTGCACGCCCCAGCTTATCTGGCCCCACGGTCAGTCTACCAGTGGCCCTGAGTGCATCTACCAGGGTATAGTCAGGCCACAGGTTCTGAGCTCACGTTCAAATGCATCTCCCATCTCTCAGGGCCTAGAACAGCTTGACACCCAGAAGGGGCTGAATAAACTCCTTCAACCCGAACTAGTAAACAGTCTTGAGGTTGGGGGTGTGGGGGGTGGGGAGAACGTGTGTGGAGGAAGCAGTTCAGTCCTGACTGTTAGTATTTGTGACTTAGAGAAAGCCGCCACCCAGACTCCCTCTAGAGGAAGTCTCCAGAGAGCAGTGCTGTCTAACCTGCAAAAACAGAAAAATAATTTTCTCTTCAGAAATGCCACACTGCCCAACTGATTTGCTAATGGGTTCTGGCAGCCTTTGTATTAGTCTGAGAAGCCGTTCAGACCACCACTGACAATGTCAAACTTATAAATTCCTCTTGTTAAAACCTGCACATCAAAATTAAATAGGAAACACCTGATGAGCTGGACCCACCGTGGGGGAGGCCAGGAGTGCCACTGGGTGCCTGGATAAGCGTGGCCGGGGAACAGGGTTTCCTCCAGAACCCCTAGAGACATTCTGAAGTCCCTGGAGACAGAGATGAGGGGTGGGGGCAGGAACCAGGAGGACCTCAGGAGATCTGACAAATGCATGTGATTTTTTTTTTTATAAGTTATTGTCATTAGAAACCCAGAGTATTTGATTTGCTTGGAAATCAGGAGACCTAGCCACAGTGGTCCACATTCTTTTATGGCAATACTCAGAAGAGCTGCCCCTGTAAGCAAGCCCTGACTCTCCATTTTACCAAACGATGGCTTTCTCTGTGACTGCTTCGCTCTTCTGTCTGACCTACCTGGGCCCTGCTAGTGAGTGGGTTTTGAACTCCCTGAGTTCTTAGACTTAGGAGACAGAGGACCTTGGCTCCAAGTAACCTTGGAAAGGTCATATCCTGTCTGCAAACCTTGCTTTTTTCATCTGCAGAATGGAGGTGACATACCCTGGTTATTGTCATTGTTTAGCTGCTCAGCCATGTCCGACTCTTTGTGACCCCATAAACTGGAGCCTGCCAGGCTCCTCTGTCCATGGGATTCTCCAGGCAAGACTACTGGAGTGGGTTGCCATTCCTTTCTCCAGGGGATCTTCTCAACCCATGGATCGAACCCAAGTCTCTTGCTTTGGCAGGCGGATTCTTTACCTCTGAGCCACCAGGGAAGCCCAACCTGGTAGTATAATCATTGTCAAGTATGATCATAAAACCGAGTAGGTTCTCTGGGAACCTACTTTGCAGAGTGTCAACCAGCTTAAGACTATGAGACAGGCATCTTGAAGGCATTAGAAAGGAATATCCTTCCTTTCCTCTCAAGAAGCTTCCTACCTTTTTTGCTCCTAAGACCCCAACCAAAAGGAAGCTGCTGTTTCTAATTAATAATATCCAACATTTATGGAGAGCCTTATGTGCCAGGTTCGGGTCTCTTACTTCATGTCCATTATCTGTCCTGCTTTTAGTCCAGCAAAGTAACGGGGTTTTCCTTCCTAGTTTATGGATGAGCAGTTAGAGTCCGGGGATCAAATATTCTGCCCGAGCTGAACTCCTTGGGAGAAACAGTGGCCAAAGTCTCTCCCACCCTCGCCAGCTCCCTCCTTCCCTTGCTTGCTCATAGAGAATCAAACCATTTTCAATGAATTGTCGGACTCTGGAGTGACACCTGTTTCCCTGGAGCAGAAATGACACCTTTGAAGTCAAATTTTCTCAGCTCCCAGATCCACAGGAAAAACCTATATGGGCCCCGTTATGGCTGCATTGTAGAAGCCGTCAGCACGGGTGCTATTTAAGAGCATTTCTTTGGTTCTCAGCTGGCAGCAGCAGGGAAAATATTTTTGAAGGGCAAATAAATATTTATGCAGGATGGCTCTTTGTGCACAGTGAATGTTTGATTCTGTTGCCCCAATTCCCCAAGCTGAGAGCCAGTTAGCGGGCCCAGCAGAGAGTGTGGGAGCGAATCAACACGCAGTGCCTGCACCCCTTGTGTGGGGTGACGCTGAGCATCTACTCTGGACAGGCACTGGGCCCGAAGTCAGTGATAACAGGTTATGCTTCATGTACCTGGAGACCTGCTTAGAGGTTTGCACTAATTATCTCATTTAACCACTGCAACTCTTCATTTTACAGATGAAGACAGGCTGAATTTGTTTCTGATTCTGACCAGGCGTGCATAGACACGGGCCAAGTAAAAAGATAATATACTCACTTCTTTTTCCCCCTTTTCCACACTATAAACTGTAGGCTCCTTGAAGCATAGCTGGGAAAATAATAGTTGCTGAGATGCCATTGGGCCCTTCCTAGGGGACAGCCCCTCTGCTGAGCACTTGCCATTTCTTTGAATCCTCACCATGACCCTCGTGACCTGGCTATAAACTGCTCCTCAGAAATGCAAGCTGCATGAATGAAAGAAAACTGTACCAGTCTGCTCACAGCCATGGCAGTGGGAAGAGAAGCATCCTTTTGGGTTATGCCTAAATCTCCATGCAGATGTCAGAGCAAAGAGATCCTCCAGCTGAATCAGATTCTTAGGAAAGAAAGAGTGTTTTCTGTGGGATCTGCCTCCCCATTCACTTTGCTCCGTGTCACTTTTTTCTTTTAAGTTTTAAACTGTGTTGATTTTTGGCTGGGCGGGGTCTTCGTTGCTGCTTGAGGCTTTCTCGGGTTGTGGCGAGCACCGGCTCCTCTCCAGCTGCGGGCCGTGGGCTTCTCATTGCAGTGGTTTCTCTTGCTGCAGAGCACCGGCCCTGGAGCACACAGGCTCAATAGTTGGTGGTGGTGCACGGACAAAATACTAACGATCATGTGAGTGTGTGCTAGTCACTCAGTCGTGTCTGACTCTTTGTGACCCCATGGACTGACTGTAGCCTGCCAGGCTCCTCTGTCCATGGAAGTCTCCAGGCAAGAATACTGGAGTCGATTGCCATTTCCTTCTCCAGGGATATTCCTGAACCAGGGATCGAACCCAAATTTCCTGCTTGGCAGGCAGATTCTTTACCACTGCACCACATGGGAAGCCCTTACTCTAAGTTATCTATGGGATAAACCTCAAGGACTGGAATGGCTAGGCAAAGGGTATGAGCATTTTCTGTTTGGATAGACATTGCCAGGGCGTCCTAGGGAGGGTGTTTTGATTTCTGTTTTAGGAAGGGTGTTGATGTGTCTCCAGCATGTTTATTTCCTTACACTTACGGCTGCTCGGGGTCTTTGTTGCTGCTCCCAGGGCAGGCTTTCTCTAGTTGCAATGAATGGGGGCTCCTCATCGCGGCGTGTGGGTTCCTCATTGTGGGGACTGCTCTTGCTGAGGAGCACGTGCTCTAAGGCTCAGTAGTTGTGGCACCAAGTTGTTCCCGAGCGCTGCCCTGCAGCATGTGGAATCTTCCCGAACCAGGGGTACAAACAAGTGGCCCCTGCATTGGCAGGCGGGTTCTTAACCACTGGACCACCTGGGAAGTCCCACTTCTTTTTTTCTCATTATTCTTTTTCTCATCTTTTCTTTTTCCTTGTAATATTTCCTTTGTCCTTTTGGTCTCATTTTTTCCTCCCTCCCTCCCTCCCTCCCTTCTCTTTCTTCCATTCCTCCTCTTTCTCTCTCTCTTCCTCTTCCTCCTCCTCTTCCTCCTGCTCCCCACCGTTGGCCCTCAGGCCTTTGAGACTGTAGGAGAAACGTGTGTGGGAAGTTCTGAGGGTGACGGAGCTGGGGCGGGGGGAGGAAGGCAGCAGTGTGGGGTAGTAATACCAGATGTGAGGCTGGCACCCACAGTCAGCCTGAGATGTAAATGTGCCCTGAGATCCAGTAATAAAGCTCACACAGCTGGAGGGCTGGGGATGCCAGAAGGAGTAGGAAGCGAGGCCTTGCCTCTTAACCAGAGGTGATCAGAATCTGCTCTTTGCGTATATTATGCCTCCAACATCCCTTTTTTGCTTTTTCAGAAAGGTGATCCATCTTCCCCCGAGTTTATTAGAGGCGGTTTTCCAACACCACTGATAAAATATTACAGGCAGTCCCATGATTCATGGCCTCATTTATAACCCACAGCACTTGGGAACTTTGGGGGACTATTTCTCATTAAATCTATTTCCCAGCTCTTTGGAGCTCCTTCCGACTGCTCCAAGAAACACCAGGAAATTCAAGACAGGTTTGAGCAGTGGGGCAAGGTGGATCTCCTGGTGTTGAGCCCGGAAAACAGGGCAGAGGGGAGCAGTGAAGAGGGACCTAGCAGCCAGGCATGTCAGGGCTCTGCCGTGAATTTCCCTGTCTGGCAGAGCCCTGTGCACCTACGAACTTAAGTTGTGGGTCTCCTCGTTCTTGGCTCTGCATCTCTCTTTGGTAGAGGTCTCTCTTCATGAGATGGTTTTGTAGGGGCAGACAGAGTGACACATCAGGCCAGACGAGGGGCCAGACCGCTGGTCAGCAGGACCCGCTTATCACAGAGAGGGCTCCCTTCTCTCAGGAGTGAGCCAAGGGCTTATTGCTTGGACTTCTCCATCTAATGATGCAGCTCCTCCCTAATGCCTGAAATGACATTTTTCTTAATAAGCATTGTTCACAGCTGGGAATCACCTCTTCCTTTAACCAGTGTTGACATTAAGTCACCCTGCCTTAAATATTAATACTATGCCAAGTATGTGTAAGCCTTTCGCAAGAACTTGTGCACTTTGACCTTTACAAACAGAGTGGAGCTATACTCTTGCCAAAGATTGGCAGTCAGAAGACCTTGGCTCCCCTCTCCCACACCAATAGCTGCCCTCCCCAGGGGCTGGTTTTCCTCCTGGTGACTTCCATCTTTCTAGATAAAGGGACAGAACCTGACTTCTCATATTTCTCCTTGCTGCCATCCATGATTTAGATGTACCCTAGTCTAACCCTCTGGGATGTAATACAACTCATTGAAATTAGAAAAAAATAATAATAAAAAGGCTTGGTGTTTTGCATTTCTATATTGAGTTATGAAGAGTAATAATCAACTTATGAAATCAACTCTGTGTGCTAAGCAGTGAGAGGCAAATACACCACTTAATGTGGGGTGATTTCACCTGTCATTCTGGTCAGTGTGTGCCCCAGTGAGCCTAAGATGGAAAATACGAATCCACTCCTCTCCCCAACCCAACAACCTTGTACAGTAGTTTTGGGGCAGGTAGCTTTTTGTAAAGTAGGTCCTTCTGTTTTTTTATATTGCGTACCAGAGGATGACAAACTCTGGCCTGGAGAATTGACCCAAGGGCCAAGTCTGGCCCACTGCCTGTTTTTGTTAATAAAGTTTTATCGCCACACAGCCATGTTTATTTATTTGCATGACTCTGGCTGCTTTGTTAACTACAGCAGGAGAATCAGATAGTTGTGACAGAATTTGTATGATCCACAAAGCCTGAAATATTGACCATCTGGCCCTTTAAGAAAAAGTTTTCCAGCTCTGCTTTATATATTAACATGTACATATTCCTATACAGAGCTGTATACACAGAGCTATCCAATACAGTGTTTTATGGGTGATTTAAGGAATTTTCAAGGGCAATTTTAAATAGCTGTGAATTTGCCTTACACATTGACTTATCTACCTAATCTTTTTTTTTTAAGGGAGGCATTTAATCTTTATTTTTTATTTTAAATTAGTTTATTTTCTATTTTTTAACTTTATCATATTGTATTTGTTTTGCCATACATTGACATAAATCCATCATGGGTGTACATGTTTTCCCCTTCCAGAATCCTGCTTCCACCTCCCTCCGCATCCCATCCCTCTGTGCACCTAATCTTTAACAAAGATTCTCCTCCGCTTCAGCACTTTGCTTTTGGATTTTTTTTATCCAGTGTGGTCAGCTATATTTTGCCTCATGTGTATACAGTCATGGCACATGATTTTGGAGGATTCTCAAAGGAAGTATTCTCCAGATAATGTCTGTGATAAGCCCAAGAACATCCCTGTGATGTGTTCCAGGGACTGGAGTTTCATGGAGCCACGTGCGGGTGACATACTATGGATATGCCTTGTTCGTCGACCCCGTTACTTTCTATTTCCCACTGTGTGGTTCCTCTTGCAATGTCCGCGGCGATG